>NC_080072.1:105380660-105980660 GCF_949987535.1 Balaenoptera acutorostrata | reverse complement strand
CCACAATTGGCCTTTTCTTAAAGCATAGTTTCAGTTCTTTTCTCTTTCCTTTTGTCAATGGCTTCTTTCCTCAAGGTGAGTTCACTGCTGTAGATTTCAGTGGAGTAGAAAGGATGGCCAGCAAGCATTCAGCCGATTCTGTCTTGCTGCGGGATTGATGGGACCAGCCCCTTTGCGGTTCCTTCCATCACTCAGGGGTTTGGTTTGCCTTCTGGTTGCTTTGTTTCCAATGTCTCATATGCCAACCTAATGATGGGGACAGCTGCCTTCACACCTCAGATGCTGTCAGCCCTTCCATGATGAGGAAGAGGTAGGATGTGTTCCTCACTGAGAACTTGACCTCAAATCCTAGTCCCCTGAAACAACAAAATCTTCTTGTTCAGGATCGTCTACTACTCTCTGAGCCACTCCTAAGTAGAAGACACCCATCCACCAGTAGCAGACACTTCATAACTTCCTCCTTGTGCCAACACTCATGCTGGTCAGTAAGGCATTATTGAGCATTTACTGTGTGTTCTGCAGTGAGCCAGATGCTATGGGCTGTAAATTGGAAATTGTAAGACATGGTTTCTGCCCCTCTGAAGCTTGTGTTCTAATTAGAGAGAAAATCCAAAAGTATGAGTGTCCATTATCAAATGCTCAAAGCGTTTCTGTTGATGCACGCGCCTCCCTTTTTAACCTCAGGTCTCTGGATTATTAGGCTTTTTCTGTTACTTCTATCTTGTCTTAAAGCAAAAGGTACATGTGGTTCTTCTCTCCCATGGCTATTCTCAGAACGTGTGCTTTATTTACCTCTTATGGCAAACAGATGATGGCTCCCAAAGATGTCCATGCCTAATCCTGAAGGCTGTGAATATGTTACCTTTCATATCAAAAGCGACTACAGATGAGATTTGGTAAAGGATTTTAAAATGGGGAGATTATCCTGGATTATGTGGTTGGACCCAATGTAATCACAAGAGTCATTATATAGAGAGGCAAGAGGGACAGAGTCAGAGAAGGGGATGTGACAACAGAAGTAGAGGTAGGAGTGATGCAGGATCAGGAGCAAAGGATGCAGGCAGCCTCTAGAAGCTGGAAAAGTCAAGGAAATAGATTCTCCCCCAGAGCTTCCAGAATGAACCTGGCCCTGCCAACCCAACTTCGACTTCTGACCTCCAGAACTGCGAGACAATAAATTGGTGTTGTTTTCAGCTCCTGAATTTGTGGTCCTTTGTTATAGCACCAATAGGAAACTAATACACTATTATACCATCCCTGGTTACCTGACCCGCATTTGCATCTTTGATCTCCTTTTCTACAGGTCATGTATTGTCAACACATTTAGGTCATAAACAAATAAACAAAACTCCATTTGTTTTTAAACCCTCAGTGCTTCTCTGTCTCCTATATATTTTTCAACCTTTTATAGCCAACTTACTTTAAACATGGTCTAAGGCAGTGATTCTCAAATCTATCACCAAAATCACCCATGGAGTCTTTAAATAATACATCTTCCCAGGCTTCCCCACAGACCTGCCTAGCTGGGGCTCCCCGTCCATCACTGATCTTTGGCACCTGCCACACTAGTGAGAAGATTCTCAAGGAAGTTTACCACATTGCTCCTCCTCCTTCATTTGCATAATCACTCAACCCACTGGCTTTTCCTTAGTCTGCTTGCTTTGAAACTCTGCTGCATTTAACCATACTTCAACTTCTTCCTGAAGATTCTTTCTTGGCTTCTAAGTCCCTTTACTGGTTCGGCTCTCCTAATTTCTCCTTAACTACTCATTTGTTTCTTTCCTAACCTTTAAGATGAGTCATCAGATCTATCTGTTTATCTGTCTATCTATCATCTATCTATCTATCTATCTATCTATTGGTCTATCTATTGGTCTGTCTATCTATCTATCTATCTATCATCTATCTATCTATCTATCCATCTGTCGATCTATCTGTCGATCTGTCGATCTACCTATCTATCTATTATCTATCTGTCTATTACCTATCCCTCTAACTGTTGGTCTATCTATCTATCTATCTATCTATCCATCCATCTGTCGATCTATCTGTCGATCTACCTATCTATCTATTATCTATCTGTCTATTATCTATCTCTCTAACTGTTGGTCTATCTATCTATCTATCTATCTATCTATCCATCCATCCATCTGTCGATCTATCTATCTGTCGATCTATCTGTCAATCTACCTATCTATCTATCTATTATCTATCTGTCTATTATCTATCCCTCTAACTGTTGGTCTATCTATCTATCGTTCTTTCTATCTATCTATCTATCTATCTATCTATCCATCTGTCGATCTATCTATCTGTCGATCTATCTGTCGATCTACCTATCTATCTATCTATTATCTATCTGTCTATTATCTATCCCTCTAACTGTTGGTCTGTCTATCTATCGTTCTATCTATCTATCTATCTATCTATCCATCCATCTGTTGATCTATCTGTCGATCTACCTATCTATCTATTATCTATCTGTCTATTATCTATCCCTCTAACTGTTGGTCTATCTATCTATCGTTCTATCTATCTATCTATCTATCTATCCATCCATCTGTCGATCTATCTGTCGATCTATCTGTCGATCTACCTATCTATCTATTATCTATCTGTCTATTATCTATCTCTAACTGTTGGTCTATCTATCTATCTATCTATCCATCCATCCATCTGTCGATCTATCTATCTGTCGATCTACCTATCTATCTATCTATTATCTATCTGTCTATTATCTATCCCTCTAACTGTTGGTCTATCTATCTATCGTTCTATCTATCTATCTATCTATCTATCCATCCGTCGATCTATCTGTTGATCTATCTGTCGATCTACCTATCTATCTATCTATTATCTATCTATTATCTATCCCTCTAACTGTTGGTCTATCTATCTATCGTTCTATCTATCTATCTATCTATCTATCCATCCATCTGTCGATCTATCTGTCGATCTATCTGTCGATCTACCTATCTATCTATCTATTATCTATCTGTCTATTATCTATCCCTCTAACTGTTGGTCTATCTATCTATCTATCTATCTATCCATCCATCCATCCATCTGTCGATCTATCTATCTGTCGATCTATCTGTCAATCTACCTATCTATCTCTCTATTATCTATCTGTCTATTATCTATCCCTCTAACTGTTGGTCTATCTATCTATCGTTCTATCTATCTATCTATCTATCCATCTGTCGATCTATCTATCTGTCGATCTATCTGTCGATCTACCTATCTATCTATCTATTATCTATCTGTCTATTATCTATCCCTCTAACTGTTGGTCTATCTATCTATCGTTCTATCTATCTATCTATCTATCTATCTATCTATCCATCCATCTGTCGATCTATCTGTCAATCTATCTGTCGATCTACCTATCTATCTATTATCTATCTGTCTATTATCTATCTCTCTAACTGTTGGTCTATCTATCTATCTATCTATCCATCCATCCATCTGTCGATCTATCTATCTGTCGATCTATCTGTCGATCTACCTATCTATCTATCTATTATCTATCTGTCTATTATCTATCCCTCTAACTGTTGGTCTATCTATCTATCGTTCTATCTCTCTCTCTCTCTCTGGTATTTTCATTGTTCATCTCCTTCTTCTCTCGCACGGAGCTCAGCTATTCTCATGGCACCACAGAGTCCCTCCATCTTCTGTGGGGACAACTAACTGCTAAACTTGTAGCTTCTGCTCTGACCACTCTTCTAACTGCAGCATCACTTTAACAACTGGATGCTATAGCTACCCTTTGTTAAATGCTTTTAGTCTTCACCACAACCCTACAAGATCTTAGCCCTGTTGTCACAGATAAGGGCACTTAGGCTCCTGGAGGTTATGCCCAGCCAGAGGTCATATCTCCCTGTGAACCAGATTCAGAATGTGCCCTCAACATTCTGTTGGTCACCAGAATTCTCGATTCTTCTTCTGACAAGTTTTCAGAATCAAACTATATGGGGAGCTGACCTCCTTCTTTGGGGGGTTCTGAAGGCCTAAGTCCATGATCATGCCTATGTTTCTTACTAAAACCAAGAGTGAATCTATCTGTGTGTACATCTAAAAGATGATCTGTCCAAGAGAAGATACCAGCTTTTCTCAAAGTGAGGAACTCCCGATTTTTCCATTTATTTAAAACTTACCCTTCCTTCAGCACTCAACTGAATGTCTCTGTGCACAGAGCTCTTCCAGACCAAGCCCATAGGGAAGAAATCACTCTTTTACTGAACTAAGGGTGTTCCAGATGTTCAGAATAGGGACGATATAGTAAACACTCCCGTCCACACCCACCCCAAACCCAAGTATCTGGGAACATGATTCTAGGGTGTTGCCAAAGGTTATTCAAATGATGACGTATTGTATTAAACTTGGGAATACTTTTCTCTGCTATCTAGTAACTGGTTTTTCTGAACAGGACACCTGGCTTAGAACTGTTTCCTATCTCTGAGTAACTTCTCTGCTCTCATGGGACAGGAATCCTCTCTCTAAACTGAGCTGGTCTTGGAAACTCCCCTTTATTTGTGAAGGTCGATCTTTGTTCCCCAAGAGGTCGTTCAGCCCAGATCTGCTTCATCACTTTTCTACCAAGGCGTTTAGGTGCTCTGTGCAAATGTAACCAGTCCTAGCTTCCCGGAATTCCTAAGATAAGTATGCAGATGGATGGTTCCCCACCCCTACCCTCAACTGTGCAATGCGAGATGGGAGAGGAGAGGGACCAGCCCAGATCAGCACCAGGCAAAGGCATCCATTACCAGCTTGACCTTAGAGAAGGATATATATTCCTACATGGAGGAGGAAAGTGTGAGCTTCTTTTTAATGCACCAAGCCTGAGTAGAGACCTGAAGGTAGAAATAAGAATGAATGATGGACAAAGTTGGCCGTAATGAGGAAACTAGTCTGGCTGAGCTGGAGCATTTATGAGACATGAAATTAGTTAAGTGTGCAGGGTCAGATCCTGAAGGCTCTTAACCACCAGCCATTAGCCTTGGTGTTAGGGCATTGAGTATCCTTGTATATTTTAAAGCTGGAAAGTGATCTAATGCTTAGGTTTCCATAAATAACAAACCAAAAGGAAGAAGAAAAAAGTAGCCAAATATCTTAAATTCCTCTTGGGCCTATTGCCTGAATTATCTTGGACCCCAAACACACATACTTGTGCAGATTTTCTTGGATTATTTATTTTGGTTTGAATGTACACAGTGGAGAACTCGATGTGAGCTTGGCTGGATGCTTCAGGGAAAAGGACTGTGTTGTGTATGCATCTGTTGATGCAACTGGTACCCAGACCATCTGTGGGTGGTTCCTGCCATTCTTAGCAGCCCTCCTCTCTTACAGAAAGAAGGCTCCTACACTGAGTCATTTGGTGGCCACTGAATTTTATTTTAGAGATGTGTCCTAAATACTGTGAGCTTCCCACTCACTATGCAGAAGAGAATGCCCTTTGAGAAGAGGATTCCTACTTGTCTAACAACAGCACGCTGCCCGGGCAATCTCTCTCTTTTGTCACAGGCTGAATGAGGACACATTCAGCCTTTGAGATCCAAGGGTGAGTGTATCCAGGGAGAACGCTTAGCAGCCTGTTAGGGTTTGAGTCTGAACTATACCTTTATGTCACCCGACATGTGAAGATGCATGTACATCACCATTTCAGTGTTCCAGAAGAATCAGAATCATAAAATTTAAGAACTAGAAGGGACGTGGGAGTCCAACTGCCTACAAATCACTAAACTCCCTTTATAGCAGATCCAATTAAGAGTCATTCTGGAATGAAATAATGCCATTTGCAGCAACATGGACGGACCTAGAGATTATCATACGAAGTGAAGTAAGTCAGAAAGAGAAAGACCAATACCATATGATATGACTTATATGTGGAATCTAAAATGGGGCACAAATGAACCTATCTATGAAACAGAAACAGACTCACAGACATAGAGAACAGACTTGTGGTTGCCAAGGGGGAGGGGTGGGGGTGGGTTGGATTGGGAGTTTGGGATTAGCAGACGCAAACTATTATATATAGGATGGATAAACAACAAGGTCCTACTGTATAGCACAGGGAACTATATTCAATATCCTGTGATAAACCACAATGGAAAAGAATATGAAAAAGAATGTGTGTGTATATATATATATACACACATACATTCTTTATATATATATATGTAAAACTGAATTACTTTGCTTACAACAGAAATTAACACAACATTGTAAATCAACTATACTTCGATTTTTTAAAAAAGAGTCATTCTGCTTCTTCTTTTTTTTTTTTTTTTTAAATCTATTCTTTTTTTTTTTTTTTTTTTAAAGATTTTTTTTTTATTGATTAATTGATTGATTGATTGATTGCTATGTTGGGTCTTCGTTTCTGTGCTAGGGCTTTCTCTAGTTGTGGCAAGTGGGGGCCACTCTTCATCACGGTGCGCGGGCCTCTCACCATCGCGGCCCCTCTTGTTGCGGAGCGCAGGCTCCAGACACGCAGGCTCAGTAATTGTGGCTCACGGGCCCAGCCGCTCTGCGGCATGTGGGATCTTCCCAGACCAGGGCTCGAACCCGTGTCCCCTGCATTAGCAGGCAGATTCTCAACCACTGCGCCACCAGGGAAGCCCTCTGCTTCTTCTTGCTAGCTTCTTCTGACAGAAGACTTACCACCTTACAAAGATATCTAATCCACGGTACCCAGTAAGCTCATACACTGCTTCCATACAGCACTTCCAGAGAGACTGAGTTATATGTCTGAAGCTCACCAAAAATCATACCTGCAGAGCCAGCAAATTTATATCTAGGCATTTATCTAAGGAAAGAAATGAATCAAACAATCAATTAATCAAGGTATTATATTTCTCTCAATAGTAGTAAGGAAATTAAGTGAATTACAAATCTTGCTGTAGAATAATAAATATTAATGGAGAAAACCAGTAATAGCTAATATTTCAGCACTTGCTCTGTGCCTTTGCTGAGAGCTTTATATGTATTAGTTCATTCATTATTCACTCAGCTCTGCGATGTTTACGGAATGTGTGTCTATGCGAGTGGGTTTTGGAGGCTGGAAGGGCTGGGGATTCTGTGAACACGTTAGGGTTTGTGAGTACCAGCTAGCAGTGTCTCCTCCCTCACATCCCCTACTGTCACTTCTGAGTTGCTGTCCTGCCCCCAGGCCTCTGCCTCCCTGGAGTTGAACAAAACATTTCCCCAGTTTGGTTACACCATGAATGGGGTCAGTTACCTTTTCCTTCCATCCTGAAAAGACAGGCACCTCCAGGAGGTAGGATTTCTAGGAGTGCTTTGAAGAAAGAGGGAAACAGCATTGGGCAAAGTTCTGAAGAAGGAAAATTGAATCCCATGGGTCTTTTACATGCATGTTAATACTTAATTGTTTTCGTTGTTCTTTGGGGAAGCCAAAAATGCCTCCTAGCTTTCTGGACCTCACAACCCTGGGGAAGAGCTGTGCTATCTGTCAGACACTGGACTGTAAACCCAGGTTTCTGCTAGCTGTGAGCGTAGCCTTTGAGAGACCTGGACCTTAGCTAACATCACAATGATCCGGACTGTATCCAGGTCCCCCCGAGCTCTCAGTTGCACTGAAATCCTTCTATAAAAGGGGACAGGTTCATGCCAGAGAGTCTTTCTTATGCCGTTCTTAAAAACTTGACCATTTTTTTTTTATGATCAAGTATGATTTCAATAATAGAGAATTGGTTTCTCATTAAATCAAAGGAGAAAGATATCAAGCGTGGTAGGTATTATACTTTAAGTTGATTACAAAAAGCATTTATTGAGGGTTAACCACTAGGCACTGGATAGAAAATCAATTACACGGTAGTTAAACATCCAATAATATGTGTTTTAATGAACGATTCATATTTAACACCTCTTATGAAAGCATGGGCTCTATTGGAGTTTGGGGGAGCTAAGCTGCAGTTGGGACGTCTGAGTTAACTCTTGAAGAACCTGGCGCCATTTTTTTTTTTTAAATTGACATGTAGTTGATTTACAAATATATTAGTTGCAGGAATATCACGCATAGGTGGAATCTGATGCCACGTTTTGTCAAACAGCATTTCACAGCCTCATGGGAAGTGAGGGCTGGTTCACTTCGGTTCTAGGATCGTGACTCCTGACCCACACAGCTTCTAAGAGTCACCATCTAGACTAGGCTCAAAGACGACACTGACGTCACATTGGCCTGAAAGAGCAAGTCGTTATTTTGAAGAACTCACTAGGATGATGCCGTGCATTATGAAATGACATTTCCAGATTTCTTTAGGTAACTTGAAGAGCCACGTGTCCCAGTCCCTAGAGACCCATCTCTCCATCATCTGCCGTATCACCTCTTACGTGATATGTGATCACCTGACCCAGAGATCTTTATCTTGAAAAGGTGTTTGTAGGTACTGTGTGCGTGTTTAAGTCAACCCAGTTGCTATTCATGCTTTCCCTTTTCACTACACTGTCCAATCAAATGTGGTTTCAGGATAGAAAGAGGCCATCCAGTTTCAAAACATGCCAAGACACCCACGCTCCCAGCTTCATTGAACGTCGTTCTGGAATTCCCTAGCTCTGCTGCTGCTCTGGGTTCTATAATGTGTGGCTACTCTTTTCAAAGGAGTTCACAGTCTATGCCTCTAGAATCAGACCATGGGAGAGTCCTTCAGTTTAGCCGATTCACAGCTGTTTTACAGAGTTATAGGAAAGGTGAAGGAAAGAGCAAAGAGTGGAAGACAAGAAGAAAATAGCAGTGTGCAGGTGGCAATTGAAAATGAGAACCAGTGAAACAGGGAGAATACAAAGTGGGTATTTCATAGGTAGAGGACGGCGGTGGGGAAGGTTAGCTCCCATGTGCGAGATGCTGAGTGGGCAAAGGACCATGGAAGTGAGTAAGCTATTGACTCAGAAAACACCGGCTTTGGCTGACAGTATGGAGATCACCAAACAAAGCTGAGGAAGGTAGGATGGTTAGCACTTAGGAGCTTAGGCTGTGGAGCCTGGCCGACGAGATTCTTTCTGCCACTTACGAGCTTTGTGGTTGGTAAGTCAACCCCTCTACACCTGGAGACATGATACCAAGTACCTAGTACAAGGTCTGCCACATCCTAATCACACAATAAACCTTGGTTGAACAATGTGTGCACAATGATATCTACCTTATATGGTTGTTTTGTCCAGATGAATTGCAAAACCCACATGGAACATTTAGTGTATTGCCTGATGCATCATAACTGTAACATTAATGATAACAATTATTATTATTACACATATTAGTAGGATACCCAAGTGTTTGATTTTCTGTAGCCATTTAATCTTATTATCTAAGTGATGTCCTTCCTGTTATGATTACTGGCACATATTTTGTGAGCTCTTATGATTGTGAGTGACATAAAACACATTTTCAAGGTACATTAAATAAATGAATCAATTAATCTGTAGGACTTCAGAGTGGAAAGTCACCTTACTGAACATCTAGTCTAGCCTGTAGATTTTATAGGCATAGCCTATAGATCCTTTTCTGACAATATATAAATATTATAACTAAAGCAGAATAGCATTTTATTAACGAGGAAGCTGAGGCCCAGAGAGGTTAGATGGTTTGGGCTGGGTGACCCAGTACATGAGGACCACATCAGAACTACAGCCCAGGTCTTGCAGCTCCCAACGTGGTAGCATGTCATGTCAACCGGATCTTCCCTTCTGGGGGACAAGGGTGGCTGGCCAGTTGCAGAGCCTGGAGGCTACTGCCTGAGATGTGACTTCATTTTGCAGTTTCAGGGGCTTTACCATCATTTCAGGGGAAGAAATGCAACTCGAGTCTATGCTCCAGGTTCTTGTCCTCACAGGGGGTGTTTGAGCCCCAGTTGGAGGGCTCTGGGTTCCTTCGTTCCGGTTCAGAATTCTTGGCAGTTCTGGTTAGGCTTCCTGACTTGATCTGAATGTCTAAAGCACCCAGCTCAGGATCTGAGGTTTGGAGAGGCACCACCTAGCAGCTGTCACCATAGGTTGTGGGAAGGGCACATGAAGAGTGCCAGGAGTCAGATGAAAGAGGTCAGTGCTGCTTGGGGAGGGAAGTGGCAATTCTCCTTAGACAACCTATCCCTACTTTTTATGGCTGATGTGCTGGGTGGATCAAAGGGAATTTGCACAGAAAAAGTAACCAGGAAAGAGAAGATATGGTGACTACGAGGGGACAAGAAGTGAGAAGAGTGTGTGGGTACCTGCATCCAGGAAGCATGTGGTCTCACTTCCCTTCCAGCCTGGTTGACTCCAGCCCGTTCCCTCGGAACTTCAATCCAGGGAACCCTAGGCCAAAGGACACATGACAAGTACTCAGTAGGTATTTGATGAATGAATGAATGAACCCATGAATGAATAGAACTTTAAGGAAGTTCTAATAGCTGAAAGCTATTAGAGGTCCTTAATGGACCTCAAGTGATGAATATAATCAATATGGTTGCAATGATTAATTCCAATAAAGCAACTCTAAAATAAAGCTCTAACAGAAGCTTGAAACTGCAGAATTTATAGTCATCAACATGCTTATTGTTGTCACCATCTTGATGGTGACCTGCCTGGAATTGTCCCCCCTCTTTCCAGCTGCCCTAACGAGGTGGGAAGGCTGAAGTCTAGGAACCCAGCAGAGGAGGGGTACATCTGTTGTGTGTCTAATGAAGCTATTAGGGTGGAGGAAGGTGAGCAGCTTTCCCCAAAGGCACCACAGTGATCCTGAGATCTGTTTCCGCACAGCTTGGGGGAACGTATCTGAAGATTTGCTCAATTGCAAGTACAGATTAAAATGATACTGAAAGGACCCAGGCCACATTCTTCCAGGAACCTTGTGGAGACTGGGGAAAAATGACTTTTTTCAACAGGATGGCAGTGCTGGCTGGAAGGAAGGTGAAGAAAGAAGGTGTAGGACTCCTTCCTCGGTCCCTCCAGGAAATAAGCGGAGGTGTCCTCAGGCCGCGGACACAGCCAGCCGTGTCAGATCCACACTTGCGGCTGAAGGTTGCTGACACATCGCTGAAGAGCTCTAGATGCTGGGATGCCCGAGAAGGATGGCGATGGCTTTGTCGTGACAAAAATCACACTGGAAAAAAAAAAAAAAATCACACTGGACAGCGGCCAGGCGGGGGCGGGGACTGCAGAGGGCGGGGCCCTGAGAATCTGCGCACGTGTCAAAGCAGTTTTGTCATCGGGAAAGCAAACCGAAAGCGAAGCATAATGGAGAACTCGGGGCAGACAGGGTGTGTCAGTGAGATTTAATTTGTTTCAGAGCAGAGGGAGTCGCGAGGGCCCCCGTCCTTGATTGAAGTGGACGCGCGAGGTGGGCACAGATGGAGGGCTGGAGCTCTTCATCCCAGACGGGACGTGGATCCACCCGTCCCATCAACCTCTTCATCAGCGTCTTGAATAAAAGGCAAGTGGAAAGAGGGCAGAACATAGCCTGCAGATTAAATCTGGTCAGAGCCAATATCTGACAATCCCCCATGCTGTTAGCCAAATGAAAGTTAATGCAACTATGAATTAGCAGCTCCGGGAGCCGGGGAGGAGGGAAGTGGGTTCTCCTCCAACTCATCTCCAGCCCAGATGGAGACAGAGACAGGAGCCCCGGGAGGCCAATGTGTGCCCCCCAAGCATGCAGGTGTTGGAGGGGGTGGCGGGTGTGGGCGCCCCCCCTTGGGCTGCCCCGCTCTCGTCTCAGAGTCGTGCCTTGTCTCCCATGGAGCCCACATGAGCGCTGCCTCTTCTGGAAGGTTTCAATGGCAAAGGCGCCCTGTCCCCTCCGAGAAAAATTGGTTCATGCTCTCATCTTCCTCCTGCCCACCTGGAGCGCGACTCTTTCCTCACAGTGAGCCCTGGAAGGTTCCCTGGCCTGGCCCTCGATATCCAAATGAAGTCCCCACCAGCCTGAATTCAGTGACAGCGTATCCCGCAAACCTTGAGACTTGGCCGTTTCCCCACTTGGGTTTCACTCACCCCAACAGGACGTTAATGAAACAAAGAGGACAAAGGGGAACGCGGATGCCTTCCTTTCACTTATGGAGATGGCTCTTTAATGCTCCCCTTAGAGGACATGCCTGCCCTTGACTCCTTACATCCGTCATTCTGGTCCCCCTGACCCTGCGGTCGTGCCCACCTCCCAACCTTCCACTTCACATGGCACTCACGCTCAGAAATGTATTCAATATTAATGCCTGAGGTTCATTTAGCTTTCGGTCCGTGATTTAATCTCGTCCTGGGCTTGTCCTCACCCGTACTCCATGGCACTGTGTAAATGTGCTCGCAAGCTCCTAAGAGGCAGAGTCGGCCATGTCTAGGCAATTCTGTGTGTACAATGCAGTCTGTAAAGGGGCTTCTTTTGATGATGATGGTGATAATGATATCAGATTGTGCCAAGAAGGGCAGAGAAAAGCTGTGATTAGTTCCAGGAGTGAGGCTTTCTGTGGCAGAGGTGGAATCTCCATCCCTCACTGAGACACAGCTTTCACTGGAAGTGAGAGGAGGGAAAGGATGAAGATGAATGTCTTACCATGAGGGCTGCTCAAGGCCCAAAGCCATCTCAACAGCCAACCCCCGAGACCCCCAAGAGAAAGGCCCAGTGGAGCGGCACCAGGGTCCATGACCCTGATGGGAACATTTATCAGAAATCTGCAAATGAGAGTGCCGGAGCAGAGGCTTGTCCCAAGAGACTTTGTCTGCAGTAGGTGGGAGGTTGGAGGGAATATCTTAGAATAAAATCTTTTAATGTTCCTCGCCACAGCATTAGAGCCTCCTTAATATGACAGATCGGCGCTCCTGCCTACTTTACTGCCTGCATGTTAATGAGTGGAGCCCAGGTAACAGCGCCATTGGGTGGGGACAGTTTACAAACAGCTTGGCTTTGAGATGCTCAGGGACAGAGAAGGAAGATGAGGTTGCATGAGAGCAGCAAGCCTGGAGTAGGAGGCTGCCTCCCTGCAAGCCCTGGGGTCTCAAGGAGAGCCCCCCGGGGAGTGTCCTTGCTCTAGGAGGGGCCACACAGAGAGAGCCAGCGGGGACCTGAGACTCCCTTCCACTGAAGGACCCCATTCATTAAAACAATATACAAAACACCCTCCAATGCAGGCCACGTGGCTCCCAGGGTGAATGCAGGTCATTGTCCCCGACTGGCTGCCACTTCATGGTACTTGAGTGACCCTCTCCAGCTAGGAGAGCAGGGGAGGGAGTGGGCCCTGGGCTTTTACAGAATGTGTACGCCCCTGTTTTCTGAATCCAAGGTAACTGATTCTTTGTTACCAGGTTCTTGAGGTCACTTTGCTACCTTGACAGGGTGATACAGTGGCCAGTGTTAATCAGGCCCTTGGGAACACTGGAGATTGTGTGGTGATGGTGAGGATGATGATGATGATGATGGTGATGATGACGTCATGTAACCGGTACCCAGTGCTCACCATGGGCCAGACATGGCAGTAGGTGTTCTGGATGCCGGTATTATTTAATCCTTACTCAACTATTTGCTTGATAATGCTATTACTCCATTTTTATTAAGGAGTAAACTAAGTCTCAAAGAGATTAATAACTTGATTACAGTTATAAAGCTCTTAAGTGATGGAAAATGCAAAAGTATTAATCACTGGAGGAATGTATACAGAGCTCCCTTGGACTGTGTTATATTACAGAGTACTTGAACCAGAAGGGAATTTAGATATTATCTGGCCCAACACTTTTTATTACTTGAGTGAAAATAACTGAAGCCAGGAAAGCTGAAGAGACTCCTGTAAGGCTAAAGCCCTGGAAATTGGCAAAGCTGGCGTGAAAGGCTAGTTTCTGTCAAATTCTAGCCCTTTGTTCTTTTCACTTTGGCACTTTCACTCCTTGTCTCATTGTCTTCCCGTTTGGAGTGCTGCAGGATTTTCATTTTTAAGTAACTTGTTGATGGCTTGTGGTGAATTAAGTGCATGATGGAACTAGAACATCTACAAATTGGAAAATAACCAGGGGGAAGCTTGTGTCCATTGAGCAATTATAGGTGCGCTGAGACAGACGCCTGGGAAGCCCACCGTCTTCCCCAGGGAGGCAGCCATCTCCACCCGGCCTGCCTGGGGAAGCCTGCAGAGTTGGAGGTGTTTGGTTCTGGTCCTGGTCCTGGGACACTTGTTCATCCAGGCTGGTACCCAAAGACTGAAAAAGGATGAAGAGGAGAGAGTGGGAAAATGAGCAGAGATAAGACCTTCCCTCTTATCTACCTCAGTGTTCCCAGCACATGCTTCAGACTGGAGTGATATAAATGTCAGTTTAGGTACCACACTGGGCTGGCTGCCAGGAAACACCTGCAGAGTAAATTAAAGGCAGATTCCTAAGGCCTCCTTCCAGAACTTCTGATTCAGTAAGTCTAGGTTATGATTCATCTATATTTTAAAAAATTGCTTCCCAGGTGATTCTGATTATCGGCCCAACTTGGAGCCACTACTGAAGGCTCTAATGTCACCAGGCAAAACACAGGGGAGGCTGGAGAGATAAGCGACAGTGTGGCCAGTTAAATAAAAGAAGGTGGTATAGGGTTTGGAGGGATGTTTTTGGTTTTGTTTTAACTATAACTCCTGGGCTATTGCTAAGAGAGACACTGAGGGTGATTCCAGCATTGAGAAACAAGAAAAAAAGGTTTTATGGGTATGGTCCATTATTTGAATGCAAATGAAATCTTCCATAATTACAACTTCTTGTTCAACATGAAGGCTCAATTGAAATAAAATCATGAATGGTGTCTGAATTATCTAGATCAGTTCTCCTGTATGCATTGTCCCTGGTAGTCAACAGATAAAGCCTCCATCACACTAGGTAATTATCTGGATAAGTGAGGCAACTAATAACTCCACAGTAAACCAGCCATGAGTGAATTTGCTGGGACAACTTAGACTGATGGAGCCAGAGGAGAGGAGGGAACCAGAGCGTGGTCCAAAGGGCTACATACATGGCAATCATGACCTCATCTGGTGCTGTCGGCATTTAAGGGCTGAATTACTGCCTATAGGAGCAAAGGTGGGGGACAAGGATAAATTAGAAGTCTAAGGTCATCCCTCAGTTTCCCAGCAGGCAGGCTCCCAAAGTGAAGTATTATGAGCCATGTGACTGGAAGAATACAGCAACTTCAATACTGAGAACATGGTCTTAGCACGTAAGATGAATGTCTGGACACTCTGTGGTGGCAGAGGGGGGTGAACACACACACACATGCAGCATAGATATGGGAAAAAATTTACTTCTCTCCATTGTAAATTTAAATGAAGTCCGGAGTAGTGAAGGCCATTTGTAAGGTCTGCTGAGCTAATGGATTCATAATGACTTTTAAAGCTTCACTCGGGTAAGAAATACTGTTCATTTTTTAATTGCATATAATTATATTTTTTCATAATCTAGGGTGGCATAGCAAAAGTAAATCTGCTGGCTTAGCTATCAATCTTTTTATTATCTGGAACCCTGCTGAAATAAAAGGAAAAAGAAACAACTATTGTTTTTCTAATCTAGGAAAAAGGATTTTTAAGAATACTCTCAACATTAAATGAGTTATGACGCTTTTGATGGGAAAGCACTGGTTAGCTGCAGCAATTGATACTCCTTTGGGGGAATGCTGTTTGTAGAAGTGCCGGGTGTTCTGACCTACCTGTGGTCCACACTCCTGCTTGTCCTGGAGGAGTGGCATTTGATGGTCTGTTCAATAAGCTGAAAGAGTCCATTTTTATCCCTAGAGGTGGACTCTGTGAAAATCTTCAAGCTTGAAGGGGCAGGAGGTAGGGGGAAGGGACAGTGAAGAGGGTGGTAAGAAGGCAAGGGGGTGAAGTTCCTGGGAGCGTACTCAGATTTATCTTTCTGCTGGGTTTCTCCTAATGATTTTCCCAAGGCCCTCGTAGGACCCTGTGGTTCACTCAGAGTGACCCTGGGGAAGAAGATGTATCTCTGAAGGACACGGCATGATAACTTGGCCAGGAAGATTCAGTGCTTTCATGGGGATAAGATTTGCTGTATTCTCAGTTTCTTGCAAAGTGGAAATGCTGAATCAACCATATGTAGGGAAGCAGCCTCATCTGGGAGGAATGAGGGCGAGTTCTGGTCCACAGGACTGTGCCAAGGGAAGGAGGGACGTTTTGCTCACCAAGGTACAGCGTTGTTCTCCACATCCAACTCTCCTTGTGTCTCATCTCACTAATCCGAGAGATGCCCTCAGCCTGCGAGAGGCACCGTCTCTAGGAGACAGCAGTTGGGTGGCCCGTGGAGGCCTGTTAAGTGAGGCAGCCTCTCGACAGCACCGTCCCAGCCCTCGCTGAGCTGCCACGTGGGCCTGTCTTCTCCCTGGCCCAGCATTCCGTGATCCCTCAAAAAGGCATCAATTCCGGTCGCCCCGTGTTTGAGTGAATCAATTATTCAGTCATTGTTGGGGAGGCAGTAACCCAGAAAGAAAAACTAATTAAGCTCTTAAAGGTTGAGCAACCCATATGGGTCTGATGGAGATGAATGATGTTGCAGTGCATCTCAGAAGGGGGAGATGACTTCCTGTGAAGAGACAGCAGTTAGCAATGAACATCTCTGAATCCCTTCAAACTATTTTTTACCATCCTCCCCTAGTCCCAAACCAACATGCACATCAAGCCCATTGACAGCTCAAGGATGCTACAGATTACACATGTTACACCTAGAATAGCAATAATGACCATCACAGTGGTGCCTGTGGTATGTGCCTGGTGCTGGCTAAGAGCTTCTCTCACTGAAGCCTTTGTTTTGCCCAGGCAGGTGCTAGGTCTGGCCTTCACCCTCCACAGGGACTCCTTTCTCCTTTTTGCCTATTCTAGGCTCCAGGAGCTGTCCTCATGCCTGGTGCTGCCGAAAAGCGGTGTTTTAATCTTTACTCCTGTCTCTAGAAAGAAACAGAACCTCACATCTCCCATGGAGAACTCCTTTACTCTCCTCTACATCCTGTAATCAGTGTGGGTTTCCTGAAAAAGGTGGAGTTTAACGTACAGAAGTGGTTGTAGACAGTGAAAAGACAATTGGGTCCAGAAAGTGTCTTTATTTTACAGTTTAAAGTATGAACATTGCAATACACATGGAAACATGGTGAGTTTTGCTAGCTAACCTGAATCCCACTAGGGATCATCCAGACCCATTTGCAAGTAGATGATGTTTTTAATCAGTGGTGACCTAGAACAGCTGGTCCCTTTATCCTAGGGCGTGTGCTTTATTCCTTTAATTTCCCTCATAGTGGGCAAGACACATGCCAGCTGAGGATCCTGGCACTGCCACTTGCTAGCTACTTGACCTTGAGCAATTTACTTAACCTTTCTTAGCCTCAATGTGCTCAACCCCAAAATGGGTATAATGATACCTAGTTTTCAGAGTTGTAAGAATTACAGAAAAGATAAAAGTCAAGTACCTGGAGTCAGAGACCTGGTACCTAATCAGTGCTCAGTAGGTGGGTTTTGTCCTTGTCACTGTTATTACTATTATATCACTAGATTCAGAAAACTGGGTACAAGTCACTCTTCTTCCACTTGCTGGCACTTTGACCTTGGATGAATTGCATAGCTTTTCAAAACCTTGATTTTGACATCTGTGAAGTGTGACTAGTAATTTCTACTTTACCAGATAGCGGTAGGTTTAGCAACAACAAACAGAAAAGCCAACCACAATGGTTTAAAAACGTAGGGAGCCATTGATCTCACTTAACAAGCCTGCCAGGGACACGGTGCTAGAGTTGGTTCAGCAGCTTGACCTCAGCAGGACCAGCACCTGGGTGACTCTCTGGGGTTTTCTTGGCCTTTTCCACCGGCTCTGCTCTTCGTGGTCCCAGTATGACTGCTGTCCGTTTAAGGCATCATCTTTGTCCTAGGCATGGAGAAGGGGGAAGAGGAAGGCACAGAAGATATGCCTCTTTTTGCCAGAAAAGCAAAAGCTTTCCCTACAGCCCACCCAGCAAACTGACGCTCACATGTCACCGACCACAACGGGGATGAGGGTCAGACCAGCCAGCTCACAGTGTTTGCCACGTCTTGTAATAGGGTTGCTGGGAGAATAGGTGAGCTGGTGTATGTGAAAGCATTTTGTACGTGCTTTTCCCAAAGAAAGTGATTATCCTCGCCCCAGCCCTTGCACAAAGCAGAGGCCAGTCAACTGGTTAAGTGATAACTGTATCGTTCAGGCCTTTTAACCCACACAGAGATAAACGGAAGGCGATGGTTGTTTTAGGACTAGCCGACAGGTCATACCCTCTTTCTGACCAAGCTGGGAGATATCCTGTTTGATTCTGTCAGCGAGGTGATGTTCGAATTGGGCTTGGTGGCTTCAGTTGTCTCTGCTTGATCTAACTATGAGGTCACGTCCTAGATAAATACAGCAAATTTCTAGTACCAGCAGGAGGTCTTCCTGAAAGACTCGTTCACCAGTGATGGGGTGATGTGAAATTAATCACAGGTGGTCTTCTTAATGTGTGCCCTCCCATTCATGTACCCTCATGACATCCTTAATCAGCATCCGCTATTTCTTAACAGCTTCATGGAGGTTTAATTTACATACCATAAAATTCACTAAATGTACAATGGAATGATGTTTAGTAAATTTACACAGTTATGCAACTATTGATACCATTCATTTTAGAATAATTCCATCTCCCTGAAAAGGTCCCTCATGCCCATTTACAGACAATCCCCAGAATTGTCCCCCACCCTACACTCACGCCCACCTTGCGCTAGGCAATTGCTAAGCTACTTTCTGTCTCTAGGTTTGCCTTTTCTGGGCATTTCATGTCAATAGAATTTTAAAGTATGTGGTCTTTTGCTTCTGGCTTCTTTCACTTAGCATGTTGTTGAAGTTCATCCATGTTGTAGCATGTATCAGAAGTTAGTTCATTTTTATTTTTAAATAGTATTCCATTGTATGGCTATACAGTTGATGATAAACATTTAAATGCCTTCCACTTTTTGCTTATTATGAATATACTGCTATGAACATTTATGGACATGTCTTTTGTGGCCATATATATTTATTTCTCTTCAACAGATATCTAGGAGTGGATTTGTTGGGTCATGCAATAAATTTATGTTTAACATTCTAAGAAGCTGCCAAACTGTTTTCCATATTTTACCAGAGTGGAACATTTGTTACAATCCATGAACCTACATGGACCCATCATCACCCAAAGTCCATAGTTTAAATCAGGGCTCACTCTTGGTGTTGTACATTGTATGAGTTTTGACAAATGTATAATGGCATATATCCACCATTACACTATCACACAGAATAGTTTCACTGCCCAAAAAATCCTCTTTGTTCCACCTATTCACCCCTCCCTCCCAACCCTTGGCAACCACTGATCTTTTTACTGTCTTCATAGTTCTGCCTTTTCCAGATGTCATATAATTAATCATAAAGTTTGTAACCTTTTCAGATTGGCTTCTTTTACTTAGTAATACGCATTTAAGTTTGCTTCATGTCTTTTCATGGCTTGGTAGCTCATTTCTTTTTAGCCATTGTCTGGATGTACCATGCTTTCTTTATCCATTCACCTGCTGAAGGACATCTTGGTTGCTTCCAAGTATTGCCAGTTATGAATGAAGTTGCTCCTATAAATATATGTGTGCAGGGTTTTATGTGGACGTAAGTTTTCAACTCAGGTAATTACCAAGGAGTGTGATTGCTAGATTGTATTGTAAGAGTATGTTTACTTTGTAAGAAACTGCCAAATTGTCTTCCAAAGTGGTTGTACCATTTCATATTCCCACCAGCAATGAATGAGAGTTCCTGTTGCTCCTCAACCTCACCATCATTCAGTGTCGTTAGTGTTTTGGATTTTGGCCATTTGAATAGGTGTGTGGTGGTATCTTATGTTGTTTTTATTTGACATTTTCTAACGACATATGACATTGAGCATCTTTTCACATGCTTGTTCTCCAGGTATGCATCCTCTTAGGTGAGGTGTCTGATCAGCTCTTTTGCCCATTTTTTTAAACCAGGTTATTCATTTTCTTATTGTTGAGTTTTAAAAATTCTGCGTATATTTTGGATATTAGTCCTGTATCAAATGTGTCTTTTGCAAATATTTTCTCGCAGTTTCTGACTTGTCTGCTTTTGCCCATTTTTAAATTGGGTTGTCTGCTTTCTTATTATTGAGTTTTCAAAAGAATTCTTAATATGTTCTGGATATAAGTTTTTTATTATTCCTCTGATTCAGAAAATTTTCTCCCAGTATGTGACTTACCTTTTAATTTTCTTAATGGTGTTTTTTAAAGTACAAAAGTTTTAAATTTTGATGCAGTCCAATTTCTTAATGTCTTTCTTTATGGATCATTCTTTTGTTGTGTATTGAAAAACTCTGCTTAAACCAAGGCCACAATGGTTTTCAACTATGTTTCCTTCTAAAAGTTTTATAGATTTACCTCTTACATTTAAGTCTATATGAATTTGGGGTAAATTTGTGTGATGTGAGGCAAGGATCTCAATTCACATTTTTGCATGGGACTATCCAACTGTTCCAGCACCATTTGTTGAAAAGGTTATTCTCCCATTGAATTGCTTTGGCATCTTTTTAAAAAATCAATTGGCCATAAACGTAAGGCTTTAGTTCTGGACTCTCAATTCTATTCCATTGATCTATATGCCTATCCATATATCAGCATGACACTCTAGAGGTTACTGTAGCTTTAAATCATGTTTTAAAATCAGAAAATGTAAGTAATCCAACTTTGTTCCTTTTCAGAATTCTTTGGGCTATTTTGAGTTCTTCCATTTCTATGTAAATGTTGGCATTGTGTTGTCAATTTTATCAAAAAAAAAAAATCCTGCTGAGATTTTGATAGGAATTGTGTAAAATCTAAAGATAATTTGGGAAGAATTACCATCTAACATTTTTGAGTCTTTCTATCCATGAACATGGAATGTTACTCCATCTATCTGAAACTAATTTCTGTCAACAATTTTTTTTAGTTGGCCGTGTACGAATTTTTCACTTTTGTTAAATTTATTCCTAAGTGTTTAGTATTTTTAGGCTACTGTAAATGGGATTGTTTTCTTAGTTTTGTATTTGGATTATTGCCAGTATATAGAAAGAAAATTAATTTTTGTATATTGATTTTATATCCTGTGACCTTGCTGAATTCATTTATTAGTTCTAGTAATTTTTGTTATAGATTCCTTAGGATTTTTAATATGTAGGATCTTCTACAAATAAAGACAGCTTTCCTTCCATCTTCCTTCTAGTCTGGTTGCCAAGTATCTGTTATTGAATTTGAAATTTTACAGAACACTCAAAAACAGTAAAGAGGAGGTCCCCAGGGAAGATAGTGTGATGACTCCCGAGTCTGCAAATTGGGGCTGGGGTGGCAGAAGGGACCAGGGAGTCCCTCATTAGACTGTGATGAGTTTGGACTCACTTATTCACCTTACAGAGCGCTAGGATGAAGGAACTGCTATAAGAAAGGCATGTCCAGGTTTGATGGTGGGGACTTTGATAGTGAGACAGAAGATGCATTATTGTTGAGCCCCTTTCAGAGAAACTGAACTACATACTCCAGTATTTTTTATTTTGTTCCACGAAGAAATGGTTTGTTCCCTTCCCGTTATTTTGGATGTCCTTTTCTGCTCAGCAGGGAATGGCTGGTACGCTACCCCTTCCAAATGAAGGTGGGGAAACAGTGACACGAAGGTAGCCAGGTGAACAGTCAAGAGGCCTTGAGAACATGAGTTTATCTGCCATCATAGCAGTAATTCGAAACCATAACAACCATGCTTCCTCTTCTCCAGTGAAGAGCCTTTTAAATAATCCCTCATTATTTATTTTTTTAATATATTTATTTATTTATTTTTGACTGTGTTGGGTCTTCGTTGCCGTGCACGGGCTTTCTCTAGTTGTGGCAAGCGAGGGCTACTCTTCGTTGCAGTGAGCGGGCTTCTCATTGTGGTGGCTTCTCTTGTTGTGGAGCATGGGCTCTAGGCATGTGGGCTTCAGTAGTTGTGGCGTGTGGGCTCAGTAGTTGTGGCTCACAGGCTCTAGAGCGCAGGCTCAGTAGTTGTGGCACAGGGGCATGTGGGATCTTCCTGGACCAGGGCTCGAACCCACGTCCCCTGCTTTGGCAGGTGGATTCTTAACCACTGCGCCACCAGGGAAATCCTCCCTCATTATTTAACATGCAATGGCTATATGGTTATGTGAGCTGTTATCTATTTATGTTGACTATTAATAAATGATTAGACCATATTGTGTGGGTTTTAATAACTCCATAGGGAGGGAAGTGTGGCCAGGAAGTGAAATCTCAAGCAATTACACATTCGTAGGTTGAGTTATTTTTTTTCTAACATGCAGAAGCTGTTCACTTACAAGTAAATTGAACACATAGGCCTGCAGCCCTTGCTTAGGATTCTGTCCATGCAAAAAGAAGGCACTCACAGCAGATGCACGGTTCCTGGTGGGAAGAACCTGCGGGGAGCAGGCGTGGCAGGGACTGCCCAAGGCAAGAGCTGATGCTTCTTAGGTTGGATGCATTGCCCTGCGCCTTGGCTTTTCAGGTGGGCTGAAAACCTCCATGGGGACAGGAATGTTGATGGTCATGGTCATATCTGTGTGATGCCAACCAGGGCTTTTAAAATGTATTCTTCCAAATCAGATAGGTTTCCCCCCCCCCCAAAATTGGCCTGCTTGACTGCTTTCCAGATAAGACCCAGGAAGCCACACTGCACCCCTTACACACATGCCCTTCCCCATTCTAGACAAACAGGTGAGAGACTATTGGAAAATCAGGATTAGAGTGTCAGCCAGGGAGATAGGACAGAGGCAGAGAAAGCACCAGGCTTCAGCCACAAAATGGAAATGGACTCAAATCATTTTCTTGTCAGCGAGGATTTTCAAATCAATACCAAGCCTCCTTGCTACATACTTATTCTTTTTCTTCTTTTCTTGCTGTCTGCTGAGGGTGATGATGAATTTCTTTCTCCAGGTAGCTGTAGAAATAAGATGCTTATACTCGCCTAGGTACCAGGGTGCCACGTCCATGCCCACCCAGGTGAAAACACAGCACTCCTGGGTGTCAGCCTACCCCAGGGCTCGTGCAGCATTTGTCACCATCTTTTCTCTTTGCTGTAATGGGAATTGAATCCACTTTTCCAGCCTCACTGCTCCCATCTGGAAACTGGTGAATTTTCCTAGGCTGCTTTAAGGGAGAATGAGTGCAGGCACATGACTGTCCCCGTTCCGCCTTTGACTTGTTTGGACACAGCCAGTGCTACGCAGGGCCCTCACTGTTCCACTTGCTACTAGAAGGCAGATTTGGACATCAAACAAATTCATTCTCTAGGATGGCCATCCTAGAGGGTTCACTAAGGACTCCCTTCAAAAGAAAAGTATCGTAAGATCGTCCCAAGCATGGATCCCACAGCACTTGGGCTCCTGGAAGACAGGGAGGTTCTCCTCTGTAAACTCCTTCTCTTTCCATAACCAACAGTGAAGGCTTGTGGAGTGATTGACGGCAAAGGATGGAGATGGAAGGGAGGGATGGGAGAGAGATCACAGATTCCAGTGTGTCCATTTGTAAACAGGGAAGAACATTTTATATTCTATTACAAGTTAATCGCTAAAGGGATGTTGCCTATAAGCTAAAATTATACATAATGGTCCATCCCTGGGAACCCTGCTTCCCAGGTAATGAGCGTAAAGCAAGCTAAAATACCTTTGTTTAGCTCACAGGAGACCTCCTGACCGGGCCCACCTGTGAATGACTGCGGGGAGGAAGAAATTAACCCATGCCCTCCGGAGGCTGATGGGAACCAGGAAGTGTTTGACTTTATTCCCTCGCCTTTTAGTATAAAAGGAGGCTGCATCCTAACTCAGGCAAGATGGTTCTTTGGGGGCGGGAGCCCACCATCTTCTCAGTTTGCCGGCTTTCCGAATAAAATCGTTATTCCTGGCCCCAGCAACTCATCTCTCCATTACTGGCCTGCCGTGCTGTGAGCAATGCGAGCTTTGACTCGGAAGCACGTTCATCCAATCTTGATTTCAGCACAGACGACGTGCCAAGTGCTGCAGTGGGTGCTGGCGATAGAGCGGTGCCCAAGAAACAGGCCCTTCCCTCGAGGAGCTTAGCGACGGGCTGGGGAGGCAGACACACGTGGGTGAGGCACATAAGGTCTGTGCTGGGCTGAGCACAGACAGAGGGCTGTGGGAGCTCAGAGGTAGGGTGTTCAACTCCCCGAAGGTTTCTGAGAGAAGGTGAGTTGTACACTTCTTCTATGTGGGAAGGAGGATGGCGGGGGGACGTAGGGCAGAGCGAACAGAATGTAAAAGCCTGGAGACAAATGTCTGCATAGGCTGGGAATTCCGAGTGTTCAGGGCAGCTGGGAAGAGTGGGTGTAGAAGAGGGTGGTCAGCTATGACGCTAGTGTGATACCCAGTCTGTAGATGATGAAGGGCCTGAGAAGAGGCTGTGTGAAGGATTTGGGACACAATCCTGAGAGCACGGAGGGCGGGGGGTGGAGCATGGGAGCAGCGTGACCCGATAGGCAGTTCAGTAAGCCCCCCGCACTGTGTTGCATATGGGGTGGGTTGGGGGAGCAGAGCTGAATGCAGGGAGGTGTGATACAGGAAGATGGCAGGCCCAGTGGTGGCATGGGAATGCAGAGCATCCCGTGCCCACCCCTCATCCTCAGCAGCCTTCCTCAGCATCGGTTCCAGGCAGTCACTGCAGGAAAGGGCAGAAGACTGAAACCAAGAAAGTGGATGCATCACAGAGACAGCTTTTAAGCTTGGAGAAACTTTGAGGGACAAGGGGAAAACGCCTGCCGTGGAGCTCTAGAGCGCTTAGGAAAAGTAGGGAAAGGCCTGCCCCCATCACTAGAGTAGGGTAGCAAGGCGATGGGCATCAAGCATGGGTTTGGAGGCATTGAGGAGTAACCCAGTTCCAGTGCATCGCACACAGGGCTCCAGAGGCACGGGTGAGATCCAAACGTTGCAAAGAATGGGGGAAGAAAAGGCTTTGGCGCGCACAATGGGGTTCATTCACGAACTTACTGAGTGGCTCCTGTTACCACAGTAACATGTCAAGGGTTTTGCAGATCTGGGAGGAAAAAAAAGAAAAAAACAAAACCCTAAGTTACAGTAATCAAAGCAAATTAGGTCACTGTTACGAGTTATTAATTTTAATGCATTAAGAAAAGTGTGCAGGGGGGAGTGAAGGGTTTATGTGTGTGTGTTTTTTAAACACGGCAAATGGGAAACAGCAAAAAGTACAACAATAATTATGCTGAAAGCAAAGTGAAGTGTTCCATAAAATGTAAGAAATGAACAAATGACATGCCCCTCCTTCCTCCTCCCTCCAGGGTAGTTAGGGGTGGGTGAGGTGAGGAGGGGGCCCGCAGACTCTCATGCAATAACGAGCTCTCGGTTCACATCTCCCTGCATGTTGAGGGGTGTTACTTAAGCCAAGCTGAAATTCAGCACTGAAAAGAAAGCACAGAGGGGCATTTTTCTGGGCTGAGTTATGTTTAGTGCGGAATCGCTCTTAGGCAAATGTACCATATGATGAGGGGAAATTGGAAGCCGTGAATAGATTCTCCAGGAACATTCATACCCAAGGGGACTCCGGGCAGGCTGGCTTTTTTTGGATGCTGGGCCTGGCTGACTCACTCCACAGCCTACTTCCCTGATGGGGCTCTGGGTCCCCCAGCTGCACATCTGGGTCATGTGCCACTCCAGCCTGAACAGGCTTGGTATGCTTTTGTTCTGTCTTATTTGACTTCCCTTTTGTTGTTGTTGTTGTATTTGTTTGCTTTTTGTCATGTTCGGTTTTGCTCTGCATCTTTGAGGCAGGGACAGAAAATTCTGCGTTCCAGATGATGTCATGTGTGGAACTGACCTCCTTTTTTCTATACACACAGTCTCCCCCTCCCCCCGACCCTCTGACCTCTTCCTGAACACACCCTCATTGCCCACATGCCCGCACATTCCCCCTTTCAGTCCCTGTCTAGGTGGCATTTGGGTCATTAGATGCTTTGCAGATTTGGGAGGAGAAGCTAGGACTCAGCTCTGTGGCTGCATCACCTCCCTTGACTCTTAGGATCTGACCACACTGTCCTCCTGGAAACTCTCCTCTCCTTTGCCTGTAAGATCACTTCCTCTCGCGTGCCTTTTCTCCTTCCGACCACACTCAGTCACAACTGGCTCTGCATCTTCCCCACTCTCTGAACCCTGCTGGCTGCCCACACTCTTAAAAGCTCCTAAGGAATCTGTGCATCTGAACTTGATAACTCCCTCTCTCTCTCTCTCTCTCTCTTTTCTCAGGGTGACTTCATCCTTCCTTTCTCATAGTTTTACCAATTGGGAATCAGCTCCTAACTCCCAAGCCCAGAATCTGGCCTTCATCTTTTACCTAAGCTCAGAGGAACCCCCTGGAGATCTCCATCCGTGTAGCTCATAAGCACCACAAGATCATTTTTTTTAAAAACGAACAACTTCCCCCTCTCCTCGGTAACCTCTTCTACTTTTATCCTCCCCAAGCAAACAAATCAAACAAAGCAATATTATATAAAACAACGGCAAAAACTCTACTTGTCTTTTATTTCTTGTTGACATTACAACATAGCATCTGCCAGCCAGCCGTGCAGGTGAGAGGCACTCGAGTTAACCAGGATCTCACCCTCTCAGTCCCTGCACGTGGATAATACCGCTGCAGTAGCCCACAACCCTCCCTCTCCTCCTGCTGCCACTGTCACTGCTGTAACCACAGCCATCACCCTCTCCAGCTCATGGGCGGCTCTCTCAGAAGCAGCGTCAGTCTACAGGGTCTCCCTTCTCCAGTCCATTCTCTACACTGATTTCAGAGCTGTCTTTCCAAAACCTAGACCTGATCAAGGCATTCCTACCTAAGGTCCTAGCATAGCTTCTCATTGCGTAAAGGATGATGTAAGAAGCATTTCAAGGTCCAGTGAAATCTGGCCCCAGTCAACTTCGCCGCCCTCAATTCTGGCCACTCTTCCCTACCCCATGACTAGCCCCATATCCTCTAGCTCCTAAATGCTCCGTGCACATCCGTCTGTCTGAGCCTTTGCTCCTGATCTTCCCGCTGATGGCATCCATGCCATCTCTTCTCTACCTAGAAAACTCCTACTCATCTTCAAGACCCCTGAAGCCCCCCTAAAGAGTGAATCTCCCTTCCCTGGACTCTTCGGAAAATCACCTTTACCGTAGCACTTCTCACAATCTCCTGTGTTTAATTGTACACGTTCCTGGTTCCCCCATCAGATTCTGAACCCCTTGAGAGACACCATCTTTGAATCCTCATCGAACATGGGGAAGTTTATGCTTTTTTAAAAATTCTTTATTCATGTTTTATTCTTTTCCTCAACGAAATTCTCACTTACAAATGGAAAAGTTCTGAGACGTCATCATAACCTATTCAAGACTGTAGATCCCAAGGTGGCAAAGCGTAAGTGAATTGAGAGGTAGAAGTACTAGAAATACTGATCAGACAGTCTCCTCTGGAGGATGGTCTCTCTCCAAGGTCACGCATTCTAGGGATGGATACTCTGAGATTTGAGAGCACCTGAAGGCACCAAGGGGACGACAGAGCAAGCTCCTGTGCCTGGCTCTTATGTGAATGTTTCTGAAGGTTCAGGAGTCAGAGGGCAGGGGGTGGGAGGGTGGACAACACTTGAAATTCTGGTTTCTTTTCTATTCTATTGTTAGGTGATTTGAGTAAAAGTCATCTCCGCATTTCCCAGTAAAATAGTCCAAAGGGAGAGTGGTCAAAGGAGAACTTTCATTTTCCGTTTATTAAAATACTGTTTATTTTTATGATAAAGAGAGAAAGAAAAATGTAAGCCTGGTGGAATCCCACAGAAGTCTGACCAATCTTATGCCTGGCATTGCTAAGTAAGAACAGGTATAGAATGGTGGGTATAACTGAATAGTACATATCAATATATGAGTGTGTGTACATGTAGTCATAAATCCACCTAATATTTGTTGAGTAGCCACTGTGTCCCAAGTAAGCAGTGTGTGTGTGTGTGTGTGTGTGTGTTTGTGTGTGTTCCACATGCTATGTTGGGAAGCTTTCCTTTCAGTAATTTGTATGACCCTCATCTCTTCTGTCTTAAGTACTTTCTGGACACTGGGAGAGAAAGCACATTTTTTTTCCCAGAAGCTAATTTACCTTGTGAGTGGAAAGCTCCATTTTAATTGATTCTATATTTCAAGATCCAAGTAACCTATAATCTCAGCTCAGTTGTCAATATTTTGCCTGCCCGGTCCCTTAGCCTTGAACATGCAGATGGCGCAGGCAGAGAGCCGCTGTCACGGCTCAGGAGGAAAAGGAAGAGCAGCTCAGGGTGATAATCTCCTTTTGATTTTTTTCCTCTTCCTTTTCCTACACCCTCTCTCAAATCCACTAAAACGGGGGAAAATCCATAGCGATTAGAAAAACTTCTGACCGAGACCTCTTTCTCCTTTGGCTTTCATTTTTTTCCCGCACCCTCTTTAGTATTCAGAAGGCACCCAAACATCAGAGGTTTCCATGATGCTTGGCTGTGCTCAGTATCCCAGCCACAGAGTGGGAAGGAATTCTTACTGGAGATTTCACCGTTCCTTTCAGGCCGAGGCCAGGGGGCTTCTGTCACACTCCCAGGCATAATTCTGCCGGCGAGCCACTGGAGCAGTGATGGCGACAGTTCTGCAGAGGCAGAGAGCATGTAGAGATGTGAGTTAAGTGGGGAGTAGCCTCTGACTGGACAAGGTACCCAGGGAGTCTCTCAGCTGTCCCGTAGAGCCGTGGGTCTACCTGGCAGAACCTGGGAAGGTGGGCACACACAGGACTTCAGGTTGGCCCTACAGAGAGCTGCATGGGTCACCAAATGACAAGAAAATACTCAAATTAGCCCAGTTAGGATCAATGATGATCCTGGGCTCTATGTTATGAATATTGACTTTCACTGTACAACCCACTAGCTAGATACTTGTCTTCCCATCTTACAGAAGACAAAACTGAATTGCTTAGCTCAAGGGGCACAACTAGCAGGCAGTTGATCCAGATTTCAACCCCAGGTGTGCCAGGATCCTGCCCTTCGTTACTGATGGGCAGGATGGACCTCCAACACTGCTTTCCGGTATCTCCTCCGCTCCTCTCCCCGGCCCTGATGTGACGCGTGGACAAGGCGTGGGAACACGGGGGAGTGCTGTGCAAGGTTAGGGTCATAGAAGGGACGTCAGGAAAGAGAAGCAGAGCGCCTCAGCTCTCTGCCTGCCACGCACAGGACAGATGACTCTTCGGGACATGGATGTCCCAGGTCCTGGCGTGCCTGATTCCTGGCGGCCAGAGCCCTGTTCTTTGTCCGCTGTAGGTACAAGGAGGGTCAGTGCCTGGGAACGTACAAGGCAGAAGCGGGAGGAGAAGGCAGGTGCCCGCACAGTGGGGAAGTGGCGGAGATGGGTGGGTGGGAAGGGCCACCAGGCAGTTTGAATGCTGATTCCCCGGGGGTGACTCCGGGATGCCGGTGTTCTTGGGCCCTGCGGAGGGTGAAGCTGGGAATCTGGCGGTCACTGACAGCAGGAAGACATAACGCCGAGGAGGAGAGGGCAGGTGGGCAAGGTCCCAGGCGCTGGCATCTGCTCTCCAGCTCAGCCCTCCTGCTGAGTTCAGCGCAGGCCTGACAGCCTCCTCCATCTAATCTGAAAATTCCCGCATCTGCCTCAGGCGGTCCTGTGACTCCATGCCTGTGTCATGGGGCAGCCGCTGACTTTTCTTGCTCTCCGCTCCATCCCTTCCTCATTCCCAGGCTCCCGTCACTGGAAGGAAGCAGCGACCTCCTGCTGCCTGGCAACCTCATCGCAGGGGCTGGGCCCCCTCTCAATGGTCAGGACACACGCACGTGTGCGCGGGATCCCAGGGCATTGACAGCGCAGGGAAAGGGCAGGAGAGCCTTCCAGTTACCAGTGGAGTGTGATGGTGGGTGGCAGGTGGAGACATAACAGAGGGGCACCGGCCAAACCTTTGCAAGGGCTTCCGCGATCCTGTAAACCCTCACCCTTTTCCCTCGTGGAAGGAGAGAGCTGGGAAAATGAGCAGAGATCTTTCTAGAATAGTCCCTTTTAAGTTCACACACACCCTTTCCCCTTGCCCCAAGAGCACAGCTCCCAGGCATAGTTATTATTCTTTCTCTGTCTCCTCTGCCACACCACACACACACACACACACACACACACACACACACAAACACACACAGTCACGCTGAATATCCATGCTGTTGGGAAGTGAATCAGGCTACTAACAACTTCTATCCTCAACCTCCAGGGAACCTAACCAGGAGGAGTGGGGAAGCCAGGTGAGGTGTCAGTGGGCTGGGGGACGGTGCCTCCAGTGTCACCTCTGCAGTCAAACAGTGGCAGGGCTGCAGATGAGCATGCGAGTAGCCACGTTTGCTTGGAGAGGCAGAGGTTTTAATGGAGCCAAGCTACTCCTTTTTCTTTTCCTTCTTCCAAATCCCCAAATGGCCCTACCTTTAAATAAATGCCGCGCTGAGGCCAGTTTCTGGGAGGAAGAGACCAGAAGCTGAAGAGCAGTCTGCGGGTCTGGTGTGTGAAGCCACATATGTTCCTTATTGCAAATGGGCAAATATAAGAATGACATAAAATTAATGGGCATTAGACTTCCCGTGTGCCTGGAAATCCTCTCTATTTTAGATCCCGATCATTTTTTTCATTGAGCAAATATTTTGGAGCGCTTGCTAAGTGCCTGGTACTATGATAGGTGCTGGCAGAGAGCTCTCTGCAGGTTGTAAACTGGACAGTGAGACCGAATTTGTGTTTTGAAAGATCACTGTCTCTGCAGTGAGGAGAAGGGATGAGCCACAAGAGGACATGAGGGTCAGGAAAACCAGTTGGGTGGATTCATCCAGGTGAGGATGATGGTGGCCTCAACTAGGAACATGGGGAAGGAGCAGGGGGCATAGAGTCAAGAGATGTCTAGTCTCCCAGACGTAAAGCCACTGTTTATTGAGCACCTACTATGGACAAGGCACTGTGGCAAGTGCTGGGAGTAGAGGGATGAGCACTACTGAGGAGTAAGATGAAAAGAGCTCAGTGCTGCGCTGCTCCTGGGGGCTGAGGGTCAGGGAGAAGCCGTGATGACTGATGCTCTAGTTTTGCGTTTGAACAGACGGGTAGATGGACAAGCCCTCACAGCGACTGGGACCATGTGAGGAGGAGAAGGTTTGGAGGCAAAGCCAGTGAGTTCCATTTTGGACATATCGAGCTGAAATTGGTTCTGGAGCCTTTAAGTAGAGATGCCCAGTAAATAGTTGGTTATGCGGGGCTGGAGCTCAGGAAAGAAACCTGCTCCAGGATTATGAAAAGAATCTGGGCAGAACTCCCAAGGAATACTAACATTTAAGAAAGGAGCAAGATGTAGCTGTCCAGTTTTCCCAGCACCACTTATTGAAGAGGCTGTCTTTTCTCCATTGTATATTCTTGCCTCCTTTATCAAACATAAGGTGACCATAGGTGCGTGGGTTTATCTCTGGGCTTTCCATTCTGTTCCATTGATCTATATTTCTGTTTTTGTGCCAGTACCATACTGTCTTGATTACCGTAGCTTTGTAGTATAGTCGGAAGTCTGGGAGCCTGATTCCTCCAGCTCTTTTTTTCTTTCTCAAGATTGCTTTGGCTATTCGAGGTCTTTTGTGTTTCCATACAAATTGTGAAATTTTTTGTTCTAGTTCTGTGAAAAATGCCATTGGTAGTTTGATAGGAATTGCATTGAATCTGTACATTGCTTTGGGTAGTATAGTCATTTTCACAATGTTGATTCTTCCAATCCAAGAACATGATATATCTCTCCATCTGTTTGTATCATCTTTAATTTCTTTCATCAAGTGTCTTATAGTTTTCTGCATACAGGTCTTTTGTCTCCTTAGGTAGATTTATTACTAGGTATTCTATTCTTTTTGTTGCAAATGTAAATGGGAGTGTTTCCTTAATTTCTCTTGGAAGGTGTGGAAACCTAAGTTGATGTTATAAAATTTAATTTCCTTGGGTCTATAGCAATACACCCCTTCCCCCCATCTGGTGTCATAGGAATGTCTTGCATCTTACTGCCCACTCTCTCTAATATGCATCAATCAGGATTGCACACACGTACTGCAGTCTATTGATAGTGGCTGCCTGGCCTTCAGTGTAGGAAAAGACGCTGAAAAAGAACACTATACATGACTAGTAATGTCTGCCATGGGCACAGGCATGAAGAATGAAATTAGAACACTCCCTAACACCATACACAAAAATAAACTCAAAATGGATTAAAGACCTAAATGTAAGACCAGACACTATAAAACTCTTAGAGGAAAACATAGGCAGAACACTCTATGACATAAATCACAGCAAGATCCTTTTTGACCCACCTCCTAGAGAAAGGGAAATAAAAACAAAAATAAACAAATGGGACCTAATGAAACTTAAAAGCTTTTCCACAGCAAAGGAAACCATAAACAAGACAAAAAGACAACCCTCAGAATGGGAGAAAATATTTGCAAATGAAGCAACTGACAAAGGTTTAATCTCCAAAATTAACAAGCAGCTCATGCAGCTCAATATCAAAAAAACAAACAACCCAATCCAAAAATGGGCAGAAGACCTAAATAGATATTTCTCCAAAGAAAATATACAGATTGCCAACAAACACATGAAAGGATGCTCAAAATCAGTAATCATTAGAGAAATGCAAATCAAAACTACAATGAGGTGTCACCTCACACCAGTCAGAATGGCCATCATCAAAAAATCTACAAACAATAAATGCTGGAGAGGATGTGGACAAAAGGGAACCCTCTTGCACTGTTGGTGGGAATGTAAATTGATACAGCCACTATGGAGAACAGTATGGAGGTTCCTTAAAAAACTAAAAATAGAACTACCATACGACCCAGCAATCCCACTACTGGGCATATACCCTAAGAAAACCATAATTCAAAAAGAGTCATGTACCACAGTGTTCATTGCAGCACTATTTACAATAGCCAGGACATGGAAGCAACCTAAGTGTCCATCAACAGATGAATGGATAAAGAAGATGTGGCACATATATACAATGCAATATTACTCAACCATAACAAAGAAACAAAATTGAGTTATTTGTAGTGAGGTGGATGGACCTAGAGTCTGTCATACAGAGTGAAGTAAGTCAAAAAGAGAAAAACAAATACTGTATGCTAACACGTATATATGGAATCTGAATTTAAAAAAAAAAATGGTTCTGAAGAACCTAGGGGCAGGACAGGAATAAAGACACAGAGAATGGACTTGAGCACATGGGGAGGGAAAAGGGTAAGCTGGAACAAAGTGAGAGAATGGCATGGACATATATACGCTACCAAATGTAAAACAGATAGCTAGTGGGAAGCAGCCGCATAGCACAGGGAGATCAGCTCAGTGCTTTGTGACCACCTGGAGGGGTGGGATAGGGAGGATGGGATGGAGATGCAAAAGGGAGGAGATATGGGGATATATGTATATGTAAAGATGTTAAAATAAATAAATAAAATTTAAAAAGGAAAAAAAAAAAAAAAAAAGAAAGGAGCAAGAGAGAGGGGTCCACAAGGCAAACTGGGAAGAAACATCCAGAAAAGTAGGAGGAAAACCAGGGGAGTGTTCTGTCGTGGAAGCCAAGGCAAGAACATTTCAAGGAGAGAAAACTGACTCTCGTGACATAAATACTGACCAGTGGCCATTGAAATTCAGAGCAATGAGGTTACGAAACCTCAGAGAAAGGCATTCAAGGGGAAGGTAGAAATGGGCACCAGAATATTGTGGGCTGAGGAAGAAACGGGGGTTAAGAACCAGGTGGAGTGAATGCACACACCCCTTTCCAGGAGTTTGGTAGTAAACAGAGCGGAGAAAGTGGGGAAGTAGCTGCAGAGAAGTCTGGGGTAAAGAGAGAGTTGCTGTTGCTACTGCTTTTTGCTTCCATTTGAAGATGGAAGAGACTTGCACACACCTTAATCCTGTTGGGAAGAAGGGGAGAGGGTAAAACTGACAGGACAAGGTCCCTGGAAGTGGGAGGGAAAGGGATCCACAGCACAGATGGGGGGTCAGCCGTGTATAGGTGGTGGTCCACTTTTCTCGTGTCCTAAGAGGAAAGGTGGAGAGGATGAGCACAAAGTCATGATGACGGGTTGGAGACAGGACATCGAGAAAACACTTCTCTGTTGGCTTTTATTTTCTCTGCTATAAGTGGGAGCCAGGCAAGGCAGCAGTAAAGTTTAGGAAGCGTGGAGGAGGCATCATTCAGCCTTTGTGGAGGATGGCAGACGGCTCTGACCACAGCAGCACAGAGGTGTTGCAGCTGGCGTGGACGGGCCAGTGGAGGTTGGAGGTCACGCATACACATGGGGCCAGTCGAGTGCTGGGGTGATTTGGTCCAGCAACTCTCAGCATCCCAGAATTGGGCACAGGGAAGGCAGATCATGAAGTGAGCTGGGGTTGGGATTTTCACGGAAGGTAGGATTACAGACAAGGGGGTAAGTGCAATGGGTGACTTGGTGGTCCATGGGGTCTCAGCTGGATAGGGAAGAGAGTGAAGATGCAGGGTCTGTAGGATAAGGAGAAAGAAAGAGGCCAAAGAGGGGAGGTTTCAATAATATCCAAAAACGTATCTGTCTTAGGACACATTCTGAGCTATAGCAAAGAAAGATCAGGAAAATTAGGAAGCTGTGAACAGGAAATAAAGCATCTAAATTTATTCTTTCAGAAAAAAAGACTATGGCATGGCCCCACAAGAACAAAATGAACACCAATAGAACCTCTTCACAGGAAGCCTTCTTTAACTGGAAATCCCAAATCCAGATCAAATGGATTAAATTCCACAGTGAAGTGAGGATCTTTGCATTTAGAGAGATTTCACTCTACCTTTTGTTCCTCAGAGCAGTGGTTTGATAGCATTATTATAATGCTGTGTACTTGTCTCTGTCTAATCAATAGGTCTCTTGAGATCTGCAGATGCATCTTATAGTGATAAAGAAAGACATTTTATAGGTAGAGTCAGCAGTGGAAGAGCATATCAGACTGTGTAAAGGCAATCAAGCATGAGTGTTAGGAGCATGAGTTTTGGGGGTCAAATTTCTAACCTCGCCAGTCATTGTCTGTTTGACTTTAAGAAAATGATTTAACCTTTCAGAGCTTTCATCTATACGATAGAGAGAATGATGAGTGCTTCATGGGACTGATATGAAGACTAAATGATAGAATTAAATGATGAAATAAATGATAGAATTATAAACACAGCATCGTGCCAGGCGTGTAGTTATGGTTCAGTAAATGACAATTAGTGATAGTAGCAGTACTGTTACTGATTAAGGCAGAAGAACAAGCTAGACTCTGTGGCTCATCCCTAGGTAGCAACACCTATGGCCCGCATTTGCTGATGCCAGCTGAGCTGGTCCCACACGTCCCCCCCAGCCTGCGCCAGCAGCTCCTGCATCTCCTCCTTGGAACCTTACAGCCTAAAACTTCTCTGCATCTACTCTGAAAGTCATGTACTCTTATCTAGCCCCTCTCCGGAAGTGCTTCTCTTCCAGAGCACGGCTGACTGTGGGAGCTCAAAAGGCTTCTGCACAACAGGCCTCACTAACACGAAGCATGTCTCGGCCACTGAGGCTCAAGCACCCAGAACAGCCGGATCGCAGCTCTGGTATCTCCCCCAGCCAGAGAATCAGGCTCGCCACCCATGTGTCGAGGCCCTGGATGGTGGCTCAACATCAAGGACCTAGTTGTCAATTATTCTAATTGTCATACCTCACCGCGGCCAGAACTGCTGAGGTTTAAAGTAGTTTCCATCCTCCAGATCCATAAACTTGCCCTTGGCTTATTGAGCCCAACCACACTAGTTTAACAGAAGTGATTTTAATTACTCAACTGGAACTACAGAAGGAAGGAAGTGAGGAGGGTGTGGGGCTGTGATCGGTGTTTAAGCAAAGGGCTGGCGTTCTCCTATCTTAGGGGCAAAGCCACTCCTGATGGCCGTACCTGCCACGAGCTCTCTCCCACCCACATCACAAGAGCATCCACGCTGTGGGATCAGACATATTGAAACCCACAAAGTTTCTATGCCTTCATTCTAAAAATTACATGTTTATTTAGAACTTGGAAGGTATGGAAACCTAAGTTGATGTTATAAAATTTTATTTCCTTGGGTCTGTAGCAATACACCCCTTCCCCGCATCTGGTGTCATGGGAATATCTTGCTGGTCCAGCTGCCCACTCTCTCCAATATACATGGATCAGGCTTGCACACATGTACTGCAATCCATTGGTAGTGGCTGCCTGGGCTTCAATGTAAGAAAAGACGCTGAAAAATAACACTCTACTTGACTAGTAATGTCTGCCATGGGCACAGGCACGAAGATTGGAAGTACCCTCTCTATGTATTTGCAAACCCGATCTTAGATTACAAACTTCTGGGAGGCAGAGAATGTATCATTTTCGTTCTCTGTGTAAATGTACCTTACATATGTCATGAGTTGATGATGATGGCGACAAATATTTATCCCAAAATACAGTATTTTAACTAGTTGTAGCCAGCTAAAATCTAATGATTGTCCTTTACCCCTTAAGCTTGCTCATCACCTTGTCAGAGAATAAGCAACACAGATTACAAAGTCTTCACTCCTTATCCGAAAACTACTTGGCTCGTCTAAAGCACTGTCGTAAATATTAGACACCGAATTGTCAAAATCAATAAAGAGGGAAATTCTGTGGTGTGGCAAATTCTTCTCTTCTCCTACTAAATCATGTGTATTTGCTTACTTGAGATTCACTAGATGTCCCCGGCATCCAGCAATGCTTTTGAGGCTCAGCTGGACACATGCAGGGGAGAGGGAACAACCTTATAAGCAAATGAATGACAGACATTTTTTTTGCTTCAGCATCATTTATCTCACTCAAGTCGTGTGTCCTTCAACTGCTACGTCATGGGTCCCTGTCTTCCCTCTGAGAGGCACGTATATCGTCATGTGCTAACCTCATAACACACATGCCAGAGATCAGCGTGGACCCTTGTGGAAGCCCAGCTTGAAGAGAAGACTCACGAGATCCAAATTCTGCCTCACCCCTGTAAGCCGTGTAATCACACACCCAGTGAAGTAGGATTTAGCAACTACCAGAGGCACGGCTGGATTGGAGGGAAAAGCAGATCCCCTCTATCATCCCATTCCAGAAACTTCACCCCAACTCTGCCATCCATCCCTAAGCTTAGGAAATTAGTGGGGGGCAGAAAATCTGCTGCCACCAGAAATCATAGCGGCCACCAGAAATCTCATACTGAGAACTAGATTGCTCCAGTTCATCATTACTCATTACCCACACAATGTACGTCTGTAAGGTGACCAACTGCCCCTGCAGGAGAAGCGGGCTGGGGGAAGCCACGCCTACCTCTGAATTGGCCTGCAGCTGAAGCATCAGGCATAAGGAGAACCCAGGAGGCTGGGCCAGGCATAGTCATCTGCCTAAACCTTCATGTTCTTTTTATAGGTGTAAAAATGAGAAGGTTGGACCAGGTGATCGTTAATGTTCTTTCCAGCTCCCAAATTTCTATTCAAGACCTAAACTCATCCTCAGTAAAATTCCCACTAACCTTCTTTCTAAGTTGGACTATTCCTAAGTTGGTATCCCCTACCCCATGGTGTATATCAGTAAGTTTGTTGTTTTGCTTTTTAATGGAGGAGGAAAAAGGCTTCTGCAATGAAGCCTCACAGGCTGGCTTTCTACACTGATCCGCTGAATTTGATAATCTAGTCATAGGCCCAGAGGATGTTCAGAAGAGTCTGTCTCTCTCATGCGCCTTTGTCTTGCTCTTTATTAGCTGTGATGTTAATGAATGGTTCTCAAAGTGTGGTCCCAGAACCAGCAGGATCAACATCACCTGGGAACTTATTGGAAATGCAGATTTGAGTGGTCCTAGACCTGCTGAATTGACAATGTGCAGGTGGGACTCAGAAATTTGTGTTTTAATAAATTCTCCAGGTGCTTTGAGGCATGCTAAACCTTCAGAAACACTGATCTCCCTGAAAAAACAGCACATGCTGAGAATCAGGGGACCTGAAATCTACTCCGGTTTTCCCACTGACCAGCTGTAAGATCTTAAATTACTCACACACTATCTGGACCTCAGCTGCTTTATAAGGAAACTAAGGATGACTTTACCTCTGTTACCCATTCAGAGTATCAGTAGGCTACAGTTCATCAGTAGGTGTGGAAATGCTGTGAGCAGTTTGAATATATTTTTCATACGACTAGACTTTTATTCATTCATTCGTTTAACAAATATTTTTCATCACCTATGTGCTCTGGGTCTGGAGAATGCTACAGATGAGGCCCTTGCTGTCACGGAGTCTACACTCCACACTGGATCCTTTGTGATACTGTTTAATATTTGCAAACAGTTATACAATCCATTTTGAGATTAGGTTCGGATCTCTCACGGGAATAGGAAAATGTGAATTGCTTTTACCTAAGAGTAAGAATCAGGTTATGTCAAGCATAACAAAGAAGGAGTTGACTACAATGCAGCTAAAGCAATATCAGCTACCAGGAGAGAACATAGGAAGAGATTTAAAAACTGTGAAACTGGGCCTTGCCTCTCTACGCCAGAGGCTTGGATGAATGGTACTCTAGGCCTCATCCAGCTTATGATATTCCAGTTCTGCTCTCTCCATTTGAGCCAACTATTGTGGCTTCGCTTGGACGAAACTGTATACTATTCAATACAAAGAGTAAAGCAAAGCATATATTTCCTGAGCTCTTTTCCAGAATCATAACTGGTCAAATCTCTACCATCTGAGATATGGGCCTGGTGAGAATAAACAAATGTTCATCAGATGGATGGACCCCAGGACAAATTTTTAGAAGTAAGATTTTAATCCTTAGCCGCTATCATTGACAATCAGCTGCTTTTTCTTTTCTCTTCAATCCAGAGCTAAAATTCAGTTTCCTAAATTTTATGAAAAGAAATGAAAAATATGCTGGGGGGAAAACAGTGGCTCAGGAGAGTTTTTGGACTTCAAAACCCTCAAAAATCCTTTAATGATTTAAGTGTAAAGGAATCAGAAACATACTGATGAAATTCCCCTTGATATCCACATGGTGCTTACAAACTCTGGAGGGAAGTTTCCAGCAATGAAATCTGCTATTTTTTATCAAACCCAAACCGTTTGAGATGACTGGTGAACTCCAGTATGGTGCAGTCATATCTTTTTCATAATAATCCCTTCTCCCCAAAGGCAGAAGGGGAAGGAAAAGCCTAATTAAGGAACATTGGTTTTTAAGGACAGAGTCTTAGAGGGGGGTGTCAGGTTATATTGTACTCTGAGTGGCTTGTGATGTTTACACTGACCCACAGGTGTGCTGTTAATATACAAAATTCACATGGTAATTGTCTAGTCTTCTGCTACTTTCCAACATGCATTTGGCAAGACTTGTTGCATCTTAAGTTTGAAAACAGTAGATTTCCAAGCTGTCATAATATTGAGGTCTCACGTGTATTGCTTGCTCTGCATAATTAATTGTAAAGTGATAATTGTGCACTAAGATATTTTCATTCAAACATGAAAGTGAAAGTCTCAGCATCTTTGCCTCCAGCGGACAGAAGAAAAAGTGAAGCGGTGTGTGCTTTCCAAGCATTGACAGTTCCTCTCCTTTCACTGAGGCCAGCTGATAAGGGGCTTGGAGGATCTTCAGCTGGTCAGGCTTTGGCACCTATCTGCTATGAACCCCGTGCACTACCTTCTGTAGGTCTCACCCAGTCTTGAAAGTTCTCCCAACAAGCGTCATCCAACTGTGGTCTTCTTCCCTCTGAATTCTGGTGGCCCGCACAGTCTCTGTGTATAATGTATCCCTGAATTTTGTACTCCCTGTAATTCTTTCTGGCCTTACTGTCTTTGTAAACTCTCTGAGAACAGAAACGATGCCTCATAATTCTGTCTTCCAAATCACCCTGCAGAGTTCTAAGAATATAGTGGCACTTGATATATACTTGCATTAGCTTGACTGCCATAACAAATAACTCCAGAATCTCATCGGCCTACAACAAGAAATGCTGACCTCTGATTAATGTCACAAGGGGGGCTGTGGGTCAGATGTGTCTCTGCTCCACGTGACTGCATTTAGGGCCCCGGGTGAAGCAGTACGCCTCTGTGAGACATTTCTTTCTCATGACAGAAGGCAGAAATTGGTCAAGCCAGATCAGACACCTGCGGTCAGAGCATCTACTCACATGAGGCATCCCTCACCTTTACTCATCTTCTATCAGCCAAAGCAAGTTGTAAAGCAAAGGCCAGTGCAAACCTGACGAAGGGGTGAGGAAGGAGACTCTGCCTACAGGGAACACTACAAGTCACATGGCAATGGGGGGAGGGAGTCGAGCTGTGGGGAGCAAATATAGCCTACCCTAATGCTGCCGATGGATTGTACTCAAGGTGGGGAGAGCTGAGCTGCTCTTCATGAGCGTGATAGATGTGCTGCCTGGTAACAAGGCCCCTCTGAAGCAAGCATGTAGGCGTCAATCACAGGGACCCCTCCCTGGCTTTGCAGACCTTACGATCCGTGTACCTCTGCTCTGCCCAGCCACTTCCTGTGTTCTTCCGTCAGCACTTAGGTGATGGTCTCTTCCCAAGCAGACTTGGAAGGAGGTACTTTTTCAAGTATTCTTTGGGTTTCAAGTAACAGAAACTGACTCCACGTGCCTAAAGCCATAAAAATTTTTGCTAACATAAACAGAAATCCAGAGTTAGGTGCTATTGAATAAAGGCCCTGGGTCTATTTTTCCATCTTTGTCTTAACTCCTTCTTTCATGGATTGCCTTTTGCCCCCAAGCAAACCTCCTTCCTGGCCATAAGATGGCTGCCAACAGCAATCTTGGCAACGTGATTCTGGGTTTACCTCCAGGGAGAGAGAGAGTGTGTGTGTGTGGCTTTCCATCACTCTCTTAAGAGTGAGATGAGTTTCCAAACACCCCTCAGCAATCCTCCCTTGCATCTCGTTGGTCTAAAGAGGGCCACTTCTGAACTGATGACTTGTCAGGGGATTGGATAGCCCTTAGACCCATCAGGCTTATCCAGGGAGCTGGTCGTTTCCCTAAAGAGTATTGCTGCTATTCAACGGAGGGGAAATTGAATGGATCTTGGAGAGTGAACTGCATTCCCCAGCTACGTTTGGAAAATCTGGTATCACCTGCAGTCACTATTGATCCCAGATAGCTCATGGAGAAAGAATATTGGAAGATGGGCGAGATGAGCCCAGCCTCCCTGGCCCCTGCTCCTCGTGTTGGATCCACATTCGAATCAAATTGGGTAGTTCAGGCCAGAGGTGCATTCTAAATTTCACCTGCCTGTCAGCCACTCTTGTTAACTATGTTTGCTTGGCTGAGAGCCTTTCCAAGGGAGCTGGTGGTTCCCTAAGGATTGCCTCTCGTGCCTGCTTTGACTGACTGGCATACCCCAGATGTCAGGACTCAGCACCCCCTAGCATGTCACCATGATGACATGGCACTGGTAGTCATGATAATGAAAGAAGTTCATCACTAGTTTCCATTATCATGTCAAGTCCTTCTTGGCTACGCTTCACCTGCCACACCCGTGGGAACGAAGAGAAAGGCTGGTAGTTAGGTGATAAAGCGGGATGCTCCGTGGTGCCTCAGATTCGAAACAGAGACCCTGGACTCATAGTGAATGGCAGGTGCAGAAGCCCCGTAGCTACACAGCATGACCTCCAGGAGGAAGGCGAAGTGCCTTGCCCTTCCTCTGCGTATCAGGATCTTATTCCAAACTAGTAGACAGGATGGGTTATTTCTTTTTTTTTTTTTTTTAAACAAGTTTATTTTCTTTTTTTTTTTAATTTTATTTATTTATTTATTATTTATTTATGGCTGTGTTGGGTCTTCATTTCTGTGCGAGGGCTTTCTCTAGTTGCGGCGAGCGGGGGCCACTCTTCATCGCGGTGCGCGGGCCTCTCTCTATCGCGGCCTCTCTTGTTGCGGAGCACAGGCTCCAGACGCGCAGGCTCAGTAGTTGTGGCTCACGGGCCCAGTTGCTCCGCGGCATGTGGGATCTTCCCAGACCAGGGCTCGAACCCGTGTCCCCTGCATTGGCAGGCAGATTCTCAACCACTGCGCCACCAGGGAAGCCCAGGCTGGGTTATTTCTATCTAGCAGCTCATGGTGGGCTGACTGTTCTATATGTGGTGTGAGGTCCTCCTGGCTGATGCCTAGTGTGGCAGGTGCTCAGGCCAGTGAAAGTGCTGAATATTCACACACACTTGCTGGAGGAGTGTGAGATGGGCAGGGGTGATTGGTGTGGACAGAAGTGAAGAAATACCTCAGACGGTGGCAGACAGGGTCCAGAGGGGCAAGGAGAGGGAAGACCGGCTCGAGGTACCTGTGGGCTTCACCTTTACGTCCTGAATGCCACGTAGTTTGCTTGAGGTGGGGCTGGTCCGCATATCTCTGGGGAAGTGGCCGTGCTACTGATGGCTGTGCTTTGGTACTATCTTGTCTTTCTGAAAGGAGAGCTGGTCTCCAGACTGGCTTTCTGGAGGCCTGACTCACTTCATCTGGGCTTCTGAACCCCACCCCAATCCTGCCGGGGCTCTGAATGATTTGGGCTCCTCCATGGGTACCTGGGCCTGGAAGCAGCCCTCCAGGGCTTCTTTCCTGGTCTCTACTGAGTCTTCCCACTATCCATTGGGGCCAGGAGAGGAGATTCCTTCATAATAATCCCTCTACCACCACCCCCATCTCCCACCCCTACCACTTCCTGGGGGTTTGTCCACACGTAAAGTCATTCCTCTTGGAGCAGGGAAGAGCGAGGCCAACAGAAATCTGGGCTGAGCCTTCCCTTCTCTGGCTGTCAGTGGCCAGCAGGGCGCAGAGGTAATTTAATGGTTGGGCAGCCTTAATGCTAGAATGCCCTGCTCAGTGTCTGCAACAGAATCCACATCGGATTGGACCATATGGAGACTTCAGCAGCAGATGCATTGGTTGCGTCCCTCTGTTGCAAAATCTCCATTAGGTTTTTTTAACTAGACAAATATCAGTGTTGCATTCAGGATGAGAAACTGTTTTCTGAGTGCAAGAACAATGCCACTTTCAGAAAAGCAGCTCAGCATAGGGACTGACTTTCCTCTGGGTGCCTCCTTCCCCCTTTGGAGCTCCTACTCAGAGAGGAAGGGTAGACCTGGGAATACGTGATCATCGTTGTCATTGGCAGTATCCCGAGCCGTGTCATACCTTGGAGCTTCCCGCTTCTCGTTGCTTCCCCTGCCTCCCCTCCCCTCCACCCCACCTCCTTCTGACCACAGTGACTCCCCCCAGCCCCCCAACAGAGGATGAAATACAGGAGGAGTGAGAGTGGCCCAGGGCAGTTGCAGAGGGGCTTGTAAAGCCCAGCCTTCCTTCTTCTTGGCTGTTGGAACACATATCTTTCTGTCTTGCTCACTGCTAAGCCCAAGGGTCCGGGGCAGAGCCACTGCTGGGCTCCTCCTGCTTCTGATATCACCTGATAGCAAGGACACTCCACCAGAGGCGTTCCCTCCACCAGCTGAGTGGAGCCAGAAGTGTTGAACACTTAGTGAATTCCATCAGAGCACATACACTGTTTCCTGGGAAGCGGGGCAGGAAACAGTGGCTGACGTGTTAACATAGATTGCTTCTTTGGGGCTTGGGGCCCGACCCACCTGCCTTAGTAACCAAGTGATTGTGAGGGTTGTGGGTCTTGGAGAGGTTGACAAACTTGCCCAATGTCATCATCTACAAAATGGGGGTACTATTATTTACCCCATGGGCTTGTGCTAAGAATTGAATGGGTTAGTTTATGAAAATCCCTCAACAGGGGTCTGGGCCTTCGTAAGCTGTCCGTAAGTAGTAGCAAGGTGTATCATGAAAACGCCCCACTGACCACAAGTCTGCCCGTAGGCTCCTCAAAACCTTGCTATGCCCCTTGTCATCCAGATGGACGACTACAAAGTCCCGATCGAGGATTTCAAGACTTTTCTACTTGTTAGAGACCAACTCCAAAAAGGCCTTAAAATCCCCCCAGATGAGCCCTTCTTTGCAAAGTACTCCTTGGTTGACCGCTTCCTCTTCTTTTACACGAGGGCCTGTATACCAAGGGCCGTGCCTCCATCAAATAGCTGCGCCCTTTCCCGTCCTGAGCATGAAAAGCCCACCTCCATGGAGGTCTTTTCAAAGTCTGGATGCTTCTGGGAGCGGAAGATGAGCCCGTGTATCAGTTCCAAGGCACAGACACATGGTAACGGAAAGGATATCCGGTGGTAGACTCCGGGCTGAGTTAGTTTGCTGCTTTGAGTTCAGGTAGACAATTTAGGGTGATTTTAATGACTCTGAAATGTTTTATCTTTTACGACCCCCCAGAACTGCTGCTCTGCCACCTTAACAAATTGCCAGCTTTTCAACCCTTGCTCCCTGCCATCTTCAGTTAACGCAGGGTCCGTTAGGACTTGAGAAACTTATTATTGCAATAAAAAAATATATCCTATCCATATCACAGACCATATATCTGAATCTTGCCTAACACCCTCCAGGGATTAGTAACATATTTTAACCCAGTGTTTTACAATGCCGATGCTTCGACCCCCTACACAGCCCTTCCCACCGATGCTGAGACAATAGAGGCAAAAGGTCATCCCTGAGGTCAGGATGCCGGCTCTCCTGGGTTTTTGGAGGACAAAGCGCATCCCCCCTCCTCTGGCAGGCCTCCCAGGGGACACCGCGCCTCCTGAAAGAGTGGAAGACACCACGGAGAAGGGGACCATCGTGACCCCAGTCAACAGAGCCTGTTCTCGTTGTAAATTACCTGTGCGGGAGGGTGCATGTGCGTGGGGTGTGTGTCTAAACTGAGATCACCGTCTCATCACCAGAACCACCCCTTGGGACCTGGTGCTCAGCTGGTACTGAAGGGGCGGGTTCTGCCTTCATCCTGCGGACACCTTGGGTGCGCTATGCGGCGTGCCTGGTGTTTTCTCCAACTACAAAGAGAGCTTGCTCTTTTGCTTTGAGGAAATATCAAGCTAGCGAAGAAGTCCACGCTCAAGTCCATGGCCATTTATCCATGATCAAAAAAGCCCGCAGCTGGGACCTAGGCTTTAGTTCCACAACCCCCTCTAACTCCTTCCTCTCCATCCCCACCCCCTCCCTGCCCTGCCGTGGCTAATTTCTACTCAGCCTTCAGAGCTCCACATGCCGGCCATTTCTCTAAGGATGCCCCCCATTCCCCCTCAGCCCCTGGAGGATGCAGATTACGTCTCCTACCCTTCAGGGTCACCCTGTATCTTCATAGTGCTCATCTAATTTGTAATTACATGTTTATGTGACTTTTTCCAACATTCATCTCTCTACTTAGATTACAGGTTCCATAAAAGAAGGAACTATTCTAGTTGATCTGTTGCAGAATCCCCAATTTCTAGTAGTAGGACACGCTTAAATGTGTTGAATGAATGAATGATTTTGAGCAAATTACTTAACTCTCTTAGCCTTCATTTTTCTTAATAATAGTAACAATAGCCAATGCTTCTAAAGTGCTTACCTTATGCCATGCCTATCCTAAGTATTTCATATAATAATGATAATTAATCTTCCTAACAACCCCATGAAAGGGTCACTGTTATTTTCCCCGTATTACATATGAGAAAACTGAGGCACAGAGGGGTTACATGACTTGCCCAAGGTCACACAGCTAGTAAGTGATGGAGCTCCGGTTTGAACCCAGGGAGTCTGACTCCAGAGCCCCTGCCTTGGTTGGACAAAGTGATCACAAAAATCTCTTTAGCTCTTGGTGTCTATGAATTTAGAAGCTACCCATTGGCATATCCACCTAGATTCATTTATTTAATAACTATTTATCAAATGCATGTTATGTGTCTGGGAACTGGAGCTACCACTGTAAACAAAACAAAGATTCCTGTCTTCGTGGAACTTACGTTCTGATGAGGAGAGTCAGCATAGTAAACAAACTGCACAGCAGATTTGGCCAGTTAGATAAGAAGTGCTACAGAGGAAGATAACACAGGGGAGAGGTTTGGGGGTCTTGTGGGTGGTGGTGTAATTTCATGTCAGGTGGTCAAGGCAGGTTCTGTTGAAAAGGCAACACATGAGTAGCGACCTGAAGACAGTGTGTGGGGGGGTGGTGGGCGAGCCATGCAGAGACCCCCGCAAGGGAAGGGCCTGGACGGGATGGAGAACGTGCAGAAAATGAGTGGGAGAGAGAGCGGGAGAGGCAAGGCTGGAAGGTAGCAGAAGCCAAGTCCTGCTGGCTCTGTGTTCATCTCCGTCACTTTACACTCATTTTCTGTTTACAAGTTCGGTCCACCATTCCATTAGACTAAGGGAAAGACACATTCATCTTTATAGCTCCCGAAGTCAGCTCTGAGCCTTGCCACAGCTGGTACTCAGAACACTTTTTGAATTAATGCTAGAAGTGCTAGAAGAGCTCCAATCCTAGACTTCTTTTCTTTTCTTAATTTTGTTGCTGAAGTTCTCTTAAGCTTTATAACCTGTCCTTTCAACGAAAGGTTCCTTGCCTGGCCTGGAATCTGCAAGATGTCAGATGTCTTTTTCTGCTATTTCACTGCGTTATGTGCCATTGGCAGTGACCTTCCATTTCAACTTCCTCTGTATTGCAGCCATCCCAAAGTGTGGAGGAGACTGTGATAGTCTTTGGTGAACACAGTCATAGCTATGTTTGTCACAGGTAATGATTTGATCAAATGCAGACCCCCTCCCTCTCAGGAGATGGCACAGTCTTCAGTGCAGATGTGGGAGTACGTGGAGCTTAAGATCAGTCACTGTGTCCAAATAATGGAGGGTCTGGGGATAGAGTTCAAGGGCATTTCCAACTGGAAGAGATGTAACTTTGCACTTTGACCAAATCTCAAGTCGAAATTCAAGTCCAACAGCAACTGTAATAGTGACGCCCTCTACTGGTAGATTCATTGACTGTGGGCCAGGCCCCATGTGGGTGACTGGACACGCATCAGAGAGGTGCCCTCGTTTGAAAAAATAAGGAAGCTGTGGGTTCCTTCGTAGACTTGCTTCCCTCTTCTGAACCTTTCATCATGCTTTTCCTATGTGGAATAGAATAACTCAGAAGCAGAAAACCAGGGTTCAGCCAAACCACCCTGATTTCCCTGCATGGCCCCCAGAAAGGCAGAATAAGTCATGACAAGGCAGATGTCCCAGAAGATTTCCATCATGTCCCTGAGGCTAGATGCAGCCTCATACGTACGTGGGGCTACAGAGGAGAGCTCTAGGGTCTAAAGGGATGGTAAACTTTCAGGATTTAATTTGTTTTATAATGTGTACAATTCACATCATCTGCTTTTAATACTATTCCTGATTATTAGTGAATATAATGTTCCCATACATGCTAAAAAACAATGAAAGGAAATGAGATCTGTAGCAAAAACACTGTTTCCTGCAGCAGGAGAATCCCCATCTGCTTATCTGCTGGAAGGAGAGTCAGGTTATGGGCAGAGGCAGCGAGGAAATCATTTGTAAGGTCCTCACCATCAGGGAGGCTCTGTGACTTGCCTCTTTGGTAGTCATCTTGCTGTTAATACCTCCCTTTTCTGAGCCTCAGTTTCCCTCTGTTGATAAAAGACTAAGGATCCCAGCTCTTTCCCGGCCTCCCTACCTTTGAATGCTTCCCTTTAGCAAAATCCACGCCACCAACAAAAAGACCTCGGCAGCCATGCAAAGCAGAATAACTTTGATTTCAGAGACTGGGAGCCATGTCTTTGAACCTCCTGCCTCTTGAGTGGTCATCAGGCAGAAAGAGGCCCATCAAAAAGTCTTCAAAGGAAACGGAGGGCATGGGGAGAAAGAGGACCGGTGTCTTCAGTGACGGGACCTGGAGAGGGGCAGGTCGGGGCTGGTACCCACCGCAGTGTGATTGCAGCCTGGGGCTCTGCACACTGCCCAGCCTTGAAGCCCGCCTGGCATTTTGTTCTACAAAGATCCTGGTTTAGCAGATAAAACGATTTTTGACCCGGAGACCTGAACTGACAACTTTGTGTACAAACCCCAAACAGAATCGCCCTGTCAGCTCTTTCGTCCCCACCACGCTTCCCCACGCTGCCGCACCAGGGTTTTTGCACTGCTGGGTGTGGACGAGGGAACCCTGGGGTCCTTCGGGGAGTTGCATCCCCCCTGAAGCCGCTCCCCAGCCTCCCAGCATGGAGTGACAGCCGGTTGATACGGCTCTGTGTTGTCAGGCCGTGCAGATGGGCCACAGCTCCATGTCACACACGTCTCCAGTGTTTTGTTAAAGGTTCACAGTCAGGAAGGTTAGACAGTGGTGGTGCCTTTCAGCAACCGAATCTCAAACCCATCCAGCGTGTGGGCTGAGGCTGGCCATGTGCTTGCAGGTCACAAGCACGACGGTCCAGTAAGGCCTGAAAAGAAAGACCCTCCCTCCCCACTCTCTGACCCCTGGGCAGGGAACAGTAAATGCCACACATGGGCTCCTCAGCTTGGAATCCCAATGAGAAAGGGCATCTAGGGCGTATAGGAAGTGCCTCTCTAGTGTGTTGATGAATTGCAATTCTTTAGGGCTGTTTACGTCTTCGATACCATTTTGCAAATGAGAAAATAAGGCAGGTGAAGGTTAGAGGATTTCCATTCATCTCACAGGAAGCCTGTGTACCTGGTTGAGACCCGCAGCTAGCAGCCCCCTCTATGAGCCCCTCCTTCATTAAAAAACGTTAACCATCCTCACCCCACCCCCCAGCTGTGCATGGCAAGTCCTGCCCTCCAGGATGGAACCCTCTGAATCAAACCTAGCTCGGCCTCTACAAATTGAGCTGTGTGGCCCCAGAGCCATCCATCCAGCAGTGATACAGAGGGGACACTAGGCGTAACACTGCCCTTTTTGCCCACCCAGGGAATGACCCAGACTCCCCCAGCTTCTCCTTGGCAACATTGCCACAAATACCTATCTGAAGATGGGTTTGTACATGACCTCCTATTTCTGCGTCATCATCTTCATCATCATCATAATGTCAATTATTTTTTATCTACTTAACAATACTTGGAGCTGTCCTAGATACCTTCAAAGAACATTTTCACAGTTTCTATTCTCTGGGTGGGGTCTTAACGTCTCAGAGGGATAGCATCCATGCTTACAGATGCAAAGAGAACGTTACAAACATTGAGTGAACGTGGACTAAAAATAGATAAGGCAAGATTAAATATGTACATTATGCAAACCTCCCCCTCTTGACCACCTCCCCCCACCAAGCTATAGATGTGCTAAACGATAGCAGGGGGCAGATTTTCTTGGCCCAAGTAAGAACAGTCTTATAAAACAGATGATTTTTTCCCCTGCTTGTCAAAAACATATATATAGAGTCATCAGTGGAAAGCCATCAGCAGCTGAGCTAAGAAGCGTGGCTGAGAAATTTTAAGGAAATATTATTAGGAATGACCTCTTATTCACAAAAGATTTTGTGACCGAAAGTCTGTTCTGTTGATGTTGCTTCAGACCAGGTCTCTTTTATCAACTGTAATATCCCTACGAGTAATCAGTCTGATTGGCGTCAGAGACGCAGTAAATATCAAGGCACAATTTAACCGGCAACAGCAAAATAGCAAGTAATCATAAATGTGTGGGCCTTTGGCCATAAAAATGCAGATGTTTACCTTGAATGTTGATTTAAACCACCTAGATTTTGCGCCAAATGAAGCTTGAAATGTATCATCTGAAGTACAGTGTCCAACAGATAAAAATAGTCCTAAAAGCTTTGCCTTTGTATGAAAAAGACGTTTCCAAGGGGATGGTCCTCTTAGAGCCAGGCAATTTGCTCTATGCCATTTTCATAAAATCATAGTATTTTCAAGTTGCAAAGGACCGTCGGGGTCTTATAATCCAGCTGCGTGCCAATGCAGAAATCCCTGCTCAAGAATTGCCTCCAGGCCGGGTTTGAAATATGCTATCTACTCAGGGCAGGTCTATTATAGGGTCACCTTGGGGAGGGTCGATTCTGTTCCAGGGTGAACCAAGGGACTACGTTCATTGTTGGGCACCTGAAGCTGATGTGAGCCTCCAAATCAAGGTGCCCAAATAACCCAGTCTCCCTAGAGGAGGTGGCAGGAGGACTGGTGATATTTGGAAATTTCTTTGATAAGACCATCTTTTTGTTTTTCCAGCTGGCAGCATCCATTGTCATGCTGACCTATTAAGGTGATTACAGAAAGTGTTGGTGGCCCAATATATCTCATTTCCATCATTGCCAGCCTCCTGCAATCACAACCCCTGGACATGTCGTAAATCCAATAGACTGAATGGCTCCAGGAGCTCAGCAAAGAGGCTGCAGCTGTTTTGTTTCCACTTAGGCCAGGGTTATGAGTAGTAATAAACTCAGCAGTCAGGTCCAGAAGTGTGATAATAGGGGGAAATGAAAAAGGGTTCGAGAAAGAAAAGCAAAGCCAGAAAAATGCTCAGCGTTCCTTGCTTTGCTGAGTTCTCAAATTCATTAGCAACCCCAATTATTCAATTCCTCAATTTTAATCTCTGATTAAACACTGCCACAGACACTATATCTACGGAGGGTGGAACTTAAGTGGCCTCTTCTTAATAATTGTGCAACTATGATCCCTGCATTGTTAACCCAGAAGAAAAGAGGAAAAAAAACTGTATTAAATAAAAAGAAAGAAAAGAAAACCATGAATGCCTAAAGCTCATACCAAATGGTAACTGCAGAGACATTATTTCCCTCTAAATATAGCAAAGATGACGACAAGGCTTCCAGCATTTTCCTATAACAATTTCTTAAATCAAAAGCGTATTTGCCGATTTGAGGATGTACCCCATAGCTATTCTTTCTGGAATAATTAGACAAGCTAGAAAACAACAGGCAGAGGTACAATATGTTGCTGGCTGAATGATGAGACTATTTTTTGCTTGTTTCACAAGGTCGAAGAATCCTGGGCTTCCGTTTAAAAATATTATTATTCGGATGAAGTAATGAAATAAATATAGACAGAGATGTTGGATGATAGCATTTTGGTAACCAGATTTCTGTTTATTTAAAGAAAAACTCCCTGAGAGAGGGAAGGCACATCTACATAGCCTCAGAAGGAAATGTGATTAAAACACAGGTAGGAGGAAAATAGAACCCAGAAGTGCATCTCTTCCACAATGATAGGCATGTAAGAACTAGATTGTTCCATACAGGATATCAGAAGGGAGCCGCCTCCTAGTGTTTGCCCAGAATCTGTCCACTTCCTAACACACTGCATTGTAGTTGTCGGTTTTCTCACTCATCTGCCCCATTGATTGTGGACTCTTGAGGGAAAGGAGTGTGCCTTTCACTTTTGTACCCACAGGAATTAGCACCTTGCCTGACACGCAGCAAGTACCAAGTACGTTAAACAAATCTGCTGCATTAAGGCAGTCATAGTTAGGAGTACATTCTTTTGAATTCCCTTTTGTAAAGTCTTAAACTAATTTTATGAAATACACACTTCAAAGTCATGAGAGAATGTATATTACATACATACATGTACATGTGTGTATATACATATTTCAAATAGGTTAATTTGACCCAAAGAATCAAACGAAGAGTAAGCCAGGAATTTTAAGCAATGGGAAGGAAACTCTTCCTCTATAGGAGAGACACAAAAGTATGCTCCTTCTGGCCGGAACTGGGTCTCTTTTGTCAGTTATGTAGACCCCTCCACCCAGTGGGTGTTTCCTTGCCAGGGTCAACCATAGCGCCTTTAGGTGGCCCCAAAGCTCTGTGCACGCTCCACGAAGGTAACACCATCGGACCAAGGCTCTGTGGGTGTTTCTGACTGGAGGGTGACATCCAGGAGCCAAGATGTGCTTTGTGGACCCCAGAGTGCTGGGTATTGGAGGTGTTACTCATCGTCCTGTGGGGGAAAATAATGGGGCTGCAGAGATTCTGCTCCAAGGCTCTTGAAATGTTTCCCACTGCAGTAAGGGTGTCCCGAGAGCCACCTGACAACCAGCTGGGGTCACTGAAGCTGTGAATTATAAGATGGCATCAGTGCCAGGCAAACTCATTGGTTGTTTCTTTGCTTCGAGGAGGACAACGAATTATTGAAAAGAGTTTGCACTGGGCACCCTCAAGATGCATATATTTTCTTGAGACCATCAAGTGAGAAAAGGACTTTTTTAGTCTCTACCCTCAAGAAGTTTATAGTCATGTAGGGGAGATGAGTTAGAATTACAAATCCATGCTTGGGGCTGGTCAGCAATTTGTCAGCATCATATGATGGCATTAGACACCCAGTAGGGTCATAATTCAGATGATCTTATGGGGTATCAAGGGCTTTTAGCCCCAAAAGAGGTTCCCTGCAAGTTTATGACTGTCCCAAGCCATCGCCCATTCTTTCTCCAGTCAACATCCTGTTTCTTTGCCAATCGAATTGACCCTGAGTGCCCTCTGACTCTATGCATATCCTTCCCGAGAAAATGGGGCTTGATTTGCTGTGACTGTGCAGATTTTTCAGACTAGCAACTAGCTGTCTCCTCTTCGAGAAGCCCCCTGCTCCCCAAGGGAAAATGGACAGCTTCTTGCTGCAAGGGTGAAGACGAATCCTTTGTCAGCTTTTCCCACAGAAAAGAAAAATGATGAGAACTGAACACTAAACAGAATCTGTAACTTGAAGCAGGTACCGTGTACTGGTTTGAGCCAATATCCCAGCAACTGTCTGTTGGTTCCATATTTTGGTCTTTGCCATTGATTTCTACCTTGAGTCTCCTCCAGGTCCCTTTCTTCTCTCCCCTCCTCTCCTAACTTGCCCTCTTTTCCTATAGTTTCCAAGAAAAAGCAGCTACTTGACTTAACTTGCAGTTATTTTGAAAGTGTCTTTAAATAAGTGCAATGCATCCCTTCCAACGGAATACTCTGGAAGAGCTCAACAGCCCTGAAGATATACAATCAATACATTGCCTGAACCATTGATACCCTTGCCCATCACTTAAATATCATTACAGGAAAGATTTCAACAAGATCACGGCACATTATACTTTAAAGTTTGACTTTAAAGGATGCCTGGGCCTTGCTGAAAGGCAGTAGTAATGGAATTCTTTATCTCTGAGCTTAATTTATTCTGAGGAGAATAGGGCCATTATCTTAAATCTATTTTTTTTTTTCCAACAGAGAAAACAGGCCTCAGAAGTCCAGCACTTATAAAGAAATCATTGTTTAATTACTTTTTGTTTAACCCTTTGCAGAAGGAAAGGGAGTGGGAATGCATTATTGGCAAATGAATATGCATTCCTGTTGGGTTGCCATCAATAGGCTTCCAGTATTTCTTTTCTTGTCATTTCTATTCCTATGCTTCTCTGCATTTCTCACATACAAGAACTCTGCAGTCAAGGAAACCTCTGAGTTGTATTGAACCCCAACTGAATCCACTTTCTTTTTGAGCATGGGTGATGAAGTGGTCTTTGGTTAGAAGAATGTAAGCGATCGGTAACTGAGGGATTAGTGTTCTGGTGTTAGGCTCCATAGTTGGTGTAAATTAGACACGCGAGAGCTGTGTGTTGACACACCTGGGAACAGACACATTTGCCTGTAGTTCCTTGACTCTGGCAGGGTATCTCCACTGTGCAAAACATCTGGTTTGAAGAGTAGAGAAAATGATCTATCAACAGACTTCTCCTTTTACAAAACAGCAACCACCTAATAGGCACATTGTTGCTTCCTTCCCTCCCAGCAAATTTGCTTAACTGAAGGGCAGTTTGGGATTTGTAGAAGCAGACTTGAGCTCCAGGAAAGACTCTAAGAGGATGCCATATGTCTAGGACCTCTTCCAGGGCCTCTACTTGCTTCTTTCTTTTTCATTCTAATATGTAAAACTCAACCACTAGGCCCCCATGACACATTTGGGGCCAGGTTTGGTGATCACTTGTGAACTAAATAGAACCAAATATTATAGAACTTCAGGAATAGCTGCTTTGCTAGCCTTAGGCTTCATCAGCCTCCCTAATCAGCCCTTCTGCTTGATGGCATCTTTCCCTCATCCCTAGGATTCATCTGGTCAGACATGCCAGTTGGTGAGAATGGCATGGCTTTCCAGAGGTTGAGGGGTGCTCCAACTTTGAGGAAGGTTTGTCTTCCACTACATTCTTGCAGATTGATTAGATGGAAGGAGAAAAGTAGGCACCATTATAATTCCAGGATCAGAGAGTTTATCAGCATTTCACATCTGATTTTCAGCTCCGCTCCTTCCCTTCTCTTCCCTTTCCTTTCCTTTTTTCCTTTCCTTTCCTTTCCTGTCCGTTAGGGTGCGTGACACTTTTTTCTTTTTTTACTGCTATTATCAGAGATTTTGTGTTTACTGGTTGCTGGGTCACATTTTACAAGTGCAGATGACTTGGATGATCTCCATCCACTTCTTAGCTCTCTTCACATCTGCAGAGTGAAAGGCTATAAAGAATTCAGACCAGCTTTTTTTTCATCAGCCTCTCTGGATGATCATTATCCCCAAGTCAAAAAGTCAATGCACTTCCCAAATTGGAGTCATATATGTAGGAAATCTCCATTTTACAAGAATGTAGAACATCCTTTGGGTTTCTTTCCATCCTGGTGGGTCAGTTAGTTTGTAATTGAGTCTAACTGACCTTCTACCTTCTGTTAGCCTTTACTACATAGAGTCACAGGGAACTGAGAAGTGGGAGAGATTTTCCACGTGCTTTTGAATCCCTGGCCCACGACCCGTCTTACAGCATCCCTACTGATTGTACAAGACAAGTAGGTTCAGAGGACCATTGGAAAAGGGAGCCTGGATTGTAATCATCAGAATCACCATTTATGTTGGAATTTACATACTCCATGTTCTACGTTAATGTGCTATTTTTTTAATTGAATATAAGCTATGAAGACTTTGGCTAATCATATTTCTCACCTAATGGACATTGTCACCCATTTAAAAAGAACTCTCTTTTATGTATTTTTTTAACCTTTATTTCTGGTCCTCACTCCTATTTCCCTTTCTCTACCCCTAGGTAACTATTCTATGTTTAATATATGTATTTGAATATATATGTAAATATGTAGCATTTCCTATGTGGATGACTTTAATTTACCTAAATGACATGGTACCACATATATAATTCTGTTTTCTTCTTCCACCCAACTCTACGTTTAAAAATTGCTCATATTGTTAATGTTTACCTAGTTATTATCTCTAATTGATGCAATTATGAAGTTTTATTTATCCATTCCCTTTTGATGGATCTTTAGGTTGCTTCTATTTCCACTCCCCACTACCATGAACCTGTTTGAGAATTCTGGCATTCATACACCCAGACAAGATTTCTGGGTCTTAGGATAAATAATTTTATTAAGTACTGCCAGATGTATTCTAAAATAATTGATCAGTTTACATTCGCACCACTAGTTCACAGGGGTTCCGTTTCCCCTCCATGTTCACTAACTTTTGGTATTCTCCACTTTTCTAGTTCTTGCTAACCTAATTGGTACAAGTAGTATTTCATTGTTACTTTCACTTATTCTCATTACTGATAACTTTGATGTTAAATCTTTACTCTCAACTGTCCACAAGATAGGAAGGAGTAGCATCAAAGAACAGAACCAGGGCAAACAACCTGAGGTTGCCTGAAATGGAACACTTGGGTCTACAGGGCAGCTGTTCAAACTCCCCAACCTTTCTGAGCTTCGGGCCGCATAATGACTGCTCTAATGCTGCAGGAATTCAGTGACTCGATAGTGCTTGATGGGCTTGGACAACCCAAGCATCTACTCCCCCCTTCCTCAGCAGAGGCAAAGTTACATGCCCTCCCTGGACCCAGCTGCAACTTGAGGTGTCATACATCAGTGGATATGTGCAGACTCACTTAGTTTAATGTTTCTGTCAAAGTAGCCCACAAGTGCCATCTTATCAGAGGATCAATTTTGTATCAGAGGATCATTAACTTCTTTTTTCATGAGAATAAAATGGGCTTTTGCTGCTGCCTGTTGTACTGTTGCTCATCCGAAACTGGAGATGAAATCAAAGTGGAAGAGATTTAACCAAATTTTCCATCTTCAGAAAATAAGCTCCACTGTAAATGTATCTTTGATGTGGCATTGTGCAACACGGAGAGAGGAGAAATAAAAATATCCTAATGGTTCTGTTATACACAAACAGGGGGAGGCTGTAAATTTAACCCTCTGTGGAAGCAGCATTTCACTCTCCTTCCCACTGGCAGTGAGGTAGGGAGTGGGGTTGGTTAGGAGTTCGATAGGTGAGTGACAGAGATCTAACCCCCATGATAAGCCGTGCTGGGGTCCAGTTGAATTGCATGTTCATTTGTTATTTTTTCCCAAATAAGAGGACACTTGGGGAAGGCTTCTGATTTTCTATGAGGGTTGGAGCACCTTCAAGGGAAGCCTTCCTAAGCTGTGTGATCCAGGGCTGGCCTCATTCCAAGACTGACCTCTTCATCTTGGAGTTTCCCATCAGCCTGGGAGGAGGGCTCCACCCCCAACCTGGTGGGCCTGGGGCCAAATTTCTGCTCTTCCCAGTGGGGGCACCTGTGCTCCTCTGGTCCAGTGGCCAGAAGGGATTGTTTTAGTTATGAAGTTGTTTGCAGTCCATATTTGTGAGGCACTTTTCTTAGGCTGATAACTTGGATTGTTGCAAAAACAGGGAATAAAGAGGTCAAGGCACAGTATGTTGGGAGGAGATCAGCACAAGAAAGGCACTTGGGGCCCATTACTCACTGCTGCTCCTTCCCTGACCTTTTCCTAGGGCCCTGCGATTGCAAAGTCCTAGGAGAACAAATGAACAGAGCCAGAAGCATCAAACAGAAGCCATGGTGATGCTTATCAAAGTAGCCCTGGGAGGAGCACAGTACTAAATGCGGTTGGGGGTAAGGTGTGTAAACAATAGCAAAGGAGAAAATGTGCTTGGATAAGAAATAAGGAGGCAAACAGACACAGAGATGAAACCTATGGCGAGAGTGAATTCTCAAGTGCAAGAGATTACCGATCGGGCCACCCCTTCCCCAGGGGTCTGAGCAGAGTCAGAACTCGGGGTGGCATTAAAGTCCTGGCCAGTTCACACAGTCTCCCATACCCTGGTTGGAGGGCACTGAAGCCACCGATGGGACCCACATCCTCCACATATTTTTGTAGGGCATCTGTGCCATTATTCCATACACTGGGAATACCCCTCGCTCTGCCTGCCTTGTAGATTTTGATGTTTTCTCCATTCCGAGTAAAGACCAGGAGAAGTCTTTAGAAAGCATGCCTGTCAGTGGTTCTGCAAGGGTCACGGTTACCTGGAGGGGGTGTAGAGGAGAGCTGTGAAGCCTGCTTAGAAGCCCAAAGCCCAATGCTGGGAGAACTCAGAGAAGCCTTCTTACTGGCTCAGCTTTGCTCTGAGATGCCGCCCTTTCTTACGGCTCATTTTCCCCTTTGCAGACTAGCAAAGAGGCAGTTCTGCCTTGGGTGCTGTGGGGTTAGTTGCTTAGCTATCCAACCACCTGGCAGTGGATTAGAGCACTCACGGTATCCTGGAGAATTACGTCTCTGTGATTAATGGAGGCCTTGTCTTTTAAAAGGCCCAGCTACATTTTATATTTGCCATAAGCCATGCGTGTGCTCTTCAGAGAAAACAAGAATAAAAAAAGCCATTTGCAAGATAAGTAAAGAGAAATGTAATCCCTTAGTGGAATGAAGGGTGCTTTGAAATGAATGGGGGATAATCCTTTCGTTGTCTGTTACAAATGCACTGTATTTCTGCATTATCTGGCTATGAGAATGTACCATTCGCTCTGGTGACAAAGCCACTGCAGTTTCTTCTCTTGATGTCATTTTAAGTGTGTGCTACAAAGTACTGTTTATCGTCTGGGTCTGAGGCATCTGCCCGACGGGGGCAGCTGGGTCGTGTGGCCACTGAGGCTCCTGACAGAATTGAGTTCTGTTTCAGGCTCAGGACAGCAGTAAAAGGGAGGCTTAAGGCAGGGGTGGAACGAAATGTCCATCCCCCACCTGCTCCAGAGGCGGAAGGACCTGGCGCTCTATTCACAGGGTCTTTCAGTAACCAGAAGAGTCATAACTCAGACCCTCGCTCCATCTAAGACCTGGGACTCATGTCCCTCTTCCAGGATCTGGCATTTAGTTCTCTTAAAGGGAGAGCAGGAAAATTCCAAGGGCTTCTCAGAAGTTTTGCTTTGAATGTTTCTTCCTTCCTCCCACCTCTTCTCTCAAGCCCGCTCTGCTTTTCGTTTCCTTCCTCCCACAAGAAAGAGGCTCCTTGTTGGGAGAAAGCTATCATGGAAGCACTAGGCATGATCGCAAGCTGCAATATCTGAGAATCTCTGTTCCTGGGAGTTACTTCCTTTGAAGCTCAGATTTTCCCGTGCTTATCTGTTGATTCTCACAGAGAGCTTTGGAGCCCTACACCCTGTAGATTCCCAGAGAAGACGGAGCACGATATGAATGATTTTATATCTCCCGCTCTCAGTGCCTAGAAAGCTCAAGAGCTCATCTGATCACTGGTCAAGAAAATATTGGAGGGACGGGGCTGGTGAATGATCATGTCACTTCCTGCTTTAAAGGCTCCAGTGGCCTCCCATGGCCAAGGACAAAAATGAAGTTCTGTGGCAGGGTCTGCAGAGAGCTCTCTGCTGCAACCCCAGCCTGACCAGACAGCCTCAGCTGGTACCACCCTCCTCTTGTTCTTTTAGCTCTTTGCTACTTTCTGTCCTGGGACCCTCATGCATGCTACTCTCTCTCCATTTCCCGTTTGTCTAATAACTTCTACTCATCCCTCACAGCCCAGCTGAAGCATCACTTCCTCAAGGAACCCCCCTTGGACCCAATGAGCAGATCGGGCCATCTCTCCTTTCGTGGCACCCCATAGCTCTTTATTTTACCTAACGTGATTAAAAATGAAGAATCAGTTGGGGAATTTGCTGCTTGCTGTGGTCTCCTCACACTGGAATACAGGCTCAAGAGGCAGGAAGCATGCCTGTCTTGTTCACCACTATATCCCTACACTGGGATAAATACTTACTGAACGAAGAAATAAATTAAGACAACCCTAGCTCTCTCTAGTTTGCATATATAAACCTCAATTCATCACTTCCTTTCACTCCATTAGAAGGAAGGCAGGAAGCTTGATTCCCAATAAAATCACATCATCCTCTGAGGTCGCCCCAGACGTGATGATTTAGGCATGTCAGGCCTGGAAATAGATTTTGTCATGACTTCCTGCAGCTGCACCCTGGGGAGAATTCTGCTGAGGCTCCTTCAAGTTCATCCTTGGCGTTCCTACCACCTCATGCAGCATCCAAAAGCCCACACAGAACACTGAGTCACGTGTGGCTCTGCGATAGGCATGTATAGAGACCGTCTCATAGGTTTGCATTCTGCCTCCTGAGAGCTTACAGTCTAAGAAATAGAAACTGATTCTAGAAATAGTAACTGTATCTAGAATATCCTGGCAACATGACCAAAACCTGAAACTATGAATGTTAAGGCATTTATAACATACATGTTTAAGAATATAACATTTTTCTTAGCAGGAAGGAGCCAGTTTAAGTGCATTTGGAGGTAGGAGATGGTGAGCTGGCTGAGACAATTAGACAAAGAGGATGTGAGGCTTGGAAGTCCAGGGAAAAACACATGATTTTCTCATAATAACCCAGATAGCCAGGCCTTCAAGAGGGTCAGTTCCTCCAGAGTCTAAAACTTCTAGCCTTTCAGGTGGCTGGTTCACTGGATCTGTTTAGGGCATGAGCTCAGCAACAAATTAAGTAAAGTGTCCCCAGTAAATGCTAATAAGTCCCAGGAGGAAACAGGGGCGTCCCCGTGCATACCAAGTGCACTCATTAGCATCCCTGCTCTTATGAAGGACAGCAGAGTGACCTTGCAATCATTAGAAGCTTCAAATGCTACGATTTAAGTTTAGGGGGATACATATTACATTGTAAAACCTAATTAGTGTTACCTTTGCTAATTGCTGCCTAGCACTGAGCTGATAAAATAAATGCATGATGGACATTCCAGGGCGACAGACATAACCCTGTCACCGTTTTTAAAGGAAGTGAAATTATAGGAGAAGCACCATTTGAAAAGGTGTTTATCTGGATTGTTCTGAGTGGTTGGAAGGAAGTGGGGAGGCGAGGACGGTGAGTGGATTTATCTGTATGAACCCTAAATGCTGGCGTCTCCTCGGGAGAACACGGTTCTTCTCCTGTGCTTCTCGAATGTGAACGCAGGGATGCCAAACAAGAGGGGGAAATTACTGTGGTCCCAAAATCCCTCCCCGGCATGCAAACAGCTGTGCAGGGAGATAGTGAAAGCACGTCTAAACAGGCAGGTAGAATACTCAGCACTGGCCCAGCCCAGACCCGCAGCCGCGATGTCAGGCAGTACGTATGCTGTGTCCAGGGGTGGATTTTGTCCGCTAGACCGGCTGGGCCTGAGCCTCTCTCATTCACCCGGGAGACCCAGAGGGCTTCCTGCACTCACATGGGGTGTGAGGAGATGCACAGCCCCTTTACCACGCCGGGGCTGACGTGCGCGCAGTGCCAGGGGCGCAAAACTCAGATCTGGCCGCAGTCTCTACCCTGTTACTGCAGATGACACCAAAGTAGCAAAAAAGGATTGACCCTCCAGCCACACCCACCCAAACCACACACACACACACACACTGACACTCACACACACACTCACACAACACACACACTCACACACTCACACACTAACTCACACACACTCTCACACTCTCACACTCACACAGTCTCACACACTCACACACATTCACACACACAGTCTCACACACACTCACACACACTCACACACTCGCACACACACTCACACGGCTCACACACTCACACACTCACACTCACACACAGTCTCACACACTCACACTCACCCTCACACACAGTCTCACACTCGCACACACTCACACTCGCACACACACATACTCACACACTCTCACCCTCACACACAGTCTCACACACTTGCACACACACACACACTCACACACACACACACACACACACACACAGCCTTGCCTTGCTTCCAGCTGTGCTCAGCATTCATAATAAAGTTGTGAAAGGGAAATCATTTTCTCAGGATCGTCATTTTTTTTTCCTCCTTAAAGATAAGTGGTAGCTGATTTTTTCAAGAAACAATCCGGTCACTGTGCCTCCCTCAGAGCCCCTCCTGCGTGTGTCCTAAATGGCACAGATTAAAATCAAGTCATAGATATTACAGCCAGAAGCAGTTGTAAAGATAGTTTAGAGCTTTGTTTTCACGGTGGGTTCTGAGGAGGGCTGGGGTGCTCTGAGGTCCCTCAGCCTCAGCTAGGGCAGCAGGGTAGGAGGGGAACCAAGAAAAACAGCAGGCTGCGACCTCCTGCCACCAGACCAACCCCTCTTAGCTATTTTAAATAGTGAGTTTGCACTTAAAATTTCATTTGGAGAAGAAAACACTTCCACTGCTAAAAAATGGTTGGAAATCACCAAGGCCATTGAAGACCTGGGAGGCTCTGTGACTTCCCTCAGGCTGCACCCCAATGCTGGTTGGGCCGGGACCGGCATCCGGGCCTCACGGTTCAGTGATCTGTCTCCAGGTCGAGGTGGAAGGAAAGTGAAGAGCATCAGCTGCTCCCAAATCCGTAACAGGTGACTCCCTAAATAACGTCAAACCCATCCTTACTTCTGCAGACATTCTTAGGTGGTCTTAGGTAAGATGCCTTCCCCTGAGCTAGATTTCCCAAGGGTCACGCTCCTCTTTCAAGGATAACAGGGACCTCAATGAAGGGGGGAGGGGGTTTGGCTTTTGCCCACTACCGCTGCTCCAGCATCACCTCCACCACTGCTATAGCTCTAGGGTCAGCAGGTCCTGGTGGCCGTTCTTCTCTGACTCAGCTGGTCAAGGCTGCATTTCAAAGGTAAATTGCCTCCCTGCGGTTTCCGGCGTCTGTGCATTTGCCTTGATTGTTAGCCCACGTGGCTTCTCTGGGATCGGCTCCTGCCATTTGCTGCCTGACAGTGTTAGTGCCAGCAAGACAGACTAGCGGCTGAGAACCTTCTATATCTGCAGCCCAGGAGTCCCTCCATCCAGGGGTGGTGGGACCTGTCACAAGCAGCAGGATTTCATAGCTGCTCTTTCACCTGCTTCCCCCTCCGCACTGTCCTTCCTCCCAGCTCCCCTGTCCTTTGAAAGCACTGAAGATAAAACAAACAAACAAACAAACAAACAAAAACAGAGCTGCTGATAATTAAAATTAAATCTTTGTTCCACCAATGTCTGACACTCTGGGAAGTCATTATCAGAGTCAGACAGTGATATTTTGGTATTCCAGAATCGTTCTGATATGAGGAATAAAGTGCTAAGGCAGGGGAAGATAGAGCACCATGCTATTTCCTAATCAGCCTTTACAGTTTGCAGTATCTTGGAACTCTTCTCAGATGTTTCCACTGTGGCTCATGTACACTTCAATCCCATGTACCATTAAATGCAGAAGCTGGGCACTGAATTAATGAAGGGAGCTTCAAAAGCGTACCTCTTTGGCAGACTGAAGATCTGAGGGCGGACTCAGAGGGGGTGGTGGGGCTTTGAAAATCACTAAGCACAAACAATAAACCTCATTAAATAAAGCCAGTGGCGTGGGCTCAGGAACGGAATAAGGCAAGCGGGGGACAGAAGGGGCGAGACTCAGACGGAGGACTGGCTCAGTCGAGGGGGCTGGGGTTGGAGTGGAAAGGATTGTGTTTGGGGAAATCACGTGACCCCAGAAGAAGCCGTGTTAGGGAAAGTAGTCAGGAGGATGCTGGAAGAACCCAGGGTACAGACAGCCACCTACGAGCATGCTGTGACCTAGAGGCACTCTGAGTTTAAGAGTGGGGTTGCCGGCTCCTGTCTTACTCACCCCAGCAGCTTCAGGAACGTCTAAAGAAGGCAGAGCTTTTGAGCAGGGTCTGTAAAGGAAGAGAGGCGCTGAGGGCAACTGCTCGGCCATCCAAATGAAGTCCCCAAAGGTCGGTGAGGTTGTGAGTCACCCTGTCACACAGAAGCTGAGCTGGGACTTCCGAAACCCTCAAGGCACCTCTGTGTGTGCAGTTAGGGAGTAGGAACCTTAAGGGGTTGATCGCTGTTCAATTGGAGAGTTCTTCATGAGATTCCACTGAAAACTGGCCAGCACTTTGGACGATCAGAGTGCCAGACCAGTGGGTAGAGTTTTCAGAAGTATCCTAGCGCCACTGGGTAATACGTGGAGACATTTCATTAGGACACAGCAGGAGCGTGAAGAACTGCTCAGCGTTGGAGCCCGTGCTTTTCCCTCTAGACCCTCCTGAAGGAAAGCCGAGAGCACTGGGCCAATGCAGACCCTTCCTGGACCATCGCTGCTAGTCAGGGCGATCTCTCGTAGGTACCAGGCACTCCCTAAGGGTCCAGGCGGGAGGCCAGTTCTCTCGTGAAACTGCCGAGCACCCCAGAGCCTCCCCCTCCGCTCCCAGCCCTCTGCCTCTAATAATTATATCTTCATTTTAATTCAAGAATTTAACTACAGAGATAAATCTAAATACACTGACCCTTTCCCCTAGAATGAAAGGACGGAGGATCCTCCACCAGAGAGTTACATGTGGTTGCAGCTGGGGGTTTATTTAAACTAATTTTATTATTCATGACACTGACAGTTTATGCAGTGAATGCAATTATAGGCTATGATTGGCTGCCACCGCTAAGGGCGAAAAGTGTCACTTCCCAGGATATGCAAGAAAGAAAGGCAGAGGATATTAGAAAAATAATCAGTCACAGGGATATTTTTTATGAAGTGTTCCCCCCAAACCTTCATTGAAAAAAAAGCTAATTTAATTTCCTAAACACCCTACAAAAGATATCTAATTATCCACTCCTAAATTGCTCTCATAGTTTCTCCAAAGTTCTCTATTGTTTATGCCTCTGTGAGTTCTCCTCTGCAAGCAAAGAAGCTGTCGTCTCGATGTGCAGGTCCCAGTAAAACCTACTCACGGTGATGCGTTCGCTGCTGGGTTCTGAAGGCCTGTGCAGCCTCCGATACGTTTGTCCATTTAAGCAGGAAATATTTGAGGAACAGACTTGAATTGTTATCATCTACAGTTGGAGGAGGAGTAGAGGGAATTGACTTTTTCTTCCCCTTTTTCCTAAGAGGAGCAGTTAAAAAATATCATTGGACATCAAGTCAAGACTAACTGTGGTGCATCCATACGGTGGAATACACCTTGGCAGTAAAAATCTGTGAGTTACTGATACACGCAACAATGTTAGATGAATCTCAAAATAGTTATGCTAAGTGAAAGGAGCGCGGCAAAAAGGAGTTCCTAGCATGTGATTCCATTTACATAAAGTACTAGAAAAAGCAAACTCATTTTTAGAAACAGCAGATCACGTAGTTGCTTGAATGGGAGGGAGGCAAAAGGGAGAGATTACGAGGGAGAGAGAGAAAACTTTGGAGGGAGTGATGGAAATGTTCATTATCTTGATTGTAGTGATGACTTCACGGGTGAATACATATCAAAACTGATCAAATGGACACTTTAAATACGGGCAGGTTATTTTATGCTGATTATACCTCCATAAACCTCTTACAACAAACACACACCCCTAGTTAGATCTTGGCATTTACTAGGTATGTGACCTTAACCTCTCTGGATGGTGGTTTACTCATCTGTAAAGTGGGGATGATAACATCTTCTCTGCCTACCCCACAGGGTGTCATGAAACATCAACATGAGAAAACAACAGCCCAGGTATATACATACTGATAACTTCACAAATGGACTTCCTCAACCTCAATCCCTGGAGGGGTAACAGGGGTCAGTGCTACTGTCCCAGAGCCTAGCACACAGTCAGCACTCAGTCTTTGTTTAATTGAAATGATGGACGTCTGATGTTTAATGCTTAGTAAGCCTCCATTGGCACCACAGAGTCTAATTATTATCTATTGATTGAATTTCTGATAGGGACTCATAGAATCCTGAAATAGCACATCTTAGGATGGAAGGACATCAGGAGAGCCCCAGCACCACAGCCTAGTCTCAGAGAGATGAGACGTAAGGACGTCTAGTACCTGATTCGGGGCCCAGCCTTTAAAAAGGGTGCTTAAGCATCCTTTTTAATGGAGGAGAAAGTGGTGATCAAGACGAAATTCCTAGAACTTTCGATGTGCTCTCCTACGCTATTCCCTACTATAAGGAATTGATCAGTTGAGAGCCTGGTGTGAATCTGGTAAGAGCCCTTTAAACTCACAGCACAGCCAAGTGGAACTGCAGTGGGGGAGCTCCCACACTTCAAAGCCTCTTGCAGGCCTCGGAGAGCTCCAAATTGTAAATTGTCTGATTCCAGCCTTCGTGGCTGCCGTCTACATTAGCATCCCAAACTCTCAGAATTTTCTCCCTAGCTTCCTGGCAATCAATTCAGCCCACTTGATCACACATCTGCCTCACTCCAACCAGTACTAAACATTTGTTTATGTCGCCCTTTGCAGATCTCAAAGTACTTTCGTGTAATTATCACATTTAGTCCTCACCTTGGTTCTGTGGCGTGTTTAGGGTAGATCCTGCTAGGATTCCTGTTTGTAGTTAGAGGAATTGATGCCCATGTCAATGAAAGATTTGCCCAAGATCCCTCACTGAACAGAGTAGAGAGAAGAACCAATTCTCTACCTTCTAACGTCGTTTCCCATACTCTCTCTACTCATGCCATCCCCAGGGAGATGGGTGACCTCACCTCCACTTAACTGATGCTGAAGGCAACGTTATGCCTATTCCCACTTTTCAGATGTGATGGAGAGAAGTAATGTGACCTACGTAATAAGGTCACCCGGTGGCTGAGTGGGGATTGGATCCTAGCAAATGCAGCCTCCTTTCCACTGTACCAATTGCATCTCCAACACAGGCAGACCTTGTTTTATTGCACTTTGCAGATATTGCATATTTTACAAATTGAAGGTTTGTGGCTATCCTGTGTTGAGCAACTCTATCAGTGCCATTTTTCCACCAGCACTTGCTCACTTTGTGTCTCTGTGTCACATTTTGTTAATTCTCACAATAAATCAAACCCTCCACCAGCGAAAAGATTATGACTCACTGAAGACTCAGCTGATAGTTGGCATTTTTTAGCAATAAAGTATTTTTTAATTAAGGTGTGTACATTTTTTAGACATAATACTATTGCACATTCAGTAGACAACAGTGTAGTGTAAACATAAATTTTATATGCACTGGGAAACCAAAAAATTGGTGTGACTGGCTTTATTGCGATGTTCGCTTTATTGCAGGGGTCTAGAGCTGAACCCGCAGTATCTCCGAGGTATGAAGTTCATTTCAAACTCTTGAAATGTGTGTGTCATTCTGCTGCCTTTACATTCCTGGCCAGGTTTGGGGAACCCTGGGGGTGTCAAGGGATGGGGGGGAAGAGAGGTTGAGAAATGAAAACCAACTCAGTGGACCAGCCCAGATCCCTGCCTCTCCCATCCCCTCCCTGTGGTGATGGATGGGTTGCAGAAAAGCATCCCTCACTCCTTGCTGAGGAAAGAGCGGTAACCCTTTTGACTTCATGAATTTGGAAAAAGAACAGCATGGAAGCTAAATTTGGGCAGATAGGAGAGTCCTCCCTAGAAAGCACGCTGACCGTGAACATAATCAGTAATGCTCCTTTCTTCTTAGCCTCCAATCCCCAAAGCATCACCTGCCGTTCCACCGACAAAAACATGCTTGTCTTTTTGTCTTAGAGTGATGAGTGCATGCTTGTTTTAATATTCATGGGCTACATTCAAAACTGGACCCGGGCAATTATCAAGAGTTTTGGAAAGTCAGACTCAGATGTTTCAGATGACACGATACCTCAATTATTCAGAGGCCACCGTTTCCAAACTGCCTTCTATAATTTTGTGTCCTGTTCACCTTGCATGGGTCCCTACACATCCCCCCTCCACCATCACTCTCTGCCTTTCCCAAGGTCTTCTGGGAGGCTAGTCAAGGTGAAGCAGTGCAGGGCAGGAAGAATGATCTCTAACTCATGTGTTAACCTTAGATTTTGACTTTCCTGAGCCCACTTGGAACCATTATCCTCTTTTTTGTATGTTGAAGGTTTCTTTTTTCCCCCAGGAGACATTTATGAAACGGATTACCATTGGAATGTGAATTTTCCTGTCAGGGGTGGGACAGAATAAAGAATGTGACCGTTATTCTCGGCTCATAAAAGAGGCCTCTCTCCAGCCTCTTTGTCAGTTATTCAAAAGACAATCTAAGCCCTCCTGGCACTGGGTCACCCTGCAGACTGGTGCTCCCCGGTCGAGGCCCAGCCCGGCATTCGGTGCATGGGACCAAGCTGTCCACTGATGGCAGAGCTCGGCTCTCCAGCCCGACTGTTCAATAATGCTCTAATTAACTACTGCAAACTTCAGAGGACCCACTAACCGTAATGGAGAGATCAACAGAGCCTGCACAGATTTAGATGTGCACACTAATTACTGAATTAGCCAACACCTGTTTTGGAATGTAGCGCTAAAACATGGCTGCGTTTCCAGGCAGAAGACCTTCAGTTTAAGAAAAAAGTTCATCTTTCGTGAGAAAAGTGAGCCCCACTTCTTCTCTGATGAGCAAGACCCTTTTGTTGGCACCGGTAGGTGACAAAGCGAGGGCTGAGGCAATGCAACTGAAGCGGGTACCTGAAGTCCCCGTGCACCTAGACCTCAGGGGAGACTCTGGAGGGGAAGATGGGGGCTGCTTAGAAGGGATATTAATGAGGACTTTGCTATCAGGGAGGGAGCCATGCTTGGCATCTGTGTGTTTCACAGCTGTACCCAGACCACGTTTCTGTGTCTTCTACATCTAGCGTGCACCACCATCTTTTTTTTTTCTTTTTTTAACATCTTTATTGGAGTATAATTGCTTTACAATGTTGTGTTAGTTTCTTTTTTTTTTTTTTTTTTGGTTTAATCAGTCATCAATTTTATACACATCATTGTATACATGTCAATCCCAATCTCCCAATTCAGCACACCACCATCCCCAGCCCACCACGGTTTTCCCCCCTTGGTGTCCATACGTTTGTTCTCTACATCTGTGTCTCAACTTCTGCCCTGCAAACTGGTTCATCTGTACCATTTTTCTAGGTTCCACATACATGCGTTAATATACAATATTTGTTTTTCTCTTTCTGACTTACTTCACTCTGTATGACAGTCTCTAGATCCATCCACGTCTCAACAAATGACCCAATTTCGTTCCTTTTTATGGCTGAGTAATATTCCATTGTATATATGTACCACGTCTTCTTTATCCATTCGTCTGTTGATGGGCATTTAGGTTGCTTCCATGACCTGGCTATTGTAAATAGTGCTGCAATGAACATTGGGGGTGCACCACCATCTTGATGCTAGTAATGGGTCAAAACCACTTAGCAGCTTCATTAGGGCTAGAAGGTGCAGCATGGGGACGAGCTATGTCAAAGGACAGTGAAGAGGAAAGGGTGTAAGAATCAGGAGGAGAGGAGAGCAAGGGCCGAGAGAGAAGACAGAAGACAGAACTCAGGTGAGAAACAGATTTGGACAGGTGAAGAAAAGTAACCATTTCTGAGTCTCTTTCCTCATTTTTACTGATTAGCTTCAATATCCCGTAATCAGTGGATTCAGGCAGTGGCGCAATCATGCTTACCCTGTGAGCCTCATAATTTTTTTAGATAAAATATTTGTTGCCAAATAGAAAAGTGAGACCTATTTTTCAAAGCCCCAAATACCCTAGAATGAGCACAACAGGGCACGCCCGAGGCATCCAACGTGAGAAAGCTCGGGAGCCAGCTGGCTGCCCTCTGCCCTGGGCTCCACCTAACTGATACGGTCTTATTCAGAAAAGAAAGGACTCCCAGTTACCATGAAAGAATGGCCTGCAAGACAATAATAAGGCAGATTCAGTATTTCTGGTTTTTTCTCCGTTGGGAGATGATACTGACGATGATGGCGTTGGCAGTGACAGTGATAATGACTAACTCTTCGGCGTTCACACGCAATGCAAACAAAACTTAACAAGATCTAAGGGACGCTGGCATTCTAGGATGATCTGTCCTTAAGCTGCCTTTTCTAAGAAATTCAATACATTTGATAAGAACGTGCCTGAAAATTTCTCAGAATATCCATTCGGGGAACACACTGCATTTTCATGCCTCCGTCCTTTCTCCGGGGAGGCTGTGCTATGAATGAGACCGATGTGGGCGTTGCAGAAGATGTCACCGCACTGAGATTCTTTATGTTTCCCACTGTCTTCCTACTTGAACGTGAATCTTCTCAGACTTGACACACCTCTGCCTTTGGGATCTTTCTCACTGCTGAAATGTAAAAATGAAGGGACTGTTGTCCAGGACGGAAGAATACAGTGCCCATGGTCATCTCTTGGCATCAGATTCCTCTCCCCTATTCAAAGCTTTCACAGCCTTTGAGAAAACCCTATTCCCTACCACTGCCCAATCTGAAGGGGTTGGGGGGGGGGCTTCTATATTAACACTAAATCCACAGAAGGGTTTTCTATTTAAAAACAACATCCTAGCCTTTTAACCTTTTGCCCCCTTCACCCAACATCTATTCACAAAAGGTTGGGTTAAATTATGAACCCCGGATGCTGTTAAACTTTGCACATGTTGTGTCAATTGTCTTAATTTGGAGAAACCCCATTGCCAAGCAACCCCTGGTTGTCGTTCTCATATTGACTGACCGCTGCACCTCTGTGCTAAAATATGCTTGTTGTGCTTTTCTAGATGAACTTTTCCACTTCATTAGCCTCTGCGGAGAGGTGACATCATTGCTTTTGAGCTCTCCCCCAACCTTTGCAAATCTCCTTGTCTCATTTCTCTAGGAATAGGCCTCAAAATCTGTCATCTAGCTGATCAGTTAATTAGTTTCCTGGGTCATGACTCTTGCTTGCTCGATCGTTTGTTATTCTCCCCCATAGAGCACTGAGCTGTCCTTGGCTGCAGAGATGCGCGACTTGTGTCAGTTTTGTGCATGTGCCTGTTACCAACCTGCCCAGCCTTCCTCAAGACTCTCCAAGCACATCCTCCCTACATCCTGACAGCCTGGCTTTGGAGACTTATGCATCTCTCTGTGCTTGGACTTGGAGCCCAAATTGTAAACTTTTCACACTCATGTATTGGGAGATACCTGAAGCTTGGGTCGACTTCATGTCAATATAAAGAGAGATTTGTCAAATAAAGTGGTCTAGGGTCTGTTGATTGGAACCTTCTAAAACAGTGTTTCTCCAATGATAGTCCCGAGCTACTTCCAACAAAATCATCTGTAGTGATTGTTTAAAATGTAAATTCCCAGTGGCCGCCTCTACATTACTGAACAGGATTTCTGGTAGTGGAGCCCAGGATTTTAACAAGCTTTACAAGTGAGTCTTATACACGCTGAGAACCACGCAGTATTAGAGAACTTTTATTTTTTTTTACTTTGGAAAAATATTTATTCACTGAAAGGTAAATCAGTTTGTAATAAATCCCTCTCAGTTTGAGGGAAAAAATTGATGAAGAAAAGCATCAAGAGGTCGCTCCAATCTGCCCTGATTGTTCCCCAGTTCTAAGGAGCAGCGATCATCCTAGGACTTCTCTTCACTGCAGTTAGAGAATTTTTTTAAACTAGTAGACACGAACAATTGTTTGTTCGTCTATATAGGCCTAATGCTTCATAGAATCTTAAGGTTGACGTGTGTCATAAGGGTCACTGGAGTCATTTGTGCCATCTCCCGGGGAGTGCACACATCCTCCAGTTTTATATTTGCAGAGATAAGGAGCTTATGACTTCAAGAGAGCTCCACTGAAGCTGCTCTAATGATCAGAAAGTTCTTTGTACTGATTCAAAGTGTCCATCCTCCCCTCTCAGTTCCAGTTCTGACTCTGAATAAATATGTAATGGCCCTTCTTTTACACAACATGCTTTCTAATACTGGATCATAAATTCAAACCAACAAGCATTTTGGAACGTCCTTTATGAATCCATAAGCCAACCTGTGTTCAGCTTTGGAATTCCAAACCTAAATTTGGTGCCTAATGCTTGCCCATGAGATTTTCATATTGTGATGTGGGGGAAAGAAAACTCTATGTAAGGATGTGAATGCTAAAATAGAGGTGTATGAGCATGCTAAGGAGAGAGCAATGAATTCTTCACTGCAGAAAAAGTACGCATCATGTAACTTGAAGAGAGTGTTGGATTTTTTCCAGGTGGAAAAACGAGTAAAGGACATTCCAAGGTACCAGCATGAGTAGCGTTATGGAAATTGTGATGGTGACCATGCACTTATGAACCAGTCCAAAGTTGTGTGTGCATAGAAAATAGGTAGACAGGATGCAGGGGAGGAAGGTGACGGGAGGCAAGAGTAGAAGCATTGGGTGGGAACAGGTTGTGAAGGGCTGTAAATGCTGTGTTGTTTGGAGATATCTCTCACCACCCTGGTGACCTGCCTTGCCTTTGCACATTGCCTTGCTTTCCTCTTAATGATCGCTGGCTTCTCCATGACTCTTTACAACATGTGATGATTCTCCTGTCTCCTCAACTGCCAAGATGTTAGGCTCCTGATTCAGTATCTGATTCAGTCCCTGTTTGGAAGAGAACAAAGTAAAGTAACAAACCCTAAGGACTTTCACTTAAACAGGAGGAGGTTTATTACTTATAAGGATATTTGCTCTAATGGGGAGCATGCGTATATGCTGAGTTGGGGTGTTAGCAGATGGGCTCAGCAGGTAGACCTTTGAGGTCTGTCTAAACTCTCACCTTTTGTCTCTCCTGCATAGTCATCAAATGTCCAACAGATCCTATCCAGGGAGGTGAGGGGCTTTGCATCCATGGACCCTGAACCTAGGAACTCCAAAAGTTTCTTTGTTTGGGTGACTTTTAAAGTTTCCGTAGAACTGGAAAGCTGCCACTCAAAATGCATCCATTAGTCAGTCCAAGCATGTGATAGAAAACTTTCCACCAGTCAGGGAGTCACAGAAGGGACGCAAAATCAGGTCTCCCCTGCACTTCAGACAGCCAAGAATGTCCAGGGTGGCTCTTGCCATTGCAACATTTGTTGGCATCACCAGAAAGCATGAAAAATAATGGAAATAAGATTGCCGACAAGCAGAGGGTTTAGGGACATAGTTTCTGCCTGCATTCTGCTTCCTGCTGGGATGCCTCCCTTCCCAGTTCCTCTTTGTGCTGAGAACCAGAGCACTTCCGCTGGTTACAATCTCACACACACAAAGGGCAGGGTGGACAACCCAGCCAAGTGTTTTCTAACAGCAAAATGCAAATACACAGGTATGACTTGTGCTCTGAGTTCAGTTAACCAGGGAAGTGAACGCTGTAACTCTGGGGTTAGATTTACGCCCACCAGCCCACCCTACGGTGCCTTAGCAGGATGAAATTCTAAAATGCCCTGGACTGAACAGGAGGTCTGCAGTTCCTGATCTCAAGAAGAAGGTGAGGTATGCACCTGCTCCTACTTTAACAAGTGGCTGGCAATTTTTAGATACATTTGAAAGGATCCTTCAGTGAAAAGTGTTCTCAGAGAATGTCAAGAGGGCATGAGTCAGGGTGAGCAGAAAGTTTCCAGAACTAAAGTGCTCATTTCCCAGATGTTCCAGAGTACCAAGAAATGATACGGAAAATGACCTTATCAGGGGCCGATTTAGGACTGGACCCCGCCCACTCTCGCACCCCAGGAAAGCTCCAGAGTGGATCTTCTATTCTCCAAGCGCTGCTTAGCTCATCCTACTTTTAGTTCAAAGTAATAAATACATTTTTCCCCAGACGTTTTGACACTTGTTTTTCAAAGCCAGGCACCCCTTTTTTAAAAGTTGCATTAAGAGCTTTAAGCAAAACCAGCTCAGCCAATTGCTGAGACAGGTCTTAGCCTAGGACCTTCTGTTTCAGTGACCATGACCGAGGAAAGCATAGTAGGGTTTGTTCTGAACCAGGCTCCTTGACCCAGTCTGAACTGAGTGTTTGTCATGCCAGCCTGTACATGGGTTCTGCAATCTTTGACAAGGGCACGGCTCTGGAGGAGCTCGGAGAAGGGAAATGGGATTAGCTGGCACCTGAGAGAGGCCCCATTAGCAGAGCACGAGGAGAAGGGAGAGGCGGCCGCACACAAAGTTCAGCCCATTTATGCCACTTGGTCCCGTTCCGGCTAATCAAAGATACACTCCCATTAAGTACATTACACTGACACTGTGCTTGGTGGAGGGAGCAAAGTACTTGTCAGCTGAGTGGGTATTGGCTGTCACTTCTGTTATCCAGCTGCCTGCTTATTTGCGATTTTATTTTCAGATGTGATTGACAGCTGGATGGCTCTGACATTCTCGGCGCAAACATACAGCCTGTTATTATGCTTGCATTAACATTTTTATAAACACACGGTGCACACTGGAAAAGTAATTATGTGTCATCACTTCAGTGCTTCATCAAAGAAAAGTTTACCGTGTAATTGCTCTGTGATTTACCTAGGTAGAATGTGTTACATTCCACAAAGGCTCTCTCTATTTAATAGTTTACATTTACTCTTTAAAATACACAAGATCCCGTCCCAGGGGCTTCCTTGGTCTAAAATAAACTTGGCAATATAATTTAGCTTTCCATAAATATACTTAGATATTACTGAGGAGTACTTTTGCATAATAGTTATTTAATGCCAAGTGTAAATATGCAGTGCATTATGCTGGCTGGGCTATCAGAAAAAAAAAAACAAGAACTTTTTGACGACAAGGAAAAATAGGATATTGTTACCTTGGTTTCCACGTTAAGAAAAGGGCCTTTTGCTCTTATATTTATATCCATGCTTTTCACAATGACATCTAATTTTACAATAAAGTGACTTGAGCTGAAGCACCGAGCAGTAGAATCTAAAATATTGGTTCTTGTTAGCTTTTCAAGAGCCCTTCTGATGTAGCGCTGAAAGAGGTATATTCTGGAAGAAAGCACAAATGATTGCAGGGTACTTGGGAACCGAGACAAAGGACTGTTTGACTGATGTTCACTCAGTGGGATCTCTCTGAACAGCTGGCTATCTAGGGAGCAAAAGGTAGGGGTGGATGGGTTGAAACAAATAGTTGTTGAAAGCCCCCAACAGAATCTCAAAACATAAATTGCTTTTATGGCTGATATCGGTCAGGCACTTTGATTGTCATGTGCTTTGTAATTACTGAGGAGCAATTCCTTACAGCTACAGCCAAGATCAAATAGGTAAAGCTTTCCTAGGATGTTTTGCACATCTGGATTAGCCTCCATCTGAGAAAGGATAGGCACGGAGAAGGGACAGAGAGGAGAGGGTGGGCCAGATGACTTTCACAATAGCTTGGACCTTTCCTACTCAAGGGGTCTCCTTGGGCACAGTGCTTCCCAGTAAATACCACAGCTTCCTCCTTGAACAGCTGAGATGGAGAGTGGGGCAGTGGTCTATCCTGAGATGGGCCAGTCACTCAGTAAGGGACGTGGTGGTGTAGGTCTCTGGAGATAGAAACTTCTGGGTCATGAGACCAGTTGAGTCCTTGACATGATCTTTACCATGAATCCAAGTGGTCTCTTTGCCAAAGGATTATTCTCTTGGATGACCCACTCGGTACTGTACCAACGTTAAATGAATGAACCACAAAAATCTAAGTGAAATCGAAAGGATTTTGATTCTCTGGCTACTTCTCCACTCTTTTGGGATAACTTATGCCTGCACGGAAAGTGGTTTAGCAGTGAGAGAAGCGGGGAGACATGGTAGAGATTGCAGGCTGATCTTGAAAACGAAGGTGGGAAACTGACATTCAGACACAGGTAAAGAGGAGCAGTGAAAGGACCAGAAGTGGGTGAGGGCCATGGTCTTGACCAGAAGGGCCTATAGTTATCCCAGTAGCATGACGTCGATTCATCTGGGCCTAAAAAGCAATGGCAACTTTATCAGCTGCTTCCCCAGTGCAGCTGGCAGCCACAAAAAAGAAACAGTTAAAACACACATTTCCAGATGTGTATAATGGTTCAATAATTCCACATCAGTGTATATTAATCCTCTCTGGAAATTGGCATTAACTCGGCTTTAGCACCAGTCTAAATAAACACGTCAGCTCTTAGAGCAGGAGTTTCTTTGCATAACAGCTGCATAGAGCATCTGCATCCTGGTGATAGGTTCCTTCTACATTACCTCTGAAATGAGCTCCGCTCTCCCACTTTACATTTAGCCAGACTCAGGATATTTCCTCCTTTTGCTGTCACTGATGAGAAGAAAGATGCCATTGTAATTGCCAGTTGGCCTGTGGAGTAATGCCCTGTAATTGACAAAGATTGCTTAGCTGCAAGAAAGAAAGATACACTGATTAGGAGAGATCATCTTCAATATTGTATTTAACCCGCACTCTTTTTCCACTTTACTTTTCACCTGAGCCCTGTAAAGGATGTCTCTCATTCTTTGCTGTGCTATTTTACTCTTTGCGGGAGAAAAAAGAAGTGCAGTGAGGTCCACAAGGGAACACTTTGGCCCTTGGGAGTAATTTCACTGAGTTGGGAGAAATTTCACTGAGTTGGGAGACTTAAAAGCTTTAATATGGTTATATGCTGAACTATCCAAAAGCAGAATTTGTTCCCCATCACATTTAACACACCCTTTGACCTGCCAGTCCCAAGGGTGGCCAAGGCTTATGCCATTTTTCATCCATGCCTCAAATTACTAGGTCAGATCTTCAGATCTTCATTATTCTTGGAGGTTTTTTTTTTTTTTCCTTTGCTCCTGAATTCAGGTTGTGTTACATTTTTCCTTGAGAATCACATTGACTCTTTTTTTTTTCAGAGAGCTTTAAAAAATTGCACTGTTAGAAAAATATATATACAGGTTAAAATGCATTTTTCATGTCCTTTCATACCTTATTGATTTTTTTTCTCTCGTTTTTCTTACAAAAGAAAGTTTTAATGTAGTTTTGGGAAAAAAAAAAAAAATGCAGTCAGCAGTTGCTCCCTGCCCCAGGAGTAAAAATACTGGACACCTTGTTTAAGAAATGCAACAGCCTATATCAGCAGCTGTATATAATGGGAGTGGGAGGTGGTGAAACCCTATTAGTCACCTGTAGCTCAACTCTTCCTGCTACACACTATTTTAATAGCTACAGGGGACTTTTAACTCCCCACAGTTTCTAACTGTGCAGTAAAGTTTAAATGTCCTTCGGGGAGTTTTTGATGTACCTACGGGATGTTCAATCTGAAGATGGAATAATTGTGTCTAAAAGCTAACACTACCTAGAGAATATGTATCTATCCATCTGTCTCTCATCCATGTACATACCTGTCTCTCTCCCTATGAATGAAAGGTCGTGTGTGGAGTGGAAAAACACTGAGTTAGAAATCAAGGGTATCCAGGTTTTAATCTCAGCTCTAAGACTCTGGGCAAGTTATCTCACCTCTTTGAGTCATCTGTGAAATGAGAAGCTTGGATTATATCTCTAAGGAGAAATCCAGCCTTGACACTGCAACTGTTTAGCACCTATTACATTAATACTCTGCCTTCCCATGCATTAAAAAAATGTAAATGGTGAGTTCAAGATTGCTGTTATCACATACTGCTGTATGCCACTTCCTTTATGTTATGTAGTTTCTGTCACCCCTGTGTTTTTGTACGCCATCTTGAGCCCAGAGATATTGTAGCAACAATTCAACCACTCTCTCCCTGTTCAAAGTTATACTGGCACATTCACAAGTTATGCTAGACAAATAAAGTTGATAAATTGGGATGATTTTCTAAATAACCCAAGTCAAAAATGCTTTCACCTAAATCAATTGATGCTGAAATTATTTTAGCTCCCAATGTAATTTACTTCATTTTTCCGGGGTAGACCCATGTGCATTAGGTGTGTCTGGGAAATTGAGGAGAGAGATGAGTAAAGGAACAGATACTTTCCACTGCAGGATCACAGATCTTAACTGTAAACTGCTTGGGTTTTATAGGTCAAATAATTTACTTCCCCTGCCCCCTTACCGACCAAACCCTTTCCATTCAGACTTGCATTTGGTTTGAATGTACAGAATCCACAGGAAGATTTGGAAAATACAGTCATCCATTGGTGTCCACAGGGCATTGGTTCCAGAAACCCCCCACAGATACCAAACTTCACAGATGCTCAAGTCCCTTACATAAAATGGTATAGTATTTGCATATAATCTATGCACATCCTCCAATACACTTTAAATCATCTTCAGATTACTTGTAATATCAAATTCAATTTTTGCTTTATGAGACTTTCTAGAAATTTTTTTTAGCATTTTCAGTCCATATTTGTTGAATCCATGGATGCAGAACCCGTAGATACGGAGGGCTGACTATACTTGTATACATGCAATCCAGTTTTCATATACGAGTCCGGTTCCAGATGTAGCTCAGCTCTTGGCTGGCCATTCCAGAAAAAAACTCTTGCCCCCAGTGGGTCCACACTGCTTGCTATCAGCTAAGAATCATACAGTGTTCCTTCTCAATCCATGGTCTCTTAACAGAGCTGGACATCTGCTTGATCTCCCCCTTCCTGTTCAAACATCTGCCAAGCCTCCTATCTGCCCAGCAAGGGGTCCCCAGCTTTGCCTTGGCCAAGTGCCACAAGCAACTTTTATATTTATGCAGGCTCAAGCAGCCTCCCGCCCCTCCCTTGTCCGTTCTTCCTTTTCCTTGGTCCTCATTAATACAACTCTTTTCATCATTTCAGGGTTAGTCTGTTTTAAAGCTTTCTGTCATCTCCTATAGGGGCTATCAATTATGAAATAGTCCAGCTTAACGATAAAGTCATTCTTTTTTTTTCATTCATTAAAAACTATTTACTGAGTATATACTGTGAGCCAAACCCTATGATGGATGCCGTAGGTGCAATAATGAACAGCACAACGTAGTCTGTACAAGCTGACCAGCTATGTGCTTATTTTTCCCTGAGTGTGATAGGAGATTCAACTATCCAGATGGTCACCAAGCTTCTTTATACCACACTGATGCCCCTTCTCCACATTTTTCTTTTCTCTAGTCAATGCCTTTAGTCTGGGAAACTGATTCTAGTAAGCCTACACCCAGCAGGTGCGTTTCTGCAGGCCAGCTGTAGCAAATCTTGGTCAGTAGAGAGAACTAATGCTGATTCTGGAGAGAAAAGACCCAAGCCTGGTCTCAGTGGTCTATTGAGCCAGTGGTATTTACGCCCAGAAAGTTCTGAAGGGTAGATAGAATGATGTACTTTGAAATGACTATTTCCAACACGAGGTCGCCTGGCACACCCTGCCCCCCATCACCAAAGTCAAGCATGGCCGTGCTGTGCTCGCCACCTTCAGGGAATCAGAGATTTAATTTCACTTTCACCTCCAAGGCTTTGCCTGTTTCTAACGTCTTATGACATAGGGACAAGTCCTCCCGTGAAATGCCATGTTTTCTCTCCAAGTATTCATCTCATTAATGATCGTGCCGTGTTACTCTGTTTTCCCTGTGCTATTCTGTAGATCATTTTTGTTATGTAGATACAAACTCTTTGATATTATAATTGTGAAGTACATATGAAGACAAATGCATAGGGCATAATGAGAATGGATTGCCAATAAAAGCTGAAAAACAGTGAACCAGTTTTAAAAGTGAACCCTTATCCAGAGGACTGTCACTTTGAATGCTCTGCAGAAGGCCCTTGGATGGAAGAAGCTTATTTTTAGTCTAATGTTGATAAAGGTTTGACTTTGGTAGCATCTTAATTATCTGATAAAAGCCAGAACCCTGTGCCTTGCTTACCTCTAACGTCTAATGCCTTCTACTGGCATTAAAATTATTGCCACGGCTCCAGACAGAGAAACAAGAGATAGCGGCATTGGATTTCCAAGATGTGAATTAGAATTTAAAGAGTCACTTGGTTTTGTTTAAACAAATTACAAAAATAATGGGTTGCCCTTAAAAGGTCTGTTTTATATATTGTTATCCTTCACTTGTGACATCCCTGGCAGTGCTATTCCCAATATTGTATCTCCCATTAGTTGCTAGGGAGAATAGTGATTTCTGGGGGTCTCATCTGTGTTTTTGTCACTTTGCCTCTGATTCTGCAGAGCCGAGAGGGGACGTTCAGCGTCACACCTGGAGGTGCGCAGAATAAGATAGTGGTTGACTGGTTGATGTAAATTCAAAAACTCTGAATTCACAGAGGGCTGGGAATATATAGATTGGGGCCAGAAATTGAGATGGGGTCCCTTAGAGGCCAATGAGTGTTCCTAGAATATGCAGGAAACAAGAGGAGCAGACACAGACCTCTGCCAGGTCAGGGTCAATCACATAACAGGTGAGCATGATGTAGACTGTCCCGTTAGCTGTGTGACCTTCCCAGGTCACTTGACCTCTCTGGACATTCATGTCTCTGCTACAAAATGAGGAAGCTGGACTGGGTATTCTCTGAGGTTGCTGAGCCTTTAATATCTCATGAGGCTCTGGGGGCTGGAAGTTCACAGCTATGCGTCCAAGCAGAGCCAAGCGGGAGGCTGAATTCTGAAAACGTCCCCTCTCAAAGAGAGAAAGTGCCTGTGGAAAAGTAGTTGAGCAAACATTTTGTAGGGTTGACCCAATTCCCACATGAAGGAAATAAGGCCCGGGCCCATATGGCTAATTCCTTCCCAGACTGTTTGTTTGCCATCACGCAGACCTACCCTGAAAATAAAGTGTCTAGTCGAGTTTCAGACCCAAATGGAGCAGAATGCAAATGAGCAAGATAATGGTGAAAAGTACATTTACTTTGAAAATTCTTTCAAATGCAGTCATCAGCGGCAGAGGCACCGGAGTGTTGATTTTTAAACTATGCCACTTCGTGATTCGAGCATGTAATTTTTTTTTTTTTTCGAGCATGTAATTTTTACCTTGGATAAGAGATGCCGTTTATTGAACGCCTTTCTCCACTCCTTTTTTTTAACTTTTTTTTTTTTTTTTTTTTTTTTTGCTTTGGCAAGTACCTAGGCTTGTTTACAAGCACAGTTGGAGATCTGAGATACAGGATTTTCTGTTGGGTTGCAAAGGAAAGGACCTTTGACCCCACTGTAAACCATGACCTAGGTCCCCGGAGGTTAGGAGAGTTCCTGAAGACCCCGTAGCTACTTCATCTCCGACTCCTATCTGTTTTATGTCAGCTGGGAATAAGAAAACGAGAATGAAACCAAGGCCAGAGGGTTGCATTTGAGTAACAGTTGGGCGGGTACCTTGGTACCTGAAGTATACACAGCACAGCGAGATGCAAAGCTGTGGACGTTATTGGGTTAATCTTGATGGTGTAGACCCCCAGGCTGGAGAGATGGGATTCCTTAGGGGAATTTTTTGGGAGGAGAGAGAGTGAGAAGTGATCTGGGTGTCCTAATCTGTGGCCTTGCTGGTTGGATTAACCTTCTAATTTACCATCTTGGCATCCTTTAATACTAGGTAAAGAGTTACTGCTTCTTTGCTTGAAAAAGCATCTGTCCAGCACACAGGTAGCGGAGTCAGGCCAGACAGGTGCCTGGATTCCTCCTGTCCGGGAGGTCGCTGGTCCCTGAGTACTTGGAGGTGTACCAAAGGCCTTTGTTCCAGCTGTGAGTCACTCCTCTCCTTAGCTTTTAATGCGTTGAAAAATAATTTTCCACAGGCCAGTAACTGTATAAAAATTGCTTTTTCTTTAAACAAGGATTATGCTTGAACCTTTTGAGCCAGAAGAAAAATGTACAGAGGGAATCATTAATTTTGAATAAAAACACTTACCTTCCCGTAGCCAACAAGGGAGTGAAATGTGAAATTGGTGTTTTCTCCAGGCAGCCCAGCACCGCTCCCCAATCTGTTTGCTTGATCTATTATCCAGTCACCTGCAAAGTTGAATGTCTTGTTTGGCCTGAATCTGACTTTTATTCTTTTCCCTCTACCTATTTTTTAAGGACTGTGTTATACGCATACCTCAGACTTCATTTGCATCCCATTAAAGTAAAACATTTTAAAGTTCTTCACAGCAGAAGTAAATCTGACAGACTTTATGAAGCTATTATACCTGCAGGTATTTTATACTTTTAAAATACATTCTTGTCAAGCTATCTTAATTATATTATTATATGTACTTTTGAACTTGTAGCAGCTATTCCATGATCTATTACACTTTTGACAGAGCCCTCCACAAAAGCTACAATTGCTATCAGAGTTCTTTGGCTGAACAAAGACGTATCTTTTGTGGATTCTGGAGGTATTTGTTCATTTACACACTGGAATGTGTAACCATTGATGGAGCGGGCTGCTTTAATTTTCCGTCCAGGTGATGACGCATGGCCAGTGGCTTTCAGGACCGGTGGCCAGAAAAGTAGCTGATCGACAGCTGCCTAGTAACTCAGCTTCAGAGGTGAACACTGGCCATGCCCTGGGTGCCCTCCAGGCCTGCTCTTGGGGTTGGGCTGCCTTTCAAACGACCACAGCTGTCGTTGGGGCGCTCTGTAGCACGCCAAGAGCGCAGAGGGTTGATCAGTGTCTCGTTTCTTTCTCACGTCTGTACAGCACCGTGTGGCCACACGGAGCAGGAAAGTGCCCCCACTCACAGAGGAGATGAAAGCAGGGCTGGGCTGGGCTGGGCTGGGCTGGAGACAGAGAAAGGAAAGCTAGAGGCTCCGTAGGACTGTTTCAGAGGTAGCACAGCCCGTGGTCCCTTCGAGGGGCCGCTGCGCCTTTGATGTAACCACTCTCTGCATTCAGTGCAAAGTGGGGGGCACTGTGGTCTGTTCCGGGCAGCCTGACCAGACTGGGGGGTATCCGGAATTGGATGGACCATGCCTTCTCTTCCGCTCCTGATGGCAGGGCGTCCTCGCGGTGCAAGCTCTGTGAGAGCAGGCACAGGGATGGATGTTTTGTTGACCTGTGTCCCCAGCATCCTGCACGGGCCCTTGATGAAATGTGCTGAATGAGGGCTGAGATGGTTTCGGGTCCATGTGCACCAGCCTGTCTGTGTCTGCTGGGCTTGGGTTTCCCTTCCTTTTTTCATTGACCTGCTTTCCGTATCCTCTGAGAGCTCCCCACACACGCTGCTGATCTGAGGGAGACAAGCTCGTTGTCATGGACGTGCTCAAGCAAATCCTGCAGAAGGGATTTCTGCTTCCAGGAAGAGGCTAGTGCAAATGACAAAAAGGCCCTTTTCCCCTACGTCTAGATTCTCTCATAGCGGGTCTACAGGGTAACTCAGCTCTCCTGACGAGAGGCCAGGAGAATGACAGCAGCTTTATTCAGAAGCCTCATCATTCTCTTGCATAAAAGGTTTTATCCCCTTCTTTTTCATCGTCTGCGGATCCTTGTGGGGTGTATCTGTATCTGGCATTGTTGAAAATGCAGAGGGGTTAGGTGACTTACCCAAAGTCACACAACATAATGTAGCAGGGAATGCTCTGTACAGACCAGCTTGCCTATAACCCATGCCATGAATCTCCCCTTTGATTACCTTTGAGCTCAAGGGTGGCCCTGCATGTTCCCCTCCCACTCAGACCTAGAGGTCCTTTATCAACGGTGGAGGGAATCACCCATTTGTGCTTCCTCTTCCTTCCCAAGAGCACACAACCATAGTCTGGGCATCAGAGCAGAAGACCGTGTGCTCAGCAGACCCTGGCCGGCAGGGCACAGCTGTTTGAGGGATAGAGATTGCTTCTGAAGAGTCTCTTTGGACTGTTTTAGGCATCATCTGTTGGCTTTACCAAAGGAGGCTTCAAGGATGCTCTTGACGTCTGCTCCTGGCTCCAGACCCCAGGCCAGGCCAGCTTCCAGGTCGTCGGCAGACCTGCTTGCCTGGAGAAATGTGCTCCGTGCCTCTGTGCTCAAGTAGAATAGTTTGGGTCCAGTCTTTCTGTGAGGCAAGAAAAAAATCCCATTGCCCAGTGCAGAAAACACACACCCCAGCCCTCACCGTGTGTATCCTGTGGCCCATGCAGCACGCTGCTCCAAGCCCTCCTTTGCTCTCTGTACAGAGTCCCAAGGCCTCCACTGAGCACAGACCATGCAGGGTGCACCCCTGCTCCCGTGCTGTCCGCTCTTCTCCCTGGCAGGTGCAGGAGGTGGGCGCGCCCCAGGCCTTCTGGAGTTCATGCTCACGTTATCGCTGCTGCCTTTGCAATGAGTGGAATTGCAAGAGAGGTTGAGGGAGCAACTGTTTGTCCAGTTTGGGGCCTGCCAAGCCTGGCATGATGAGGGTGAGGTGAAGCCAGGAAGACCTACCGATGGAGGGGTTGGCATGGGCCAGACCAGGAAGCTGCGTTCTAGTGAGATGTTTGCCTCTCACAAGGCGGTATTGGATTTCTGGTGAAGGACCTGCCTTCTGGGGGACTTGCATCTTTAGGGGCAGGGACGGAAGCCTCAGGGGGAGGGCTCCAGTTCTGCGTTAGCGCTTTAGCTCTGACCCAGCAGTGGTGAGCCATCTCTGAGTGATGATCGCTTGGCTGGATGGGACCTCCCGCCGGCCTCGGCCCCCAGAAGCCAGGCTGGTTCCACTGTCACCTTTGATAATTATATCCTAAGCAGTAGCCAGCCGTCTGATGGACCGACTGTCGAGTATATGGCAGTCCTGGCATCTCAGGGAGGGCGTGCAGAGTGGGCCGTGCTGCTGGGGAGAGGAAGAAGATGCACTCTGCTGCCCTGGCAGTATGAGCCTGGGCCAGAGAGGACGTGGCCTTGGCCTCGGACTGAGAAGAGCCCTGCCCCGGGACAGGGATCGCCTGGGCCACACACTCGCCAGCACTCACCCCTGCGCATTAATCACGGTGTTCTGAGGCCCCAGTTTCAAAGGAGGTGTTCGTCTACACATGGACCAGATGAGCTTTACTGAAGATAACACTGTTTAGAACATTTGAAGCTGATGGAGGAGAGGGTCCCGGTGATGCCATTTGAAAGGCCACTCAGGGTTGGTACAACAGGATAAATAAAATAATGGACTGATTCCAAGGCACTTGTGAACACTGTGGCTTCGGGAACTGAACTTTTATCACTTTGGAAGCCAGAGAAAGGCATAGGGATTAGGTTGCTTTTGGACAGAGGGGTATTTTTTTCTGTTAACAATCCAATTTAAAGACCATTCATGGAGCGCCCACTCTGTGAGCGGGATTTACAGTAAAGACTCAACGTGGCACAGCCCCTGCCGTAAGGACTTTACCATCCTAGTTCGGCGTGGAGTAAGGTCGGGGGCTGATAAATCAAACACCCGGATGAGCACACCATGAGAGCGATTCAGCCTCCGGTGAACATGTACGACACTCAGAGCTGAGGGTCGAGGCATTACAAATGGTTGACCTGGTTTATGACACTTGAGCAGAACCCATGTGGACAACTGGGGGAATTGATCTATTAGCAAATGTGCCTATCTCTACAACTAATAAAGACCCCACTGCCCTACTTTGGGTTCTCCCAGAGGTAGACGCTCCGATTCGAGTGCAAGCAGTTCATTTGGGACGCGATCCCTAGAAACACTGTAGGAGAAGGAAGGGGAGGAAGCCAGAGAAGGGAAGGCAGCCAACAAACAGTTCATTATGCAGAAGTCACCGTGGGGCGGCCAGAGCTCAGGCTGCCCAGGCCAGGCCTCCGAATCAGCCGAGCCAAGGAGCAAGGAAGCAGGGCATTTGTCCCCCTGCTCCCATCTGTCATTGGTTGAGAACTGCTTCTGCCTGAAAAAACTCCCTCAGGCCGAGGGTTCCACCACAAACAGCCTCTGCGTGTAGAGTTGAATGCTGCTGAGGAGATAGAGCAGGGCACCAGCCACGTCAAAGACGATAACAAATAATGACCAGATGCTACGTGTATATAGGACCTCCACGTCTGCACTACGCTCCTAGACTTGGTCATATTTTACCCCATGACCAGCCCGCAAGCAAGGCAGAGCAAGCACCATAGCTTAGTAGGCATCATGAAAAAGTCTCAGCGAACCCCAACCCGACCCTCCAGAGATCACTAAAGAGTGAAGGTGAGGGGCTTCCCTGGTGGCGCAGTGGTTGAGAATCCGCCTGCCAATGCAGGGGACACGGGTTCGAGCCCTGGTCTGGGAAGATCCCACATGCCGCGGAGCAGCTGGGCCCGTGAGCCACAACTACTGAGCCTGCGCGTCTGGAGCCTGTGCTCTGCAACAAGAGAGGCCGCGATAGTGAGAGGCCCGCGCACCGTGATGAAGAGTGGCCCCCACTTGCCGCAACTAGAGAAAGCCCTCGCACAGAAATGAAGGCCCAACACAGCCAAAAATAAATAAATAAATTAATTAATTAAAAAAAAAGATTTCCCACTGCTCAACTTATTTCTAAAAAAAAAAGAAAAGAGTGAAGGTGAGGAATCAGGGGCAATCTTTCTCACAAATGTGCCTCTCCCCCTCGCTCCACCTAGGGGCACATTGCCCATCCTCAAACCCCACTGGCCCCCTTTCTCCTGAAGCTCTCTCCAGCCACAATGAGGACCTACATTGATCCTTTAATCCCCCTTTCCTACCGTGTACCACACAACCAAGCAAGAACCAAAGGCTGCCTTGCTTAGCTCTCTGGTTGCCTCTTTTCAGGCTCAGCTTTGCCTCCTTTGTGGCAGGAAGGGTTTTGATTCCCTTCTGCCCCCCACATGCCTAGCATGTCATAGTGTGTGTTTAATAGACATCTGCTTGATTACCTTGAACTGGTCCAACATCAACTTCCCTAAATAGAACTAGCTATGCCCTCCTACCTGTGCCCCACGGTCTGCCTTGAGCACTTTTCCATAATGAGAAAAGAGAGAAGTTTCCAAATCTGGAAGCTCTCTGGCCAATCAATAAATGATCAAGTTTATATTGAATGCCTCTTGCTTATCTGGCTCTGAGGTTAGGTACTGTAGGGGATACAGGTATATCAGGCCTGAGCGGCCTCCTTAGGGAATCCACAGTTTTATTGCGGAACTAAACTGAAACCTGAAAATCAATTACCTCGGAAGTAATACTGGCCTGAGAGTCAGTAAAGGGAGTGATTAAAGGCTCATTACAAAAAAAAAAAAAAAAGAAGAAGAAGAAGGTAGAAAGTCTGGGTTCAGATTCTGGCCAACTTACCTCCTCACAGAATGTAAATTTAAATAATTACCTCACAGAGGCTAAGCCTCCATTTTTGTCACCTGGAAATATTAACAGCGTATCCCGGTGGGGTTTGTGAGAGTGGAAAGAGGTATTGCGTGGAAACCATGTGGTGCCCAAAAGTCACTCAGTGAAATGTATTAGTATTATTATCTATTACCGGTATTATCTATTCTCTAATTCGAGTCACTGCTGACTCAAAGTGCTATGGAAGTTTGGGGAACTGAATAAGCGGAAAGGCTTAGTCATGGAAAGAGGGATGGATGAAGTGGGTGTTAGATTGGCCCTTGAGAGAGTTTAGAAATGGGAGGGGAGGGGCTTCCCTGGTGGCGCAGTGGTTGAGAGTCTGCCTGCCAATGCAGGGGACACGGGTTCGAGCCCTGGTCTGGGAGGATCCTACGTGCCGCGGAGCGACTGGGCCCGTGAGCCACAATTGCTGAGCCTGCGCGTCTGGAGCCTGTGCTCCGCAACAAGAGAGGCCAATAGTGAGGGGCCCGCGTACCGCGATGAAGAGTGGCCCCCACTTGCCACAGCTGGAGAGGGCCCTCGCACAGAAACGAGGACCCAACACAGCCATAAATAAATAAATAAATAAAATTAAAAAAAAAAAAAAAAAAAAAAAGAAATGGGAGGGGAGAGAGAGAGTCCTCCAAGCCAGGAGAACAGCTGGACGGGAAGTTGATAGCAAAGGTGTGCAGTGTGCAGGCATCTCGGGGCACCTGGCCCCAAGGGGGTAAATGGGAAGGCAGACAGGCGTGCAGGTCCTGAAGGCTGGCATGCCTAGAGAGGAGTGATTCGATTTGCTTGGCGGAATGGCGTGATAGTGGTGGAGTTTCAAGACAGTGATTCCTATGGAGGTCGAGGATGGTTCTAAGTGCAAGAACCTGAGAACGAGGAGAACACAGGCTGTGGGGAGGAAGGCCCACCCTGCCTAGCCAGGTCAGGTAGAAAGGGAAGCAGAGTTTCCCTGCAAGACACAAACTACTTCCCTCTCATTCTGTTTCTTCCTAAATGCTGGGCAATCTTTGGCTTCTCCATAGTGTTTAGACAAGAGAGAAATCCCAGGCCACCGCCCTCCCCCAATCGCTCTCCCAGGACCCCAGTCCAGATGCACAGCCGAAGCATGCATATTTCTCTTTCTTCTATTTCTGTGCTCCAGAGATGGCCTGACATTGGTAAATCACTGCAGCAGGCTTTAAATGATGTATGAAATGAAAAATCCCTTCCCTGTGTATTGGGAGACTCCTGCCCAGCAGTGGGTTGGCTCTGCTGGGCTGGCTACTGTATTATTCAGCTCAGAGGCAGCCAGAAACTCAGTGGAGGTGAGAAACTCAGGATCACAAAGGAAAACAAAGTTAAACAAAAATTTTTAAAGGTAATAAAAATATCTACTGAAACATTTACATGCCTTTCTCCCTGTCTCTCGCCTTTTAATTTATTTATTTATTTTTAAATTTCTGTTAAAGCTTTTTGGATAGGAATACTTTTTCTCTGCTTCTTTATGCATTTCTCTCCCACCCAAGTGTCTGCTCTCATTCCTTAACTTCCCCAAAGACAGAAGAAAAGACTTTGTTTCAGAGTCCTGCACGGTTGATGGCATTTCTGTTCCTTTCTCAAGGACCATTTTTAGTTTGACTTTGCTCCTGGGACTAGTTCAGGATGGCCGAGTTGGGAGGGACTTCCTCATGGCCCAGGTAGGCTCCCACCCCATGCAGTGTGGCCCTGCAGGGGGTACAGAATGGTCGTTGCTGCAGCAGCCTGGATCTGCTTTAAGAAGCCTCGGCGGAAACTGTCCACCTGACCTCTACCCCCGGATCTGCTGAGCCCAGGCTAAATGCATCCGTGATCCACTCTGTGAACTCCATCAGTGCAGAGAGCAACAGGCAGCCTCGACTCAGAGCAGCCGCCTCTTGCCTTTCAGACAGGGCTACAAATAGACCGAGAGCCTCCCCAGTCTGCAGGGAGAGCGGGCTTGATCAATTTGCTTTTAGCCGATGAAATAATTATTGACGGACTTCTAATCTTGGCGCAGAACAGTCAAGAGGCATTTTAGCTATAGAAGGTAAATGGGATCATCCCAGGATAAATTTAGCAACGTGGCCTGGGGGCAGAAGAGAAGGAGGCTTTGGGGATCCAGGAAACACGTGGTTAGAGCCTCTCTGCGCCTGGAGGCAAGTCGGGTGAGTCTGTCTGCCTCGTCGGAGGGGCCCTAGGTGTGTGTGCTGGGGTTGTGCACAGGTGCGTGCAAGGAGGGGCGAGGGGGAACTCCATGCTGGGCGCTGGGCGTGGAAACACGAACGTGGGACGCACACTGTCTGTGCCTACACGCAGGAGGACACATAGGGGAGGAGAAGACTGTGGAAGAGCTGCTGACAGCCTTTCAGACAGAAGGGAGTGCACAGGAAAGGAGGAGGCCGGTCCCTGACCATCACACTTCCTACGCCTGGAATTAACGCCTTGTCGCTCACAGCTGTGGCCTCCCAGTGCAGGCTGTCACGGCCATGGAGCAGGTGTGAGGCCCAGGAACTCCGTGGTCAGGGAGCCACGGCAAGAAACTGCCAGCAAAAGTCCCACTGTGTCTGCTTCTTGAGTGCCTGGCAGTGTCGATTCAGCCTCAAGGGTCTACACTGTCAGATGCGTCACTCTCTGCCAGGTTGATTTCTCTGTGCCTTCTCCATCTCTCAGAATCATAGAATGCAGAGCTGGAAAGGACGTTGGTGTTATTGATAAAATAACATCCGGTGGGGTTAGAGTAGACGGTAGGAGTAGAGGCTAGTAACTGGAGACCGGAAGTCAGTGCCTGCCTCCTGGCGCAATGCTCTTTCTGTTGCCTCAGCATGGAGAGACCAAGCCTCCTCATTCTTCAGGGCTGCTCACTGCCAACAAGGGACAGGGGCTTGAGGCCCCCCTCCACGCCCACTGCCCATGTGTCCATGTCCATTAAACCAGCACACCTGGTATCTGCTCAGATAGGTTCAGGTTTTCCCAGATCCCAGGAGGAATGGAGATTTTTGTCAATACCCACAGCAGAGGCACTGGCTTGGTTTCCAGTAAGAGTCAGTGAAGCTGGGAAAATTACTCATTACAGTTTTATTGATATTCACTTCACTCTGCAAATGACGTGGGATGGTTCTGACAGGATGTCTTAATGGAATTGGCTGAGAATCCATTTGGGTGGATGTGGGTTAATGGGGCTGAATAGACTAAAGGGTTCAATTGCATCGGCCCTATTCCCCAGGCATCTCCTCCACCATCAGGAGCAAAACGACAGGACAGTGCCCAGCGTGATTCTGGGGGGGAGCACTGCTGCTCAGGAAATTCTCAGGTGTCTTTTCCTCTCTCTTCTTCCATCACCTGAGTGGCATCAAACCTCTTTACTTGGCTGTGGCTTTGTTCATCAGGGCCGCTCACTGCCAAGAAGGGCAGGGGCTGGAGAGGCCCCTCTCCAAGGCTGATGCCCACCTGCCCAGGTGGCCACCTGCATATTGAACTGGTTCTGATACTAACGGTTTAAAAGCAGGTGACTAGAGCTTCATCTTCTGCAGGAAGATTTCTTATCACCCGGTACAATCCAGTGCACCCAGACCTCTGTGACAGCCTACTGGATGAACATGTGCCGTGGACTAACCCCAGGGAAACACCATCAGCCCATCCCTACTCCAGATCTAGGAGGGAGAGAAGCAATGACTGAACCGTTAAATATGGATTCTCTTTGACTGCCAGACAAAACTCTAATACACAAACATAATTAAGTTCAGAGCTGCATTTGGGTAGCCTTCCGTAATTTCTGTGTATGTAATTTCCATGTATCATTCCATTTGATTCTCACCAATATCCTGTGAAATAAGTGGGGTTAGAGACATCTTGTGAATTTCCTACGTTGGTCATTTGCCCGTTTACAGGCTCAGATCCGTTCCCCATCCTTCTCCTGCAAAATATACCTCCCAGACTTCCTTCCAACTGGCATCTGTGTAGGTTCAGCCAATGGAGCCTCTGTCAAGGGATTAGCGGGTAGAGAAGAGGTGAAGCCAGTATATTTCACCCCTTCCATCCTGGTTTGGGTGGCCTGTAAGACTGTAGTTGTGTCTCTTTGGTGGTCTAGTTCCCACTGGGTGGCCCTATGCCTCCAGCTTTGGCCTGGCTGCCACCTGTTGCTAGCCTTTGGGCATCCTCACCCTCCCCTTTTAGACTACCTGGCATGGGCTCTGTCCACCTGGCTGCAGCCTGACCAGTACATTACCGGAAATGATGAAACCAAGCCCAGGGCAACATAGCTACCATGTACCGTGTCTTTATTGCAAAACAAATCCTCATACTTCCAGAACACACCCTTTCCCAACCCATGGGAGGGCAAAGAAAAGGGGTCAATTTAATAGAAGTTAATACAACTCAAAGTAATACAACTCTAGGGAACCCAGAGGGGAAAGCACAGACATAAGCAGGGGAGCACAGAGGAGAGAGAGTTTGTTTGCAGGTGGGGCATCAGTAAAGGCTTTGTGGGCGAAGTGACATTTGATTTGGGTGGGATATGAATGTGCTGAAACTTGGTGTGAAAGAAGGAGATACTGTTTCCCACACTGCAGAGAAGGGTCAAGTGTGGGACACCCCACTTTCAAAGTGCCTACGGCTGCTGCCCTGCATTTGTCCCTGTGCCCCCCTCCCTATGACTGCCAAGATTCTCATCCTCCTCTCTCAGACCAAGGCAGTTGTCGCCTTGCTGGTCTGCCTGTCCATTCTCCACCCTCTGTTAGGAAGTGTCTCTTTAACAAACACACATCCCACCAAGCCAGTCTTCTGTCTAGACACCTTTGATGACTCCCTGTTGCTTATGGGACTGGCCCAAGCCCAAAATCCAAGGCCACGTGGGGACCAATCACCAAGTCTCCAGTAGGCCGTGTGCTTCTCTTGCTTTGCTCAAACTCTCCCCTCTGCCTGGAATGCCCTCCTTTTTGTTTTCATCCAGTAAATTCCTTCCATCACGTAATGCTGTTAAAGGATATGACTTCTGTAACTCTCCCTGGCACTTCTACCTGAAACACAAATACAGACAACGTTTTCTGTGCTCCCAGAACCCATTGCCCACACTTGTATTGAATTGTATCAAACTGTCATATCCTTATGCATTTACCACAGTTCCCACACTAGGAGCTCACAGCTCGTCTTCTACGTCCCAGCACCACGCACCCAGAAACTGGCACATAATAAATGCTCATTAAACATTTGTTGCACTGAAATGAATTCCATTGTCATCCCTCCTCCTCATTTCCTTGTACTCCCTACTCCCCTCCTGAATTCCTCTACTTAGACTAGAGGTCAGAAGCCTCTGTCCCCTTCCACACTGTGATGGGCTCTCAGTGGTATCTGTGGGGCTGGGGGATGAGAATGCTGAGTATCCCCTGACACTGACACAACTTCATTTGGGGTGTGCTTTTCACACAACAGTATGTTGATAGAGTTGAATACAGCTAGAAAGGTAAATAATAGAAGGGAAGAAGGAAATTAAGAAGAACATTAGAGAAAGAAAGATTTGTTCTCAACTGAGATACAGAGAGATAAAAATGGAGTAAGGCAGGTATGCTGGGAAGAAGTGCTATGTTGTGGGAAAGAGAAATAGCCAGACTCAGGCTGAGGCTGGTGCTGTGACAAGCAGTCTCCCCCACCCCATGGCCTCTTGGTCCACCAGCCGTCTTCTCCTCACCCTGGTTCACTCGCAAGTTGCCCTCTCTTCCAGGCAGCTGGGCTGACTGCACCTTGGGAAGAAAGTTCTTTCCACAACTGTGCTCTTTCTCAGGGTTGGGTAGTACTTTATCTCTAATGGCAGTTAAATTCATGTATGGTTAGGCCAGTGTTTTCAGTCATCTCCCTGTGTATGTATGTGTGTGTGTGGTTACCCCATTAGATTATTAACAAACTCCCCAGCTGAAAGACCATCTCGAGACAGTCCCTTCCTTGTTCCTCTTGGCATGGCTTCCTGCCTGTCCCTTGGACACCGCTCACTGTCGTCCGTCCCTCTGTGTACAGAGAGGTTATGTAGCACCACGGTTAGAAGCATAGACTCTGAAACCAGAGAGCCTGGCTCCCCATCCCAGCCCTGCTAAATGTGGCTCTACAGCCTTTCGTGAATTTACGTCCGCTTCCTCATGAGTAAAAACAGGGATAAAGATAGGAGGTCCCTCATGGGCCCATTGCGCAGTTCAATGTGCCAGTGTGTATAAAGTCCTGAGAACAGTGCCTAACATGGACTAAGCAGCCTGTGCATAGTTGCATTTATTACGATGATATTTTTCACCTGCAGAAGCTCGTGCTCCTCCCCTCTTCCCATCTGAGCACCAGGGACAAGACTCCATTTTCGTGAAATTGTAAAGTCTCCTTTCCAAGGCTCTGCCCACAGGGGTAGCTCAGCAAAAAATCAACTCTTGTCCTTGCAGGACTTCCTTAAAATGTGTTTGTGCGTCAGAAGCTCATCACGTAAACTTGAGGGAAACCAGAATCCTTGTCCACAGCTTGAGTCCTCAGCGGCTGAGACCTCTGTCCTGAGATCTCTGTCCTGAGATCTCAGGAGCCCCAGCCAGGAGCAGTGCAGCAGCCTTGTTTAAACCACACTTCCCTCCTAAATTCTTATCCCCAGCAAAACCACAATCTCTCCTAGCAGCCCGGCATCCTACCTCTCCAGCTGTAAATAGAGCTGTGACTGAGCTGGCTTCGAAGACCATCTTTCCCTCAGCGTCCCTTTGCAGGAGACTCTGCACATCAGCTGCCTGTACACCGGCTAGTGTGCAAATCCTTCGACACAGCCAACCCTGCCCCTCCTCCTTCTCAGATCCGAAACTGAAAGCCACACACACACACACACACACACACAGCTGACCAACCTCCTAAGAGATCAAAGCCAAAATATGAGTCTGCCTTGTGGATGACAGATGAAGACTCACATTGGCTGTGTGTGTGTGTGTGTGTGTGTGTGTGTGAGAGAGAGAGAGAGAGAGAGAGAGAGAGAGAGGGAGGGAGGAGAGAGAGAGAAGGAGAGAACATGCTAACATGCTCTCAGGGGTCAGAACCTGGAGTTTAATCCCTTTTGCTGAGGACAAACATGCCCAGTGGCAAGCAGTGTGCCCCCAGCCCACCACCGCAGTCTTCCCCCCGCCCCCCACACACCCCGTTCTCGGCATTTATGGTGGGTCTCTAGTGTTAGAGGAGAGAAATGCCTCTGGCAGTGTACCATCCGCTGTTTAAGTCCTCTTGCTCTGTGGAATCAGGCCCAGCAGCCCCTCGTAGTGGCCGACCCCAGAGCATCCTTTGACAGGATATGGGGCATCCTTCAAGGTTAATGAGAGAAAAGCGCCTTTGGTCTATATCTGTGTATTTCACTGCCATGACATGAGAGCTGAAATGGACCAAATTGCTTCCCAGCATGAGCCCACAGTAATATTTCTCCAGCTTTTGTACATGAGCCTCTTGGCCTGGTTGGCTGGGGTGGTTGGCAGGTAAGTGGTGCCCTGGCCAGGTGCCAGCGTGTTAGAGCTGTGTGTCTGTTGCTAGTTCATCTTCAGCACCAGCTCTGTACCCTTTGGCTGTCTGGAGCAGGACTGGGGCACCCACACCGGCTAATTTCCCCGAGGTATATTGGGTGGGGGGGCTTCTCTGCTTCCCTCCGAGAGCCTTCCACTGCCTCCAGCCCCCCGCCATCCTTCCGGGCACACCCCCTGCAGCGCTGGAGGACCAGGCTCACCCCTGCACCCCGGATGCCCAGAGACCCTCCTCCCAACACGTCTGCTGCCTCCTTGGGAATCAGGAGAGGAGCTGTGATAGGAAGCGTGTCCGCTCTGGGTTCTGGATACGCTGCTTACGAAAGGTTTGACCATAGTGGAAATACCTGTGTCAGATCAGAGTCCCAGATGCAATCTCTAAGCAAAGATTCCTGAGCAAGTGCTCCCAGGAGAAACAGGCAGGAGAAAGGGCAGCAGACAGAGATGGAGAAGAAGCCAAGCAGGAGTGTGATTTTAGGCAGAGCCCCGGTCCCACTAACCCTGCAGAAAAGCTCTGGAATGTAAATTACACCTTAGGGTATACCTGACTCTCAGCAAGCACTCATCGTGCCACACCAGCCGCTGGCTAAGGGCCCCAAGGAGCGAAAACACTCTCAGGCGTCTCCCATCCTCTGAAGGTTTGGGTGAACAGTGGGACCAGGCGTCTCCACCGCCCAAGGGCAGCGGTGTCCTGAGACCTGAGGGTGTGGGCCGGTAGAAGCAAAGCACGCAGGTGGGTAGGGACAGCTTGTGGGACCAACAGAAGGATGCAGGGGTCTGCGTGGACCACCAGTCGTACCCGCTGCATCCCCGAGCCCACTGAGCTTCAGGGCCCTCGGTGTAAATGGAGGATACAGATAGGTATACCATAACGTTGATGTGAGATCCAAAGGCCGTCACACACGTGTAAATGTCAGCGCCCTTTTTTTCCCGTTCACCTGTCAGGTTTCCCGCCTCCTGTGACAGTTGCACTCACTTAAGAAGCCGAATGCTCATGATATAATGTTAAGTGGGAAAAAATTCAGACTGTAGAGCTGTGTCCCTGGCATACTCGCCATTGTATAAAATTCTTAAATCCACTGCGCCACCAGGGAAGCCCCTGACATCCCTTCTTTTACTCATTTAAAAACCCAGATATGGGGAGCGGGATGAGCAGAATATCCTGCTTAATATAAATGAAAACAGCTTCTCGTATTAAAGACTCAAATTACAGCCACAAGATAACTCCACGAGATGGCAGTTCGCAGAATCAATAAAACTCCAGTTTGCCTGGAAAGTCAAGTTGCCTATATGCCAAAATACATATTTTGCAAATTGCTTAATTTACATTTGAAAAGACCCAACCTTAATTCTTCAAGAAACTGAATAGAAGGGCTGAGAGAAAGGAAAGGAAAAAAAACCCCACAACACAGCCATTTAAGCATCTTTTTTGGCTCTGCAATATACATAACTTGATTGAAATTGATAGCATTTGGAAAAAGGAAATATTTTTTCCATTAAAAAAAAAAAGCCAGCAACAACACAAAAAACTTGCCAGAGTTACATGAAACGTTTGTTGTCAGTGAGCTTTTACTGACTCCAGAATAGTGGTGACACACATTCTGACAGGGGTGCACAGCCTGCCATTGCTTTGTGGTGGGACCTTTAGCTCCGTGCCTTAACCCTCATGCTTCAGTTTCTTTGAAAATTAATATAATAAAAGCACCGCAGATATTTTGAGCGCAGATATAGGACCTTGAATTTGAATTCACAAGGTGCTTTCTCTGCCGTCACCACATCTCTGTGTCAGTGACGCTCTCAACTCATCGTATTGAAGTAGAGACGGCATAGGCTTTGGAGTCCCAAAGCTGGGTGACCTTGCACAGACGACCTCTTATCTCAAGACTAGGTTTCCTGGTTGCAGTGAGAAGTGAGGAAACGTATACATACGGTGTTAGGCACAGAGTAGGTGCTCAGGAGTTCTCCCCTTTCCTGCCATGCACATAGAAGACAGATGGGCTTCAGGGAGAATAGGTGATTGGTCTCAGGCTAGACAGCTAATAAATGGCAGAGTTGAGCCTAGAACCATGATCTTCTAAGTTCCATCAAGCCCAGTGGCGTTCCACTGATTTCCTCCCCTCCCTCTTGTCTAGAATGCCTGAAAGCTGTGCTTCATAAAAGGATGGCAGACGGAAAGTAGCTGGGCCAGGTGGGGTGGTGGAGAGGCCATGGCCCGCTTTATACCTGCTCCCGCGTCCCCTGTCTACTTGCTGGGGCCACTTGCCCATGGGCACCTTCCTGGCCCCAAGGGAGCTCAGAGGAACCATCCAGCTTTACACTGTCCCATCAAAAATCAGCAAATAAAGAGCTCGCCTCCCTGCCAGGATGTCTTAGTCGCTCTCACTGGGGGCCTGAGTCCACCATTCACAGCCTGCAGGCCAGAAAAGAGAGAGAACCACAGGGGGGAGACAGGGTGGGTGCCCTGAAGAAAGGCACCTTGAGCTTGAGGGGGGTGAGTATGCGGGTCCCTGGCCAACAGGAAAGGACGATGGGTATGCTCTCTCCTGCTGAAGCAAATGGTGTGGCTTGAGAACGGGGGAAGGGAGCAGATATTACCCAGGGTGACTCCCAGGGCATCCCCCTTGGTAGTGCCAGCAACGTATCAACCATACATACGTGTTTGTGTAGCACCAAAGCGATGTCGCTGAGGAAGCTTCCATGCAGCCGTGTAGAGAGGTGCCGCCCCGCGTGGACGCATCACATGTGTCCCCCAGATGCCTGCCAGAGCCTACTGCTGTCCATCAGTTTATAAGTCATGTTCTGCCCCCGTCCAGGACTTTTCCCACTGTACCATCAGGATGTCACCTAGGGCAGCACAGCCCAATGACCCACACACTCAGGTTTCCAAAACACAGCCCTTTCGTTCAGTACACACACACTGGCAGTCTGGTCCACGTGTAATTGGACACAGACAAAATGATTTGAGATCAAAGCCTTCTCTGTACAGAATCCTTCTCCTTCCCGACCCTCAGAGCTCCTACCAGAGAGCCTAACGCCCTGGCACCTTCCACGTGGGCTGGAAGTCATCTGAACTCCAGCAGGTAGCGCTGCTCTGCGTTTGACTTGGTGTGCAGTGTTGATGAGGCTCAGGGCCCGTTCTGTCCCCTTGTCTTGTGGTCTGACTGCCTCTGCGGCCTGGCTTTGGGTGTAGGGGTCTCCTGGTGGACCAGGTGCAGTTTTCTCCCGATCACAACCCTCCGGGGTCCTGGTCTTTTAGCCTCACTCCCCTGCACAGTTGGGGCCCCTCACAGATTCCCAGACCCAACATGTCAATCACTTGAGTCTGTCTTTTGAATTTGGTAATAAACCTTTGCCAAAGTACTGTTCTCTGGAGTCCTGGTGAAAATGTCCCTCTGTTGGCAGCAGAGGTGGTGACAGGGACCGTCTGCTCACTCCCACCCGCAGACCCTTATTAGTTTGTGAGGTTGGCTCATGGTCACCACGGAAGGGGCAGGGAGCCTGAGCCCAGAGCAATGAGGTCCAAGAGGAGGAGGGGTCCGGAGCCTCTGTGGGGACGGGCCTGGGTTAGCTTTGCCTCCATCTTCCATCCTAAGGAGGCCACCCCGTGGTCCTTTCCCCTCCAGAGGGCAGGAGCAGAGCTGCAGAACCCCGGCAGTTTCCTCTCTATCTCCACTTCCTCCTCTGAAAAGTGGGAATAATAAAATCCACCTGCCAGGGTGCTTGTGCCACTCAAAGAGGTAACGCAGGGGAAATCTCTCTAGAGAGTCTGAAGTGCCCGGCAGGCGGTGGGTGTTGGCACTGGGCCTTCGCTGTTTAACTCTGCCTCCTCTGCCCCAGGCCCAGGCCAGACAGACCTCAGGGGCCTCACCTACCACTGGTGGCCCAGGAAAGAGGCCCTGCTGCGACCTGACAAAAACAAGAGAGTTTGTGATTACTATTCACCTCTTCTTTTAGAAAGTGCAATGAATAAAACGTATGCAGTTCATGGACGCTAAAGAGCCTTTTCATATCAATTTGGGAGGAGTTGTCAGCTTTGATTTATTAAGTAAAGTTCTGAAACAGGTTACCGATGGGCTGTCAGCCTCCTGGTAACGGATGGGCCTCAGCTGGCTGCGTGGTGACGGACTTGCATCCCGCCCCTGCTGCCCTCCAGAGAGGCAGCCCTTGAAGACGCAGCGCACGTGTGAAGGCAGCCTTGTGCTGTCTTGGTGGATCTGCCCATTTTCCATCACCCCCGCCTTTGGTCTCTTTCTGTCTCTGTAGTGCTCCCCACCCCCTACCAGTTCTGCTCCCTCAGACCCCTTCCCTCCCCCCACCCCGTCTCCAAGTGCTTGTGACTGGAAAACATCGCTGGGTGTTTCAAGCCTGTCTCCTTCCACACCTGGTCAAGGTGTCCCATCGGTCAGGAGGGCCAGGGTGGCTGGGAAGACCCTCTAGGAGCAGGGTTGCCTGGAGACCCCCATTTCTTTGCCAGGCTCCATGGTCTATTTCACAGTGGTCAGCACTCTGGTCGCTTGTTCATAGTACAAGCCACTAGGCTGTGTAATTCCTGGGGAGTGAGGCTAGGCAGACCCACGCCGAACGCAGGAGCTGGGGCTGGGATTGCTCCTTCTCGTAACTAATGGTCGAGTGAATGGCTCACCCACTCCAACACCCACCATGAAATCTCTTTTTTTTAATTTTTATTTTATATTGGACTATGGGAACTCTGCTCAATATTCTGTAATAACACAAATGGGAAAAGAATTTGAAAAAGAATAGCTATATGTATATGTATATGTATAACTGAATTACTTTACTGTACACCTGAAACTAACATGAAATCTCTCTCTAACACGAAATAAGCATTTCACCAGCACCTATATACTTGGAGATCTTCCAAATTCCCTTGACCTCCAGGCAAGAACGAACCCCCATTAGGCTGCTTCGGTGGGTTTTCTGTTAGTGTTTTTCCTTGGTTTTTGTCCTGCTCAGAGACCATATCTTGGTCACAGAGAGCTGTTCTGTGTCGCCCCTTGCTGCCCTGATGGTACAGGATGTTGTCCTAAAGGGCAGGAGAGAAGGAAGATGCCACTCTACAGAAGTAGGGACCAGCCTCTCAGTTAGGCTTTGGATTGTGTACAGTGAGTCAGGGACTCTGTGGAACAGTTCTTCAGAGTGCCAAGTAAATGCCTCGCTTTTGCAGAAAGGAGAGAAAAAATCTGTGATGCTCGGTCTTTCTGAACTTGACCCATATTCTCTCCTGATTGGGAGGTCAGCTCTCAATCCAACTGGAGGGTGTCATACTGAGTCAAACTCACGGTCAGCCCACTGTCTGCCTGTGACAGGGGCCGATAGGACACTGGGCCTTTGACAGGTGGTAGTTCAGTCCACTTTCTGAGAATAAACATGGGTCCTCATCACCCATGCCTTGCCCTTCCCAGCCCCTTGACTGTGGCTCTGTCATCTCTGTGCCACCTCTTGGAATGTGTCCTTTAGCCTCATTGTATAAACCGTCACATGTGGGCCAGAGCCAGGTCTGACCGTGAAGCTCTGCGGATTCCTCTGCCTCCAGAGGAGGGACCATCAGTCCCACCCTAGCACTGCAATCCCAGAATTAGATCCCAAAGGAAGGCAATCCGTGAAAGACATCGGGGGACTCAGTCTGAAAAAGAAGAGGGTGAGCCCTAGTGTAATCATGGTCTTCCAGTGGATACGTGCTTATTACAAGATGAAAAGGGCAAGATGTTGGCCTCTCCACCTGGAACAGAGCAGATGGAAAAGCATTTGCATCGTGGAATCCTGAGAGATTTAGACTTGATACAGCGGCAGTTTTCTCATGACTAAGAGAGTTAGGTCCTAAAACAAGTTCACAGCTCTTTAGCGGTGCAGACGTAGACAGTTGAGCAGAAGCAGCCACGTGGCAAGGGGCAGACTCAACATTACGGGTTGGAGTGCCGTCTCAGGCCATGGACCTGTGTGCAGAGACTGACGTAGACAGGGTTCCACACGGCAGCCCCATCCAACCAGGCTCAGCGATTCTTCTTCCTGCCACCTCCTCCCAGGAGTGCTCTGTCCCTCCTCTGTCCCACCTCTTCACTGCTGCAGAGCTCAGCAGAGCCTGGACACATCCAACCACTCCTCACCTGCCCCATCCTTCCTGGCCCAGTATCTTCCTTCCAGGGATACAGGCTGAGGGGGAAAAGGGGGAGGAAGGCTTACTCCCTAGGACTGCCTCCTGTTTCTCCTTGTTTCAACCCAAAGGCTCATTTTGACCATATATGTAGCCTTGTCTTCTCCTGCAGAACCTAGTTAGAAAAAAAGACAGTTGTTGGGTAGGTGCACATAAGAGTAAGGATTGTTCACCATCCTTTCTAGCCAGCTGGTAGAGAATCAAAAAGACCACTGTCAACGATAATTAGAAAGGGTCCCTAGACACTGAACACGGCTCTGAAGGACAAAGATGACGTTGCAGGGCACACAGGAATGAATAAGTTTCAGGTTTATTGCTGCAATTAATTGAAATGTAATGGATAATAACTCTCTTTCAATAAGCAAACATTTATCAAATACTCATGATTCTTGGTCCTGGGAATACAGATCAATAAGGTGGGACTTCGGCCTTTGAGGACCCAGCCGTCTAGTGGGCCAGACTAACATGTAAGCAAATAATGAAGCATAGTAATCTGATAAGTGTTCCAGAGAGATCTACATAGTATGCTGTAGACACCAGAGATGGGATTCCCTTTTTTTTTTTTTTTTTTGCCGTGTCACGCGGCTTGTGGGATCTTAGTTCCCCGACCAGGGATTGAACCCACGAATTCAGCAGTGAAAGTGCCGAGTCCTAATCACTGGACAGCCAGGGAATTCCCAGGGATTCCCTTCTGAATGCCTCCTCCATTCCTGGCACTGTGCTGGATGCTGGAGATGATAAAGACACAGATATAGGCCTTGCCCCTCGAGGAGGCTTACAGTCAGCTGGACACACCCCAATCTGCCCGGGGAGCTCAGAGAGGGCTCCAGGAGAGAGAGGACCCAAGGCTTGGAGAAAGAGCTTCAGTTGTTCTGCAGGCACACAGGGGACAAGGGCTCTCTAAACAGAAGAAACAGAAAGTACAAGGATGTAGAGATGTGAAAGCATGACCTACTTGGGGAAGTATGAAAAACTTCTTTGCTTCTTCTTTTGTAACCCTAGCCCCATCTGCCCTTTCAACTCAGACCCATGAGTCATGGGAAATAGGACTATGTCACTGAGATACAGTTTGGAAACATTAACTGAGATCCTTAGACTTGCCCGTGGGCACTGGAACATTCTTGGAAATTTTGATTAGGATGAGTCTGTTCTCTTGTCCATGAGACTCCTACAGAAGTCATATGTAAACCAAAAGAAACTAGTCTGGATTTCAGTAAGTTCTAGAGCTGTGATTTGCATGAATTGCCTCTTTCTGCCAATAGGAACGATAAAAATAATAACTCTCCCCTAGAACCCTGTCTCCAAAATGGCATGAAAAGGCAGTGATTACCAGTGTCAGTAGATACCCATATAATTTAATCCCGGTAGTGGATCTTATTTTTTAATGGATCAATCTCCCAGGGATTTCTCAATGTTCATGTCCCCAGTGAGAAATCGATTTTATTGCTCTAGCTGCGTGCACTTTCCTTCCTGAAATCAAGAATACAGAAAGCAATCTGTAAGGCACACAGCAGGAAGAGGATTCATCCTTGTCCACTTAAATATTCATGGCAGCCTGCATTTTGGTTCAAAAAGACACTTGTTTATTTAGATAAGATTTAATTTATTCATAATTTACCTAAATTTGCAGGCGCATGCATGTACATTTTAGCGTATAAGTAGCATAATACATAAAACATCACCGAAGCATGCAAATTGTACACTGACAGCAGTGGAACCCGCCTGGATGTTTTAGGGAGATAACACATTTCCACCAGAGCAAAGACCTGAGCACAATGGCCTGGGATTGTTTGCCTGTAATACGATGAGTCATCATTATCTTTTTACCCAAGGCAGACTTCTCATTAAAAACTAAAATGTATGTAATATAAAGTGATGCTGAAGAACAGCTTTCTGAAACCAATGTTGTGCTTCCTCCTCTTCTCCCTGGTCCTTTATTGTTGTACAGCCGACCCCTTCTCCTCCCCCAGCCCTCAAACAAAATAAAACAACGTATTTCAATGGCCTCTAAGTTTCCGGTTAATTAGTGACAACCTTACATTCCCATTCGTTTACTCGTTCATTCAAGTAATATCCATTGTCCACTTGTTGCCTATAAAGACCATTCTAGGCTATTTCAGCAGCCTTGTAGAGCACCTGATCTGTCTTCTCCACAAGACAGTGAGCTCTCTGAAGGCAGATGCTGTGGCTGGTCCTGAGACAGGCTGGGACCTGAGACCTGGGACCCTTTGCTGCAGTGCTTGCTCCTGGACAAACATCTCCTCAAGCAACAAAATACAAAGAAACTATAAGGGACTAAAAATAACTGCATGCATGAGTAGTTGGGGCAAATTATGGACAACAAAATACAAAAAGACCAAAAAAAAAAAAAAAAAGAAAACCCAACTGCCACTTCTGAAGAGCCAGGAGCAAGAACAAGGTGTTGGGAACAAAAGCAGGGAACTGCGCATGCCCCCTGCACTCAACACCACCAAAGGGGTGGGCAGACCACCTAAGCCACCCCTCCAGCCTGACCCCTGGACCTGCCCTTACCCTCACCCCATGTAAGGAATCAGCTTGCCCCCCCTCAGGGACAGAGCAAAGGAACCTGTTACTTGTTTTTGTTGGCCCCAATAAAGCCTTGCCTGAATTTCTTTTCTGGCCTCTTATCAATTTCTATTGGTTGGGGAAGGCCAAGAACCCTGGTCAGTATTCCGGTGCCCAGCCCTGACCCTGGCATATTGTAGCTGATGGATAAATGTTGTTAATGGTCTGGACCATTGTTTTCAGCAGCATATGGGAATTCTTAGAAATAGAGACAAAAAGGAACGTTTCATGAAAGTTTTTGCCATGAGAACTTTCTCGTGACTTGTCGCTGGTCATGAATCTGACAAGTCCTTCATCCTGACTCTTACGAAAGAAGAAAAACCCAGTTCTCGCCCAGAGCCGGCGACGGTGTGCCTTCCCTTCTTGGTATGCAGGGTCTCTCCACCCAGAGCACTGTTTGTAGGCTTTGGAGGAGGAATTGGAGAGACATAATCTGAAGAAAGCGTTAAGAAGATTTAAAGGAAGGGGATTTGTTTGGAGTCTTTGCTACCTAAAGGCATTAAAACTTTATAATGCCAAACAATCCCGTTTTTCTTTATTTATGGATCATATATTTCCCCCGTTATTACTGTCATATATTTTTCCAACCTGACAGCTGGTGACACCGAAAATTCACTGCTAGCAAAAAATTCCATTTACCACTCTCTCCAAGATAATAATTTTAGAATTAAAGGAAAAAATACATATACATGTCTATGCAAAAATATCCATATTTATTTTTAGCCCCTGAACTCATACTCCAGACTGAATATGGATTGGGGGTCTAGAATCACGTTTTGATCAGAGTTCAGGGGGATTCTTTTAAGAACAGAACCCTCAAACATCCTCTCTTACCTGTTAGCTATTAACTCGGGGAAGAAATATCAGATCAGGTCATCCTGGTTTCCCCAGAGTTGGTGCAATTTAATTTCAATTTGTCAAACGTGGCACGATGGCAGAGATTTATTTTTCCTCTTGATTTATTAGAAATATTCTAAAAGGGGCAGTCTGTCACTCAGGTTATTTTAGCCAGTCCTCTTGTTGGAAGTTTCTTTTCCTTTGGCTTACAATCCAAATCCACAAGAAGGGGAAAGAAAACCCAAGAGATAAAAACCACAAGGGGGAAAAAGAAAGAAATCAATGTGTTTTAAACCTGATGACAGGATGGGTTGTTTAAATTGCTTCTGCACATTGATTTAAAGCATGCCCAGTAGAAACCTCGATTGTATTAACAATCTTTTCCCTTCATTTCAATCACTGTATTTGCTGTATCTGATTACCTTCAGAAAGATGATATCCAAATATAACGTTGAATACGATTTTATTATTATTATTTGTTAGAAGAATGACAGGCAATGACTTAGAGGTCTGGGGACAGGATTAGTAACATAAATAATGTGAATTCCAAATAACCCAAGATACCGATAAATCAACTGCATGTTTAACTATAGGTTATGTCCTAGATGTATTTCTGAAAATGGCAGTTCTTTCAGGCTTCAGGGGTGCAGAGAGATAAGAGGTAATCCTGACCATAGACTGCAAGTGGTGGGAAATGTTGTCCTCCCATGTGAAATGAATAAAGCTTCCAGTGTGAGAGGCTGTGTTGTGTTTTGACAAAATCACCTTTAATCTCAGTAGTTTGTCATTGAGATACCATTGCCAAGGCTGCCGACATCTTTTGTAAAAATACTTCTGGTTAGCCTACCTGTACTTCAGCTCAGAGGCAATGAAGCCATTATTCCCCATGTTGCTTTGATATTTTCACACCAGTGTGACTCCTTGATGGTGGTTAGGATTGGAAATAATGGGAAGTGGTCTTTCCATTCTGTACCCATGTCTTAGACAGATCTGGTTCCCGAGTAACTGTTATGGAAATAACCCAATGATAAAGAATCCAACAGACCCATTCACTAGGTTTCTGCTTCTACTCTGAGTCTAGCACCATCCTTATATGTGAGGATCGTTGTTTTTCATTCAGGATTGTGAAAAGTTATCTGACCATATGTGAAAGTTTGCTTTTTGCACACTGAACACGTGCTTTCACATATGCTGTGTCCTTCAATCTCATGGAGCTGGTTAGATTTAACCCATTTCACCGTTGAAGAGACTGAGTTTTAGCCAAAAATGTCACTCTCCTAAGGTCACCTACTTGTTAAACACTGAGATTAGATTTGAACCAAGTGTTTTGTTTTTTTTTTAACTCCAAACCTTCTATTCTCTTCTCTACAACACATTACCCTGAAGCTGTTGTTTTTTTCGATTCACCAAAAAATACCTACTGAATAGCTTCTATATGTCAGGCCATCAATGTTCGAGGTGCTGAGGATCAAAGCAAGTACCCACTGAGCCTACTCTTAGGGGCACAGTACCTAGATTAGTTTGCTGTGTGTTGGAAGAGCTATGCACAGGGTATCATGAGGGCGTATCCGAGGTCTCCATGCCCACCAGCCTCAGGGAGAACTTCCTGAAGGAGCAGACCCTGTGTCAAATCTTATCTTGAGACACTTGCATGATTCCTCCCTCCGGGCAGTGTCCACCTTGTGCACATAACTAGGAGGTCTGCTGACCCATTCTGCAATGAGGAGGTCAAGGACAAATCTCTGAACGTTTTCTCTTCCCTACACAAGTCAGAGGAAGCCGACCTTCTTGCTAGCATGTTCTTTCATGAGGTTAAAAAGGAAAAAGGAAAAGAAATAACTCCATCCTCTAGGCACCTCAGACAGGCATCTTTAACCAGATTGTCAATACAGTAAACACTTTTTGAACTGTTTGGTTTAATTGAAGTTCAAGCAGCCTGTTCATCTTCCTTATAGCTGCTTGGCTCAGATGCTTATCATATACCTTAGAATCCTGGTAGGGAGAACAAAGGCTATTTATCAAGGCTTTGCTGGAGTCAGGATTTATACCAGGCAAGAATCTTAAAGGTATCAGGTTTAAAAGTGAGTCTGTGGCACCTTTATTCTCTGCCTAACAAATTCCCATTCATTCTTGTGTGAGTTAGACCCAGCCCCTTGTGTATAGTTAGAGAGAACAGCCCTCACAAGAGACCACCTTACTTCTGGCATCAGCTGGAAGTCCAGGAGGGTCCCCAAAACCACCATCAGGTTTGATCATTTTCTAGAGTGACTTATCGAATGCACTAGAAGCTGTTATAGTCATAATTAAGGTTTTCTGCAGAAAAAGGATTAAAATCAGCCAAGGAGGGAAGAAGACCTCAGGGCAGAATCTATCTGGGCAAACACCAAATGCAGAGCTTCATTTGTCCTCTTCTTGTGGAGTCAGATGGTCACTTTCCTGGTGTCCACGTTTAACAACACACAGGGATAATTGTCAACCAAGGAAACTCACCTGAGCCTCAGTGTTCAGAGCTTTTACTGGGGTTCCATTGCTTGGGCATGATTGGTTGATAGACTGATCGATTGCTCTCAGGGTTGATCTCAGTCTCCAGGTCCATTGATGCCAGGCAACCCAAAGCCCCCAACCTGAATCACATGGTTAGATTGCATGGTGTGAACCAAAGCCCCCCAGACAAACGAAGACACTAAAGACACTGGCAAAGACACTGACAACAGCCAGACCTCTTTGGGGGCAAAGTTAAGTAATTTACGGCCCCATTCTCAGTACCAGCTCAAAGATGCATTCCGCTGTGCAGAGTCTGCTTTCTCTGTCTGACTCCCTGCGGCACTTTGTCCAGGTCTCTGTTTGCACTGATTACACTGTAAACTCCTTGGAGCTGGACACTGAATACTCGTTCTGCCTTCAACACCTTCAGCACCTATAGGGTCAAGCACATAGCATGCGTTTAATAAATTTTAATTGGGTTGGATTTTTCTATTTGATGAAGAAACCCATCTTTAGATTTGTTAAGAGTTTGGATCTTACTAGCTGCTTTTCTTTTGTTTTTCTGGTGGACATTTATGGTTTTTAGGTGTAATTCTGCCCTTACACCCAAGTGTAGGACATCAAAAATATTTTTTAACTTTCTACTAGCCTATAAAACCCTCAGCTGTATCTCAGTTTCCGCTGATGGTTGCAGGATCTTCTTAAGCTGGAGCAAATGCCATACACCTTCCTGGGCATGTCGATGATGTTTATAGGAGAAAATTACTTCCAAGCCCTGGGAAGTATAGAGTCCAAAGCAGCTATTCCTTGCTTTGTGTTATTTCTCCATTTGGTGACATTATTAAAGATAAGTCTGTAGGAGAATTCAGCCCACTGAAAATCAAGCACAGGATTTTGAAGAGAAAAACTCCACTATTTTAGGAACAGAACATTTCAAACAAAATATAAAAAGGAGAGAAGCGGCAGGGAAACCACTGAAAAATGCACAGCTGGATGCACCTGGGTCTTTTTCCCCTGATATCTGTTTGTTGTTGCATGTTTGTTGTCTCGTGGGTGGAGCTGCTGTGCTCTGAGCATGAACGGTAGGCGGAACGCTCACAAAGAAAAAGCAATGATTCGCTTGCGCTGAGCTGCTAATTATGTGCGGGCTGTGGAGTGTTCCTAGTGTGTCTGCAATGGTGGCACAAACTAGGGGCCACTCTGCCACGTGTGCACGTGAGCGTGTTTTGTCAGTGCAACACCGTGCAGCTTGCCATGCTCCTTGTTAGTGAGGATGAGCTGCAGGTCGGTGTCTGCTGAGACTCCTGTCATGAGAATTCTCTTCTTTACAAACTGGGGAGAGAGCAAGACTCTTAGATGGCAGAATTTCAGACCAACAGCACCTCAAAATAATATTCAGTAATGGCATTCGGAGTGCCCCTGAGTGATCTGATTTCCAGTTTTTTCTCAATAGTGAGCTGCTGAGGTGATATACAGTGTCATCGGCTGTTCTCTCTCCTGCCAAGAGCCAGGGTCTGAGAGTGGAGTTCCTTGGGGCTTGTGAAAGGATGGGAAAGTCCACGTTGTATCTATGACTCAGGCTTTTCTCTTAGCCCCAGATCGGATTAGGTGTTAACCGTTATACTAATGAGTAGTTTCACCCTAGCTTGGACCTCTTCCGGTGGCTATGGTCATCTGGAAGGTACACCCTTGAAAGAAATCAATCCCCACCCAAGTTCCAGGTCATGTGAGCTATGGCCCTCTCAGCACCCAGCCTGCAATAGGAGGTCACGTGATGGGGTGACCCTACAGAGTGCCTCCAGGGATTGTAGGTAATCCAGCCTCAGACCACAATTTGAAATTCTATATATATCACTGTATATGTAATGGCTGCATTTCTGCTATCCCTGGTACAAGATTATAATGTAGAAAAAAATCTCAGAAAACAAACTTTCTCCCAAATGCTGTCCATTTGGGTGGTGCATCGGTGGGACGGGGGAGGCGAAGCAGATGCTCAGAGCAAAAGAAGTTGAGAAAAAAAGGTGCCGTGGACCCTGAGGGCTAAAACAGACTTGCAAGGGAATAAAACCTCAGGAGGTGGCTGGGTGTTAATTCTCCCTCACAAGTCTGGAGTCAGATGTAGGCTGAACATCATTTTCAAGAGTCTAAGGCTGAGTCAGACCTGTGAAAACAATGCACAAGGAGAAATGTGGAACTCAGGAAGACAGGAGCGATCTGTGTACGATTTCAAATCAAGGCTTTGTTGAACACGGCCGAGAGCTCCGTGTGTCAGCAGCCTGTTGGTCTGCCTGAAGCTGCACCGTGCTCAGGGGACCAAAGGTGTGAGACGTTCATTCTTCATACACGGTAATGTGTCACCAACTGTCTTCACAACGGAATTCCAATTTGCATGTTTCAGTGCAAAGGAAACACTTTAAAGACTCTGTCCATCGCTGTCTTAACGGAGGACTGTTGCTATTCCAAAGGGTGCTTATTACGTGGGAACCACAGATGAGTAGACAGCAAGACAAAATATAGCTAATACAGCAAATGTTCAGACAGAGGTAATAATGTGTTTCTCTGTCCACAGGGAGGTGGCCGTATGGACCTTTAGTGGCCAACTGGTCTGGGGACCGTAGGTGCATCCCTTTTGCCATAGACGATTTGAGCTTTGCACTTGGGTGTGCCCATTTGTGATATGCAGGTATGCCTATTTCGTGCTTTTAAGGGCTCGTTGCCCCGTGAGCAAAATACTTAACCGAGAAAAGGGAAGAAGATTGGGCTGCAGAGGAAGGCAAGCTTGCTTCATCCTTGTGCTGTTTGCAGGAGGACAGGTGGACCTGCGTGACAAATCGCTTCTGTTTGAAATAGTTGGAACTGAGCATCTCGGAGACTAGATAAGCGAACTTGAATGATCCTGTTAGGAAGATAACAGCAGTGAGAAGAGGGGACGGACAGCCGTGCGCGGGCACATTCCGCGGGTGTAAAGGTGGTGTGGCAGCCTGAAACCCGGGATTCTCTGCTTTGGATTGCTTCAGTACAGACCTTTAACATTTTTTAAAAAATTTTTATTGGAGTATAGTTGCTTTACAATGTTGTGTTTGTTTCTACTGTACGGCAAAGTGAATCAGCTATATGCATACATATATCCCCTCTTTTTTGGATTTCCTTCCCATTAACATTATTTCAGCGTAGCTTGATCTGGGCACCACGGCTGAGTCCCCTTGAACACATCCATGTTCAAAGGAACGTGCCATCTGGGCATCAAACAGAAACACAAAAATAAGCACTGCTAGGTCTTTGAAGAGTGAGGGTGCCGGGGAAGAGTCCAGGCAAAAGGGAACAGGTTTTCCTAGGTCCCAGTAGCGGCATCGTGGGCCATGCTGACCCTTTCGGAACCCACATCTGCTTATTATGACATTCCCAGAACACAAGCCCAGTGCTACCTCTGAGAGCAGGGCCCTTCGAAAGGAAGACCCTTTAGCAATTTAAATTTCCAAGAGTAATACTGTAGCCCCATGAGTTTATTCATCATCTGATTCTACCCTAACGAGATACACAGCTCTGGCTCTGAGTAGTTCTGAATGTGCAAGGAATCTGCTGTCCTGAAATACAGGATATTCCTTAGGATAATTTCAGCTACTGGGGAGGGAGGAGGCTTGCCTTTCTGTGCTGCCTCTTCCAGGGATCTCCTTACAGGAATAGGTTTATTATAAATTTTCACATGCTCATTTATTTATTTTCTCCATCTTATTTATCTCCCAAGCGTATAATCATCGTGTGAGCTTCACTTTAAAAACAAACATACATTGATTCCTAGACCTTACATTAATAGATGCTGTTTATTCTCATTTAATGCAGCCCTGAGCCGAGGGAGAAACATCTATCTATTCACACAGTGCACGTACCTATGGTGGTTTTGAATATACCATCAAGCAAGGCAATGACTTGACCCTGTTGTTGCATTCAGACCCCCACTTGCTGTGGAATCGGGGACACGTGCTCCTTTTCCTATTTTAAAAGAAAATGAAATATTTGATGGAGAAATAACATTTGATTTTTGAGAGTTTCCAAGGTTTAAATAGTATAAGAAGTAAAAGACCAATTAAATATAAAGATTTAAGGAGTATATTATTTGTACAGTTGTAGAGATAGATAGGTAGGTAGATAGAGAGAGAGAGAGAGAGAGAGATAGGGTAATGCTTGCTTGTCAACCAGTTACATGCCATGGAGGCAATTGCTAAATAATGTTTTACAAATAATAAGACATTTCAAATGTTCAGCCAATAGTATGAATGTGTCATTAGTTCTTTGACCACCTACTGTATCTATCACCCTACATTATTTCTCTAAACGTACAACCATTGCTTTAATAGGATAGTAGAATCCCTTCAGGAAGTATTCCAGGCACAGTATCCTTCAAGCAAACAAACAAACAGAAAATACAGATTTTTCTGTTGTATGTAACCCCCGCTTATAAGGTAGGGGTAAAAATTATTCAAGGACATATTCGGCAATTGCTGAACCATTTAAGGAGGGTTGTAGTTGTCTCTTCTAAGGTGCCTTGGGGCCTTCAAAATTATGTACCTATTTTTTGGGGGGAAAATGGTTCAAAAGAAATCTTTCAGGCTATGCAAAGGTCACCCGATGGCCTAGGTTGTTTTTTTTTTTTTTTAACATCTTTATTGAATTGCTTTACAATGGTGTGTTAGTTTCTGCTGTATAACAAAGTGAATCAGCTATACGTATACATATGTCCCCATATCTCCTCCCTCTTGCATCTCCCTCCCACCTCCCTATCCCACCCCTCTAGGTGGTCATACAGCACTGAGCTGATCTCCCTGTGCTATGCGCTGCTTCCCACTATCTATTTTACATTTGGTAGTATATATAAGTCCATGCCACTCTCTCACATCATCCCAGATTACCCTTCCCACTCCCTGTGTCCTCAAGTTCATTCTCTACGTCTGCGTCTTTATTCCTGTCCTGCCCCTAGGTTCTTCATAAAGTTTTTTTTCTTTTTTTTTTTAGATTCCATATATATGTGTTAGCATACAGTATTTGTTTTACTCTTTCTGACTTACTTCACTCTGTATGACAGACTCTAGTTCCATCCACCTCACTACAAATAACTCAATTTCGTTTCTTTTTATGGCTGAGTAATATCCCATTGTATATATGTGCCACATCTTCTTTATCCATTCATCTGTCGATGGACACTTCAGTTGCTTCCATGTCCTGGCTATTGTAAATACAGCTGCAGTGAACATTTTGGTACATGACTCTTTTTGAATTATGGTTTTCTCAGGGTATATGCCCAGTAGTGGGATTGCTGGGTCATATGGTAGTTCTATTTTTAGATTTTTAAGGAACCTCCATACTGTTCTCCATAGTGGCTGTATCAATTTACATTCCCACCAACAGTGCAAGAGGGTTCCCTTTTGTCCACATCCTCTCCAGCATTTATTGTTTGTAGATTTTTTGATGATGGCCATTCTGACTGGTGTGAGGTGATACCTCATTGTAGTTTTGATTTGCATTTCTCTAATGATTAGTGATGTTGAGCATCCTTTCATGTGTTTGTTGGCAATCTGTATATCTTCTTTGGAGAAATGTCTATTTAGGTCTTCTGCCCATTTTTGGATTGGGTTGTTTGTTTTTTTTGATATTGAGCTGCATGAGCTTCTTATAAATTTTGGAGATTAAACCTTTGTCAGTTGCTTCATTTGCAAATATTTTCGCCCATTCTGAGGGTTGTCTTTTTGCCTTGTTTATGGTTTCCTTTGCTGTGTAAAAGCTTTTAATTTTCATTAGGTCCCATTTGTTTATTTTTGTTTTTATTTCCCTTTCTCTAGGAGGTGGGTCAAAAAGGATCTTGCTGTGATTTATGTCATAGAGTGTTCTGCCTATGTTTTCCTCTAAGAGTTTTATAGTGTCTCGCCTTCCATTTAGGTCTTTAATCCATTTTGAGTTTATTTTTGTGTATGGTGTTTGGGAGTGTTCTAATTTCATTCTTTTACATGTAGCTGTCCAGTTTTCCCGGCACCACTTATTGAAGAGGCTGTCTTTTCTCCATTGTATATTCTTGCCTCCTTTATCAAAGATAAGGTGAGCATATGTGCATGGGTTTATCTCTGGGCTTTCTATCCTGCTCCATTGATCTATATTTCTGTTCTTGTGCCAGTACCATACTGTCTTGATTACTGTAGCTTTGTAGGATAGTCTGAAGTCCGGGAGCCTGATTCTTCCAGCTCCATTTTTCTTTCTCAAGATTGCTTTGGCTATCGGGGTCTTTTGTTTTCCTTACAAATTGTGAAATTTTTTGTTCTAGTTCTGTGAATAATGCCACTGGTAGTTTGATAGGGATTGCATTGAATCTGTAGATTGCTTTGGGTAGTATAGTCGTTTTCACAATGTTGATTCTTCCAATCCAAGAACATGGTATATCTCTCCATCTGTTTGTATCATCTTTAATTTCTTTCATCAGTGTCTTATATTTTTCTACGTACAGGTCTTTTGTCTCCTTAGGTAGGTTTATTCCTAGGTATTTTATTCTTTTTGTTGCAGTGGTAAATGGGAGTGTTTACTTAATTTCTCTTTCAGATTTTCATCATTAGTGTATAAGAATGCAAGAGATTTCTGTGCCTTAATTTTGTATCCTGCTTCTTTACCAAAGGAGTCTCTATGTATTGTATCATGTCATCTGCAAACAGTGATAGCTTTACTTCTTCTTTTCCAACTTGGACTCCTTTTATTTCTTTCTCTTCTCTGATTGCTATGGCTAAAACTTCCAAAACTATGTTGAATAATAGTGATGAGAGTGGGCAGCCTTGTTTTGTTCCTGATCTTTGTGGGATTGGTTTCAGTTTTTCACCATTGAGAATGATGTTGGCTGTGGGTTTGTCATATATGTCCTTTAGTATGTTGAGGTAAGTTCCCTCTATGCCTCCTTTCTGTAGGGTTTTTATCATAAATTGGTGTTGAATTTTGTCAAAAGCTTTTTCTGCATCTATTGAGATTATCAAATCGTTTTTATCCTTCAGTTTGTTAATATGGTGTATCACATTGATTGATTTGCATATATTAAAGAATCCTTGCATTTCTGGGATAAACCCCACTTGATCATGGTGTATGATCCTTTTAATGTGATGTTGGATTCTGTTTGCTAGTATTCTGTTGAGGATTTTTGCATCTATGTTCATCAATGATATTGGCCTGTAGTTTTCTTTCTTTGTGACCTCTTTGTCTGGTTGTGGTATCAGGGTGATGGTGGCCTCGTAGAATGAGTTGGGGAGTGGTAGGTAGGTTATTACATTGCTCCTTCATCTGATGTATATTTCTCTGTCTTCTCATTTGGCTTAACTTACTGTGTTTGGGGGTCTCCTTTTCACAGGCTGCAGGTTCATAGTTCCCGTTGTTTTTGGTGTCTGCCCCCAGTGGCTAAGGTTGGTTCAGTGGGTTGTGTAGGCTTCCTGGTGGAGGGGACTAGTGCCTGTGTTCTGGTGGCTGCGGCTGGATCTTGTCTTTCCGCTGGGCAGGACAGCATCCAGTGGTGTGTTTTGGGATGTTTGTGCCCTTATTGTGATTTTAGGCAGCCTCTGAGCTAATGGATGGGGTTGTGTTCCTGTCTTGCTAGTTATTTGGCATGGGGTGTCCAGCACTGTAGCTTGCTGGTTGTTGAGTGGAGCTGGGTCTTAGCTTTGAGATGGAGATCTCTGGGAGAGCTTTTGCCATTTGATATTACGTGGAGCCGGGAGGTCTCTTGTGGACTAATGTCCTGAACTCGGCTCTCCCACCTTAGAGGCACAGGCCTGACACCCAGCCGGAGCACCAAGACCCTGTCAGCCACATGGCTCAGAAGAAAAGGGAGAAAAGAAAGAAAGATAGAGAGAAAGAGAGAAAGAGAGAGGGAGGGAGGGAGGGAGGAAGGAAGGAAAATAAAGTTATTAAAATAAAAAATCATTATTGTAAATTTAAAAAATTAAAAAGTAATTAAAAAAAAGAAAGAAAGAAGAGAGCAACCAAACCAAAACACAAACCCACCAATGATAACAAGTGCTAAAAACTATACTAAAAAAAAAAAAAATGGACAGACAGTACCCTAGGACAAATGGTAAAAGCAAAGCTATACAGACAAAAATCACACAAAGAAGCCTGCACAGAGACACTCACAAAAAGAGAAAAAGGAAATATATATATGTCTATGAAAAGGAAATATGTATATATTTATAAAAAGGAGGAATAATCAAATCTACCAGTGATAATAAACTCTAAACACTAAACTAAGATAAACATAAAACCGGAAACAAATTAGATTCAGAAAGCAAACCCCAAGAAAGCAAACAGTTGCTCCCAAAGTCCACCGCCTCAATTTGGGATGGTTCGTTGTCTATTCAGGTATTCCACAGGTGCAGGGTACATCAAGTTGATTGTGGAGCTTTAATCCGCTGCTCCTGAGGCTGCTGGGAGAGATTTCCCTTTCTCTTCTTTGTTCGCACAGCTCCCGGGGTTCAGCTTTGGATTTGGACCCGCCTCTGCGTGTAGGTCGCCTGAGGGCGTCTGTTCTTCGCTCACACAGGACGGGGTTAAAGGAGCAGCTGCTTCGGGGGCTCTGGCTCGCTCACGCCAGGGGGAGGGAGGGGTACGGAGGAGGCGGGGCGAGCCTGCGGCGGCAGAGGCCGGCGTGACATTGCACCAGCCCGAGGCGCGCCATGCGTTCTCCCGGGGATGTTGTCCCCGGATCCCGGGACCCTGGCAGTGGCGGGCTGCACCGGCTCCCAGGAGGGGCGGTGTGGAGAGTGACCTGGGCTCGCACACAGGCTTCTTGGTGGCGGCAGCGGCAGCCTTAACGTTTCATGCCCGTCTCTGGGGTCCGCGCTGATGGCCGCGGCTCGCGCCCGTCTCTGGAGCTCGTTTAGGTGGCGCTCTGAATCCCCTCTCTTCATGTACCCGAAACAATTTTCTCTTGCCTCTTCGGCAGCTGCAGACTTTTTCCCGGACTCCCTCCTGGCTAGCACCGAAGCCCGAGCCTCAGCTCCCAGGCCCGCCCGCCCCGGCGGGGGAGCAGACAAGCCTTTCGGGCTGGTGAGTGCTACTCAGCACCGATCCTCCGTGTGGGAATCTCTCCGCTTTGCCCTCCGCACCCCTGTGGCTGTGCTCTCCTCCGTGGCTCCGAAGCTTCCCCCCGCCGCCACCCGCAGTCTCCACCCGCAAAGGGTCTTCCTGGTGTGTGGAGACCTTTCCTCCTTCACGGCTTCCTCCCACTGGTGCGGGTCCCATCCCTATTCTTTTGTCTCTGTTATTTCTTTTTTCTTTTGCCCTACCCAGGTATGTGGGGAGTTTCTTGCTTTTTGGGGAGTCTGAGGTCTTCTACCAGCGTTCAGTAGGTGTCTGTAGGAGTTGTTCCACATATAGATGTATTTGTGGGGAGGAAGGTGATCTCCATGTCTTACTCCTCCTCCATCTTGAAGGTCTCCCCCCTTAGCCTCCTTATACTGCTCTCATTAACACAAGATAATTTGGAATCTTTTGATGCCGTAGATCTCAGCAACCTCAGCGTATGATTTTCTTTCTTTCTTTGGCAGAGAACTTTCATCTTTTCACTTCAAGGAAGCACTTTACAGCTTCTCTTTGGCATATCTGAATTGCCAGCATCACTACTCTGGCGCTTTGAGGCCATTATTAAGTAAAATCGGGGTCACTTGAACATAAGCACTGCAATACCGTGAGGCACTAAGTGACAAACGGCGGGATGCGCTTAGGTTGTTATTTAGAATAGAAGAGGATGGTGATGGATGGATGGATGGATGCATGCATAAAGCGTGGAGAGAGAGAAAGAAAGAGAGATTGATTTAATAAATAATGAGCATATCCTCCAAGAAAGCTGTGCCCTGAGTTACTTCACTGAGCCCAGCTTTTCTTTGGCCGTCACTCTCCTGCTAGAGCATCATCTTAGTGAAGGTGAACTTGCACCCGTGAATAGGTGGGATAACAGCGATCTCGAAATGGAGCCTAAGCCAGGAGCTACCAGTGAGTGCTGTGCCAGGCATTTGCTACCTGCTCAGTAACCTTCAAGTAAACATGACTGTCCCTGTTTCCCAGATGCAGACAGTGAGGCCCATACAGAATAAACGATGTGCATAAGACCAGAGAGCTAGTAAGTGGCAGTGCCAGTTCTCAACCCCAATTTTGTGTGATCCACGATCCATGCTCTTAACCCCTATGCTGAGGTTTAGCATCTGTAAAGTCTGGGTGATGATAACACCCAGGGTGGTATTCTTCACATATGTGACGTCATATGTGGATGTACTATTGGGCCACAAAGCAACATTCCAGTAATTATGACGTGATCTTTCTTCTAATTGCTCTAATGAAGGACCAAGGGTGATAAAATGCATGGAGGGCCCAGGCTCCAGTCATCAGTGACATAAACAATAATACCGTCCCTTGGCACAGGGAGGTGCACTGCTAGGAAGAAATCACTTCAAGAGCTCTCACACTTCAGCTGCTACGCTCAGTGAGTTTCGCAGTTAGACAATCCAGGCAGTTAGACAATCCAGGCAGTTAGACAATCCAGGCAGTTAGACAATGAATGCGTCTGGCACCACCAACACCTTTCTGAATGCCTGCCTGTCCAATCCCTGCTTAGCTGGCTCTTAACAGCCGCACTGAAATCGAAACATTAAGAGATGACTGTCACCAAGCCACCTGTAGAATCCAGGGATGCAAAAGGATACGTCCCTCATTTAATTGCAAACGGAGCTCCTCGCAGTCCGATTCAGAGGACCATCACTTAGAAATGTTAATGCTATTTATTGTAGCATGCCTGGAATAATGGCATTTCTCAACATCTGTTTTCATTTAAAATTTCTAAGTTGCCTTTGTGTTCCGTTGTGTGGACGCCACTTGGTAAGGATGCCGTTCATACTTATGAAGCAGGAGGATGGAAAGTGGCAAGTGGGAACCCAAACGAAATATTATTAATAAATATTTGCAGCTGCTGCTGGGACTTGGTGAGTAGCTGCCAGCATCGCTGACAGAATTCATCTTGCAAAGTGTACCTATGATAAATATCAACCAGGAGTGATTAGCAATGGTTGTTAATTCATGAATGACTTGCAAGCACACCAGCGACTCGATCGCCACCAGTAACAGGATGCATTTTTTTTTTTCTTGTGCAAGGCAACCAGGAGCTTAAGATCATAACATGGTCATCATTGCCACACTCTTGGCTCTCTTTTTGTACCTTGATAGGTTTAGTCTGGAAGACAGATAAAATAAAAGAAGCAGAAGTGTCTGCATGTTCAGGGAAATGAACTGTGGAAAGACCATGCACATCTTTCCAGGCTCACATCAAAACTCACTTCTTCCCAACAGGCTTTTTGGCAACATCAATCTTCTGGAACCCTCCCTTCAGGTTCCCACTGCAATTCATCTGACTCCGTCACACTCATTTATCAATAACATTTAATCGTATTTTGCCTTTTATGGTAAAGCCTTATAATTGTGCATTTCTTCTCTTCCTGTGTGCACTGCAGGTTCTTAAAGTGTATCCATTTTCACCTCTTTTCCTCCATCATGGCCCCAGCACAACTCCCATGCTTGGTCCCTGACACTTAGTCATTCTCATTAACCTTTTCCTACATGAATAGCCTTGGGAATGAACACATGAACGGGTGGCCCTCCCCAGTGCCAGTAGCTGACCTGCAAGCCAAGGGTTTTAAGTATCTCTAGTACAGGTAGGAATGCAGTTTGAATCTTGAGACCCTTGAAATCACAGCTTGAAGGCAAATAGCTTATCCTACTGCTGACCTGGATTTTTAATGCCTGTGGAATCTGGTGGAAGACTCTTCGTCCAAGAGATTAACCAAGATCTTTTCAGTCACTTGGGAGTGATTAGCAAAGGCTGTGAATTCACAAATGACTTACACACAAATTGATTTCTTTTCACATCTGTTTCCTCATCTGGGGACTTTTACTCTTTGCCTTTTCTGGGGTAGAGGAAAATTCTCTTAGGTTGCATTAGGACCCTGTGACACAGTCCATCCGTCTGCCTCTGATTTTAGCCCAAAATAGAATGGTCTGGACAGTCCCATGGTTGCTCAGACTCTGCTCCTACTTCTATCCTTCTAGATGGCTGCTCTGAATAGAAGAGGCCTCAGAGCCTGCCCAGTCCTGTGGGGTCCCCTCAGCCTGCATAAAAGGGTGCCTGGAGGGTCAGGAAGTTCCACTCCTGAGGGCATCCGCAACCAATGGGGGAGGAGCAAGGGGACGAACCTCCCAGCCTCCTTCCCTCTGGGGACAAATCTTGGAGGCCTTCTGTATGCTTCCTTGGAGGTCTCAAAGCAGGTCTCATAGCTGTGACCTCAGTGACGCTCTCTCCTAGTGGCTTTTCTTCTTCCCATCTCTCTTCCCCACTCATTCATATCTACTTCCTGTAATCACCTCCCAAGGAACTACCTGCACTCAAGTCCTGGTCCAGGCACTAATTTCAGGGGAACCAAACTATTCAATCTGGCTCAGCTCTGAACTTAAAAAAAAAAACAAACCCTCTAATTTGAAAAGGTACATGCACCTCAGTGTTCACAGCTGCACTACTTACAATAGCCAAGACATTTGAAGCAACCTAAATGTCCATCGACAGATGAGTGGATAAAGAAGATGTGGTACATATATACAATGGAATATTACTCAGCCATAAAAAGAATGAAATAATGCCATTTGCAGCAACATGGATGGGCCTAGAGATTATTATGCTAAGTGAAGTAAGTCAGACAGAGAAAGACAAATATCATAAGATATCACTTATTTGTGGAATCTAAAAAAAAAAAATGATACAAATGAACTTATTCACAAAACAGAAATAGAAAACAAACTTATGGTTACCAAAAGGAATAGCAGGGGTGGGGATGGGGGAGAGAAAAATTAGGAGTTTGGGGTTAACATATACACACTACTATATATAAACTAGGTAAACAACAAGGACCTCCTGCATAGCACAGGGAACTATACTCAACATCTTGTAATAATCTATAATGAAAAAGAATCTGAAAAAGAATATACATATACATATGTATAGCTGAATCACTTTGCTGTACACCTGAAACTAATATAACATTGCAAATTATATCTCAATTTAAATAGTAAATAAATAAATAAAATACACTAAAGAAAAAAAAAAGAAAAAGAAATATAAATAAATTAAAAGTCCCAGAACTGAAGCGTCCAAATGAAGGTGCCTTTCAAAGCCACCACCTAGCCTTAGATGCTGTCCACTCATTTCACAAGCTCATTGGCCTGGGCATTCCTGAGAGTGCCCACAGAGCCTAGTTACAGGGCTGGGCAAGGGTGTGAGAGTGAGGCGGCCAGCGTGCTGAATGTAAGATGTAAGTGCAGGTCGGCCCTGGGCTGGGGGGAACGAGGGGTGAGGGTCTCTCCTTCAGTGCCTCACGTGCCTCCCCCTCGTCCTGGCCCTGCTGTTTACAAAACACATTAGATAACTACTCCTATTTTAAGCATCTCATTTTCTTTTAAACTATCACACTCTAAGCAATCCAGACCCCTTATGCAATGACTTCCAAGATGCCTTCCTAGGAGAGAGCAAGGGCAGATGTGGGGAAGGCGCCCAGATGAGGCCAGGGGAACTGCCTTCTAGAACTGCCCTCCCAGCCACTGACTACTCAACCTTGAGCAAGCCCTCCCATCTCGCTATTCTCACGTCCAGATGGGGAGATAATGTCCCCTCTGTAGGCTGGATGGAGGAGTGAACTTGAATCCTGTCTGCTAAATCACTCAGTAAACTCTAGGTAGTAAACCAGGACACGTGGGGAAGCACCGGATGGATTCCTCAGTTTAAAATGTTCTACCCTTTAATGAATGGTTACCATGTGTCATGCACTGTACTAAGTGCTTTCCATACCTTATTTCATTCAACGTCCTTAATAATTCTTTAAGATAAGTAATATTATCCCCATGGTACAGATGAGAAACTAAGCGGAAGAGGATAAGGAACTCCACCCCCAGGGTCACAGGGCAGCTAAGAATGAACACAAGTCAGTCTAATTCAATTTAACATTGTATGATTGGTTGGAATTTTATCCAGTGGAGCCCATATGACAAGGCTCAGGCAAAGATAGGAAGAAAACTTCTCTCTACTGCCTGTGACTTGATGGTCTCCTTTCCACACCTGGCACCCCTTTAACTTGGGTGCAAGTCGAACAAAATGACACCAACCGCAACTCACACATCACTTGTTTAAAGCAGTCACTTTGGAATATGCCCTCCTATTTAATGGTGCAGCCATAACCTTACACAGTTTTAGAAATCCTTTACCATTATGTCCAAAACTGGTTCAAAAGAATATCCTCTAAAGTACATTACTCTCTACCTCACCCACAGAAGACGCAATGCTATCACTCTTTGAAGTAATACCGATCCCAGATCATCTAAAGCAAGGAATTTAAAGAAAGCTTTGAAGGTAGAAAGACCTTCAACTGGCTGTTCCCTCAAATCAGTTTTTTAATATTTGGGGACACAGAGAAGCGGATGACATTTGATTCTTCTCTGTTATTTATCTAATAAATAACAGAGTGGTAAAACAGGAAAATCCAGATGAACCTAAAGGCTCTTGGGTAGGGAGCTCCACAAAAACAGACAAAGGAAAGCCGCTGTCCCCAGCATCATGCTCACAGCCTGGGAAGGAAGGTGAGCCCTGCTTCAGCTGCCTCACTCCCAACACAGCGACAGTAAGGCTGCCCCACGGAGTCTCTCCCCGAAGGAGAGGCTGGCTCTAGGCTCAGACACTCAATGTCTTCATGGCAGCATTTTGTTTGCGGGGGGGACGCACTTCAGGCATCAGGATAGATGTCCATTTGTTCCCTTCCTGTCACCTGGCTATGGTCCTGGGGGCAGGTAGAACTGGTGGCATCAGGTTGGAGCCCCACAAGTGCCCACCTTTCTGCAGATGGACCAGAACACGTGCTTTGGAGGAGAGCCAGCATCAGGGCTGAGTGACGTCTCCCAACACCTCAAACAGGTACTTGCCAGAACATCCAAGTCCTGGAAGTTCAGAGCAGAAATAACGTCTGAAAAACTTGGAGGCGATTCAGAGGAGAGTAAGAATGATGATCTAGAGGCCAGGGGGACAAAGGGATCCCCTTAATAAACAGCCACAAAAGGATCTAGCGGGGGGGAGGGGTCAAGTAAGTCTATAATCACGGTGAGCAAATAGGTGACGTCTCCAGGATTCATTATCCTCCATTCATTTGTTCTGCACGCCGTTACTGAGCACCTACCTGTGCCAGGCACACACGTCAGGGGTTGGAGATACACAGGTGATTAAACCAGGCAGAGTCCCCGCCTCCTGATACTCACTATCTAGCAAGAGAAACAGACGTTGACTTAATGATCGCACAGATAGATGCTCACTTGCCATGGTGATCCGTACTGAGAGAAAGAGGCAGTCAGAGCTACGGGCGAATGTCACGGGTGGGTGACAATTCAGAGCAGCTTCTCTGAGGAAGGGGAGCTGAAGGATGGCTAGGTGTTAACTGGGCCCAGGGGAGGGAACAGCACTCCAAAAATCTAAATGACAGTCATTATTAGACTTTCACTAGATCTCGTGATTCACTGTGTTGATAATGAAGCACATGCTGTACTATCCCACAACTGTGTTTTTTAAACACTTTTATAACTATTTCAATGCTTTCTTTGTATCCTATATATTTTGTTTTATATTTGAAAACATGATTCTGAGCAGAGGTCCATAGTGTCAGCAGATTGCCAAAATTTAAGAATTCTTGTTCTGGGTCAGGTGTTCAGACTCTAAGCGTAATTTGGAGGGTGTTTCATACCCAAGAACCCCGTTTGTATTGTTCTACCTGGAGTCACAGTGTTTTGGCCACTAGGTGGTGGAAAGCATGCTGGAGTAAGAGTCAGAAGGCCCGTATTTATATCTGGATACTGCCTATGGATAGCTGTGTGGCTTTGGGCAAGATACTACCCTCTCTGAACCTATGTGTCCTCATAGCAAATCTTAGGTAATATAATTCCTGCCTCACCAGTTGTCATGAATAGAAATGAGACCATTTATGTGAAAACACCTGCACAGGTAGACCTTCCCTAAACATTTTTTTGAATCTGATTCAAGGCCCTGGGCTCTTCAGTCCATTTGCATATGCAGACATCAGCTCGTAGGACTGACAAGAATGCTTTTTTGTCTCCCTCCTGCTGGACTTGGGGGGCCTGCCGGGAAGCTTGGGGATGGCTCTGACAGCGAGGTGCCAAGAGGAAACCTGCCTCCACTTCCAGCCCTGTCCCCACAGGCGAACCATGCTGAGCCAAAGGGTTCACAGGGATTAGCAGGAAAAGGGAAAACAATTTGATTGGGGGCCCTAGAGTCAGATACTCAGCATGCTGGGCTGGTGGGGTTTTTCAGCTTTAATCAGCATCAAGTTGATCTCATTTTGAGAGATGCTGACAAATCCAGACTATCTACAGGTAGCTCCCGCCAGACATCCCCGGCTCTCCACCTGTTCCCTGCCCCTTCCCCTGCCCTCCTGAAGACCAAGGGCACCAAGGTGCCTGGACTGCTGCTCTGGACCCAGTTGTCCGCATTCTCCTCTATGCTTCAGCTGGGGGCAGTGGGCAGCAGAAATTGTGTTTTCTCTTTCAGTCTTGACAGGTTGGTTGTTTTTTTTTCCTCCTCTCTCTTCTTTTGTTGAGCTCCATTTTTCTGAAAATTAATTTATTGTGACTGAAAGGACTGCAGACAGAGAACCCTGGAGACTGATTTCCCCCTATTTATCCAAGGTATCAGCCTGGTGCTAGCAGGGACAAGGCATGTTCCTCCTTGCAGGGACCCACCAATGAGACCAGCCAGGCTCTGGAGTTAAATAGCTTCTGTTCTCTGAGGAGCTCAAGGCACTTTAGAAACATGAGCTCATTTGGGGTCCGTTCTGACCTGGATTCAAAGTGCCCCACCATCCTCCCAGGACACAGATGTCTAAGACAGCCCGCATTCCTGCTGAGGCCATTCTGTCTGCCTAGAGTCAGAAAAATGGAGGCATAAAGCCCAAGTTAGATGAGCCTGTAATGAAAAGCAAATGCCCTGGAGGTTAGATGAGGTACTTTCAATTTGCCCGCCGGCCCCCCACCATGTCCTCCAGGCTTTGGTTTGTGCCTTAGCTGAAACAGAACACTTTCTTTTCAAAGGATCAGAAGAAATCATGAATATGAAAGCACCTAGCATGATGTGTTGCAAATAGTGGATACACAATAAATGTTAGTTGAATCCAGAATGTCCAGAGTGATGCAGGCCAATGGGTTCAGTGCTTGTTGTATTGCCAAGGATGGACAGTTTAGTCCCTTACATCCAACTCCCATTTCTCTTATTCTGGGTTATCTCTAAGGAATATTAGATTTATGTGGTGGATTACAGAGGGTCACAGAGTCCTTGACATTCTTTCCATTGAGAGGTGGGGTCATTGGATCCCATTGAATCTGGGCAGGACCTCTGGCTGCTTTGACCCACAGGAAATGGTGGATGGAATGCTGTGTATTTCCTGGCCCAGCCCTTAAGAGACTGCCTCTGCAAACACTCTCTCTGGAAGCCCTGCTCTAAAGAAGTCCAAGCTAGCCACCTGGAAATGTTATGGAGAAAGAGCGATGCTGGTCAGCTCCCAGCTCTCCCAGCCAACCCAACCCAACCACAAGGAACATGAGTGAAACTGGCTTGGACCCTGTACTCTAGACCAACTGAATAACCCGGATACCATGTGGAGCACAAGAACCTCTCAACCAAGCCCTGTCTGCATTCCTGACCCATGAATCATGAGCTATAAGACAGTTATTTTAAGTCTCTAAGTTTGGGGGTATTTTGCAGTACAACAATAAAAACCTCAATGCTACACGAGTTACGAAAAGTACCCAGGTCAGACCACCTTCCTCAAGAAGACACATATGTTAAAATTAAATTAAAACAGGAATTGGGCAAAGTCTGTAAGTGCAGGACCTCCTGGAATTTGAGAAATGTGCCTGGATTGCAACTGGGAAGGGAAAGTTCTAGAGCGGTGGCCAAGGTCCCTCCTCCCTTCACCTTTCCATATAGCAAAGATAATCGTTGTTATGTTTGAGGACATAACTGAGTGCTTTATGGAACAGTAATACCATCAGCCAACCCTTACCGTGTGTCAGAAAGCATTCTGGTACCTCACGAGTATTGGCCATTTCTTCCTGACAGCAATTCCACGAGACAGCTCTCACTTTCATTGCCATTTTACACTTGAGAAAACTGAGGAGCAGAGAAGTCAAGTATTTTCCAAGATTGAAAATTTAGAAGTGCATTGTAATATTTAATTCTCCCATTAACCCTATTGTTGCTGTAACAGATTACCAGAAGCTCTGTGGCTTAAAACAACACAAATGCACTAGCTTCTAGTTCTGGAGGTCAGAAACTCCAAATGGATCCCACTGGGCTAAAGTCAAGGTGTCAGCAGGGCTGCCTGCCTTCTGGATGCTCTAGGGGAACATGTGTCTCCTTGCCATTTCCAGCTTCCCGGGGCCCCCACACTCCTTCGTTCCTGGCCCCCTAATTTCATCTTCAAAGAAAACAATGACCAGGCAAGCCTTTCTCATACTGCATCATTCTCGCAGGAACTCTCCTGCCTCCCTCCTTCGTTTATAAGGGCCCTTGTGACTACATCAGGCCACCTGGATAGCACAGGGTAATCTCCCCATCTCAAGGTCAGCTGATGAGCGACCTCACTTTCATCTACCAATCTTAATCCCCTCCCCTTGCCATGTAACGTAACATGTTCACGTGCTCCAGCAATAAAGACATGGACATGTCTTTGGCGGGGAGGAGGGAGGGGTATTATTCTGCCTACCACACCCTATAAGATGGGAAAGGCTAGGTCGCCCTTTTATAAATGCGGGAGCTGAGGTTCATGGCAGTTCAATAATGTTTCCAAGGTCACACACACCAAATGTCACTTCACCTGAAAACTGTAGGGTCTCGGGCTAAAAAGCAGGAGTATTCTAGAAAAAGGCCAGATAAGCCCCTTCCAAAGGCAGAGTTGTTATTTGGAAGTGGACTAAGCCAATCACCACGCCTTTCCACCAGCCCGTGGAAATATCATTTTCTATCAGCTTTACGGCGGTGAGAGCATTATTGGGGGTTTTCCCCCTGCCAGCTTCTCCAGCCTGAAAAAAAGAGAGAGAAATCTTGTCTAGGAAAACCCCTCTGAGAGCGCTCACTTATCTGTCCCTGAGAATTGAAGAAACACCGTTTCTCATCTCCAGGAAAGCCTTCCGATAATGAACTCTGTGATAAGGGCACTCCATTCACCATGAAGCCACAAATCATTCCAGCACATCAACCCTGTCAGTCCCAAGGGAGATAAAGAGGGAATGTTTTGGAGCTCTTTAAAAATATTTTGTGTGCCTCGGACCTAGAAAGCTCCAAATGTGTCCCACGTGGCACTTTGCTAGCCCTGCCTCGAATGCAGGGCTTGCTGTCCCGCACACGCGAGACATGGCAGCCAGCCAGACACCTGAGGGAGTGTCCTTTAATCCTCACCAGAACGCCCCCAGGTAGCTGTTAACCTCTCTTAGTTTCCACATCTGCAGAATGGGGATAAGTCTGCTGTCGACAGCCAGTAAGTGGCAATAAGATGCGAACCCAGCTCTGTTCGGCCCCAGCCCCATACCCTGGCCACTTTGCCTCCTGCCCCCCAACCCTGCTTGCTCTGCCCGCTGAGCCTCTGCTCACTACTCGGTCTCCCAGGGACACCATCTGTTACTACACCTCCCACCCATCAGAACCTCTCATCTGCCCTTCCATCCCACCTCGCCCACCAAGAAGCCTGCCCTACTTTCTCCTACTTGGTTCCCTCCTTTGGTCAAAATCCTCTACCTCTTCAAGTGCAGTAGCCCGTAGCTATGTGTCTTTATTCATCTCCCTCCCTGGGTTTGAGTCATTCTCCCAGGAGAGGTTGTGAGCATATCTGGGACGGAATCCATCCCTTACACAGGATTTCCCTTGAGTTCATCATGGACCCACCAGAAGACGAGGGGCACAGGTGTTTGATAAGGGTAGCCTGGTCTGCAGATTGACCTACTTTATCTTCAGAACATCTTGGTTATTATTTAAAGAAGCTTACTATAAAGTTTCATTCAAAAAGTTAAGGAGCTTGCTGTACACCTGAAACTAACATAACATTGTAACTAATTTTTTAAAAAAGAAAGTTAAAGAGCACATGTAACACCCACAGCCGGTTCATTGCTGGGTTCAACCTCAACCTCAGGGGTCCTGGCTCCCACTGCAGTGTCCCCTCTACCCCATGGGCCAGCTGTAATCTTTTTCTTAAAGAAAATTGCCACGCAGATAAAATGGGACAGGGATTTTTTTGTATGTTTTGTTCATGGGAGGGACCCCCAGCACCTGGAACAGTGCCTGGTACGAATATTGCATGAATGAATGAAAATTGTGGGAAAATATTTTGAATACAGATTTCAGATGCGTACCTTAATTAGCTATTACTTAGATGACTAACTTCATTAGCCCTCATCAAATGGAAACCAGATGTTCTGGACCCAAAACAAGTGCAGAGTCCAACTCTGAATGTTTGGAGTGGGGTCTGGATGATGATATTATTAACATCCTTCCTGGATAATTCTGTTACATTAGAGAAATGCAAATCAAAACTACAAAGAGGTATCACCACACACCAGTCAGAATGGCCATCATCAAAAAATCTACAAACAATAAATGCTGGAGAGAGTGTGGAGAAAAATGAATCCTCCTACACTGTTGGTGGGAATTTAAATTGGTACAACCATTATGGAGAACAGTATGGAAATTCCTTTAAAAAGTAAAAATAGAACTACCATATGATCCAGCCATCCCACTCCTGGGCATATATCTGGAGAAAGCCATAATTCGAAAAGATATGTGCACCCCAGTGTTTACTGCAGCACTATTCACAGTAACCAAGACATGGGAGCAACCTAAATGCCCATTGACAAGGAATGGATAAAGAAGGTGTGGTACACATATACAATGGACTATTCTCGGCCATAAGAAAGAATGAAATAATGCCATTTGCAGCAACATGGATGGACCTAGAGATTATCATATTAAGTGAAGGAAGTCAGAGAAAGACAAATATCATATGATATTGTTTATATGTGGAATCTAAAAAAAATGGTACAAATGAACTTATTTATGAAACAGAAATAGAGCCACAGATGTAGAAAACACACTTATGGTAACCAAAGGCAGAAGGGGGGGGGGGAGGACAAATTGGGAGATTGGGTTTAACATTATACACTACTATATATAAAATAGATAACTAATAAGGACCTACTGTATAGCACAGGGAACTCTACTCAATATTCTGTAATAACCTATATGGGAAAAGGATCTAAAAAAGAATGGATATATGTATATGTATAACTGATTCACTTTGCTGTACACCTGAAAATAACACAACATTGTAAATCAACTATACTCCAATTAAAAAAATAAAGTACTCCATAAAAAAAAGAACCACTGCTTTATAGCAGAATTGTTCGTTGTTGCTTCTGAACCTGGCGATGGGCTCTAAGTTATATTGATACGTTGTCTGCAGGTAAAATCCTTTTGACAGACAGAGAGGTTGGCCAAATTTACCCTTTCACCGTTACTCAGAGAGGTGTATGGAGGACCATATCCTCCAGTCAGTCTTCCAAAGTCTGGCCGGAGCCCCACCCAAAGGACCCCGCACATAGTAACTGTGGGAGGAGACCCGCTGAGATGCGCTGATTGGGCGGCTGCCGGGAGAACCATCCATCAGTTCTGCCGGGGACCACGGCGGGGTGGAGCAGCCGCCCACGGTGGGCCGCCCACTCTGCTCGTCCACACCTCATTACACCTGAGAAATTCATATCGTGCTGTTTTGTTTTGACAAGCTGGGTGGAGTCACGTCAGATAGTTGCTTCCTGTATTTGTCCTCTTTCTTCATGTTGCCCTCAGCGGCACACGGGGATGGACCTGCCCTCAGAAAGCTCTCATGCCCCTCAGCCTGGGAGAGGGTGGTGTACACTGAGAGACACCCCCGTGGGCAGGAGGAGCCTGGCAGACTAGTCCATCACCCCAGGCTGCCTGGCAAGCTAGGGACCCCAGGTTTTCTGCCACCCTTCTGTTGACGTCATCTCCTTGGGGCCCCGCCTGTCCTTCCACTAGGCTGGTGGGGGAGTCGATACCTAAAGCTGCCCACATGTCCTTACCAGGTACATGCCTTTTCCTGCTCCTTTTCCCCTGGCCCACCATGTAAGCTCAGCGCAGTTCTGTAAAATGTATTGGGTGTTCACATGGCCCAGGCCCTGGGCCAGGGCAGGGATGTGGGGATACATTCCCTGCCATTGGAGGGTTCAGCGTCTAATGATGTCTCACATTCAAGGAAGTTGAATGACTGTAAAAATCCCTGCAGAATTTGGGGACCAGAGACCAAGTGACGGACTCTAGGTGGAGGCAGGTCTGGAGTCAACAATTACAATCACTTTGTAGTCTATATAATTGGGGGAGTCCTGACAATCAACAAGGATATCTCTGCAGTATTTCCTAAGCCTCCACAAAAGGATCTCTCTCTCTCTCTCTCTCTCTCTCTCTCTCTCTCTCTCTCTCTCTCTCTCTCACACACACACACACACACACACACACCAATTTCTACTTTAAACAACATGTATAGTAAAGCGGAACGGTTAACATTTTATTGTCATCCTATAGCATTCTGGGTGCTTTGTATACATACTTTTATTTAATATATGCAACAACTCTGTGAGAGATATGGCATTGTAATTAGGAGAGAAAATTGAGGCTCAGAGAGAGGTTAGGGAACTTGCCCAAAGTCACACAGCTTGTATATGACAGAGGCAGAATTCAAGTGTCTGATTTACTCCCAAGCTGGTTGAGCACCTCAAACTCTGCCACATGGCCTCCCTATAGACACGTATGTGCTTCACTGTTCACCCTTGCTAAGTCATTATTTGCCTTTTTGATGAACCAGAAGCAGTTGCAAAGGGCTGGCCTATCGTCTGTGCCTCTCCTTCCCACTGGAGGCCCCTGGCCACCTCCCCAACTGTGAACACATTTCACGTGGCATGAGGCTGACTGCTCTCCTGCCGTGCGGTGCGCCTGGCCTAGACTCGCCTCACAAGCTGATTTTGAACAGATGCTCTCGCCCACCTGAGTGCCGCGTGCCAGGTGTCTGCTAGGTCTCAGCATCCTCGAAAGGTTCCTAATACTCCCGACAAGACTGGGCCACACTTCTGTAGAGCATAGTGACCCTCCCAATAAGCTTGGGCTCTTTCGGGGCCCTTCTGCTGAAGTCACTGATTAGAGAGCTGACTGGCCCACCTGAGGCACTGGTGAAGAGACCCCCCCCCCCCCAGAGCCAAACAGAAGGGTCACTGAGATCTAGAGTCCACACCCTTGGACTGTTAGGAGTGAGCGAGTCAGAGCTTCTTCCCCGTGGGTTACCAAGGGGTCAACACAGTGACGCCTCCGCCCTCAGATCAGGGTGGAGCTGGGGCAGCCAGAGCCCCAGGGAGTCAAATCCAGATCTGAGCCCATCACCTGTTTATTCCGTGCACCATAAAGATATTATCGTGTTCTCTGTGTGTCATGAACAAGTTTCGGGAGCTCTAAACGGGGAGCTCAGTGGAACTTCCGGATCCCTTTGACACCTGGCACTGGGTCTGACTGGTCTTCCGTATGTGACTTCACGCGTGTCATTTTGCTTCCCCTTAGACCAGAAGGATGAGAAAGCAAGGTATCCCCTTCTGGTCAGAGTTGGGGGGGCGAGGTAACTGAGATAAAGATCCTATGATAGGACATCAGAGACTTGGTCATGTGGATGTGTAATTGGTCAGAGGAGTGGCAGGAATGGCCCATCCCTCCGTCTGGCTCTTCCCATAAGCAGAGGAAAGAGCACCATTGTTACTCCATCCTCTTTGCCTCTGGAGACCGGGAGGCAGACGCCCTTGGTCTCCTGCAACCCTCGTCCAGCAATGGCATCTGAGTCACCATAAGCTTTTGCTAACTGGTTCTGCCATGGCCACTGCCCTCAGCACGCTGCATCCTCCCTCTCTGGAAACCGATTCTGACTCAGAAAATCTGCATTTCTTTCCTTTATACTTGACAGTTGCAGAAGTAAACACCTACAACACAGTGTGCGCTGTTTATCCTCTGGTCTTAGATGGGCTGCTTATACACTTGGCTTTTTTGCTGTGTATCGATGGCCCAGCCGTTTAGATTTTTTTTCCTTTTCTGTTAATTTCAGTAGAGTTGGCTTTTCCCTGTTTGGTCTTTTTTCCCTGCACTCCTCCTCCGACGTGCTCTTTTCCTGGGCCCTGTTTTTAATGCAGCAGGTTCTCCCTTTCATCAGGTAACATGCTCCCTGTAACTGCTTTTGATTGTGCCCAGTGTAAATACGCTTGTTTAACGAGGCTCCGCTCAGCTGCTCCTGTAGGTGCCAAGTCTCTGATTAGAAGGAATGCTGTGCTTGTGCCATTTCCGCATGCCTTTTCAATAAATCACTTATTTCTCTTCTCTGAGTTTGTTTCCTGGACAATTATTGATTGTGGCGAGCCTCCCACAGCTCCCAGAGTGGCTCTGGTCTGGAACAACATGGCAAGCAGGCCTTGGAGCAGACAAGAGCCTGACATTTTGCTTCTGCTGACCTCCCAGCTGGGGTGGAAGAGGGGTGGGTGAAAAGAAGAAGATTGACAAGCAGCCCTGAAACTTTGTGAGCACTTGGGAAATCCCTGGTTTGGAGATTTGTACTTGGATCTGACCTTAAAATTCAGCATTAGGGATTATAAATGAAAACATAGCCAGAACTTTCTTTTTCCCCCGTGGGTCTCCAACTGTACAATTCTAAGTGGTTCTAACACACTGAATTCAGAACTGAGGTAAGGAATCCAGAGCAGACAGGTGAAACCTGCCTTCAGCCCAATTCTAAATCCAGTGGCCATTATAATCCTGTCGGCTTGTCAAACAGTGGATTTCTCACTCTACCTCAGGAAATGTAAACTCAAAAAGAAGTCTTGCAACTAGAGATTATCATACTAAGTGAAGCAAGTCAGAAAGAGAGAGACAAATACCATATGATACCGCTTATATGTGGAATCTAAAATATGACACAAATGAACCTGTCTACAACACAGAAACAGACTCACAGACATAGAGATCAGACTTGTGGTTGCCAAGGGGGTCGGGGAGTAGGGGAGGGATGGACTGGGAGTTTGGGGTTGGTAGATACAAACTATTACATTTAGAATAGATAAACAAGGAAGTCCTACTGTACAGCACAGGGAATTTTATTCAATATCCTGGGATAAACCATAATGGAAAAGAATACAAAAAATATATATATCTGTATAACCGAGTCACTTTGCTGTACAGTAGAAATTACCACAACATCGTAAATCAACTCTACTTCAATAAAAAATAAATTAAAATATACTTTTTTTAATCTTTAAAAAAGAAGTCTTCCCCCCAAAAGGGGAAAAACAATTTGCCTCTTGTCTGTGAAATTTTAGGATAACTGAACTGACATACCTTTGAATGATAATGAATAAGTACTGTTCTTATTTGTTATTTACCTACTTTCTAATTTTAACACATAGCACTAGTGATAATTACCAAATTCTATATTTATAGAGAGCTGACTCTTTCTTAAGAATCCAGTGGGGCAATTATCTCCATAGGTATGTGCTGTTTCTCTATAAATGTTGAAGATTCAATAATTACCACTAGAACTTGCTGTGGCATTTTGAATACGGATACATAATAAGGAAGGAGGTCATTCTTCATTAATATTCAAAACACACACTAATTCCTGCTCTTCTCTGGTGGATGAGCTCAGCTCTGGGTTTTGTAAGAACTTTACATAAGCCAGTTTAAAACTCTGTTATCATGTGGCTTTTACTTATTGAGAGTTGATAAGTGCTGTGTAATAAAGGGACAAGAGAACAAGAAGTATATCTTATAATAAAAATAATAGCTCCCACTGTCATTATATATCAGGTATGGTGTGGCTTCAAATTTGTCCTCTTCATTCTCTCAATACCTGTATAAAAAAGGCATCATCCTTCCCCCATGTTACAGAGAAGTCAACTGAGGGTTCAGAGAAGGTAGTCATGTGCCTGAGGTCACACAGAGGAGTGAGAGCCAAGAACAGAAGCAGGACCATCTGGTTCCACAGCCTCGTTCCTTCCACCCAGTCATTGCAGTGGCTGAGCTGGAATCTTGGTGCCCCCAGACTTCTCAGTGGGGAAATAAAGTGTGTCGAGGGTTGTTACGGAAATGAGCTCAGAAGCGCTACTTGCTCCTATGATCCTAGAGAAGAACGATGAACGTACAAACCAGAACCTTTCGTTATCTGTCTCAAGTAAGCCATCACCATAAGAGGCGACCTCCAGAGCCCAAAAGAAGGAATCAGCAGGTTTAGGTACTTCTGTGTCTGTGATTAATCCTCTAAATTTAGGGTAACTTGCAGGAAGGTAACCTAAAATAACTAATTTTTGTTTGGGTTTGTTTTGGCTGTGTTTTATCACTTTGTAGATTTTGAATGAGAAGCTTTGAGTGAAGGACCCCATTCCCTGACTCATTACTGTGACCTGTTTGCTTGAAAGTCATCACAGATTTAAACCTCAATACAAATGATCTAAGCTCGTGAGTCCTAATGGCAAAAGGGTTCACGCTAGTCAAGGTGCTTATGAAGATATTAAGGCTAAGTGAACAAGGGAATTCGTTCTTCAGTCGCTCTTTGGGCAGAATTCCCAATCACTGCAGTGAAAGTCGAGTGGGCCAAATCTCAAGGTAATATTTTGGTCCAAAATACTTACAACTTTTTAACTGAAAATATCGTCTTGGCAGCGTGAATGTGTGGGAAGGAGATAAATGAGGGACTGCCTAAGGAGAAGCTAGCAACGGGGATCAGAGGTGGATCAGAGATTCCACCAATTTATTTGCTTCATACACAGGTGGTGAGAGGTGCTTTGGACTAATGAACATGTTTTTAATGATTTTGAAGTGAATGCCAAAGGCTTGTTAATGCTCCAGCCACAAAGGGAAACAAGGCTGCAAATTCCTTCATCTCCCTGAATCCTGGGTATCTGAAGGCACAGTCCTTGAATCAAGTTATTTTCAGCTCAAATCCGTTGCTGAATTATTTTCGCTAGATAGCTACCGCCTCCCTAAAATCTTGCAGTGATTACAAAGAGAGGCACGTCCTATTTCGATGATGGAAGCCAGTGTACGGGTCTGAACTGGGGAAAACAGGGCCAGACGCAGAGTGAGCTGTGGCTAATGAAATGGAGAAACAGGCCTCATTGCTTGATCTGCCCGTCCTGTTCTGCTGTGCGGTCCCACCCGGCCGTGGACTCCCGCTTCCCGTGTGGGCGAGTTGAGCAGGCTCCCAAGGCCCCTTTCCCCAGGAGAGCGCCATGCTGTCGGGCAGGTGAATGGAGATGGTTCACACAGCGTCTGAGAGACAGCGCCCAGCCCAGAATGTGGACTGCAGTCGAGCTTGATGGAAATGCAGGTACTGATTGCTTGAGGCTGGGTCTCAGCGAAATAGTAGCTGCTCATCCCAGTGAAAAGAACCTGAATTTCCAACACAGAGGCTCAAAGTCCAAGCAGACTAAGAAAGCTTAATTACTAACAATTTCCTTTCATCTGAAACCCACACAGGTTGGAGTCTAGTCATCAAATAGTCACTAGTTACATACAAATAGATCAACAACAAGGACCTACTGTAGAGCACAGGGAACTATAGTCAGTATCTTGTAATAACCTATAATGGGAAAGAATCTGAAAAAGAATATATACATACATATATACATATATATGTACGTATAACTGAATCACTTTGCTGTACACCTAAGGCTAACACAATGTTGTAAATTAATAATACTTCAATTTAAAAAGTGATTATAAAAACTAGTCACTAGCATTTGTGACGTGTATACCATGTGCTGAGTACTGGAGATGCATCTCCAGTACTTGTAGACGTGTTGTCTTACCTTTCTAGAATACCTTGTTCTGTCCACTAGATAGCATTCAATGTGGATGCTGTCAGAGCTCATCAAGAAGTGCTGTCATAAAGTGTGAACACATTCCGGAGGAGCTCTGCTGCCTAAACCAGAAGTGCTTGGCCTGGACAGCCTGCCCCATCACTGCCCCCCCCCCCACCCATTCCTCGCCACTGTCAACATCAGCTGCATCTTCAAAACAATGTGAACGAGAGCCTACTATATACACAGCTCTGTCATAAATGCCCCAAGTACCCAAGTAGGAGAGTAAAGGTCTTTGGTCTTCTGTTTCTTATGATCGCAACAGAAAGAATAGGTTAAGTGGTAGAAAATAGCAAACTGTTTGCTTAATAGGTAGAATCTATTATATCTTGACATCAGGGTGAATTGTTCAAACGGAAATCAAGTTTAAAAATTCTCCAGTCCTGGGACTTCCCTGGTGGCGCAGCGGTTAAGAATCCACCTGCCAATGCAGGGGACACAGGTTCGATCCCTGGTCCGGGAAGATCCCACATGCCGCGGAGCAACTAAGCCTGTGCACCACAACTACTGAGCCTGCGCTCTAGAGCCCATGAGCCACAACTACTGAAACCCATGCACCTAAAGCCCGTGCTCCGCAACAAGAGAAGCGACCACAATGAGAAGCCCACGCACCACAACAAAGAGTGGTCCCCGCTTGCCACAACTAGAGAAAGCCTGAGCACAGCTATGAAGACCCAACACAGCCAAAAATTAAAATAAATAAATAAATTTATTTTTAAAAAATGTTTTAAAAAAATTCTCCAGTCCTAAAAGTGCCATAACCTTCTCAGTGAAAATAGACGGTCTGTGATGTGTCAGTATCAGTGCTGGAGGAGTGGGAGGGCTGGATTCAGAAATAGTCTCTTGACTGTAAATTAATGTTTTGAGGGCTTGGTCTGATTTTTTTTAGTCTTAGAGAAGTCCACTGCTAATGTGGAGGACTATAAAAGAAGGCATAGGTGTCACTGGCACTGTTCCTGCCCAATGCACACTGGCCCTCATTCATTCACTCATTCACTTGCCTGTCCATCCATCCAAACAGTCAACAGCTATTTATTGAGAATTCTTCATGTGTCAGGCCCTTTGTAAGGTTCTAGGGACACACAAGAAATAATTCAGACACAGTGCCCCTACCCTTAACACGATAGCAACCACATGGAAAATTCAGAGAAGGACCACATGACTCCAGAGCAAAGTCATTTGGTTTCTGGGTCAAGGTTCTCCCTGGAGAAGGAGGGTGATGGGAGGGAGGGGAGGAGAGTGCTGGGGAGGACCTCCCTGAGAAGAGCAGCCTTCTTAGAACAGGAGGAAAGAGGCAATTGCGAACGTGCATGGGCCCTGGTGATGTACCAGGCGTGGAGTTGCTTGTGCTGGCTTCTCAGAGGCTGGTCGCAGCAAGAGCTTAGCATCGGGGATTTAACACTCCCGTTGGTCCCTCAGCAGGGACCAGCACATGCCCAGGGCTGCCGGCTGAGTAGGCAGAGAGCCTAGGTGGCCGATGGAAGGCAGCAGATGGGGTTTGTCAAACGGGCTGCATAGCTCGTTAGCGAGCTCCCTCCTTCCTGAGCACACTCCAACGTTCACCCAAACACCTGCAGCTGTCGGGGAGAGAGCTCAGAGCTGGGGGGCTTCAGGCAACCTCCAGAAGAGCATCACGCTCTCAGGGTTGCAGCCAGGACCGCAACAAAAGGTGGCAACTGCTCTCCCCTGCTCAGCCTCCCTGATTAATTTGGTATTTCAGACTCAGTAGCCCATGAGGTCTTCATCTCTTTCAGTTACTCCTCCAAACAGATGTCCATTTTATGAACCATTCCTGAGCCTTGCCTTGGGAGCCAATTCCCCTCCCCCACATGAGTGCCTCTGGCTTCAACCAGTTTCCAGAATGTTGCCAATGCCCAGGTACAGGGCTGAGCGCAGAGAAGGTCTCTGGGCTGATCGTTTTTTGCCTTATGGTTCCCTGCTCCCGTTTATGGGATGTTTGCAAGACACTTAACCTAAGGAGAAAAAACACGTTACAGCTTGGAAACGTACGGAAACCAGAGATTCTGGGGGACCCTATGGGGCTTGAGGGCTTACACAAAATGTTTTTAAAGTGCCGTCCAGAAAGAAGGCACCCTGGCAAGTCCTCACATGTCTTCAGGAAGCTAATATATGATAATCAGAGCCGTGTGCAGCGGCTGTAATTTTCGACAACATAACAAGGAACTTATCGCTATTTTCCGCTGTTGCTGCATATTCCTAGGATCCTTTCTTGCTGCAGAGGCGTGAATAGGAGATTTATTTTGTATTGTTAGACTGTCAAGGCACTCTACAGCAACAACTTTTAAATGATAACTTCCCAAGCTTACACAAGTTGTGAATTACACGCTTTTAGTCCAGTGTACTTGAGGGGCTGACAGCTCTCCCCTCCCCGCTCATCCTTCACTCGGTGCCCTATATGATCAGTGACTGAACACGCTGCCCTTCCCAAACCCAATGGGACCATTATGAAGAATGACAGAAATCTATTTAGCCACGAAGCGAGCTGAGGCAACTGACGTGTCATCGCAGAAAGAGAGCTGTTTCACACCTCGGCCCCCGGGGGCCCAAGGAGAGCCTTCTTTGCCAAAATTGAGACCATCTCGAATTAGCTGAATGTGAGAAAGGATTCCGAGGTTGGGTGGGGGAGGGAGGGAGGGATGTGCAATGAGATGGGACACAGTTTCAGGGAAGTTTTGTCCAATCTTCCACCTTAGCAGCCACTTAGTCTTGGGGGCTGCCCAGCCGCTCCCTAGAAGCGGGCTTGATAGCAAAGCTTTGTACAGGGCAGCACCCGATGTGCTCTGACCTTGACCTCTAAGCAGCTGATGACCTCTGTGAAACCTCCAACCTCTCCAGTTAGCCTAGAGGGATTGAGTTAACTAACACGTCTCTTGAATGGGGTTACTAACAGATGATCAGTCTAAAGACACTGAACGCAGCAATTTCATTTTTTACTCCTGCCTCGCCCTTTCTTTGCATCCGCATAGCACTTAGAGCTCTACTTATTCCGCGGGCAACTGAGGTTACTGAAGTGTCTCTCTCCCCATCTGCCCACTGGATTATACAATCCTTTGAGGGCAGGGTCATTGCCTTATTGGTTGTCTTCTGTGTCACCCAACACACTCAGCACTTAGTATGCACGTAAATAAATGGTCATTGAATTGAATCAGGGTCCCAGCTGATCATAAGGCCATCATCCCCCTTGATCATGCCCCTTCTTGAGCCCAGAGGAGGTGGTGTTTTCCCCTCAGCCTCCTGCCTAATTTCATTTGCTCCTGGGGCCCGTGAGTCAGGGTTTGTTTTCCAGATTGGGTGAGCCTCTTCTCTCCACTACCCCTTAATGACGGTTCTGCTGAAGCCAAGGGCTCGTGTTGTGAGACTGTTACTGGTTTACTCCTGCCTGCCGAGTTCGGGTTTATTATTAGAGGCCTGTACATAAGGGCTGGCTCCTTGCCTGTTTGTTTTTTTTTTTTTCCTAAGGCAGCTAAAAACAGAATAGTTGCATTTGTTGTGAGGGGGGAAAAAGAACAAGAGATTTTGCAAACAGTTATAAAAAAAAAAGCCGAATTGGTCCATTTTGGAATCTCCCGACCTTGACAGTGTCCCTCTAATGCTCTATAAACATTTGTTTGGGGTATTTAGTAAGCTGCCAGCTGACAAATGGCAGAACTTTTTGCAAGAGCCCCTTATCTTTTCTAGAACCACTGAGATGGCAAAATATATTCTCTGTCTCCACAATTCACTCTCTATTTGCATGTGGAAATTGGAAAGCAAGTTGTTTTTCTTCGTTTGCATGACAAAACTCAGACCCCAAAATACAATTCAGCATTTAATTTGAGCTAGTTAGTGAGTGCAAAAAAGGGCCTCAGCCCCCGGTTGGCCCCCTTTTGCTGCTGCTGTTTCTGCTGTTACAATTGAAACTGATGTACAACGCTGAGGACATAAAATACCTCCTTGGGCAGTGCTGCAGTGAACCTGGGGAGTCGTCTGCCTCAGGAGGTCACGGGGAAAAAACAAACCCCATGAAAAACTGCCTTTATTTTAAGGCCTGAATAACCGGGTTTCAACTTGGTAGACGCCTCCCCCCAGCATGGGAAGGGGGCCACTCAGCCCTGGGCAAGGCCGGAGTTGCTAGAATGACCCCTTGGAAGCAGCCCCTGATCACAGCTTGCCAAAAGAGGATCATGAGAAAGAACTTAGGACAGGTAACGTTTAAATAAGCGCTCTCCTTGGCTAACGACTCCCCCGCGGCGTCCTCCAAGGACACTGGTGCTCTGTTCCTTTGCCCTCCCAGCCTCCAGAGGGAGCTCCTTCCGCCAAACTGCACGCAACTGTTCCTGCCCCAGGGCAGCAGCTGCTCCCTGCTGCTTGCAAGGAAGGAGCAGAGGTCACTTCCAGTCAGCAGCGAACCCTCTTCACTCTCCTTGGGACACTCACCCACTGCACCTGTATCCAGTGCTGACTGCGGGCTTGAGCCCCGTGCCAGGCACTGAGGGACGCAGATGGCCTATAATGGAAACAATCTGATTCTCTTACTCAATCAGTTTGCTGTACACTTGAAACTAACACAACATTGTAAATTCACTCTACCTCAATAAAAAAATAAAAAACTTATCAGAAAAAAAAAAGAGGATCCGCTCCATGCCCTCGGGGTCCAATGAGGGAGGCAGGAAAATGAACAGGCACTTATAAGGCCAAGCGAGTCCGTGCAGTGAAACTTTGGAATCAGAAATTGGATCAGATTCTGACTCTGACCTCCAGAGGTTCTGTGTCCTTGGGCAGGTTACTCACACTCCCTAACTTGGGTTTCCTTTCATCCTCTTCCCCTAGGAGCGCAATGAGCATTATATAAGACAATACGTGCGAACCGTCGAATAGCGTGGTCCTAAGTGCTGAAGCAGTCATGTCTGTCCCAATAAAGAACAACCTCCAAAGAGGAGTCCCGACCCGTGTCGCAGAGCAGACATGTGGAATAACCTCTAGAAAAGCCTTCTAGAAATGCTTAAAAGACCATTTTGCAAAATTCAGGTGATAGGTGAGGGGAAAAGACATTCCAGGCAGAAGTGACAAGTTCAAAGACCTGAAGATGAGAAAGAGCAGAGCATCTTTGGGTACCTGCGGGTGGTTTCACGTGAGGACCCATTGGGCAAAGCTGGTGTTCGCTGTCGTGGTGGGTACATGTCCCAGGGGGGTTCGGGATGACTTTTTTAAAGTTTTTAATTGAAATGCATTTAAAAATTGTTTATAGTAATATATGTATGAGTGGTGAAACGTATAGCTAATGAGAAGCTCTCAAACACTAGAGGCTGAGGGTAAGTCTGAGGGCTGCCTGCCAGTTAGAACCTCTGTTCCCTGCAGAGAGGGGGAGACAGGGCTGGACAGCCTCATCTACCAGAACTATCCTTTCTCCTAACATCTTTCCCACCACATGGAAATGCAACCATAATTCACCTTGGTGATCTGATGATTCTCTGTGCTGAGTTCCAAAATTTCAGTGTGAGAAGTTCCCTCATTAAATGAGAAGTGTAGGGTGTTATCAGGGAGGGTCTGATAGAAGAACTAAAGCTCTGGCAGGGAGTAGGGTCTGAGCCCTCCACCATTCTACTTTCTCATCCTGTATCCTGCTCGCAAACATGCCTGTGTACTGGACTCTCTCCGGGTCTCAGTGACACCCCCTCTGCAGAAAGCAACATGGTTAATATCTGATCCTCACCTAATAATACTACAGGCAGACCTCGGAGTTATTTCAGGCTCTGTTCCAGACCACCCCAATAAAGCAAATATCACAATAAAGCAAGTCACACCAATTTTTTGGTTTCCCAGTGAATAGAAGTTATGTTCACTATACTGTAGTCTATTAAGTGTGCAATAGCATTATGTCTGAAAAAACATGGCACATACCTTAATTAAATAATATTTTATTGCTAAGAAATGCTAACCATCATCTGAGTCTTCAGTGAGTAGTGGAAGTAACAGCAAAGATCAATGATTCCAGATCACCATACCAAATATGTTAATAATGAAAAAATTTTGAAATTTTGCAAGAATGACCAAAATGTGACACAGAGACACCAAGTGAGCACGTGCTTTTGGACAAATGACGCCATTAGACTTGTTCTATGTACAGTTGCCATAAACCTTCCATTTGTAGAAAAACGCATTATCTGTGAAGCACAATAAAATGAGATAGGCCCGCATTGTTATCCCTAACTTATAGGTTAGAAGTCGAAGGCATAGCAGAGGTCATATAACTTGCCTGAAGTTATCCATAACAAGTATGCCGTGGAACTGGGGGGCGGCACTCCAAAGCCCAGGAAAAGTGACCACTATACCAAGTTCCATCTCTGGCTGAATAAAGGACTTTTGTGATTACTATTGAGCTTCCTGTCATGGAATAATACAATCTTAGGACTGGAAAGGACTTATTCTCCTACCCCGCCCCCCCACCCCCAGTTTATAGATGGAGCTCGGCAGGAGTAAGAGATTGCTAACCCAAGGCCCCAAGGCTACTCTGGAGGCAATGCTATGTAAAGGATTGCATTTGAAGGCAATCTCTTCTTCTTTATTACCATCACTATTAGTACTCAAATTGTTGTTGTGAGTATATGAGGGAAAATATTATTCATGTTCTTATTATCTCCATGAGGCTCATCAAGGCTGAAGAATCAAGACAATAGCTCTCCCTGAAGATCTTAGCTGGGTTTCCATCTTATTCATCTTATTCATTCCCCAGCCTCTTTTTGTTTCTTTTTCTTTTTTTTTTTTCTTTTTTTTTTTTGCAGTTTGAACTCAAATTGGGATTCAAGGTCTGGATGTTTGTACAACTGCTGGGCTGGTGACTGTTCAGGCATTTAATTTGGCACATGACAGGCTCCGTGTGGATTTTAAAAGTTTGTTGAAATAGTTGAAGGGAGGAGTTTGGGACACAGGCATATTAAGAGGACAGCCAAGGAGCAGGTGACACTAGGACACGTATGCCACCCACCCCACCACTGCCCACTGGGTTGGGTTTGAGCCTCTGGTCCCATGGAGATGGAGAGGGGGCTTGGATGGAGAGGCTGAGCTGAAAACTGTCTAAGGTCTAGGGTACCAATAACTCCTCCTCCCCTCCTTCCTTCCTTCCTTCCTTGGTTTTTCTTCCTTCCTTCCCTCCATCTCTCTCCCTTCCTTCTCTCTGTCTTTCTTTCACTTACATAATAAACAAATATTGAATGTCTATCACATACTTTGTACTGTGGAGATTAGCAATCACCCAGAAAATAAATGTTCTTCAGATGACAGGATGACCGGGTGGGGAAGCATTATTTAATTTATTCCTAAATGAATAAACAGCAACTTAGAAACAACAGTCTGCAATGAGATCCAGGTTTCTTTTTGGGGGGGACATCACATCACACTAAACATTGGAGTTCAGAGCAAAACTGGATGAGGTGGGTTGAGGCTGGTAGGGGACATTGTCCAAATAGGGCACCAGGACCTTTGAGGAAGATGAGCAGAACATTTGAGTAATTAAAGCCCCTCCATCCAGAATGGCTTCTAACAGGTGGATCTCCTTTCCCCCCCAGGTCTATTTATTAATGAGAGGTAGCCCTTCTCCCCAGCTTTAGGATGAGACCTAAATTTATAAACAAGTCTTTTATGGTTTCTAGAACACTTGTCATCACTGCCTCATTTTATGTATTCATCTGTGAAGGAATTAATCTGAATACAAAGATGCTGTTTTAGTACATTAATGTATAAATATATACACACATACATATGTAATTGTTTCATTATAGGTTAAGACCAATCTATAAAAACTCCTCAGACCTTATGAACTGTGCTCCTTAAATGATAAGCCTTAAATCTTTTTTCATCTCAATCCCCTTGCAACCCCTCCCAGAACCAGACACCCGTCCAACCTCACCTATCCTTTGATCTCAACCCTTAGCTAAGAAATGTCCAACAAGGCACTAAAATGTGATTCTTGACCTTTTTTGTATCAGCGATCCCTTGGAAAACCTAATTAAATCCTGGATTTTGCTCCCTGGAAAGATGTGCCCGACATTTGCAGATGGTTTATCCACTCTTAGGGATCTGAACATTGGGAACACCTGCTTGGAGCAAAAGTCGTTATATAACAATGACTTTCCCATTTCTGTTAGTAAATGTCGTTGTAAATGTGACCTATGACTTTTAGTTTCGTTCAGCGGACAGATGCCCATATTTTTTTTTAATTTGGTTGCACCATGTCTTAGTTGCAGCAGGCAGGTTCCTTAGCTGTGGCTCACTGGCTCCTTAGTTGTGGCATGCGAACTCTTAGTTGCGGCAGGCATGTGGGATCTAGTTCCCTGACCAGGGATCGAACCTGGGCCCCCTGCGTTGGGAGTGTGGAGTCTTATCTACTGCACCACCAGGGAAGTCCCGCCCGTACTTTTTTTAAACAAAAAGAAGTTACAAATGAAAGCAGGGAAGCATATTTCGTAGTTTCTTTCTCCCTCACTAAGATGATTTGTCAAAAGATATTTATCCACAGTTTACCCCCTCCTCCTCCCCATCCAAAAACCAGTTTCAGACCTATTTCTCAAGGTGAAGTTCACCAGGGGACTCAGATCGGCTTCCTCTGACATCTTCTCATAAGCCTCTAAATGGATCACCTTCCCCTCCTTTCCACAAACGAGAGGAGATTTGCCATCGGAGAGCATCTTTCGGTTTGTAGGCATTTCCCTTCCACCCTTATGTATTTAAGGAAGAAAATTGCCACTTATTTGTACAGCGTAAGTTGGCTTATGCGCCATAATAGGCTTCTCCACTCTTGCTTCTGCCGGGAAAAGGTCATTTTCAGACTCTTGCACTCCACAGAACTCAGGGATTCTTGACAAGTAAGTAGAGAAATCACATGCTCCTAAACTGTAATTTCCTTCTCGGATTAAGACATCACTGGTCTCAGGTGTTTGGTTTCAGCAGGTTTATTTTCTAACATTGCTGGCTATTGACTGGCATGTACATTGTACCCCATGTGCCCTTATCGAAATACAGCCAGAGTGTCTGAGACACACATAAGCACAGACCTACATGCATACTCCCAAGCAAACATATGTGCGTACACACACACAAACACAGGCACGCACACACACCCACGCCCCTGTCTTTGCTCTTCTCAGTTTGGATAACTCTTCAGCATACCACTCAGCAATGTCTTACTGCAAAGGGCCCTGTTCCAATTTGATTTTATTAGCCATTGCCTTGGCAACAGATATAGATGTTGTATGTGTGACAGTAGGATCCCAGGTCCTTAGGGAGCTCTTACCCTTGAATGTATCTAGTTTACAGCTGAGACAAAGTGAACATAAAACAAGCAGGTTAGAAAAGAAGTAAAACCCATGTAGTGTCCAGCTGATAGTACAGTTGCCCAAGGGATGCATGTGGAAAGTTAGCTCTGATCATACTGGGATGGAAAGCCTCCTCTGATTACGCAGTCATCTGCTCCAGCTTATCTTCACCTGGAGACTTAGCAATTTACAGGAGAATTTCATAGTAGCCGAACGTTATAATTTTTATATATTATAAATCCCACTAGCAATAGGATTTATAATACGTATTCTTCCAGTCCTCTGACGGAAGGTAAGAGTTTCCTACCCTCAATCCTCTGAGGACGCTCATGGGACCGGAAATGATGGTCATCTCTCTTAGAGAGAATCAGGAGCTTTCATCCTTCTGTGCTTTTGCAGGAGCCGTTCCCTCCGTTAATAACGCTGTTCCTTCAAATCTGCACGTGGCAATCTCTGTTCCTCATATTCAGGGCCCAGCTCCGTTGTGTTCGTCCCCGTGAAGCCTTTACATATTCCTCTAAACAGAATGGCCGTAGCACACGTCAGGTCCCACTGCGCTGTGAACATGCCTTGTGGAACCGTGTCTTACATTCAATCAGTTAAGCCCGGGCTCCTTGGAATGGGAGTTTCAGAGGCCAGGTGTGCCCCTCAGACTCTTTTTTTTTTTTTTTAATAATAATCTTTTATTTATTTATTTATTTTTATATTTATTTTTGGCTGTGTTGGGTCTTCGTTTCTGTGCGAGGGCTTTCTCTAGTTGTGGCGAGCGGGGGCCACTCTTCATCGCGGTGCGCGGGCCTCTCACTGTCGCGGCCTCTCTTGTTGCGGAGCACAGGCTCCAGACGCGCAGGCTCAGTAGTTGTGGCTCACGGGCCCAGCTGCTCCGCGGCATGTGGGATCCTCCCGGACCAGGGCTCGAACCCGTGTCCCCTGCATCGGCAGGCAGATTCTCAACCACTGCGCCACCAGGGAAGCCCCTGCCCTTCAAACTCTTGTCTGCTCCTCCCAGCACCTGGCATCCTGTCTGGGCTGGCACTTCGTTTTCACGTTCTCAGTGTTTCTAAATTGATGAATGAAGGAATCAATTAGGTGACTCTGTAATACTCATTTAGGAAGCTCCCTGGGAAAACGGCTCCCTCATATATAGAAACCATTTCTCATGCTGTGTGAATGATGAGTCTGGGACTAACGCCGTCTCCCTAGGCTGAGCTTCCCTTGTTTCTGCTCCCACCTGCCTTCGCCGTGCCCATGTGTAGGATGTTTAACTTGGTTAGCCTCTGCACTTGATATAGGGCCAATGCAAAGAGAAGCAGAAGCAGGCGATTAAGGCAGCAGGTAAAAGGGAGTAGTAACTGGGGCGTTGGAACTGGATTCCCGAACGTCTGCTCTTTCCTCTTCTTCTCTGTCACAGCCACGGACAACTGACTGGTGACGTCACCTGCCCGTGGAATAGCAATTGATCAGGTTGTAGCCAACCGACTGGGGATTTCGGGTGTTTGGGGGCAGTGGGGTGGAATCTTGTTTTAGTTTTTCGTCTCAGATTTTAGGATGGTTCAACTCTTTATTTTAAGCAAATTAACTAAGAATGTTTCCTATGAGAGGCACTGTGCTAGGCATGTGTGTATTTCTCACTTACGCCTGCCCCACGCTGTTGGGTGGGTGTCATGATTCCATCTTACAGATGAGGAACAGGTCAGGGGGGTAAAGTGTCTGGCCAAGGTCCTGCAGCTGGTGAGCAGGAGAGCAACGATTTGAACCCAAGGGCTCGGACTCAGAACCTTGTGGTCTTTGCATTGCCTCCCAGTGCTAACACAGCTCGCGTTGGGGGAGGATTGTTTTCCCATCTGACTTCCACATAGTAGAGATTTGGGGATGGGTACCCCATACCAAAGACCCACGGATCATGAGGTACGTCTTGGGCTGTGTGCTCAGGTGCTACATCATCTATATGCATGCTCATACCTGTGGCAGCAATATCCCAGCACCTGGCCTACTGTTTGACGTTAAGTGGAAATTCAAGAAACGTTTGCGTAAATGAATCAATGAGAAATGATGTATCTGTCTGATGTCCTCAAAGACTCTGAAACCATCCATTAAATTAACCATACTATAACTCTGAAGATAGAAAAGAAAGTGAGTACGTTTAAAAAAATATTGTCTACAAACTTACGGTTACCAAAGGGGAAAGGGGGGGATAAATTAGGAATTTCAGGTTAACAGATACACACTACTAAATATAAAATAAATAGTAAGGACCTACTCTATAGCACAGGGAACTACATTCACTATCTTATAACCTATAATGGAAAAGAATCTGAAAAAGAATATATATATATATGTGTATGTATAACTGAATCACTTTGCTGTACATCTGAAACCTTGTAAATCAATTATATTTCAATTAAAAAAAAAAAAGATTAAGGACTTCCCTGGTGGCATGGTGGTTAAGAATCCGCCTGCCCATGCAGGCGACACGGGTTCGAGCCCTGGTCTGGGAAGATCCCACATGCCATGGAGCAACTAAGCCCGTGTGCCACGACTACTGAGCCTGCGCTCTAGAGCCCGCAAGCCACAACTACTGAGCCCGTGTGCCACAACTACTGAAGCCTGCGCGCCTAGAGCCTGTGCTCCACAACAAGAGAAGCCACCGCAATGAGAAGCCTGCTCGCCGCAACTAGAGAAGGCCCGCGTGCAGCAACGAAGACCCAACACAGCCAAAAATAAATAAATTAAATAAATAAATTTTTTTAAAAAAAGATTAAGCCAAGGTACACAACCAAGGAAAGAATCAGGTACTACTTTAAAGAAGATAATCACATTTTCAACTTCCTATCTAATTTAGTACAAACATGTTATGTCTCATATAAAATTTTTGAGGAAAAAAATCCATAACTTCTATGATGACAATGTTGATAAAGTATTAGGAGTAATAAACTTACAGAATCTTTTAAAATCTGAGACACATATAAGTAATATAGACTTACCTCAGACATAGGGGTTCCCCAGAAATCATTCTGAAACAAAGTTTTTAAAGGTGAAAAAAAAAAAAGATTTTCTATAAAAATGGAAACTTAAATGTAGGGGTGGAGTTTCTAGCGAATCCTCGGTTATGCAGAATAAACTTAGTTAACCATAAATCCACATCTTTTTCAAGCACACAAGTTAAAGTTTTACTAAAACTCAGAAAGCCCAAGGAGATTGCAGCTTTGCCCTTGTCAGATCTGAGGGCATGCGTGCACCCGAGATGCGAGTTCCTCAAGGGCCAGCACTCCTTTGTGTCCCTGCCCCTCACCAACCCTGATAGCCAGCAGGCATCCTATCAGCTGGAGCTTCCAGAAGCTGCGGCTCAGAGCCCAGCCACTGCTCTCTGCCATCCCATTATCCCCTGTCACAGCCGCATCCCCTGTATAATGATCCCTGGCTTCCCGTTTGCTTCCTGATTGTCCAGGGCTTGAATAGTTCTGTTCAGTTGGAAGGCCTGGAGGTCACTCCTGGCCCTCGGAGGTGGCCTGTTTGTGTGCTGGGGACAGAGTGCTGCGTCTCAGTCACTAATGGAGCTGAGAAGGTGCCCAGGGCTCGTTATTCTTGAGGGAATCCTGAAGGTCACAGCCCCACAGACACTGTTTGCAGGCAGAGGAGGCAGGAGGGAAGCATATTTAAGATACTTGAGAATCCTAGCACTTGGTTGTTTGTTGTGTGGGGGGGGGAGGGGCGGGGTTTCCACATAAAAGAGGTGTAAGGTTTCTGGTATTGCACTGCAGTTAAATCTTAATCAAGGGAGAAACCCCTGCCTGGAGACCTCCATACCTGGCACTTGTGCCATTTACACTAACACCCTCGTGAGATTTTCTTTCTCTAGGTGCCCACCTTCTCTAACCCAGGTTATCGTAGTGCAACCCCTGCTTTATCATGACAACATGTCTTTCCCCAGGCCAGAAGGTGGAGCAGGTGCTCAGGCAATGCACAGAGCTCAGCTGAAGACACGGGGATGGGCCAGGTTTCCTGCAGACGAAGAGGGAGGCCCTCGGTCCCACTTGGGTCAGATTCTAAATGGCCCAAATTAATTAGTTTTCTGTCGGTCTAGACCACTTCCCTGAGATATCCCAGGAGATTCTTAATGATGCCCAACCTGTGTGCACAAGGGATGGGCCCTGGTTGCAGTCCGGGCTCCAGCCCTTTGAGATCTGGTTACAGGCGACCTGGGGCTGTGTTAAAAGTGGTCCTCCTCTCTGGCTCCCGTTGGGATCCCCGGGGGAGTTTCAAAGCAGCTCAGGGGCTTGGAGTCCCACCCCCAGAGATTCTGATGCATCGGTCTGGAGCAGGGCCTGGGCATTGTTATTTGTTTGAACTCCTCGTATGATTGGAAAGAGCAGCGGAGTGGAGACCACCCCTCCAAAGCAGCTCACGTTCTCACGCTCACCCCAGCATCCCTAGGCCTGTTGGCCCTGGAACCCCCAGGAGGGCAGCCTCCACTCCTTCGGAAGCGTCCCCATAAGATATCACTCACAGCAAGCCTTGCATCGTCCTACTGGAAGTTTATCAACACTGGGGGCAGAGGGGTTTCCAGGGATGAGGAAGGGTCTCTACCATCTCTCTGTCTCTCTGCCCCTCCTCCAGCCCAACCCCTTTCCTCCCTCCTGGCCCCCCTCTCTCTGCAGAATGACACCAGATACCCCCCTAGTTTTCTGCTAAACTGTTATTTCCACCTGGGCTCAAGTTCCCAGGAGTCTCCTCTTCCCCCAAGTTCTCATCATGTTATCTTTCCAACAAAAACCATTCATACCCAAGAGAAATCTGGGAGAAGCTGTTACTATAATAATGTTTCCTCCTCTCCATCATACACAGAAACATACACACACACACACACACACACACACACACACACACACACCCCTCTTTGCAGTTCACCAAGCACCTGTGTGTAAGTCCTCACAGGTGCTCTGCTGTGATAGGCCTTATTGTAATCTTTGTTTTATAGACTGAGAGACTGAGGCACAGTAAGACTGAAATCACAGAGCCGCTGAGGATGTGAACCCACCTTTAGACCCCAAACCCATGCTCTTTCCTCTTAGAGCACTTTGCCTTCTCAATCAAAAAAGCATTTCTTAGGCTAATGCTTCTCCATTCCATTTCTCTAAAGAGATCCCTGAAGATGTGCCCGCCGTCCAGTTAGAACCGGAGAGAAACCAAAAGGATTGGGAGAGCCTGACGGGCAGGCCCAGAGTGAGCTATTTAGAGGCTCCACGTGTTAAAACGATGGTCTGCGGCCCCCGTGTGCCCCCCTGGTGCCCCAGGCCACTGTGGACTTGTAACCAATACTGATCCACCAAGTCAGGAAACGGGGCTGCTCTGAGACCCTCTGCTTTTGCTAAGGAGGGTCTCTTCCATTCTTTTAATGAAAAAGCAAATGGCAAGTTCTTTCCCAAAAGAAATGTGTTCCTAATTCTTTAGCAACCCTGGCTTTTCTGGAACCCAGCGCATCTGTTTCTGTTGCCACTGGACGCGGAGCCCTGGGCAGGCCTTCTAGGAGGATCCCTGGACGTCAGTCAGCAGGTTAGGGACCCCAGCAAGCGACATGCTAAAGGTTCTGGCAAAGGAGCAGGCTGGGACAGACAAGAAGATTCAGATATTTTAAAAGAGGAAAGAGCTGTGTGGTACCTGGGATCCCAGAGTGGGGGGGGGGCGGCTGTGAGGGCCACCCTTGGGGGCTCCTGAATTAGGGAAGCAGAAGGGGGCTGCACAGACACCTGCCCGGGGGCCCCGAATACAGAGAAATCTTCCCTCTCCACCTGGCTGGGGTGGGTGTAATGAGCCATCACTTCCACAGTCATCAGCTTCGCACAGGAGGGAGTAGAAATCCACCTGCTCCGAGATATTCCCCTTCCTCCGCCTTGCCAGGCACACAAGGGAGGCGGAAACCACAGAACAAACCCGTGCGTTACTTTGCGGTGTCCGCAGGCCCTCAGGATCTGCGTGGACATGCAGATGAATTGTTTCAAGCGAGTCTGAATGCAATTATTTCATTTTCCTTCCCATTCCGAATTGTTGATGTTTAGAAATAAATTGCTCCCGGCGCTTCTGATTTACAAGGACAAAATGCAAATGCAGAAAACAGGGTCAGTGGAGTGATTTGAATTTCCATTACAATTACAGTTCTTTTCAACCATATGATTCTGTGCTTTCCTCATCTACATCAGCCTGGTGCTGACGGGGCTTGGAGGCTGAGGCTCAAGCTGCCACCGCTTCCTCAGCAGCCCTGTGACTTGGCCCCAACTGCCGCAGGCCACCCCGTGGATTAGCACTAAGCTCCACAGTCAGCCGCTCATCAAACTGGAGTGCCCATCAGGACTTGCTCTGGGGGATGGTCAGGGAGGCGGGTGTGGCTGTCCTTCCCGGGTAGCCGATGAAGCTGGAGGGTACCAGACACTGCCCAGCAGATTCTTCCTGCCAACCAGAGCCACGCCTCCAAACCATCAATATCAAGCAGTTCCCTGGGCCAGATACTGTGCTAAGAACTTGATGTGTTTTATACTCACAATAGCTCTATGAAATAAGGTTATCATTAGCCTACTTTATGGATGAGAAATTGAGTCTCAGAGAAATTAAATAAGTGGCAGAGGCGGAGGTTAAATCCAAATCGTTTAGATATTCAGAGCCCAGGTTCGTATTCCCTGCACGATGGTGCGTCCCCCAAATTCGGTGACAGAAAGCTGAAGGAACACCCCCAGAGTCCTGGTTTGCTCATTACAGGTGGTCCTGAAAGTGGGCTTCAGGGAATCTGAAGGATGCTTTTCCCTTTCCTTCCCCTACAGGCACCATCTCCCCTGCTCAGTGGTGTGCAGAGCCCTGCACAGTATCAGGCTTTCTGGGCCCAGCCCTGATATGACCCCGCACCCCAGACACGCTGTGTTTGGGATCTTCCCCGCTCCCCGCTCTGTGCTGGTTCCCCACCGCTCGCAGGCAGGCCTTTTTCTGAGCCCCAGCGCTGTGACACTCTTGCTCTCTGAGCTGCGGCTCTGCCTGGGAGCATCAGCATTTAAAAAGAGCCAGGGACAGGGTGATACTTAACACAAGAGGGGACCCACGCCAACATCTCAAGTGCCCTATTACCCAGTGGGCGCCTGCTCAGCGCTTCACTCGGGAAGGAGGAGAATTTCAATCTCAGGGGCAGAGACATTGGGGCATTTCAAATCACATCGCTTAGCAACACGGTCTGTTTAAGGGGAAGGCTGGCTCTGCCATCACGGTTGTGATGTCCCCTCCTCCAGCCATGCTGGCTGGCTCTCCAAGGCTCTCCTCCTTCCTTCTAGATTCAGCAGTGCCCTCACCCAATGCATCAGGACAGGACCGCAGAATGAAATCCCTCCATCCAAGGGAAACTTCAAGGCCGTGCCCTGGGCCAGGAACTATCACCAACTGAGCCCCTCCCTTTTTATCCCATTAGCCAGGTTTTTTCGGTTCCCCATTTTAATGTATAATCAGTCAGGTCTTACCTGGTGTCTCGCCTTTTTTTCCTTTCCCTGTCACTCCCTGGGTCATCTCTAGAGACCCGAGAGTGTGTTCAGGATTCCAACTTTATTGCATTAGCAAAAATAAAGTCAAGCCTATGTCCCCCCGTGGATACAAAAGTGTCCCAGTGAAAGGTTAGTCTAAATCACAAATTAAATGAAGACATGATAGCAAAGTGGCTTATTACTGACTGTATGAAAAACAAAATAACCAGACAAGGTAATAGTTCAGCATGAAAAATATGCTGTCATTTTTGATTCATGCTTTTCCCAAAGCTTGCGTGAGCCTTTACCCGGTGTGGGAAGGAGCCCAACATTGTCGAGGCTGGGCTGGCGTGGGAGAGCTGTTTCTCTACAGGAACCGGGTGGGGAAGAAGAGTCAGGGTTCAACCAGCTCTGTGATTAATTTTTTTCATTAATAGGTTTTATTTCTTAGAGCAGTTGTAGGTTTACAGGAAAATTGAACAGGAAATGCAAGTACTCCACATACACTCTCCCCACCCCTATTATTAACGTCTTGCATTAGTGTAGTATATTTGTTACCATCGATGATCCAATATTGATCTATTTTCATTAATTAAAGTCCCTAGTTTACACTAGGGTTCACTGTCTGTGTTGTACATTCTATGGGTTTTGCCAAATGCATAATGACACGTATCCACCACTGTGGTACCACACAGAATATTTCACCACCCTGACAATCCCCTGTGCTCCACATATTCATCCCTCCCTCCAAACCCCCAACCTCTGGCAATCTTTGTACTGTCTCCACAGTTTTGTTTTTTCCAGAATGTCAACAGTTGGAATTATACAATATGCAACCTTTTCAGATTGGTTTCTTTCACTTAGCAATATACATTTAAATTTCCTCCATGCCTTTTCATGACTTAATAGCTCACTTCTTTGTACTGCTGAATACTATTCCATTGTCTGGATGGACCACAATTTGTTTATTCATTTACCTATGGAAAGACATCTTGGTTGATTCCAATGTTTGGGAATTATAAAAAGAAAAAAGAAAAAAGACTGCTTTAAACATTCGTGTTCAGGCTTTTGTGTGAACATAATTTTTCAACTCATTTCAGTAAATACCTAGGCAAACAATTGCTGGATCAGATGGTAGGAGTGTGTTTAGTTTTGTAAGAAAACACCACACTGTCTTGCAAAGTGGCTGCACCATTTTGCATTCCCACCGGCAATGAATGAGAGTTCCTGTTGGTCCGCACATTCCTTAGCGTCTGGTTGTAATTTACTTTCAGAAATAACCAGTTTACAATATTTTTGTAATCATACAAGCCAACATCATGTGACATTTTCACACATATTCTCTCATTTGATCTTTGTTACCACCCTGTAAGGAAGCTTTTATTATCCCCATTTTATAGATGAGGAAACTGAGACTCAGGAAGATTATGTGAAAAGCCCAAAGTCACACACTAAGTGACAAGAGCAGGGCCTGGAATCCAGTCTTCTAAGGACAAAGTCCATGTTCTCTTGCTTCTATCCCACTGAACCAGCCAAAGAGATGGTGCCCAGGGGGGGAACAATGGACCCAGGCTGGCAGGTTCTACAAGGCTCTTCCACGGTTAACTTACCCAGGAGATAGACTGAACAAGTCCTAAGGGTACCTAAAACATCTGTCAGATAAAATTTTATATTCAGCGTTTAAAACAATTAACTCCAGCCATCATGAGAAACATCAGAACATTGTTGGACTTCCTTACCATTATTTTTTGTCTTAGAATTGTTTTTATTTTTAAACAACAGAGGAAGGCACATGCTAATATTTTCAGTGTTTAGTACCCTTTAAAGGCTTCAATACAGCCCTGATCTCTCTCTGTTCACAAATCTCTCATCCTATCATTGGAAACTCAACTATTAGAAATTCATTCATTTATGCCTTTATATAACTTTCCAGGTTTTCAGTCAGCACCTATTAAAATCCACGTACTGGTTGAGAGTGGAGAGAAGCAACCTGTGTATTTTGATTGCAAATTTATTCACAGTAGACCTCAGGAGTTACTCCTATCTGCCTATTCCTTATCTGAACTTCTCATGAGTGGGCTTTTGGTTCACTCCCATACACTTGATCCAATGTAATAATTTACACGTTTGCCCTAGTTAGTTCTTAGTCTCTTTGGGTGAAATTGTTTAGTCTCTCAAATTGCACCCTCTTCCTGCGCTGCTCCCTGTCACATCCTCTTTGGAAAGACTCACGTGGCCTTGCATTGATTCTTCTGTGGGGTTCACTGTTGGTGAGCAGTGGTGTCCTCCTGGTGCCGCCATGAGTCTTCTGCTGAGCCCCTGATGACATCTGGTCTACCTCACTGTTACCTGTCTCTTCTTTCTTTCCTTTTCACCCTCTGGCTAACCCATCAGACCCTTGACTCAGCACTCATGTGCAAGAGCATTGAGGAAGGTTCGAAAGGGCAAAGTCACCCCTCCCTCAGCCCACCTGAGGTCTGGTAGAAAGATCGAGGAGGGCAGTGGCTGGTTGAGCCAGGACCCCAGCCTTATCCACTGGCTCGAAAACTGCTCTCAGACCCCTTTGCCTACAAATGCTGGGCTGCGGCCTCCTCGCCTTAGTCATTCCTTTTCATAAGTGCCCTAGAAATTCATTTTTTTAAAAGAAGGGCAAGAAAAGGAAATAGATCTGCATGATATGTTCGATTTTCTGCAAATCCCATAACCATCAGGAGTGGCCAGGCTTTCATTTCCCGTGAGCTGAGGCCCAGGTGAAACACCCGTGAGCAGAAGTCTGGTGAGATGGTAGCTGACTGCCTTAGGCCCCAGCCAGGGACGATGAATTGGGTTTTGTATCGAAACACTCTCTGCCCTTCCGTGAAGATTTAATACCTCAACTCTTTCGCATCTCATCAGATCAAAAACATAACAACCAAATCGTCAGTACAGGCCCCCCAAAAAGTGCACTGTTTCCTCAGGAAGAGGTTTCCTAAACACAGACCTTTCTTCGGAAGCAGACAGAGTGTTCAGGAGGCAATTTCTGATCTTTTGTTCACAGAGATGGTTTTTCTCTCAGCTTCCAGCAGCAGAAAAAGGCCATTCCGGGGACCACATTTTTTTCCTCCCAAACCTAACAAGTGACCTCATTTTCATTTGCATTCTCATTTGCAAATCCCCCCACCACCAGATTTAGTCAGTATATTATTTTATTCATAATTTTAAAAAGAACACAGCCCATTTCTAAGCAGAGCACAATAGGCATTGCTCTTGTTTGTGATGTTTCCATCCATCATTGGCTCCTCTGGGAGCAGGAGTGGGAGGGAACAGGAGACAGAGGCAGAGAGCCTGGGCCAGCGGTGGAGACTGGGCCAGGGACCACAGAAGAGTACCCTGACCCGCGTCCGAGCCAGCGGTGTTCTCACCACATCTGGGGTCAGGGCTGAGATCATCTTTCGTCTGACTCACTGGTGGTGATGTGTGCTCGTTATTTACTCATCCGTTCATATGCTGTTTAGGTTTACCTCAGGCTGGGTGGAACACGTGCCAAAACAATCAGAAAAGATAATTGATCAAATGGTTGGGTTGTTATTAGAGTGTGTTTTTCTATTTAATGAAGCATGAATTGAGCACTAACGATGTGCTAGGTGTTATGCATGTAAACGTTTTGCAACGTTTATGCATATAAACGTTGCAATAACCCTATGCATTAGGTTTAACTAGTCTCATTTGATAGATCAACAAACTGGAACTTAGCAAGATTTAGTCCTCTGACCAGTTGCACCAAACGAATCAGGGACGAGCCTCTTTCCATGAGAACTGTCAGGCTACGACTTTTGACTCTGTGCCTTTCCTTTTACTATTCACCCATCCTTTCATCCATTCATCATCAGATATATATTTCCCAAGCATGTGGACCAAGTCTGTTTAAGTTACTAGCATCTGCCCAGGACCCAGTGCAATGCTTGGCCCTCTCAGATTGAGAGAAGAAAGACAAGTGGACCAGAAACAAGGGAACAAATCCGTGGGGTCGGTGAGAGGACCGCACAGACAGAGTGGGCGAGGGGAATTAGAGATGGTTCAGAATTCCAGCCTGGGCAACTAGGCGGACAGAGATTTTAGTTACTAAGATAGAGAAGACTAGAAAAGGATGTGGTCTTGGGGAAGCAGTGTGATCAAAGAAGTTAGTGTGGACCAGGGTCAGGTTGGAGTGCCTGTGACACATTCAAGGCAGGGTATCAAGAAGGCAGCTGGATACAGTGGGAAAGTTTGGGCTGGAGATGTTGATATGGGGATTGTCAACCGTATCTGATGGAACTGATGAGATTCTTAAAGAGAGTACAGCATAGAAAGGACAGGTTGAGGTCAGGGGCCCGTGTTTAGGAAACAGGAACCTGCCAGGGAGGCTGAGAAGAACCTGAAAGAGAGGGATGAGTGGGAACAGCAGAGCGCTGGCACCCGGGCTGAGGGGAAGTGTATTCAGAGAAGTTGGGAGGAGATGACGGTGTGGAATTTTTCCTGCAGCTCCAGGAGGGTAGAGGCAGAAGGCAGATGGACCCCAAGTTCTGGCCACCTAAAGGCTGGCACTCATCTTGAGTTTTTGTAACCATAGGGGAGAAACCAGAAGAGGTCGGCTCAAGAGTGCATGGGAGGAGACAAAGTGAAGCTAATGTGTGTAGATGACTTTTGGCAGAAGTTTTCCTGAGAAGGATGCAGAGAAAGGGGATGACATCCAAGATAAGGTGTGGAGTCTAAGGGAGATTTCAAGAGTGGGTGGTAATTGAGTATGAGTTTGCTTGCTTTTTGCCTAATGGGAATGATCCAGGGAAGAGAGGAAGGGCTTCAAGATGCAAGAAAGAGAGGAGGTAGCTGAGGAATCCTTGCGAAGGCAAGAGGAGATGGACACAGAGCACGTGGTGAAGGCTTGGCTTCTTTCACAAGAGACACTACATGTGAGAGGACAGAAGAAGGAAAAGATGAAGGCAGATGTGGTAGGTCTGTGGATTTTGTGGTGGAAATATCTAGTTTCTCCATAAAGTATGAGCTTCATCAACATTTAACAAATCAATGTTAAGTGCCCACTGTATGCCCAGTCTACTAGGCACTAGAGATGCAAAGGGGATTAAGAGTAGTCTTTGCCCCTAAAGGGCTCATGGTCACATGGGGGAGACAGACACTTCATCACATGCTGGAGGTCTGCACAGGACATGGAGTGAGTGGCAGGGGGGGAAAACAACCCAATCATCAGATCAAAGAAATCGGCTTGAGCTGCTGGACGGGGTGCCCAGGCTCACGCACTAGTAGGTGCTTAATAGATGTCACCCTTTGATGATGACAATTATTTAGAATTCTGATTTTCTACAAATGGAGGTCATGATTTGGGAACTGAAATCTACAAAACAGCCCATTATTTCCCCTTCCTTTTCCTATGATGCTGCTGATACAATGTAGAGCTGCCTGGACTACTGCAGATTGAACTCTGACCATCTCCAGATCAAAACAGTCAGTCTCTTTGATAGTGATTGTAAGGCCTTTGTGGAGAAGTGGTAGTGATGGGTCCGGTGAGGCTAATGTTGGCTCTTAACCCAAGCATCATGCAAACTACAGCACGGTCTACCCTACATCCTTAAAGCAGGCCTCTCTAAGGTGAACTTAACACTGCAGGTTTCCCTGCAGCCCAGTACCCCAAGAGGTGGTTGTGCTGCTCCCTTGGACCTCTTTGACAGGAGTGTTTGCACTCTGCAGAGCCACTGGTAGGAAACACACGAGGGAGGCAAGGAAAGGAGCCTGTGCCTGACTCAGTCTCAAGGCCAGGGGCCTCAGACCCTGCAGAAATGCAGAATGCAGCTTGTACCCTCTAAATCAGAGCAGTGAGAAGAATCATGTCTCGGCCAGCAGAAGGGAAAGCCCAATGAGAACAAGATGAACGCAAAAGAACTCGGACCTGCAGAGCAGCCCTGAGAGGCAGTGTCCGTGGGAATGGAAAAGAAATGATTAGAAATGATTTCCTTCCAGATTACGAGGGAAGCAACTGAGCTGTTCTCATGTTCTTCTCAGCCCCAGCTCCATCCCCCATTCTCCCACACCCACAATGCCTAGCAGGTGTCAGAGGAGGCAGAATATTGTCTTGGCTACGAGTATGAGCTCTGGGCCAGGCTGCCAAGTTTGTCATATATCAGCTGTGGCAAGTCTTGACCTCTCAGTGCTTCTGTTTCCCCATCTGTAAAATGGGAATGATGGTGGTAATAATACCAGTAGCTGTATCATTGGGTTGTTAAGAGGATGAAGTGGAGTACTTCCTGGCACAGAGTAGATAGTTAATCAATAAATAGAACTGGATAAATGCCAGAAGGAAGCAGGGCCAAGAGTGGTTGTGTCGGAATAGACCGGCTTCCATTGTGAGAAGACAATCCAGTGAGGCCAATTCATCAGGAGCGTTCCCTTTGAAGGCAGCCTGTCTCTGCTGGCTGACAGCATGGCAGCCTCGGAAACAAAGGCCCAGGCGGAGAGCATCTGTGCTTCACTGGGTGGTGAAAAGGAAAAGAAATAACAAGAAGCAAGTATTGTATTCCTGAAACTGGCTGTCCAAGCTGTACCGTCTCTGCCTCCAAACTAAGGAGCTGAAAGAACATTTACATTCATTAAAAATTTATCTTTCCAGGAAAGAAAAAAAAAAGACCAGTCTTCTTTTCCTCTAGTGAGAAACATGAAAAGATGCTAGAAACTGGCGTGAAAAGTTGGGCCTCCCTTCTTTCTCTGTGGGAAGGAAAACAGTGTGATGAAAAGTTCCGTTGTGTGTTTGGGTGTGTTTATGTTGAGTTAGGTGGGGTTGGTTTGAGCTTATTGTTCTTAACATTTGGCAAGGATTTAAATTATGCGAATAACAGACACCACGGGGCGTGGTGTGATATGATTAATCGTGCAAACTCGGCGCACATAAAGCAGGCTGTTTCCTTGTGGTCCACACACTGCAAATCAAAGAGAATCCTGAGAACATGTACAATGGGGAGGACAAAACCCATCCACCTGGGGGTTGATTGGTTCCATCATTTCATCATTCTGTCATTCATTACATCAGCTGTTCCCTCCAGTCAATGGCCCCCTGGCTTGGCTAAAATTACATCTGGCCCATTTTTTCACTGATAACGCAACTGGCCCCCCGGGCTGGCCCTTTCCTTGCTATTATGCAGGCAGAGGCCCCAAACCCACTGTGCTCCATCAGCCAAGAGTTCCTCTAACTACAGATAAGGGGATGCAGAGAGAGACACTGCCTCCCCCTCAGACCCCCGCTGCTACGGCTGCTACTGAGTGCTCATCTGGAGAGGCCAGCTCCATTTCCTGTCCTCTTTCATACTGGTCTTCATTACTGGCCGCCTGTCCAAAGGCTCCAGCCCAGTTAAGAAATCAAGTGAGGGCTTCATCCAAGGTGCCCTGCAAGCAGGACCAGCCTAACTAGGGCTCCATCGCTTCAGCCCAGGGAGCCCTGGGGCGGGGGGCCATGGCTCAGGAGTGGGCAAGGCATTTGCTCCATGGCTGCACAGCTGTGGGCAGTGTGTAAGCCCGGAGTTGGCCCGCTTCCCCCAGTAGCCTAGATCGACAAAACGCCAATCACTTCGATGAGAAAAAGGCCCCCCAAACTGATCCTGGAGGAAGTCAGTATGTCCATGTTAGGAAATCATCACACCATTTTTCCCAGGCTGTGTTCACTTTTATGTTATTAATTTTTATTAAGGTTCTTTTATTATTGACCATTATTATATTTTTCTACACATGTTATGGAACCCTACTCTACTATTCATATGCACTGGGGGACAGAACTTGACATGTTTCTAAAATAATCTCTTCCATTAGGATGTAATATTACCACATCATAGAAAATTTGGAAACCAGAGAAAAGAAAAAAGAATCAACTCAAATCCCATCAGTCTAATACAAACTCTATTAGCATTTTGATGAATTTCCTTTGAGTCTTTTTCTTATGCATATTTTAACACAGTAGTAATTATCTTTACTTATATTTTTATCTTCCCTTTTTTTTACTTAGCATAGTTATCATATGCAATTTCCATATTATATAATTCTCATAAACAATCATTTTAAGCGTTCCGTAATATTCCATCAAAATCTATGAACCATAATTTATTTAACCCTATCTCAGTGATTGAATATTTAGGCTGTTTTTGCTATTACACTTATAGATTTTTTGGTATTTAGAATTATTTTCTGAGAACAGATTCACAAAAGTGGGATTACTGAGTCAGAGGGTAGGAACATTATTTTGACCGCTGATACACACTGCCAAATTGCTTTCTAATGCATGTTTTAGTCTAACCATATTCCGTAGGCTTTTTAGTCAGCAGCGTTGTTTTTATGTTTGCGGGGGGAGGAGACATATGGCCCAGGAATGGCATCGATATGGTGACAGTCTGGGCTGTCTTGCTCTTTAGAAAGAAGGCCCCTCGAGAAGGCCCTTCTCATGCCCTGGAGCACTTCACACCACAGGACACTTGGTGGAAAAGGAGGAACAAACAGGACCTCTGACCGAGGTGGAGGCAGCCTTGGAAGAAACGTATCAGTGTGTTTCTTTGTTAGGGTGAAAAGCAGAAAATTAACGTCAGACTTGTCATGCATAATTCAAAATGCTTGTTTCTGCTGCATTAAGACATTTTGTTACAGAGAGCCACCTGACCAGCTGTCACCAGGTCACATGTAAATAATAGAAAACAACACTCTGAGGGCATTGCTCTGGATGGATCCCCACCTCCCCTGCCCCCCATGCTTTCCACACCTCTTTACTCCCATGGGAACTCAGTAGGGTTTGGTGTAAGGTTCTCCCCCTACTGTATCTCTGTGAGCAAAGCGTAATTAAGAATCCATGAGATCCTCATCTTCCTTGACACGCCTGGCTTTTCTACCTTCAGACAGGTAGGAAACCAGAGCTGTCATTGTCCAGGCTTGGAAGGCAATGCTTCTTGAAGAGGAATCCACTGGCCAGTGGTGGTTCATGAGGTTTCTTCTGGAAACTCATAGGTGATCCGGTGTCACACATCCATTTATGATGCAACTGACTATTATTTCTAGCACAAATTAGTACTGTGTTTAGATGCAAGACAAGCTCTAAGGAAATCGGCGATAGAGGGTAATTCTGACTTTAGGACTGCCACTCAGGCTGTGCAGGTTGTCCACTGCACAAGAGCACCTGGCTTGGGGGGAGTGGTTGGGGGAGGAGGTGGCAAGTAAGTTAAGACTGATACCTAGCCTACTAGCTACTACCCAGTATATATACCCTAGCCTGAGACTATGCCCAGGTAATATTGTTATTTGAGGAGTACCATTTTTTTTTTTTTTTTTAATTTATTTATTTATTTATTTATTTTTGGCTGTGTTGGGTCTTTGTTTCTGTGCGAGGGCTTTCTCTAGTTGCGGCAAGCGGGGGCCACTCTTCATCGCGGTGCGCGGGCCTCTCACTATCGCGGCCTCTCTTGTTGCGGAGCACAGGCTCCAGACGCGCAGGCTCAGCAGTTTGTGGCTCACGGGCCCAGTTGCTCCACGGCATGTGGGATCTTCCCAGACCAGGGCTCGAACCCATGTCCCCTGCATTAGCAGGCAGATTCTCAACCACTGCGCCACCAGGGAAGCCCGAGGAGTACCATTTTTTAAATGAGCTTTTTATTTGAGAACAGTTTTAAATTTACATAAGGATTATAATATAGTGCAGAGTTCTCACATACCCCTCACCCAGTTTCCTGTATTGTTAATATCTTCCATTAGTACGGTACACTTGTTATAATTAAGGAATCAATATTGATGCATTATTATTAAGTCCATGCTTTATTTAGATTTCCTTAGTTTTTACTTAATGCCCCTTTCTATCCCAGCATCCCGTCCAGGATACCACATTACGTTCAGCAGTTTTGTCTCCTTGGGCTGTTCTTGACTGTGACATTTTCTCAGATTTTGTTTGTTTTTGATGACCTTGCCAGTTTTGAGGAGTCCTGGTCAGGCATCTTGTAGGATGTCCCTTGGTTGGAATTTGTCTGATGTTGTCTCATGATTTAGACTGGGGTCACTGGTTTTGGGGATGACCACAAAGGTAAAGTGCCACTTTCATCACATCATATCAAGGGTGCATTCTATCAACATGACTTGTCACTATAGAGGTTACCTTTGATCACCTGGCTGAGGTCATGTTTGTCAGGTTTCTCCACGTAAAGTTACTCTTTTTTTTCCCACTTTTCATATTGCTTTGGAAGGACATCACTACGTGCAGCCTACAGTTAAGAGGTGAGGAGTGGGCTTCCCTGGTGGCACAGTGGTTGAGAATCTGCCTGCCGATGCAGGGGACACGGGTTCGAGCCCTGGTCTGGGAAGATCCCACATGCCGCGGAGCAACTGGGCCCGTGAGCCACAACTACTGAGCCTGCGCGTCTGGAGCCTGTGCTCCGCAACAAGAGAGGCCGCGATAATGAGAGGCCTGCGCACCGCGATGAAGAGTGGCCCCCACTTGCCGCAACTGGAGAAAGCCCTCGCACAGAAACGAAGACCCAACACAGCCATAAATAAATAAAAATTAAAAAAAAAAAAAAAAAAGAGGTGAGGAGTTATTCTCCACTACCTCAAGGGCAGAGTATCTACACAAATTATTTGGAATTCCTTTGTATTGGAGATTTATCTAGCCTCCTCTATTTATTTCTTTCACTTATTTATTCAATCATTGGTTTATAATATGAGTCCATACTGTATCCACATTATCAGTATGGACTCATGAATATTTATTTTATACTTTGGGTTATAATCCAACACTATTTTATTGCTCAAATTGTTCCATCTTTGGACATTGGGAGTTCTTTCAGTTGGCTTACTTCCCTTTGGTATAACCCATCACTGTGAGGGTTTTTTTTAGACTATGTTGAATTGTTTCCCCCAAAACAAAATATGCTGAAGTCCTAACCCCCAATATCTCAGGATGTGACCATAGTTCGAAATAGGTTTGCTGCAGATGTAACTAGTTGAGATGAAGCCATACTGGAGTAGAATAGCTTATTAATCTAATGTGACCAGTGTACTTACAAGAAAAGGAGAGAGACACAGGGAGAAGATGGCCATGTGATGACAGAGGCAGAGATTGGAGTGATGTATCTGTAAGCCAAGAAATGACAAAGATCACCCATAAATACCGGAAATTAGGGAGAGGCAGGGAAGGATTCTCCCTTACAAGTTTCAGAGGAGGTATGGCCCTGCTGACACCTTGATTTTAGACTTGTAACCCTCTAGAACTGTGAAAGAATAAATTCCTGCTGTTTTAAGACACCCACTTGGTAGTATTTTGTTATGGCAGCCCTAAGAGACTAACACAGCACTTCCTTATTTTCTGGCATTATAAGATGCTCTAGACTCATCTTGTATATGACCTGCCCCAGTCCTAGAATCAGCCGTTTCTTCAAGGAGCCCTGGTTCCTTTTATTAGAGAATGGTATTAGAAACGAAAATCTGCATGCTAAGTGTGCTTGGTTTTTTTTTTTGTTTTTTTTTTTTTATAAATTTATTTATTTATTTTTGGCTGCGTTGGGTCTTCGCTGCTGTGCGCGGGCTTTCTCTAGTTGCGGCGAGCAGGGGCTGCTCTTCATTGCGGTGCGCGGGCTTCTCATTTTGGTGGCTTCTCTTGTTGCAGAGCACGGGCTCTAGGCGCGTGGGCTTCAGTAGTTGTGGCTCGTGGGCTCAGTAGTTGTGGCTCGCGGGCTCTAGAGCGCAGGCTCAGTAGTTGTGGCGCACGAGAAGTGTGCTTGTTGCTACTGGAGTGCTGTTGCTTCTAGGCGCTCTCAGAGGACAGAGCAGGGAAATATATACATGCACACTAACCCTCACATACACACATATCTATAAATAATTCCATATGTAACCATCTGTATCTATAGTAAACTAAGCATGCATTCATACTCTCATCCAGGTCTAATCCATTACCACACTGTAGCTGCTTCCTTTTGCTCATCTGTAACCTCCCACCCCAACAGGGAGTTATCCGGCTCCCACCATCCGCCATCCATTTACTTAATTGTTCAGTTCTAGTGTACATGTAGAGCATCTCAGAATGGTTAACCTGGAGTTTCCTTTTGTAATTCATGCAAAAAGTGCTACCCAGGCTAGTAGCATCCCTGTGCCCCCTCCCTACTGAGCTCCCTCCCAGCCAAGTTTAAGAACGTGCAACCTCTGCACTTCCCCCTCATCTTCTCTAAAACCAAACTTAGTCTCTCAAAAGGATCTGTTATCAGCTATTTATATCTTTGTATCAGTCAGGATAAGTTAGGTTTGGCTGCAGGAACAAATGAACATCAATATCTCAGTTTCACTTAGTACAACAAAGCTTGGTTACTAATTCACATCAGATTCTGATGCAGCTTGGGTGGCCCTTCTCCATGTTCAGCTTTATCATCTTGAACTTGTGGCCTCCAAAGTCGGGACAGGAAGGAGAGAGAGAGCTGGCAGATCATGCAGGATTTTTTAAAGACCCAGGCCTGGAAGTCACTTACATTCCTTCCACCCACTTGCCAGTGGAGAACTGTCTCTTGGCCTGAAGCTGATTCCTAGCAAGGCTGGGCAGTGGAAGTCACCCTGTGAGCCCAGGAGAGGAAACCATATGCTGCGAACATAGCATTGTGTCTGCCTTAATCTTTGTGTGAGTTTTGGTCAGTGTGCTAACTTTCCCCAAATCAGTTTTATTTTAAATCTTAACTTTGTAACAAAAAGTCTTCTTTTATGATTAAGGACTTTTGAATATTTATAAGCAGGGAGAAAGGAAAGGGCAGCTTAGGAAATGTTTTTAGCCCCTCCCCTAAAATTTATCCTATAGGCAGCTCCCTTTTCTACCAATACACAAGGTCAAATTCATGATGATATTTAATTTTTTTTAAAGCTTCATCATTTGTTGGTGACTCATCAAAAGCAGCTCCACAATTTCCTTTTCTTCTCCAGAGCTAAGGTGGCAGATGAAAGTGGGTGGGCCAGGTGGTCAGCAGAGCCCCCTGGTGCCCTTGCATGATGCATGGGCCAAAGGGAATTGAGAGGCACCATTCAAGGGCAGCTTCTTCCATGTGATTTCTGCTGCTGTGGGAGAACAAATGTTTTTATTAGGAAAGGAGACGAGCCCCATTCTTCTTAGAATTTTAGTGTCAGACGAAACCTTAAAAATGAGGTCCAAATAATTTTTTAATGACACAGGGAGAATGCTTATGATAATTTAACATTCAGGGAGAGGAAAAGCATGTTACAAAATTGTTCGATTTCACTCTGCAATACACTATGTACAGAGAAAGCAGAATACACCAAAATATTAACAATGGTTTCCTCTGAGCGGTGGAATAATGGGTGTTTTTAATTGTCTTGTTTATACTTTGATATATTTTCCAAGCTTTCTATAATGAGTACACATGACTTTTATCATCTGGAAAGGAATGCTGAGAAAAAATTTTAAAGATACCTAATCCAAGTCACCTCCCTGTTGTAGAGATGAAGAAACCAATGCCTGGAGAGAGTAGATTGTTTCTCAACATGACACAGATATTAAATCGAAAGGTCAGGAACCCAAGTGCTAGCATCGAGCCTATCTTCTCCACAGCTCCCATTAGAGAGTATAGCACATACAAATTAAGCCCTAGGGAAATATCACCCCCACTTCCACCCACACCACATACCCATCCACAACCCCCCTATCACGCCGATCCAAAAAGCCAGAGTTAAAATGGCTCCCAAACCCTCCCTCCACTTCACCCAGAGGCCTGGGAGCTCTTGCCATCTCTAGGGAGGGGAAAGGAACTTCTATTTAATATCTGAGATAGGCAGGCATTGTGCTGGAACTTTATAACTCACTGAAACTCAACAGTGAGAATGGGAAAGGGAGGGTGGGGAGAGGAAGACTAACACGGACTCATAACAAACTAAGCCATAAGACTGCTTCATCCCCATTTTACAGGTGAAAAGACTGAGGCACACTCATGGCCACCAGTAGCAGAGCTAAGATTCAGACTTACCCCAGGCTTTCTGGCCCTCCTGTGGACACTATTACCATTCAGCCTCCCTGCTGCACCATGTTTCAGGTACATATTCAAGGCTCCATAGGTATTTGTTGAATTCATGTAAAGACCTCAATTGTGTCCCATGCCTGAGATTTCAGCAGGCTCTCAAATCTCACCCTGAAAACACCTGCCAGCCTAGCACAGGTGGCCTGGCCTGCATCCCAAGGTGATGTGGGCATCTGGGCACTTCTGGGTACCCATTTACCTTTGCACAGGACATCCCCCAAGCTTGATGCCCTGTCAAGAGGCTGCTCAGGGAAGATATATACTGATGAGAAATCTCAGCCTCCAGATTCATTTTTCAAAGAAGCCAAGCAAATCTGGTGATTTATTCTCTGTCATTCTGATCCCAGCATATGTTCCACATCAGGTAAGTGAGATAGAAGGGATGGTTCAGCAAACATTAAGTTAAAAGAAACTCTGTCAGGCTTCCCCACGAATAGCTGGCTTTTATTTAAAGCCACAGAGTAATTAATTACACTGAGTAGAAAGCTAAGGCTCTCTCCTGCACCATACTTCTCAAGTGTGTTCAGCAAGAAGACGCTGTTCTTACACAATCGCGGTACACATGCCCACGCTGGCTTGGGTTTGTGCTGCTTCCTCATTTTATTCCTTCTCATCTGCTGTCCCTTCTTGTTTTCCTTTGAATCTGAATCCCTCCCTACCTCTCTCTCCCTGTGCTTCCTGCCCATCTTCCCTCTCCTAATCCTTCTCCATCTCCTCCCTTCGCTGGGACCCCCGTTTCTGGTCTCAGATGTTCCGTCCTCCCTTCCACACATGACCTGGGGCTTCCCACCACCGGTGCATGCAGCCAGGCTCAGCCCAGCTACTCCTCCAGCCCTGCCTCTGGTGACAGACCTAGAACTTGTTCTCTCCATCCCTGCCAGCTGCGCATCTGCTCCTGAAGATGGTATACATGGTAGCAGAGCGCTTAGCTCAGTCATTTCTGCTTGATCCTAAGAAGGGACCTGTACCGTGTGTCATTAATTCATGAAACTCATCTGAATAGGAGAGAACGTCATGACTTTATTTGGCTACGATGGTGACTGTTGTGGATGGAGCCATGTAGATGGACAGATGGGAGGAAGGAAATAAAAAAGTATGGAAGGACATTATCATCTCAAGAAGCATTTATTAAGCACATACTGTGTGCTAAGCTTGGTGTGAGATGTTGAGAATATGAACATAAAGTAAAACAAGATTCTGATTCTAAACATTCTAGTTGGTGAGACACACATGAAAATAACAATTATAAATAGAAAAGGAGACCTTATAAATAGCGATTGGGCAAGGTTTTCTGGGACTACAGGAGAGGATATTATCATTCAGGTGGAGTAGGGAGAAAAAGAGTTAACATAGGTTTCCCAGGAGACAGTTCTGCAGACAAACAATGTCGGAAAGGAAATAAATGTGTTTTAGGGAGAGAGAATAGCCCAGTTCCCAGTCACTGAGGAATAAAGGGTTGAATCCTGTTAAGAGACCCACTAGTAGAGCATGGATGGGACATGGGTGAGGGTGGGAGACGCACAGAAGATGAAGCTGCAGGGTCTCAGGGGCAGGTCATGGAGCCGTATAAGCCCTACCAAGGAGTCCAGACTTCAGTGTGTGGATAATGGGGAGCCACTGAAGACATTTAAGCAAGCGAATAACATGGTCCGTCTTACATTTTTGATAAAGCACTCTGACAGGTGTGTAGATTGGCTTATAGGTTTCCAAGACAGGTGGCTGGAGATGACCCTTCAGATAAGAGATGATAAAGGCTATACCCACAGCAGCGGTGATGGGCAAAGATGGCAGGAGCATTTGTTGAGTTTCTGCTGTGTCCTAGGCACTGAGCTAGATGCTTTCATACGTGTTACCTCATGTGTGTGTTCAGAAGCACGTACACAACTGTATAGCTCATCACGCCAAAACTGAGCACACAACTGGTAGACTATAAAATAATACAAGTGACAGTTCTTCTGCACTGAAATGGTATAAATGGGTCCTTGAATGGAATTGAAATAGCTTGTGTTGGTGTTTACATGGACTACGTGATAGCTTTTGTTCAAGAAGAGCTAATGTGCACTCTCCATACATTGCCTGTGGGAATATATGTCGGTACAACCTTTCTGGAAAGCAGCACGGCCCTACTTTTCAAAAGCTGTAAAATATGCAATTTTTGTTCCAGCAATTTCTATTCTAGAAATTCAAACTAAAGAAAAATGAGGGATGTGTGCAGAGATTTAACTAAAAGGATATTTATCGTAGCATTGTTGTCATAGCAAAAATATAAAAGCCATACAAACTGCAACAATTGAGGCCTGGTTAAATATGTTAGAGCACAACCGTACGGTCACATAGTTTGCAGCCTTTCAATGCCATGGTGTGGAAGTATATTCACGGACATGGAAAGATGTTCACACAGATTTAGCCTCTCTTCAAAGATGCAGTCTAAATAAAAATGGGTGATTGCTATGCAAACACAACTTTAAGACAAATCCCCTGGCATCCCCTTGCACTAGTTTCCAATATATTTTTAAGTGGAGAAGCAAGTACAGAACAACATATATAGCGTGATCCCATTTTAATTAAAAAGAAAAATATGTGCATGTGAATCTCATGAATTTATAACCCTAGAAAGGGTGGCATGATATCTACTGAAATGTTAAATGTATTTATCACTGGGTAGGGAAACATAGGGGTTAGATCATTTTTATTTTATTCTTTTGGATTGTCTATAGTTTTTTCATTTATTTGTACAATGAGCACGTATTTCTTATATTTAAAAAAAGAAAATAGGAGGAAGGAAGTCCATCACAGTCCTTACAACTGTGCAGAGAATAGACTTACCCTCTCTTGTTGCTTCGTTTATTCAACCATCCTGCTTGATGTACCTGTTATTTCTAGGCATCATGGAAGGTACCAGGGATGCAAGGATAATGAAGCATGATTCCTGTCCTCAAGGAGCTTATAATCTAACAGGAAAACTGATTAATAGATCAATAATTATAACATGGTGCAGTAGGGAAAGCAATGATGGAGGTGTTTACATCATTTGACGGGCTCACAAATGAGTCCTGTAGGTGATTAAAAAGTGACTTGCGTTGGGTGGCTGTCGTTCTGCCCTCCATGCATCTCTTCTTGTCTTGTCTTGACTGGGAAAGAGGCAGCGTGGTGGGTGGACAGAGTACTGGGTAGGAAATCGGCTCTGGTCTGGCCCTTCAACTAACCCAGGAAACCTTTTTCATCTCTTGTCATTTGGTGTACAAGACCTTTCTCTGCTTCCAACCTACATTTCCAGTCTCATCTCCCACTGTTGCCTTCATTAACTCTGCGTCCTGCTTCTCACCTGAACTCTCACTGTCCTCTTGACCTTCCAGACCCTTGAACAACTTGGTGACTTGAAACATACTGTTGTCTTTACCTCTAACCCAGGCTTCTCTGCCTCAGCACCATTGACCTTAGGGGCCAGATAATCCTTGGTGATGGGGCTGTGCCGTGCCCACGCCTTGCAGCATCCCCGGCCTCCGCTCTCTAGAAGCAGTAGCCTCCCTCCCGTCGTGATAATCAAAATGTCTCCAGACGTTGTCAGATGTCCTCTGGGGGAAAAAAGTCTCCCCAGGTTAAGAACCACTGCAGTCGCCAACCATGTAACCACGGAAAGGTCACTTAACATCGCTGGGCCTGAGCCATCATCCAGGAAGTCGGGACATGGAAATAGGAGCAAGCAAATATCCTGTGGCTGTGATGGTCCGTGGTTCAGTCAGGTTTACTGGGCTCCCTGCAACTGCTCCACGTTGTGCTATGGGCTAAGGGGACACTGGGAGAAGTCCTGTTCCTGCTCTCTCAAGTCGCTGGGGAAAAAACTCTACACATCAAACAATTAACAAGCAACAGGCTGCAGCGTGTAAACTGAGTCCAGTTCTGAGGCCCTGAGCGTTCCTGCACTGAAGTCCAGCTGGTGATGCCGTTCCGGGGCCCTGGGACAGTTTCTCTCTTGACATTTGAGCTTTGGTACCGCTCACAGATGGCAGTGCTGGCTGACATCTCTCAAGAAGCCACATGGGGCATCTATGGTTGCAAATCCAAATTTCCGAAACCTCCCGGAGGCCTCATGTGACCATTGCTGTCCTGGGCTTCCGGGGGCTGCTCCGGGCAGTGCCATGAAAGCTGGGCACTGCTGGCTGGGTGGGAGGCCCCGTCACCCAGGGCTCATCTGAAAATGCTTCCTGTGGAGAAGAACAGCAGGCAGGGGACTCGGTGAAAGGAGGAAGGACATCCACTAAACCATCCCCTCCGTTCTCTTTGGATTACCATGAAGTTTTAACAGTCAACTTCTGTGACTCCAAAATCCCCAAGCTTTGGATAGACACCCGGCTTTGGGTCGAGCTAGAGCCTCTTCCTAGAGAAGGACTCAGTCTCTCCCAAGGGACCTGGATTAACCCTGCTGTTTGCTCACGTGGCACGGAACCCAAGGTTGACCTGGTCTTGCCGTCAATGCCCTGAAACACTGTGTCTCCGCTAAGGCGTATTTCTCTAGCCCTTTTTCATCATCTCGTTTGACTCCCAGCCACGCTGGGAAGTAGGTGGCAGTGTCTTTATTCTACCAATGGAAAACTGTGGTTCTGCGAGGTTTCATCACTGAAGATGGACAGAACCAGGACCCGAAACCCAGGTCTCTGCCTCTCTCCATGCTCACTGCCCGGCCCCTCAGGAAGCTCCACCTGAAACACACATTCTCTGCCCCCTGTTCTTCACTCCTCTCTGTGCAAGTGCGAAGGGAGCCTCGGAGAGAGCGGAGGGTGTGGGAGGGAATCCCCCGCAGACAAGTCTGGACCAGCTTCTAGAGGCCAGGCCCCTGCAGAGCAGGCAGAGACCCAGGGAACCCCCGAAGAGAAGGGTGACCCACAAGCGCCTGAGCCAGGCCTGACCGCCCTCTGGGGCAGCCGCCAAGGCTCCTACCATGCTGCCTCTGGAGCCCCTCCCCCTCAGGGAGGTGGTCAGCAGTGGTCCTCCAGGCTCAGCGCCCCAACTCCCCCAAGCCACAGGAGTCAGGAGCCTCAGGGCAGCCTCTTTCTCCAAGTTCTTCAGGTAAAAAGAGCAGGCACATGGCCAGTGTGATGTGAGAGAGCCCCAGACTTGGCTTGAGAAGAAGCCAATTCAAATCCCAAATCATTCCCTCATCTACAAAAATGCAAATAATAGCATTTCCTCCTCCAAGATCTGTGTTAGACTTAAAAGTTAACTATATTCAATATCTTGTAATAACCTATGATGGAAAATAATCTGAAAAATAATAAATATATATATATATATATATATATATATATATATAACTGAATCACTTTGCTATATATCAGAAACTATCACGACAATGTAACTCAACTATACTTCAGTTTTCAAAATGGCAGCAGGGGGGCAAGAGGGGAATCACTGCCCAGACCAGCACACACAAAAAATCACATACATAAGATATTTTACAGAACCTGGTCCATGAAAGGCAATTTTTTTTTTTAATTAGGAAATGTTTCTTGAGCACTTATTATGCACCAGGAATGAGAAGAGGCCCTGAGGACCTGGGGGAACGAGACAGGCTCTGGGCATCCTCGGTGGTCTGGAGGCCCCGCCCTGGCTGCGCAGACTCCCTTAGGGGGCGTTTGGGAAGTTCAGAAGGAGGAGCGCCACGGGCACTGTCCCAGGGCTCATATTTATCTCCTCGCGAGTCGAGACGGTCTCCTCGGTCAAGGAGCTCCGACCACCTGCATTCCCCATACAAAGCTGGCGTTGTTGGAAGTGTCCACGCTGCTGGGAAAGATCTGTAACTTGATGCTTCACTCAGTGGGACTGGGGAGAATTCCATTTTGCTATCGGGAGCCAACGTCCAATGCATCCATCTGAATTTTTAAATCGAGGCACTCCTTAAGCGAGCACATCTGGCAAAGAGCTCCCTCTGCCTGTCGCCCGCGGCTTGCATATTCTTTGACAGAACGGCCAGGAGGTGAACGCACTGATTTCTAAGAATGCGGAGCTATTCTGGCACCATGGAGCTGGGCCTTTGTTGTTTACCCCAACTGCTTCGAACCAATCAAGCCTGGTGGACAACTGGTTCTCGATAGCATAATGGGAAACCCTGTTATTATTTTATTAAGGTAAACCACATTTGGGACTCCTGGGGTGCAGCAGGGGTCCGTTCTGGGGTGCCGTGGGGTGGAGCAGCTCACAGGCACGAGCCCAAGACTTGTTGCAGAGCAGCCGGCAGCAGGAGCGGCACCTTGACAAGGAGAAGCTTTAGAAATCGGAGTAGGAGGCTGGGCTCCTGGGCTGCAGCAGGAGCCGGCTGTCAGCTTGGCTTCCATTGAGGGTGCAGATCCAGCTGGCTCGGAAGATGGGTCAGCATCTCCGAGAGAGCCCTGCCCTGGAGGAGCCAACCCAGCCCAAGGGCTCAGCTGTCCAAAGGAGAATTTTGCCAACTGGAGCTGAAAGAACTTGACAGGAGTCCCATTCTGCCTCTGCCCTGGGGGGAGGCACAGGTCATGCCGATGCAGTGCTGAGGTGTAGCGTGCGCAGCCCACACCCACTCTCAGCCCCCCCGTTTGCACACTGCACACACACCCTGCACTATGTTTGGGTGAGAGCATGGGTGGTGTTCCGGGTACGGGTAGCCCAGAGCTCTGACGACCAAAGCAAAATGCCGTAACTGAAGCACCCAGGGCACAGCTGCAGTCAGAGTTCGAAGGCCGTCTGCCGCCAGGATTCCCTCTCACTCAGGGGAGGTCAGTGATTGTTCTATTCAGGCCTTCAGCCGATTGGATGAAGCCCACCCACAAGCAGAGCACGTTGGAGGGTAATCGGCTTTATTCCAAGTCCACCGACTTCAATGCTAAATCCAAACAACACCTTCGCGGAAACAACCAGGATATGTTTAACCAAGTATCTGGGCACGGGGATCAGTTGACACATGAAATTAACCATCACTGTCCTGTTAAATCAAGAGATTGAACTGCAGTGAGTTGGAAGATTCCTTCATTTCCGGTATTTTAGGAGGCTAGCAGCTCTGGTAAACGAGACACAGACAGTGCTTTCCCTGTTGGAACTTTTTAGAGAAGCAAGCTATCCTTAGTGGTTTGCCCAAGATCAATGATGCCGCCAAATGATTCCACAGTGGACCCCCCTCCCCAGCTGACTCCAGATGACAAAACCTCAGGACATGACTTTGCTCAGTGGCCTAGTTCTAATGTTCATGGGAATCACCCGGGGACCTTTCAACCGAGCCGTTTCCCAACCCATCTGTGAAGATTCTTATTTGTTAGATGTGGCATCGTGTCGGGGGCCTGGGCCCTAAAACCTACCCAGCAAGAAAGTAGCTACTTGGGACCTGGGAAGAAACACCCCGAGGGCAGGAGGCTGCCAAAAGTACCATGACTGCCTCCCCAGGAGGCTGCTTGATTCAGGAGCCCCCAGGTGACTTCACCTGGTGTGATCTGTGGACACACTTTGAGATACGCTGGCCCGGCCTCTTCAGAGCATTCCAGGCTGAAGCAGTGAGGGTGGGGGGGTGAGTGCAAAGCAGGTAGGTAGGTGCCTTTGGAAACACATCAGTTAGCAGCTTGCCACTCCCTTTAGCTCTTTCCTACGCGTCTCACTGCTCACCTGTCCCTCCCACCCGGTGGCTGAAACTTCCTCCCCACAAACCTCTTCCTCAAATTATCCCAAATTATGAACCATCCCTGCTGGGCGGGAGGGGAGGTGCCCAGGTCGGCGTTTCACCTGTACGTGTGCTGCCTTTCACTCTCTATCCCAGAAACCCTCTTAGCAGCCTCGAGTTTGAGGGTCTGCTCCTCCAAAAAATGACCAGGAAGGAATTTAGCATCCTTCCTGAGCGCCGTACCCAAAAATCTTACTGCTGTGTTTTGCTTTTAATTTGTAGCGTCTCTTTCCTCCCAAACAACACGGGGAGATTTCATCAGACCTGAAGATTTGGAGTCTAGACTAGATAAGAACTCCCATCAGTGGGAGCTACACTGGGTCTGTCTGCCCAGGGAAGCCGCTGGAACCTCCCTGCTCTCCGGGCAGGGGGGGAGATTGTGGTTCCCTGAGATTGCCCTCTCGCCAACCCCCTAAGACAGGGAGCAGGGGGAGAGGAAGGGGTTTAGGGAGCAGGGCTGGGTCAGAGGATATTAAGATATAATTAAGGCAAGAAGGATGCTGTTTTCTATTGATGGATGCTCAGCCCCTCCACAAGAAGTGTACAGATGGGCCTCAGGTCTTTGGGTCAGGAGTCGACGCCTGCAGGACGGAAGCCATGTCTGGCCGGATTAGTCTGCACCAAAGCTATTGCTTCACCTGAAAATGTTTTTTAATAAAGGTATTGATTGGTGACCAGATGATCTTACATTGGTCACTTCTAATGGTTCATAGCCACGGAGGAAACCAGTCATTCATTCACCAACTATTTTTTCTAACTGCCCTCAGGCACCAAGATAGAGCCTGGCGATACAGAGCAGAGTAGGAAAGACAGTGATGCCCTGCCCTGGTGAAAGCCCACAGCAGAGCCGGGAGGAGAGGCAGGCAAATGATTAGTCAGATGGAGAATGAATGACAGTGTAAGTACTCGGATGGAGAAGTTCAGGGAGTACTGTAGCATGGGAAGGAGTACGGCCTCCCTAACCAGGCGCTGCAAGTTCAGATATTTCTGCCAAATGGTCTCAAACAAGGCTAAACCTCAGTTTCCTCGTCTGTTAAAAAAATAATAATAAAGTGAAGGGATGAAATGTCTTTCCTTGCCAGGTGGGTTAGTGATGACTGAGATACAAGAGTCAGAGCCAGAGCATCTCACACAAGGCTTGGTCTGTATCCCTTTGTAGCAAATGTTGGTTCCTCTTTCTGACCCTCCATCTTCCAGTGGTGCCGATGTCCGTTCCCTTGCCTGCCCGGGGTGAGACGTGGAGCCCAGGCAAGGGCTTCAGGAAGAAGCCAAAGTGAGTCTTCCTCCAAGGCTGTCTTGAGGAAGAGTCCCAGGGGGTCCCATGAAAGTTGAGGGAGCCTCTCTCGTCGGGCATGACTGGGTGGAAATATCAGATCCTTCAAGGCCTGTGCAACCAGCCGGCCCATAATCACTTGCAACAGACACATGATGTGCTTCGCCTTCCATTTTATAACAATCAAGGCATTTTTTTTTTAATTTTTTTTATAGCTACTTTATTTATTTATTTATTTATTTTTGGCTGTGTTGGGTCTTCGGTTCGTGCGAGGGCTTTCTCTAGTTACGGCAAGTGGGGGCCACTCTTCATCGCGGTGCGGGGACCGCTCTTCATCGCGGTGCGCGGGCCTTTCACTATCGCGGCCCCTCCCGTTGCGGGGCACAGGCTCCAGACGCGCAGGCTCAGTAGTTGTGGCTCACGGGCCCAGCTGCTCCGTGGCATGTGGGATCTTCCCAGACCAGGGCTCGAACCCGTGTCCCCTGCATTAGCAGGCAGATTCTCAACCACTGCGCCACCAGGGAAGCCCCCAGGCATTTTTTAAAAGATTCTGTTAATTGCCATCTGCAGACGATTATTATCTATTCAGAATCCCCTGGCGCAAATGAATCACACACCATACATCGTGTCTGAGCTCTTGCAACCCGTTCACTGACCCCAAATGCCGCTGGGACTGGAGAGACAGGAAGAGAAGGGGGCTGAGTGGCAGGAAAGGGGCAGAAGTCTTGGGAGAAAACCAGGAGGCTCCTTCGGGTGTCTGTAGGTCGGAAGCGGGTGAGTGGATTTATGATCCCTCTGGGGTATGTTTAAGGCAAGAGAAGAGAAAGGTAGCGAATGGGTAGATTCTGCTCACAACTGAAGCGGCAGAGGAGGGAGGACCCTGGCCAGCTTGCAGCACGGAGGGTCCACCCCACACCCAGCTCGGGCTCTCAGCTGCTGGCTCCACCACCGTTCCAAGTGGAGCTGCAGTTATCCTGACTCTGAGGCTTGGAATGTGGGAAGGAAGGGAGCTGGACATGCCTGCAGAGTCTAGCTAGGAGTTTTTAATGGAATCTGGAAATCCTCCCATAGAGGGAGCTGGGAAAAACAGTAATCACCAGCTGTTACCCACAGAGTTCTAGCTATATGCCCAAAGCTCTGTCAAATCAACCCAACTAGTTGTGTACTGTTACCTTCACTTTATAAATGAGGAACCGAGGCTCAAGGAGATTAAGCCAGTTGCCTAAGATCACACAACTCGTCAGTGTTGAAACCCACATCTTCTGATTCCAGAACCCCAGCTGGAAACTGTATTATATTCTTCTGCCTCTCCCCTGGGGGCCAACCTATGTAATCTCACCAAAGACAAATTTTTACTTCCTTATCCTTCACAGGGCCTAGTATCAAGCAGGATATTCAGGAAACATTTAATAAAAAGTTGCTAAATGAAGGAAGGAAGGAACCAGGGGATTGAGAAGTCTGTCTGTGCATTTCAGTGTTAAATGGAAATATGCAAAATGCATGAATATCGTATGCAAATCAACCTCTCTCATTCTCATCAACTGCCTGTATTGGCGTCCCATTGGAGAGAGGAGAGGGTTGCATGGGTTTCACTGGGATGGGCTTCCCTTCTTGATGACAATATCTTTCAGTCATGGCTCCTGTTGACTTGAGCAGATATTGTAGGATGTGTGTGACTCCGGCCTCTCTTGGTCATCTATCAAAATTCTATCCATCCTTCAAGATTTGCTTCCACAGAGCCTACCCTGACTACTGGCCCTGATCCAATCTATTAACCCCCTTCCATGTTCTGGGTCCTTTGCTAGAGGAGACACTCGTAAGCAGGTAAATCTATTAGACTTTGTGCAAAATAGAGGTGTGTATGAAGCATAGGAATAAGAAAAGGAGTGATGGGCAGGAGACAGGGCCTGCAGGAAGGTTAAGGGAGGCTTCCCAAAGGAAGAGATACCTGAATGAGATCTTAAAGGCTCTGTAGGAGACTGACAGGTAAACAAGACAGAAAGGAGATCCCAGGGGACAGCCTACACAGAGGCATGGCAGTGTCCCACAGAAATGTGTATTTTGGAAGCTACGAGTACTATTTTATTTTTAATGATTTTGAAACATAAACCAGATTATGCTGTTTCCCCGCTAAAAATGCTTCACTGGTTTCCACACACAGAGAAAGCAGTCTTGACACCGTGCCATGGCCTGCCACGTTCTGGTCCCTGCCTCCTGCCCAGACTTACGCCAGGTCCCCTTGCTCCCAGATTCATCAAGCTCCAGCCACAGCAGCCTTCCTTCTGTTCCTGAAGGGTACCCAGCTCATTTGCACCTTAGGACCTTTGCGCTTGCTATTCCATGTGCCTGGAATTCTCTTTTCTCAGCTCCACTCCCCCACCCCCATTCTGGGGAAAGGAAGCTCATATTCAAGTCTCAGCTCAAATATCACAGCCCCCAAGAGTCCCACTCTGACCACCCCATCCAAAGTACTCTTCCAGCCCACCTCCAGTCACTCATCACCCTGTTTTACTTCCTCCTGTGTACTTCTCACTGTTTGAACCTACCTTATTTATTTCTTTACTTTTTATTGTCAGTCTCTTCTACACACACTAAACCGTAAGTTCGTAAGATCTTCAGCCTGCCTGACCGATTCACATGCATCCCCAGAGATCAGGGACACACAGTGCCTGCACCTAATAGGCCCTCAGTATTTGTGGAATAAGTGGATGGATGGATGGATGGATGGATGGATGGATGGATGGAGTAAATAAATGAATGAATGATTGTTGTTGGACAAGGCTGATACGAGGAACCATAAGGACGGAGAGACATTCAGGGAGCCAACCCCACTGGGCTTTGGATGTCATGCAGATCATTTATCCTATAGCTGATGGGGAAACTAGGAAATTATCATTCTCACCAGACAACTTAGCATTTGATTATCTCTTGCTTTGCATTGGCTTTTGAGAGTTTCTTATGCCTGAACCTTATCTCACCAAATCACCAACCAGATAGTGTGAACCAATTTTTGCAGAGAACTCTACGTAGTCCTTCTTTTACTGGGTTTTCATGGGCAAGTTTCTCCTTGTAAATCCCTCTAGCACTTGGCTGAACATAGAGTAGGTTCTCAATAAATATCTGTTAACTGATTGAATGTCTGAGGTGGTCCTTTAAAAGAGTAAAAAGAAGGAAACTGACATATCCAGCATGGTGACGTCTGGACACCAGGCTAGGGCTTTACATATTTAGTCCCCATAGCTGCCTTATGCGGTGTGTGTCATTAGCCCCCTCATGGTCAAACTAGGGCTTAGAGAGGATCGACAGTGGGTCTTACAGCTGAGAAGCAGCAGGGCCAGGACTCAAGCCTCAGGCTCAGAAACTCCTTCCGTTGGTCCATGTTGCCCTGCAATCCGTCCACAGTCCTGGCCTCAGCAGCCCCTGGCAGTGTCTGTCCCAGAGGCAGACTCAGTGGCCACAACTTAGGCAAGAGCTCAGTGGGCTCCTAAGTGTATCTGGAGCCTAATCACCCATTAGATTGCCCATTAGATTTGGTAGAAAATGCCCTTGGACTTTCCAAGAGGCCCTTTGACCATGTGGCTGGGTGCCTGGTATAAAACACATAGAGAGGTAGGCTGATTCCTAGGCTTGCTTCTCCTCCTGTGTCCTGGTGTGTACTCCCAGTGCCTCCGTCACCCCCATTTGAGCCTGACACCCCCTGGAAAACCCAGCACTTCCATCAAGAGGCTTCTAGCGTTGTTCCTAAGCATCCACGCTCAGCAGGGGTCTGGGAGCGTCAGCCTTGCACGTCTCTGTTGTGTTAAACCAGCCTGCATATCTCATGTTGAATGTTCCCCATCCCCACAATGCAGCCACGCCTCAACCCCCTACTGTCTGCAGAGCCCTCAGTCTCTATGCCTGGACCAGTCCCTGATGGCCAGACAGAGTTAGTGCTTTGACCCAGCTCCCTGTGCCTCAGTTTGCCCATATGTCAAGTGGAGCAATCTCTTTCTCTCACCTCCACAAGGGAGTCCTAGGGACTAATTACTGTAAGCAAATCACTTTAATCATCATAATTATCAACAGCACTTTATGATCCCCAGTCAGAAAGATGATCATTAAGTTCTGCGACACCCCTTCTTCCCTGCCCAAGGCAGAAAGTTAATTTTGAAAGTGCCTGTTGAGATTATGAAAGCCCCAGCAAAGAGCATCCGTGAACAGACTGCATTTGGGGAAACGATCATGGGATGACACTGCTGGATCCACCATGGTTCCCTCAGACCCCAGTGATACCTTCCCCTTCCCAGAAAACATGTTCGCTGGGTTAGGGATATATGGTTGCATGCTGGTTTATCTTTTTAATGAAATAAAGGAAAATGAAAGAGGAATAATGCCACTTCTTAAGAGGAGGAAAGAGAGAAAGAAAGCAAAACAGCACAAGATTTCAACCCTGTCCCCTCTCTCCCCAGTTTTTTTCTTCTCTATGTAGGAGTGAGTGTTCTAATTCTGCAATGCTGTCATTACTGTAATGGGTTTGGCAGGTCCATATTACAGCACCGAGGCTGTCAGGAATGGATGACATGCTGTCTGTTATGGGCTCCTACTGTTCTCAGCCAACTGAGGGCAAGGAAGACAGGGGAGGAGGTGGGAGGCAGAGACACTCCAGTTGGTTTAGGCATCCTAAGAGATGATCATTTTAACCCACTCACAACATTAGGGATGAAGTGATACTAGATGCCACCCCTGGAGGGCTGGCGAATGCAAAGGGTTATGGGAGTTGGAAGTAAACAGCACTATGAAGAGGTGAATTAACTCCGCTGAGAGCTGCTTTCCACTGTGGCCAAGCTCAGACGGCTTGCGATGGATTCTGCAGCACAAAGTGGAAACTACAGAGCACTGGGTTATGGGACTTGGTGAGAAGGGGATCGGGGGATGCTTCCTTATCCAGGTAGCAAATTTAAAAAAAAAAAAAAGTTTTCACTGGGAAAAAAAAGGGTGAGCTCGAACCTAGTAAGAAGCTGGCTCTAATGACTTCCTCACCTTTCAGCCAGGTGGCAGGAGCGGGAACGATTAATCACCCTGAGGAGTGAGGTGGGTCCCACTCTCTCGGCTGAGGTCAACTTTGTTGCTGTGCAGCTCCTTCTAAAACTGCCTGGTTCCCTTTGCCTGACCTTTGACCTCATTAAAGGGAGACAGTGAAGAAAATTTTAGGGGCTTCCCTGGTGGCGCAGTGGTTGAGAATCCGCCTGCCAAGGCAGGGGACACGGGTTCGAGCCCTGGTCCGGGAAGATCCCACATGCCGTGGAGCAGCTAAGCCCGTGCGCCACAACTACTGAGCCTGTGCTCTAGAGCCCGCGAGCCACAGCTACTGAGCCCACGTGCCGCAACTACTGAAGCCTGTGCGCCTAGAGCCCGTGCTCCACAACAAGAGAAGCCACCGCAATGAGAAGCCTACGCACCACAATGAAGAGCAGCCCCCGCTCGCCGCAACTAGAGAAAGCCTGCACGCAGCAACAAAGACCCAACACAGCCAAAAATAAATAAACAAAATAAATAAATTTAAAAAAAAAAAGAAAATTATAGTAGCACCCTCTTCCCAGAGCCCCAAGGAAAAGGGCTTTCCGTGATCAAAAATAACTGTAGAAGTAAATAATGGTGTCCCGGCAATTATCAGAACATTGTTTATTCCACAGCCAAAAGCTGCAGCCACGGTCCTGCCTGAATATAGCCTGAGGAGCACCGGTGATGAGGAAGCCCGCCTGCCGCATGCCCCGCGAGGGCCGAGGAGCAGGTGCAGCGATGGACTTGGCGGCTGTAAGGCGCCCCTGGTCCTCAGGAGGACGTGGGCGCATTGGTCTAGGCTTTCCCTTTGCTCTGCACTGTCTGCCATCCAGAGCTGGCCCGGAAAGGAGAAATACTGGGAAGAGAGTGGAAAAGGACACAGGGGCTTAGCTCTGTGGGGTTTTAGTAAGTAGATAAATCCATAGATGAACTTGACGACCATTAGGTCAAGACTTTCCTATTTCAGCCCTAGAAGGTTGTCCATCATCATGGCCTCCATTATACAGATGGGGAAATTGATAACCTAGCCAGTAAAAAGAGTTTGCAGAACCATGGAATATGGTTGGCCTGGGGTATTTGGTGATCATCAGGGGCTTCTGAATTACCAATCTGTGGTCCCAGAAAGCTGGGAGACTCTAGGCACTTTTTATTACACTCTGATCTTTCACGAAAGGCTTCCTTTCTCCATCTCTAGGATGTCATGATGGTCCCCTTGTGCTGTCTCTAAGCTGATACCTTTTACTTTTTCACCTGTATGCCAATTGATTACACCCCAGAATTCTTCAAACTGCAGCGAGGAACTCTTTCACTTGACAAACAGAGCTGAGGTATCGGTGGGAGTGACACTTAGATGGTTCAGTGCAGACGATCCAGGAGTGTGGGACTCTTGGCCTAAGGCTCAGTCTTAAGGGGACCTGCCCCTTTGGGTCCTAAAGTCAGATCATGGAAGAGCCATGTTTATGGGGCCCCAGAGGCCGACAGCGCAAGACCCAAGCTCCACTCATGTGTAAAATAACTTATCAGGTTGGCCCAAAAGTTTGTTCGGGTTTTTCCCTAAGATGATACAAAAAAACCCAAACAAACTTTTTGGCCAACCGAATACGAACCCAGCATTCAGGACCTACAAGTCCAGAGAGAGGGAGACGGTGATAACCAAGATGACATTAACTGAGACCCATGGAATGAGAGGGGAACTGTTTTGGGGATGGAGGTCTAGCTGTCATTGGCACATGGAGGGCTGGCAGGAGACTCCTGAGGCGGTGGGAGTGCCATAGAGAAGGAGGTGGGCATCGGAGAGGGATGTGAGAGGAGAAGGTCCTCGGCACCCCTGGAAAAAGTGCCTCTGCTGAGAGCAAACTGGGAGCAACACAGCCCTGACGCCACCGTGCCACCTGTTTGTAGGACAGACATTCGTAGCTTCCCCTGAAGGCAGAACACAGCACAGTGCCGTCATCTTCTTCCGTCAACATCTAGCTAAGGAAGGTGGTGAGAGGCAGGACACAGGGCAGAGCCGATACTTGCACCACTGGCACTGCTGCTGTCGGCCTGCTGACCACAATGACCTGCTGTCTGATGGCTTTCCTGGAGAAACTGAGTTATGTTTCACTTTGTCCCAGGGTATACGGGTGAGCGGCTTAGACAGGGGGAAGGTTAGCATTCTATTCATTCCGATCTGAATCCTTTTTCAAACTCAAATGGCATACATAATCTTCCCCTTAATTAGAGCTTCTGAAATATCACCGGGCATCTGTATAACACCACCTTCCCTTGCCCTCTACAGAGAAGGAGGGTGGGAGAGCTTGGCTGGGGAAAGAGGTGGGGGGGGGGGGGTTGTGCAGAGTTGTAAGGGAAAAAAAGATACAGGAAAGGAGAGGAAAGATTCAGGGGGCAGAAGCCAGCGGAGTTGGAATGTTGGCTGGAAACTAAGTGGGATCCTTAATCAGAGTCTGATGTTTTCAGAGAAGAAAGGGAGTGAGAGGGAGGGACAGAGAAACGGAATTCACTCAGCACCTACTGTGGGTCAGGTGCTTTAGGGACATTCCCGCCCTACATGTGCACATGTGAGGGGGGCTGCTTGCATCATCCTGACCTGACAGGTGAGGAAACTGAGGCTCCAAAGCCCGGAAACTCATTCAAGGTCATATAGCAAGAACGGGGGCGGGCAGACCTCAGTCCTGTGCTGAGGGCACCACGCTCACCTCTCCCCGAGCCCCACCTGAGCTTTGGCCTCTCCTCGGGGGCACACTACTTGAGTCACTTATTAGGCTGTTCTCACAGATTCTATGCGTGTGTCGTGTGGCCCCAGAGAGACTAGCCCCCTCAAGCCGAAGGCGCCTGTCAGCTGTCACCTTTGTAATGCCTGTCGCCCCCTGCACCCCCATGCCCTCAGCCCTCCCCCTCCACCAGAGCACCATTCAGGGCTCAGCAAACGATGAGAAGTGAGCAGAGCTGCTCTGCCGGGCCCTCAGCACAGACGTGGACCTTCCTGAGGTCGTTTGCCTTGTGTACTGAAGATAACACCGCAGCCTCAAGGCTGGCCGTGGAGTTGTCACATTATGGAATGCCAAGCTGGAAGGAATTCCAGCCATCAGCTAGCCTAACTCCCTTATTTGGCTCGGGAAGACAGAGAGTTGTTCAAAATCACACAGCTGGTTAATGGCAGAGCCAGAGTCAGCTCTCGAACCCAGCCCGAGCCCAGACCATGAGAAGAATTTGTTTGGGAGTCAGGACGGTGCTGCTGGGCCCCTGCCCCCTCCTCCTACCTTGTCATGCTGTCAAACTCCAACCCCAGGAGCGCAGAGTATGAGTGGCCTCTGAGAGTGTATCTCCAGAGCTGTCAGCCACAACCAAAGAAAACAAAGGAGAAATTTGGGGCCAAGCGTGGTTTGGAAGGGACTGTTGCAAAAGATGGCCCCAGATTCAACAGAGTTGGATCCCAGCTCCTACCTAGCTTTTACCTGCAGGGACCCTGCCTAGCAGGTTGACAGAGGAGAACAAGACAGGAGCCCCCATCCCAGGTCCCCCACTGAAGGTCCCCATAGCAAAGGTTTCTGTTTAGGGTCATGTGACAAAGACCCAACTTAGCAATGTTGTAAACCACAAAAGCGTTCATTTCTCTGTCACAGGTAGTCAGGAGGTAGGCAGCAGAGCGTGACTCCCATCTCTGGTCCCCCATGGTTTCTCCAGCTCCCACTGTCGTGCCCAGATACCAGTCGATGGGAAGGGGAGAAACAGAAGGGAAGCACTTGTCTCATTCTCTTAAGGGCAGAGTCCAGAAGTTGTACACATCCCTTCTGCTCACATCCTGTTGGCCAGGAGTTGATCGCATAAGGGACAAGGGCAGATGGGGAATGTGGGGCTTATTCTGGGCAGCCTCATTTTCTCCTATTATTTAGGGTGTCCTTTAGTAGTAGCTAAAAAAGCAGAGAAGAATGGATATTAAAGGACATCTAGTGGAAAAAAAAAAAGACATCTAGTAATTTTTGTCTCAGCGAAGAGATTATTTCTAGTGAACCTTATGCATCTTCTTTGGGAGCCCAGTGCAACCCAGCTCCCCCAGCCAAGAGAAGGATCCTTCTGCAAGGCATCTCAAAATGAAAGGTGAGTAAGCCAAGATGAACAACCAGGAGACCCAGAGTAAATTCAATTACGGGAGATTCAGAGCTAGATATCAGAAAATGAGATTGAAAGCAGGGAACAACCTCCTGGGGAGGCTCCCGAAGAGATTTTATAGGAAAGAAGATAAAACCAAGAAGAAACAGCACAGATCATAACTCCCCTCCAGCCCCAGGGGCTGAGTGGGGTGCCCACTGGTCTACATCGTATGATCCAGTGATACACAGAGACTACACGGTAATTACAGTTGTACAAGATTAGTTAGCATTAAGAGTAACTACGTCCCAAAGTAATAACAGTATAACCGTATAATCTGCTTTGTGAGTTAGGCTTACATTTGCTTCCTAAATCCTCTTCCCACTTACTGATCTTGACATTACTCGGGGGAGAGGCAGGAGGAATGGACTCTGGACACTGCCCTCTTCTGGTGACCAGCGGCGAATCACCATCCCTGCAAGTCTCAAGGAGTAAGAAATTGTCCGGAGAGGCCAGTCCACTGCAGTCCCCCCCAGTGAGCCTCAGGGAGGGAGAGCTGTCAGTAGCCTTTGCCTGGGCAGAGTGCCGGGGCCTGACAGGCTGACTGCCATCCCTCTTCCCTTATTTAGGCCGTGCATGACCCCGAGCCCCTGTCAACTCCATTTCCACCCAGAGTTTCCATTCTTCTCAGACTGGTCAAGACAAGGACTCCAAGCCCTAGCTGACTCCTCAGAAGAAGGGGTGGGTTGGAGGAAGTGGACCACCTCTGTGTCCATCCCATACGTCCCCCATGGTCCAGCATCAAGGAATATGAACTGATGAACTGACCTTCAGCTTCTTATCCCATGTATGGTTAGCAGTATTTGTCCCAGAGGGCGAAAATGGACAAGAGAATGACCACCTTCCAAGCCACCCCAAACCAGACTGACCACCTTTAATAGTAACTCCTAAAACGTGCATGGCGCTTTCCAGCTTATAAAGCATTTCCACAGCCATTGTCTCATTTAATCCTCAAGACGATCCTATCAATAGGTATTATCACTCCTGTTCTATTGCTAAGACTCAGAGAGAGAAGTAGCTTGCCCAAGGGCAGGTAGCCAATCAGTGATGGAGCTAAGACTGGAATCCTGACCACATGACGTCAAGTCTTCGACTTGTTCTAGTACATCACAGTGGCCCCCCAACTCCTAGCAGACCCTGAGTAGAGCACTAGCATTAATGGGTGTGGTGCTGTGTTATAGTGGGTATGTCTTGCTCTGTGATAATCCTCCTGTGTAGTCTTGGGTTTCTGGTTGATCCCTCCAACTATGATGCAAGTCAGTGAGAACAGGGACTGACTCTTACGCACTCCTTTGGATCCCTCCAGCGTCAAGCTCAAGGTGGAACATAAAGGAGGTTCTCAGATATGAGTGGATTTGTTGTTGATGGTCCACAGAAGTGCAAGCTGTAAGAAAACGCTAGAATGAAACCATCTGAAGGAACAGCTACCAGGAAGGAGTGAGGACGGTGCAGACAGGCTGGGCGTGGAAGGCTCCCATTCTCTATGGCAGCTCTCCCTCTCCTCCTACTGTCGGAGCTCTGTTGGAACATATTTGATGATCTACAGTTCTCAGTACGGGAGCAATGAACAATAAATAGGAGCCATGAGCTGGCAGCCTCCCCAGAATACCAGAGTGGAGACCAATGGGTGACTCCCAGCCAAAGAGGAGGGAGGAAAGGAGAATCTCAGGCTGATCAGAACCATGCCTGACACATCTTAAACACCCAGTAAATATCTGTGATTGAATGAATGGGGAACCAGAGCAAAAGGTTCTTGGGAACAAGGAGGACTGTGCCAGATAAAAATCAGTTGCATGGGAAATCTCAGAGGTCTTTATGTCTGTGTAGGGAGTCCTGGCGTTGAGTTGGGTTTGGGTAGGGTGCCTTTGGACGCTAGGCCTATGTTTGGGCTTGCTTAGCTGGCATTACATATTTCCCACTTCTTCTCCATCTTGGCCATTCTTCTCTGAAAACACCTCATTCTATTTTATTCCAGATGTATTTCCTTACCCAAAGAGAATTGAATCTCTTTTAGCGATATTGATAACTGTATTTCAGAAAAGCATATTTATTATTGTCTGAATAGAAAAGTGTATAAAATGTTAGGTGTATTTATGTCCAATTCTTATAGTCAGGCTTCCTTATGTCATAGAAGTACCTTCTCTAACAGTATATTTGTTCATACAGCTAATGAGCTTTTCCTTCTAGAAAATTCTCTTTAAAAGCAGGCCATCCTCCTGGCCAGCATCATAATATATGTTGTCTACTAATGATTGCCAAAGACTTTTCTTTTATCACTAGCCCTTATCTGTAAAAAATTTAGCATATACCCAGAGTATGTGCATTTCTACGTAAATTATACACATGTACTCCAGTTCCAATGTATTATATGCATTAAAAATATATCTGCAAAATAGGCAATATAGAATTAAGAGATGAAGTACTTATTTTCCTGTACTCCAAAGGATCAGATGACTTCCTGGGGTGCCCACAGCCCATTTTGGAGGCCACTGGCTTACACAAGATGACACCCAATGCACCCAAACTAAACATAATCAAAGAAGAATTTTACATTGTTTTCCAAATCAGTGCTGAAACATCTCATTCCAAAAGGTCCCATTCCATCTTGTAAGGGTTGAAAAAAATACCAACATGCTACATTTCAGATCGGTCAAAGCTTTTTCTGCCCCAGAAGCAGTTTTGAGGGAGAAATTGTCATCTAGCACTACAGTTATGCAAATGTGATAGTTATTTTTGACACTGGTAAATAATAGTTCTGTATGCACAAGCACTGTGTTCTTATCTTATCATGCAAGGTCTCAAGTCATAATTTAGACGTTCGTAAGTGATTAGCATTTTGGAGCTATGGTAAGCGATAGCTTACCATAGGGAGCTATTGGGGAAGGGATACCTAACAAAATGCTTCTCTGATCAAGGCAAATCAAGCTGGCTGACAGATGACTGGCTGATGTACGTATACAAGCCATACCCTGGGTTGTCCTGTGTTCATGTTGGAATTAACGAAGCCTGCTTTTATCAGAAATACATCTGACTTCTCTTCAAATGGTATGAAAATCTCTACCCCTCAAAATAGTAGTACTACAAATTATTTGGTGCAGAATAAAAATATACACGCAACACTGGTAATACAACAAGCATAGTAGTGTTATAAAAATCTTTAAAAGGCTACAAGACAGCATTGCCAGCCCACTCTAAAAATAGCTAATTGAGAAAGATTCCTTTATGCTAATGCTCTTAAGTGCCTGGGCAGCTTTATAGAAAAGTCAGTTACTGGCTAGTACTTTGAGAAGCTTAATAGCCAAAACCAGGAACCCAGTTAAATAGTGTCACAGCGGGAACACTGGTTCCTTCCTGCCTAGCTGTACTGGATGTCTTTCTGGCTAATTAGTGAATCACAGCCATTGTGCAAATGAGCACCTCCTGATTGGCAACAGCTTGTATCTCTCCCCACCGCCCATGCAAAACGAGGCCAACTGAATGTCTGTTTGTAGTCCAATGCAGAATGAGGGAATGGTAAAGTGTTAGAGCCAATCTCCTTCAGAGATCACACAGTCTAACTTCTCAATTTACAGATGAGGAAACTGAGTCTTCAGAGATCCTTGCCTAAAGTTCTTCAGTTAGCTAGTGGTAAAGCCAAGCTTAATTTCAGGCTTTTAAACTTGTAATAGACTCTGTTCTCTTCTGCCTTTAATTTTTATTTCATCTTGGAAACGTTGGGATGCTACACACAGAAACTCATGAGGCCCTATTATAGTGACAGGGAAACTAAGGTTGATAGAATGAAGTGTCACCAGATCAAGGACTCAGGAGACCTGTCATTTGAAGGATACTAAAACCACAGACTCTCTGCCCATCATGTGGGAACTGAGCCTTTTCCCATGGGAAAATTCCTAGGTCATCTAACACCATCATGAAAGGACATAGACATGACTTTCATGAGTCCTTGAAACACCCCCCCACAGTGCTTAGGAAGTACCCAGGGTTTTCCTATTCCCCCGCACCCCCGGAGATCTGAGCTGAGGCCAATGGCTTCAGTCATAGCAAATTTGGATTATGAAACCTCTTCTCTTCTGAATTGTTGGGACTGACTTTTTCTTTTCTTTCCTTTTCTTTTCTTTTTCCAGTTCCTTTGTAATCATCTCAAAGCCAAGTGCTCATTTCCACCAGAACTTTAAACATTGTGCCTCTATGTAGCACAGCTTTTAATTTTCCTCCCTAACAGAAGTGATTGTTTATGTTGTAAATGCCACATTAGTCTCCATGAAATGGAGATGGAATTGATTTTCATTTCAGAGATTTCACAGCTTGCCCCAGAACTTTATGCTTGATTGCCAATGCTTAGAAATGCATGGGCTTCTGAGAGGTTCAGAAATGATGTAACATGGCATATAAAAATGTGAGAATTGGAGCCGCATTTGTTGGGAGACAGACCCCTGTGTCTCAGTAGCTGTGCCTGTCCAGGTACTCAAAGAAAAACAATGCCTTGAGGGACTTCCCTGGTGACGCAGTGGTTAAGAATCCGCCTGCCAATGCAGGGGACACAGGTTCAAGCCCTGGTCTGGGAGGATCCCACATGCCGCAGAGCAACTAAGCCTGTGCGCCACAACTACTGAGCCTGCGCTCTAGAGCTCGCGAGCCACAACTACTGAGCCTGAGCTCTAGAGCTCGCGAGCCACAACTACTGAGCCTGCGCTCTAGAGCTCGCGAGCCACAACTACTGAGCCTGCACGCCACAACTACTGAAACCCATGTGCCTAGAGCCTGTGCACCACAACAAGAGAAGCCACTGCAATGAGAAACCTGCACAGAGCCATGAAGACCCAATGCAGCCATAAATAAATAAATAGATAGATAGATAGATAAATTTATTTATTTATTTATTTTTAAAAAATGCCTTGAGTAGAGGTGACACCTTCAAGAAACAGACTTCAGTCTCAAGTCAGCTCACCCACAATACCACCATCTTTCCCCTCCAGAAAGCTCTGGAAGATTTGTTCATGGATCCCTTATTTCAACAAGCATTTCCTGAGCACCTGCCCAGAGCTGCTTGGGCATTATAGGAGTGAAAGGAGGAGTAGCACGCACCTTGGGAAGTTTATAACCTAATCGGGGAGAGAAGACGCAGGATGCCACCAGCGTATTTGGCAGGGACACGTGGCTGCACTCCAAACTGAATTCAGAATGTACACTGCTCAAAGCAAAGGAATGGAAAAGCTACGGAGGCACATGAGAATTGGAGCTGGAATGAAGGGCAGATGTCAGATTGACCCAAAGGAAATGTTTTGGTTTTGCTTGTCTCCCCTGCTGCTTACAGAGCTGCAGCCCCCTCCTCCTTGGGGAACCTGTTGTATTTAACTGCTGAAGCCAAGATGACAGATGACTCCACTCTCTTTCAGAGACGTGAGATAATGCCACTGGCATTTCATGGGCTTGGACAAATACTACATCTGTCCTGGTCTTGGTCATCTATTGGCCTGATCGTCCAGAGGGCATGCCTTCCAAAGGACCTGCCTTACTTTCCTGGAAGCCCCTTCCTCTTCAAGAGCGCCTTTGAAACTGGAGTTTTTAGAACACAGTTAACATTCAATACAATATAATTAAGATTTTCCCTACCATTCTATTGACTATTACATTGGGCAGACCATTTTAAAGGTCTACATTTTCATAGGGGGTGGATAGAATGACATCTCTGTAGCACACTACTAGTTTTTCTGTGCAAGTTTTTTTATTTTCTAACACAAATTTCAAATGTTTTCATTGAAGTATAATTGACTTACAATATTATATTAGTTTCAGGTGTGTAACATAGTGACTCAATATTTTTGACATGTATATATATATGTAATATACCTTCAAGCAACTTAGGCTGCTTCCATATCTCAGCTATTGTAGATAATGCTACAATGAACACTAGGGTGCATAAACCTTTTCAAATTAGTGTTTTCATTTTCTTCAGATAAGTACCCAGAAGTGGAATTCCTGGATCTCATGGTAGTTCTATTTTCAATTTTTGGAGGAACCTACATACTGTTTTCCATACTGGCTGTATCAGTTTACATTCCCATGCAAGTGTTCCCTTTTCTCCACAACCTTTCCAAAACTTGTAATTTCTTGTCTTTTTGATAATAGACATTCTGACAGGTGTGAGATAATATCTCATTGTGGTTTTGATTTGCATTTCGCTGATGATTAGTGATGCTGAGCATCTTTTCATGTGCCGTTCGTAGGACCACACAAATATTAGTATTATCTATTCCAGTTCTGTGAAAAATGCCCTTGGTATTTTGACAGGGATTACATTGAATCTATAGCTTTCTTTAAGTAGTACGGACATTTTAACAATATTAATTTTTCCAATCTATGATCATAGTATATCTTTCCATTTATTTGTCTCATATTCAGTTTTTTCATTGATGTCTTGTAGTTTTCAGAGTACAGGTCTTTCACCTCCTTGGTTAAATTTATTCCTAGGTATTTTATCCTTTTATTTTATTCTTTTTGATGCAACTGTAAATGGGATTGCTTTCTTATTTTCTCTTTCTGATAGTTTGTTATTAAGTGTATAAAAATGCAAAAGATTTCTCTATATTAATTTTGTACCCTTTACAAAATTAATTCAAAATTAATTCAACTTTTTGGAATTCATGTATTAGTTCTAATAGTTTCTTGGTGGAGTCTTTAGGGTTTTCTATATGAAATATCATGTCATCTGCAAATAGTGACAGTTTTACTTCTTCCCTTCCAATTTGGATGCCTTGCATTTTATTTTTTCTTGTTTGATTGCTGTGGCTGAGACTTCCAACACCATGTTGAATAAAAGTGACAGGAGTGGGCATTCTTGTTTTCTTCCTGATCTTAGAGGGAATGCTTTCAGCTTTTCACCATTGAATATGATGTTAGCTGTGGGTTTGTCATATATGGCCTTTATTATGTTGGGGTATGTTTTCTCTATACACACTTTGTTGAGAGTTTCTATCATAAATGGTTGCTGGACTTTGTCAAAAGCTTTTTCTACATCTTTTGAGATGATTATATGATTTTTATCCTTTGTTTTGTTAATGTGGTACATCACATTGATTTTTCAGATATTGAACCATCCTTGCATCCCTGGAATAAATCCCACTTGATCATAGTGTATGATCTTTTTAATATATTATTGAATTCAGTTTGCTAATATTTTGTTGAAATGTTTTGATTCACTGTTTATCAAGGATATTGACCTGTACTTTTCTTTTCTTGTAGTGTCTTTGTCTGGTTCGATACCAGGGTAATGCTGACCTCATAGAATGAATTAGAAAGTGTTCCTCCCTGTTCAATTTTTTGGAGAAGGACAGGTATTAACTCTTCTTTAAATATTTGGTAGAATTCACCTGTGAAGTCATCTGCTCCTGAACTTTTGTTTGTTGGAAGTTTTAATTACCAATTCAATTTCATTACTAGTAATCAGTCTTTTCAGGTTTTCTGTTTCTTCCTGATTAATCTTGGAAGATTGTATGTTTCTAGGAATTTACCCATTTCTTCTAGGTTTTTCAAATTTTTGGCATATGATTGTTTACAGCAGCCTCTTATGATTATTTGTATTTCTGTGGTATTGATTGTAACTTCTTCCCTTTTATTTCTGATTTTATTTATTTAGGTCTTCTCTCTTTTTTTCTTGATGAATGTGGGTAAAGGTTTATCAATTTTGTTTATCTTTTCAAAGAACCAGCTCTTAGTTTCACTGATATTTCCTATTGTTTTTTATTCTCTATTTCATTTTTTCCATGCTGTTCTTTATTATTTCTTCTTTCTACTAACTTTGGGCTTTGTTCTTCTTTTTCTAAGTTCTTTAGCTGTAAAGTCAGATTGTTTATTTGAGACTTTTCTTGTTTCTTGAGGTAGGACTGTATTGCTATAAACATCCCTCTTAGAATTGCTTTTGCTGCATTCCACACGTTTTGGAAATTGTATTTCCATTTTCATTTGCCTCAAGATATATTTTGATTTCCTCTTTGATTTCTCCATTGACCCATTGGTTGTTTAGTCTCCATGTGTTTATGTTTTTTCTAGGTTTCTTCTTGTAATTGATTTATAGTTTCTTACTGTTGTGGTCAGAAAAGATGCTTGATATCATTTCAGTCTTCTTAAATTTATTGAGACTTGTTTTGTGGTCAGACATGTGATCTATGCTGGAGTTTGTTCCATGAAAAGAGTATGTATTCTGCAGTTCTGGGATGGAATGTTCTTTATATATCTATTAAATCCATTGGTTTAATGTGTCATTTAAAGGCAATGTTTCCTTATTGATTTTCTGTCTGGATGACCTATCCATTGATGTAAGTGGGGCATTAAATTCCTCTACCATTATTGCATTGCTGTCAATTTCTCCCTTTACATTTGATAATATTTGCTGTATATATTTATGTGCTCCTATGTTGGGTGCCTAAATATTTACAAATGTTATATCCTCTTTTTGGATTTACCATTTTATCATTATGTAATGCCCTACTTTGTCTTTCGTTACAGTCTTTGTTTTGAAGTCTATTTTTTCTCATATTAGTATTGCTACCCCAGCTTTCTTTTTGTTTCCATCTGCATGGAATATGTTTTTCCATCCCTTCACTTTCAGTCTGTGTGTGTCTTTAGATCTGAAGTTGGTCTCTTATAGGCAGCATATAGAGAGGCCTTGTGTTTGTTTGTTTGTTTTTTTAATCCATTCAGCCACCCTTTGTCTTATGATTGGAGCATTTAATACATTTACATTTAAAGGGATTATTGATAGGTATGTATTATTTCCAGTTTGTTAATTGTTTTCTGGTTGTTTTCATAGTTCTTCTCTGTTCCTTTCTTCTTGTCTTTGTTTCTTCTTTCGGGTTTGATGAGTTTCTTTAGTGTTATGTTTGGGTTCCTTTCTCTTAATTTTTTGTGTATATATTGTAGGTTTTGGTTTGTGATTACAATGAGGTTCATATATATCAGCCTATATATAGCAGTTTATTTTAAGCTGGTAGTTGCTTAAGTTTGAATGCACTCTAAAAGCACTACAGTTTTACTATCCCCTCCATGTTTTATGCTTTTGATATCATATTTTTCATCTTTTTATTTTGTGTATCCCTTAACTACTTATTGTAGTTATATTTGATTTTACTATTTTTGTCTTTTAACCTTCATACTACCTTTTTAAGTGGCTGCTCCTCTGCCTTTGCTATATATTTGCCTTTACCAGTGAGATTTTTTTCTTTCATAGATTTTCTTATTACTGGCTATGACCTTTTCTTTTCTCTTAAAGAAGACCCTTTAACATTTCTTGTAAGGCTGCTTTAGTGATGGTGAACTCCTTTACTTTTTGCTTTCCTGGGAAACTCTGTATCTCTCCTTCAATTCTGTATGATAACCTTGCCGTGTAGAATATTCTTGGTTGTGTTTTTTCCTTTTGGCACTTTAAATATATCATGCCACTTTCTTCTAGCCTGTAAGGTTTCTGCTTAAAAATCAGCTTATAGCCTTATGGGAGTTCCCTTGTATGTGACTAGTTGTTTTCTCTTGTTGTCTTTTAAACTGTCTCTTTATCTTTAAATTTTGCCATTTTAATTTTAGTTTGTCTCAGTGTAGTTCTCTTTAGGTTCATCTTGTTTAGGACTCTCTGGGCTTCCTGAAACTGGTCTCTTTCCTGCCCCAGGTTAGGGAGGTTTTCAGTCATTTTTTCTTCAAATAAGTGTTCTGCCTCTTTCTCTCTCTTGTTTCTGTGAAACAGCTACCTCTCCCAGTCTTGAAGGCATGGCCTTGTGTAGGTGCATCTGCTGTGTAGACTGTGTGTGCTGGGTGGCTTTGGTAGGCTGGGTGGAGCAGGAGTGCTCATGGGCTGGGGTGAGGAGGAGGGGTCCCAGGGTAAGCCATTCAGTGTATAATTTACATGGCAGTGTTGGGGGATGGAGTCTTCTGCCAGAGGATATCAGGAAATCTTATTTTGAATGATTATCATTATTTTTATTATAAACCTTTCTACTTAATTATAACTAGCTCCACTGAGTTATAAATACGTATATTTTAATGTTAACAATATGAGCTTTATTGGCCAAAGACATAATCAGTGATTAAAACAGAAATCTCTTGATGTCTAAAACAGCCACCTTAAATTAATGACAGTGTGTATAGAGCCCCGATTCCACTGCCAGTCAATGAACGAAATTTCTTTACATCAAGATAACAACTGGGTGTGATTTAATATTTCTGAGTGAGACTTCAAAATTGAGTGCTGGGTCATGTAGGCTGGCGCAAGACTCTCTCCCTGTCGGTCTGTCTGTCTGTCTCTCTTTCTCTCTCTCTCTCGCCCTGAATGGCAGATGGCAGACACACATGTGCAAGGTAGGGGAAAGGGGGTGGAAACAAGTGCAAATAAGTGGCATGGAGAAGAGTTACTTGAAGCTGTCAGGGAGACACGTTTTTTTTTTTGGTTTTTTTTTGTTTTTTTTTAATTTTTAATTTTGTTTTATTTTATTTATTTATTTATGGTGGTGTTGGGTCTTTGTTTCTGTGCGAGGGCTTTCTCTAGTTGTGGCAAGCAGGGGCCACTCTTCATCGCGGTGCGCGGGCCTCTCACTATCGCGGCCTCTCTTGTTGCGGAGCACAGGCTCGAGACGCGCAGGCTCAGTAGTTGTGGCTCACGGGCCTAGTTGCTCCGCGGCATGTGGGATCCTCCCAGACCAGGGCTCGAACCCGTGTCCCCTGCATTGGCAGGCAGATTCTCAACCACTGCGCCACCAGGGAAGCCTCAGGGAGACACGTTTTGACAGAGAGAGCTGGAATTAGTTGGCTGCCAGGGGAAGCTCTGCAGCAACAGGAAATGGGGGAGGGGGCAGCATAGATACTCAGGGAAGCTTCTGTCAGTATGCAGAGCATTTCCTATGTAAGCCTTTTTCTTCTTATTCTCTGTTTTCTGTCTCTCTCTCTCTCTCTCTCTCTTTCTCACACACACACACACAAACATTTTTTGGTGTGTTTCTTCTTTAAACAGAGTAGGGGGAGGAGGTGTCTTTATCAAGTTCAGTTCTCATTTTGTGTCGAGGAGTAGTATTGATTTTCCACCCATGGCTGCTGAAAATTAAAATTTCTTCATGAAGCTGGGTTCTATTCCTGTTGTGTTCCTTATCTTTTTAAATATGATTACCTGCACTTCAAGGCTTCATGGCTAAAATCATAATGAACTACCCCATCCACCACAGTGCACAGGATCAGGAGAGATTTGCCTGCAGGCCCGTGTTTGTGGCTGTAGGAGGGGCGGCTAGGGCCTTGGGCTGGAATAAATGTTTTTCCTCTGGTTACTTAATGCCCTATCTTTGGGCCACCGGCTTATTGACTTACTACTAATTTTCCTGTCAGGATAATTCTTCCAATCAAGATTTAAAACAAACTAGGAGGTTACTAAAGTGCTGAGATTAAAGCCTAATGCTTCTTTTTATTTGATTAAGATACTCTTATCTGGTTTCTTTGGACCCAATTTAGACTCGGCACAAACCTTCCTTAAAGGGCCAGGCTTGTTTGTTTCAAGCAGACACTTTCTTTCACATCTGCCTCTCCTGCTGTGTATTTGCTCACTGGGAAGAAGAAGTAGATTATTCCCCCCAAATCAACTTTCAGGCAGCTGCTCAGGGCAACTTTCTTCAACGTCTCGCCATGGAAAAAGAGACCAGTCATTTCCTAAGCAGTGATTTGGGGTGACCTATATTTTTGGAAACTGTTGGATTCACCATCACCTCCTCTTCTTCCAACATGTGGACCCAAAGCCTGAATAGAGAACTGCACTTAGAGGAGAGATTATTGAGAAAGGAGAGACAATCTGGGAAGAACACAGCATGTTCACCTGACACCACTAAATGCACAGACTCACCATGACTTTAAAGGTGGTCTTTTAAATTTATCTCTTATCCCCATTGTTTGCTTCACAAATGATGTTGAGCCCCTTCACCAGTATCTGAGGAAGATATTATCCAGTTTATAGCCCATAAACCAAGTAGACTTTGCCCATCCCCTTATGTTATTTTCTGTATATGTTCATTTGAGCCCCCAAGAGAAAGGTCCCCAACCAAACATCCAGCCCAGCTACATAGTCTGAGTTGAAGGCCAGAGACAGACATACAGAGAACATGAATTTAGTGAGGAAGGTTCTGGGGATGCTGTTTTCAGCACTGAACATCTTTATTTTCCACCAAGTTTTCTTTTAATCTCTCTTTCTATTAAAAGTCTTCTCAATGCTAATGCAATAAATTTAGATCTGTAGCCAGATGCAAAGCAAAACTTTTGGCAGGGAATACTCCATCAAAAGACATTGCAAATGAAATATGCTCTCCCTTGGGGATTATTCTACAGTTTAATTTAATTTGATATTTCAAATTAAATTAATTCAAATGGTTATGCAGTTTCCAGGGAAAACAGACTTCATTTATGATGTTCTGCCACCAAATTGTTTAGCAGCCATCATACATCTCACATTGTTAACTAAGAAAGATAAATAGTGACAAGGTAGGCTCTTCCCCTCATTTCCCAGTCCCGGCCTTAAATAGAACACAAGGAAATCCTTCCAACATCATACGCTCCCTTACTGGGCAGCATAAATATTTATTAAGACCATTATAATTAAGACTATTACTATCTGTGGACCCTTCTATCTAATCATTTCCTAGCATGTAATGAAGATGTACGGCACCTCATGAGAGGAACAGATGTGATGATTCCTGTTTTATAGACCAGGAGACAGGTGGTGATGGGATTTACCCAGCCTCACACAGAGCACCAGGAGGAGAGGCAGGAGCTCAGATCCAGCCCCCAGGTTCTCAACCCTCCACTGTATCAGGTTATGCTCCCTGCTTGTAGCCCTTCACTCGGTCTTAATATGATCTGAACTAGGTCTGCACTGTCCAAGCAAACAGAAAATGAAGTCATTATTGAGTAAATGAATCAACATAGGCATGCCATCTGGGGAGCTAAGGAGAAGAAGACTCATGTCCCACAGCTGTCTTTTATGTCATTTTATTTTTTAGATTAACAGACAGAAAATTGCCTCTTTTCTTCAGTTGTCATTTTTGTTTGTTGTTTGTCCTAAATAATCTAGGTTTCCCACTCTCTTTTGCGAGTGTGGTTAGCCGGGAAGGAAGCCCTGCATCCCTGTGGTGCAGGAAGGAGCTGGTGGCCCCTCAGGGTGACTACAGGGCCCCCCTGCCTGGTTCTGGAAAGCCTGGTTGGCTGTGAGTTGGAGAGGAAGATGCAAAGCCCCGCCAAGGCAGCAAGGGATGCTTGGTGATCTGATGCCAGGTCACTTGGATCGGAAAGGCTTCCTCCAGCGTGGAGAGTGGGCAAGCAAACATTTACCAACATGTTACGTCCTGGGGACCTTTTTTGCCTGTTTTTCTTCTTTCTTTTATAGCATAGGTTTATTGAACGCATGCTGTTCCTCGAATCTACTAACCTCATGTCCCTAAATGTTGACTGGAGGAAGGCAGACCATTTGTGGAAGGCTTACGTCTCTGCTACTGCCTTCGTGCCCACTGGCCACATGAAAACTCCAAGGCTTCGCTGCTAAAACAGAATTTAATATTATCACAAGAGACGGTGGCAGAGCACAGAAAGCTAGATTTACAACAGTTCATTGCTACTTCCTTCAACAAAGGCCACAAGTTTTACAGAACAAAGGGGGTGTATCTGTACCAACATTTCATGCCATCAGCACTGTTCAGCTCAACCCCATTTCCTCCTAACATCCACAAGGAAACATGCATATGCCTTTATTCTTTTTTATGCCTTCACTTTAGGAGAGTTCTTTTTCAGGGGTACAGCTAGGAGAATCCATGGATTTAGATTTCCTTGACAGGAGAAATGGAATTTTCATTCCTCTGACATGTGAACCTTTAGGGGAAAAAACAGTAATTTTTTTGAACAGTGATACTTGGTACAATAGATGCTTGTAAATTGTTCCCAAACATGAAAGCCTTCAGTGTCCTATAGTTCTGCATTTGTTTTCAGGTACAACACCCAGTGGGCTTATTCTGTTGTAAGGATAATGCTATTAGGCAATCAATATTATTAGCACAGTAATAATAATGTAAATGCTGCAGCTACATAATTAACTCACCAGCTACTTAGCACCTGGGATCTCTTGAACTCATAAATGCCTAACTAATCCTGACATTTTTTTTTTTTTTAATTTTATTTACTTATTTATTTATTTTTGGCTGTGTTGGGTCTTCGCCTCTGCGCGAGGGCCCTCCCCAGCCGCGGCAAGCGGGGGCCACTCCTTCATCACGGTGCGCGGGCCTCTCACCATCGCGGCCTCTCCTGTTGCGGAGCACAGGCTCCAGACCCGCAGGCTCAGCAATTGTGGCTCACGGGCCCCGCCGCTCCGCGGCACGCGGGATCCTCCCAGACCAGGGCCCAAACCCGTGCCCCCTGCACCGGCAGGCAGACTCCCAACCACTGCGCTACCAGGGAAGCCCCTGACATTTTTTAAAGCCATCGTTTCAATTCTTGAAAAAGAAATCCACAAAATCCAAAAGTGAGGAAGCTCCTAAAGATAAGTTTGAAAGCCAAGACCCATAGCCAGCTACCTGGTTGAAGAGAATCATAAAGGCTACAATGTTTTGAACACCTACCAAGAGCCTGGGAAATGTTTAAATGCAGTATCTTATTCCATCTTCACAACTCAGAGATAGGGGTTCCTGTCCCCACTTTGCAAAAGAAGAAACTGAGCCACAAGGAGGTGAAGTAACTTGATCAAAGTTGCATGCCCAGGCAGAGTTGGGATTTGAAACCAGTTCTTTTTTTGCTGTCAAGCCCAGATTCTGACTGACTGTATATCATTCTCTGGCTGCCCTGGTTACAGATAAACACAAACCGAGGAGACTGGACTTTGGTCTCTCTTTTTCTATTCATCTCCTTTCACTTTTCCCTTTGCATTTTTTTTCCCCTCTGGCTTTCTTCTTATAATCAGATAGACACTGGAATTTTACACTAGCTCTCACCTTTATTTTTTTCTCTTTCGCTTAACAAAAATATTTGGTAAGAATCCATTTGCAGCAGGTTTTGTAACAATTACTTCGCACAGTTTTTTAACCGATGGTTCCTCTTGCCCCTAAGATCTCACATTCCAAAATTATTTTAACTCCCTTATCAAAGGGCTAGATGCGTAGAAAATGATCTCTCTCTGTGACAAATACTAAATGAACTGAGTTTATTTAGCCAGCAGAAGAGAAACTTGAACAGTGTTTTTAAAACAGCTTTCCAATTTATAACAGAGATATTGAAACCTTCCCAGCTGTTCTCCACTGCTAGCAAAAACAGAACAGAAGGAAAGTGGTTCACTCAAAGCAATAGACATTCTGATTATGTGTAAGAACTTTCTGGCTGTGAAGAACTGTTAGACAAGGACATGGTTTACCGAGGCGGGTTGTCCTTGAACACCTTTCTGAATAGGACGGTTTGCTTCCTGGGGCACTTTTGACTTAGGGGGAGTAGTTTGAATGAGCTGAGTAGACGTTGAGTCCAGGCTGGGTCCTCAGCTCCTCCAGGCTGAGTCCTCTCATTATACAGAATGTGTTTAGGTAGTTTGTCTACACTGTCAACACGAAGTGGAAGTTTCACCAATTTTCTGGTAAATTCTGAAGCACAGATATAAGATAAAATATATTTCATCTAAAGGATCCAAATTGATTTCTCTGTCCAAATCACATGTATACACATCCATATAGAGAAACTAGACAAGATCATATTAAGATAAACTTAATTGGATTTATAGAAATCTATAAATGTTGTTAGCTTCTTAGAGGTAGGTGCCACGTAAATGTAAGCCGTCTCTAGAATGATGGCCACTATGCATTTTATTAGCACAGTTACGGAAACGGAGACAGATGAGCACCGGTCACTAAGGACCTGGGTTCAGATCCTTGTACAATTCATGTGATATATCTGAGAGCCTGCTTTCCTCTCTATAAGATGAAAAGAAGGTTACGCCTACTTCCCGGTATGGGGAGAGGGAGCTTAGATTAGCTAGCGTTTGTACATCACCCCTCTGAGTGCCTGCCAATACCAGTTGGTTCTTTGCTAGTAAAATGTTCCATGGCATCTCTTGCATGGTCCAGCCCAGGAGCCCTGTAAGGCGTCACTGCTGCATTCACTGGCAAGCTGAAACCACATGCCTAAGGCTCTCTCAGCCAGCTCCCCTCCCACCCCCAGTCTGGGCCCTCGTTTCCAAAGAGGATAGGAGAGGAGTGCTTCTCTCTGGTTTTGAGCTCCTACGTGTTTGAGCCTTGAGTATTTTTACAGCCAGTGTGTCATAACTGAGAACATTTTCATGGTACCTCTAAGGAATAGGAGTATGTTCAATGGGATGTGTATTGAGGAGGAAGCACCATAGTAGAAGCAGCGAACTGGGGATTAAAGGACCCGAGTTCTGGATGCAGGGTTGCCAAGGTGATTTGGGGCAGGTCACTTCACTGCTCTGTGCCTCAGCAGCAATTAACCTTTATTCTGTGCCTACTATGTGCCAGGGACCCGTTTACTACCTTCATTATTTTCTATATCCATAGTGCCCCGAGGTAGATAGACAACACACCCTTCCTTTTACAGATGGGGAAACTGAGGTTCAGCCAAGTTGGGAAGGACCCCTGATGGCCGGTGAACAGATGAGCTGACATTAGCACCCATGATGCAGGACGTCATAGCATGAACCCGTCCCGCTCCACAGCCCTGACTCAGTTTCCTCATGGAAAAAAATGAGGTTAGATGAAGTTCTCTAGGGTCTTCTATGTCCCAGATAGTTGATGAATCTAATTCTGGACTCCTTGCCAGCCTCACAGCCAGCCTGGACTCATTAAGGGTGGAGTCATGGAAACGGTCACAACCATCAATTTCCACCTCTCTCACTCCCACCCCTTCATTTGTCTCCCTTCCTCTCTAAAGACTATTTGGAAGTTCTCTTTTATTTCCATCCCTGAGAAATAATTGTTGACATTTTTTTTGAAAAGAAGGGCTTTTTGGTGAGGGGACAGAATCAAAAGAGTACTTTGGTAAAAAAGTCACTTGAAAAATGATCCTATTTCCTTTGGAGATGCTCTTGTAACAGCATTATGAGCCATCTGTTAAGCTCCTCTCCCCTTGCATGATCTTTCTGATGCTCAGTTCCCCAGAGAAAACCGGCAGGAAGGAAGAACGAGCTCTCATCATTGGGCACAGAGGAATGGGGCAGTGCTAGTCAGTGCATGTAGCAAAGGTGTAGACAATCCAGGCCAAACACAAATACCAGCAAATGTTCTAGGGATTAGCAGATAAGTCGTATCAGGAGAGGGCCAGGGAGCCAAATTTATGCAGCCGAGAAAGCATCCAACTCCAAGGGGACACAATCACGGTCTATAAATACCTCTGTAAAAACAGTATAAATGAAGTAAGGGAATTAATCAATCGTGTCTCCAAGGCCAGGGGGACAAGGTGCAGTAGCCCTCAGCATGGAGAGAGAGATGGAAAGCACAGTAGTAAAAAGTTCAGAGCTCAAAGGGGTAATTGGGCAAAAGGCTGGGCTCTCCAGGGCAAGTGGCCATGATCCACCGCTGTCTGGAGACCGGGGCAGGAGGAGATTAAATGCGAATTGAGCCGGAGTCCAAGGAGGCCCAAGAAGGCTAGATGGGGGTCAAACAAGATGACCCAAGTTGTTCTTCCACCTATGATTCAGTGAACTGAGGAGTAATTACTTGCTCTTGCAAATTGCTTGGTAAATACGCTGAGTAAATCAAAGAAGCATTTTCAGCAGCAGAGTAGCTGGGGATGAGCAGATTGGCTGCAGATTCCAGAGAGATCCCGTGCAGCGTTGGGTTTGTCAGTGAGACTTTTTATCATAACTTTGGGTGGCACGCGTGCCCCGGTTTAATCCACGTTTATTAACCTGAAAAGCAGCTTCCCTTGTCAGAGGGCAGGCACTCCACCAAGGGCCTTATCTGGCCTCAGCCTGCCTGCCCTTGCCCCTTCCAGAAGAACCTTCCTCCTCTCCCCTCCCCACCACACACTCTGCCTGCCCCGCACTGCCCTTCAACAATATCAATGGCTCCGGCCTAAGTACTTGAGCGGAGCCAGGCCTCTCTGCCACAGAGCCTGTTTAGGATCGCCTGAATGCCTGCTGAGAATAATTATAGCCATAGGCAAGCTCGAGAATTATTGATGAAATAACCTTTTGGGGCCCGAGTCTGGGGTTTTGCAGATGCAACGGCAAGATTATTGTTTAAGTGGGGACTTGATCAGGCGGTGACCTAGAACGCATTTAGTTCCTTTATTGCTTTCGCAGCTCCCTGGGGCTAACACTGACTTCTGCCACGGAAGCCCGGGCAGCTTATTGGGAAAGGGAGTGAAAGGAAGTGGACGGTGATATTGTCTGCACGTCCAGAAGGCCAAAAAGTACCGAGGCATCATCTTGCCCCGGGATGAGAGGGCCCCGGGTCTCCCTTGAGTCGCCAGGACTGGAATGGCGTAAAATAATTCAGCTTTGCAGTGACTTGCTGTTTTCACCTTAAAGGCTCAACCTCACCAGGTTTGAAGAGCAGATAAATCAATGACGAGAGAGGTGGTTATTAAGGCAGCAGCCCCTAACAGGGGCCACAGTGCTAGGCTGGAGACAGACCTAGAGGAAGGTCATCTGGGAAGGCCATGTCCAGGGCCAGAGGGGCAGGAAAGAGGGCAGCACCCTTGTGATGCAGGCTTCAGCTGACTACGGGTCTATAGGGGGCAAGGGCCACAGAAAGCACCGTCTGAAAAGAACTGCTCTGCAGCACATAGAAAGGGGTGTAGGGGTCTTGTCTCTACTCCCTGCACAGGGTTGTTTCCTCACCCGTTCATTTATTCACTCAATTTGTACTGAGTACCTACCCTGTATCAGGCACTTTGCTAGGTTTGGAGATTCCACAATAGATAAGATCATTTCCAGTCTCAACATGCTCAAGGAAGATGCACTCCCAATCACATCGGGTCCTTAATACCACAATGGAGGGATAGACAAAGCCTTCCCCACGCGCACAGTGGCAACTGCCGAGAGCACTGCTTTGTAGAAAAGTAACACATGAACCTTTGAAGGGTGCATAGGAGTTTTCCTGTCAGAGAAAGACCATCCAGATAGTGGCAATGAGATTGCATGACTAAATCAAGGAGTAATAAATGGTCCAGGATAACTGGGGTATAGAGTGCCTAGTGGGGAAAGCATGAGATAGTATAGCTTTCAGTATTAAGGTCTTATCACACGCTGGCTACATGGCCAAGAGCTCTGTTTCTGTTATTGTATTTAATCCTTATAACAACCCTCTGAAGTTTAGAACGATTGTGTAACTTGATGAGGGTCACAGCTAGTCAGGACGGAGTAGGGGATGAAACCACACACCAAGCTCTATGCTATTGAGTCACGTTAACTGAAGGAAGGGCTAGGAGGCTTGAAATTTTAGAATCCAGTGCACCAGAGCTATAAAGTATAAAGGCCAGCCTGCTCACTGGATAGAGAAAAAAAACAAGTTAGTTACACAGCTGAAAGAATTCCATTCATTTTAAGAACGTCCTTCAGTACCGCATTAAGAAGTTCAAGGAATTCCCTGGTGATCCAGTGGTTAGGACTCCGTGCTTTCACTGCCGAGGGCCCAGGTTCAATCCCACAAGCAGCATGGAGCGGTCAAAAAATTTTTTTAAGTTGAGAATCACTGAAGGCAGGACATGAGCGTGTCTGTTTCAGAATACACTCTAGAGGCAGCAAGGCCTATTAGAGCATGGTGGAAACTGAAGGCAGAAAGACACCACTTATACACAGTGTGGTCCATAAACCACTAACCTTGGAGCCACTGGAGGCCCTTCCCCCAGACCTACCTAACCAGACGTTCTAGGCCAGGGGCTGGAGAATGTATGCTTGTAAAAAGCTCCCCGTGAGATTCATAAGTACAATGGTGTTTGAGACCAACAAGTTGAGAAGTGATTGAGATATCTGACATCTGCAGTACTCCAGGTGAGAGATAACAAGGGCCTGGATTTGGGCAGTGACCATGACAATGTAGAAAGAGGCAGGCCTTCTTTTTTTTTTTTTTTAATTTTATTTATTTTTTATACAGCAGGTTCTTATTAGTTATCTATTTTATACATATTAGTGTATATATGTCAATCCCAATCTCCCAATTCGTCCCACCACCACCACCCCCGCTTCCCCCCCTTGGTGTCCATACGTTTTTTTTCTCTACATCTGTGCCTCTATTTCTGCCTTGCAAACTGGTTCATCTGTACCGTTTTTCTAGATTCCACATATATGCGTTAATATACGATATTTGTTTTTCTCTTTCTGACTTACTTCACTCTGTATGACAGTCTCTAGGTCCATCCATATCTCTACAAATGACCCAATTTTGTTCCTTTTTATGGCTGAGTAATACTCCATTGTATATATGTACCACATCTTCTTTATCCATTCGTCTGTTGATGGGCATTTAGGTTGCTTCCATGACCTGGCTATTGTAAATAGTGCTGCAGTGAACACTGGGGTGCATATGTCTTTTTGAATTATGGTCTTCTTTGGGTATATGCCCAGTAGTGGGATTGCTGGGTCATATGATAATTTTATTTTTAGTTTTTTAAGGAACCTCCATACTGTTCTCCATAGAGACTGTATCAATTTACATTCCCACCAACAGTGCAAGAGGGTTCCCTTTTCTCCCTGGCAGGCCTTCTTTTGTAGAGAACTTTTGCAGAGATATTGTTATCAGGATGTGGTTGGATGAGGCAGAAAGAGAGATTTCCAAGATCGTGCTGAGGTCTCCGCTTGGGTGTCTGGGTAGCTGGTAATGGTGACGCATGGAGGTTGGAGTTTTAGCTTTGCCTAGTGGGGAAAGTTAGGCTTCTTGAGTTTTTGATGTATCTGCAGGATATGCCAGTGGAGATGTCTGTCCAGTCATCTGAAACTCCAGTGTGGAACTCAGAAGACAGGAGGCAGATCACGGGCAGAGATAGGAATTTGGGAGCCTTGACTGATTGCTACCTCCTGCATAAAGTTGATCCTGGTGCGCGAGGCAGAGTTCATCACTTTCTCTGCCACATATCCTTAACACCTGTACAACACACATCCCACTGTGTTGTGTCTATTTGCTTTATGCACCTGCTCTTCTACTAAACCACAGGCTGATTAAGAACAATGTCCGTATGCCCAAGTGCCCAGCACAGCGTCTGGCACACATACGTTTCTTTAAAATATCACGGAATACGTGCAAGAGAATAGAGAATTAGACAAAATCGAGAGAAGTTCTGAAGACCTGATCTCAGGGACCATCAACGTTTGCAGGGTGGGTGGAAGAGGGCAGGACTGCAAAGAAACCTAACAAAGGGTGGTCAGAGTGGGAGGAGGGAAAGCAAAAGAAACTAGTGACTAGGAGAGAAGAGAGAAGAGAACTCTTCAGCTGCTGCAAAGAGACCAAGCAGAGCTCTGGCTGGCAGCGGTGACAAGGAATGTTGTCCCTTTCAGGAGTAAGGCTGGGCTGCTACAAAGATAAGCCCCAGACACCAAGCCTGGCCTCTGCCATTTTCATCTGGTTCTTTCCTTGCAAGTCCAAGCAGCCCTGGCATTGTGAGGGTGAGTGGTGAGGCCATGAGAACCCAGAATGTGTCAAGCAGTGAGGTGGCCAGAAGAATCCAGAAGGCCACTGCAGGCCGAGCTCTCACGTGGTCCTCCCATGGGAGGGAAGCTTAGTGGTTACACCACCTGAGGCCCCCTGGATACATTTTTTCTTCTCTCCCTCATCTCTGGCTTTGGTCCTATGGGCTTCTTTTCATGCAGGTGTTTGGGAATTTGGGGGAAACACAAAGAACCACTGGAAATGGCCATACCGAGTATACCAAGTATTTACTGTAACACAGCCTGGGGGGTTTGTTTGGTTTTGTTGTCTTTCCATTTTTCCTATCTTGGTCTTATCTCACTGGCCTCAGTTCACGTGACCACATTGTAAAATTCTATTTTGTCTTTTTTTCAGATGTTGAAATGTGAACCAAATACAGATTTTAACGAGTTAGGAAATTGTTTAGGCTTCTCTCTCTCGCTCTCTCTTTTTTTTTTCTTTTGAATTCTTTTGAATTGCTATAGGGCATACCTCAAAGCTTCAGTTGGAAGCCTGCAATTTCAGAGTAGTTTTCTTTAGGCAACAGAGGCTGCGCTGTATCACAGAGATATCACCACAGCTCAAATTCAAAGAGTCTGTGGTGGAGGAACCAGGATACTGGACTTGGAACATAGGAGGGTGATGTTGGGGGAGGTTCCCTGAGATCCTCTCAAGGGAGTGGCCAGAGGCAGGGTGACTGCCCAGGATGGCAGGGGTGCCCACTGGTGGCCAGGGTCTCCCTCTTTCCACTGGGCCTCCAGCCCAGAATATTCAACTACCCAGTAGACATTTCCACCAGGATGGCTCCCATCACCTCAAACCTAAAATGTCTTGAACAGAGTCGATTGCTTTCCTTACTGAACCAGTTCTATTATTGTTTCAATCTTTATTTAGTGTCTACTACGCGGCAGACAGAATTTTAAGTGTTGGGGTCACGGTGTGCAGCAAAGACACAGTGTCTGGCTCCTGAAGCCTACACTCTAGCAGGGAAAGCAGATCTGAAATGTTGTTGCCGTTGTCCTGAGCGCCATAAATAACAGTAATAAGAGTACTGTTCATTGAGTCCTTACCGTCTACCAGACGCCATTGCCGTCACCACTGGACATGGACGGGGAGCCCGGACTTAATCCAGAGGGTCAGAACAGGCTCTGCACCCTCTTCCTCAGCCCCATGTGGTGGCCCCCTTGGCCCCCATTTGTTCTCAGACACACACTTTGGAAACTGAGGTCTCTGCCTCTTCTGTCCTTCCTCTCTAACATCACCAAACATGGCTCTGCCTCCATCACCTGTCCCTCCTCTCCTGGCCCTCCGTCACCTGGCCCTCCTCTCCTGGCCCTCCATCACCTGTCCCTCCTCTCCTGGCCCTCCACCACCTGTCCCTCCTCTCCTGGCCCTCCATCACCTGGCCCTCCTCTCCTGGCCCTCCATCACCTGGCCCTCCTCTCCTGGCCCTCTCTGGTCCAGCAGGCTGGCTCCCCCAGCTGGACATCACAACAGCCCTGGCCTCTCTGCCTCCAGCCTCCCTTCTGTCCTCTCTGCTGTGCACATCTCCTCCAGATGAACTTTCCGAAAGGCTGCTCCCTGCTCAACGTCTTAGTCACTTATTCAACAAAGATTAATCAGAGGGTCTGCCTCACTCCAAAACTCAGGTTACACCACTTCAAAAACAAGTTTAGAAGACTTGTAAAAATCAAGTCATCCACTTACTTATTACAAGACTGTCTTAAAATCAGATGGAATCACTTTACCTGTGCATTCCTTCATAGCAAAATAATTGTTAAACTTTATGAAATAAAAGACTAATAAAGCATAAAAGAAATCAGGTTATATGTTTCAATAGAGAAACTGATGCCAATTGTGGTCCCTTGACTAAAGACAGTCCAACCTCCTTCACCTGGCATGCTTGCCCTCCCCCCATAGGCCAGGTTTCCAGGTTCATCTCCACAAATGACCTGTTCACCACTTCCCCAAACACAACTTCTGCCTTCTTGGGCCCCATGCCCCTCTCCATTTCTACTTGTTATTCAGAAATAAGACCCTAATCAAATGTCACCTCTCCATGAGGCCTTCCCTGATGAAGCCAAGCGGAGGTGCAGAAGTAGTTTCTCCCATCACTGAATTTATTCCGAGATACATCCTCAGTGCACGTGCCTGCCTGTGTGTGTCTGACACACTCATATGCATGCCACACAGGTGGCTGAGAACCCCTAGGAATCCCTGTGTGCACCTGCCGTTGGTAAACCTTGGCTCTGCTCCAGGAACTGTGCTAAGCGGCCAGCCAGAGTCTCCCTTGTATTCATCACAACCCTTTAATGAAGTGGGTACCATCATCATATCCCCATATTACAGATAAGATCAAAGGGGTTAGGTGAGTTGCATAAACAAGGTCATACAGCCAGTAAGTGGCAAAGCAAAGGTTCAAACCCAATTCTGACCTAATCCCATGTATGTAATACTACACTGCCATTCATCAGGCAAGAATTCCTCTTTAAACAATCATGTACCTCAATTGCCTTGTATAGTGCTTCTCGTGCAGTATGCATTCACAGTTATATCCCAATACCTCACACAGAGTCCGGAACATCTCCTGCATGCGCAGTAAACACCTTTGACTGAATGAATGGGATTGTTGCCAGGCACCCCAACAAAACTGCTGAATGAGAACAGCTGAAACCAGGGCCTGAGAGTCTCTATGTTGACAAAAATCCAGGTGATTCGTACGCAGCCAGCCAGCCCTCCCCTGTCCACAGACTGACATTACGACACTAGTCCAGCAAAAGACACTGAGGCCCCCAGTAGTTAATCGACTTGCCCAAGGTTAGCAGCCTACCTCCCACCCCCAAGCCATTTCTTCTGTCTGGAGTCTTTATAGTCAGCTCCTCTTAGTGTCCGCCTGGCTGGAAGATATGATACGAACACTGGGCAGAAAGCAAGCCCATATCTCCATCTGTCCTGTCTAAGGGGATCTTAAATTGGTTTTCCTGACTCTTCCCTCTGAGGAGGCGCTTACTAGGGCCTCATCTCAGAGAAGCTGAGCAGGGGACAGCCTCTGAGCAGCTGACCTAGAAACTCCAAACCACGGCAAACCAAGTCTTTGACCTGGAAGTGCCTTGTTCTTGGGTTTTGCTTAACGCAGATCCATCATCTTCAGAATCTCCTTCTTGCCTCTTCAGACAGGAGCCATGTTGCCGCTCAACCAGTGTGTCAGTGACGCGACAAAGCTGTTGATCAATGAAGATTGGGCTGCATAACCTCTCTCTGAAGCTGTGTTTGGCCTATCTGGTTTTAAAAGCCACTGTCTGCTAATTTCTTAGCAGCTAGGGTGATGTATTCAAAAGAAAATAAGATTTGGAGTTAGACCTACCTGGATTGATGTCCCAATTCAGCCACATACTGGCTGTGTGATCTCGACAAGTCACTTGCCCTCTCTGATCCTCAGTTTCCTCATCCCTATTGTGAGGAGAGTTTAATGGGGAATCTCTGGTTCCCTCCAGTTCTGACATCTATGTTCTGTGTTCCACGGCCTGCGGTGTGAGCTCCTCCTATGATCCAAGTTCAGTGTGATGAACAGACTCAGTTCTGCTTCATGTCGGCCATCCTGTGTTATCAGTCCAGCCCACTGAGGCATGAAAATAAATCAGAAGCAGTGAGAGGTTAGGATACCTTGTCCTTCCATGAATACCACCCTCCTCCCAACCCCCAGTCTTGCCTTGATAATAAAGCTCCCCTGCATACAGACAGACAGCACGACTCTCTGGGAAATCCTCAAGAAATGCCATCCATATGTTTTTGAATCATTTACACTGAACCCATCATAATATTGTTCTTTGAAGATCCATCTACATTTGTTCTAAAGGCTTATTTTAAAGCTTATGCAAATGAACTAGATTAAGGTTGCATTCTGGAAGCTGAGGCTGGAAAATGGGAAGTTCATTTTAAAGCTTGGTGTAAATAGAGTTTCGCATGTGTTCCAAATAGTTCTCCCTTCTTAGCCCAAGTGTCCTCCATTCAACCCCCTCATAACCTCAGCCCGAGAGAAGTTCTCTGGGAGGGAAATGCTAATTGGTGGCAGTTAGGAATAATGGAAAGAGCCAGGGAACGGTAGTCTAATTCTCCGCCTCTTAACTAGCCTTATGGCATTGGGTGAGTTACCCAATTTTCCTAGGTTTCAGTTTCTTCATTTGGGTCCCACATAAGACCTCTGTGGTTCCCTGATGTCGGCAGCATTAGAATTGCCTGATGACCAGATTCTGGACTTCTCGCCCTGATCTACTGAATTATAGCCTCCAGGAGTGAAGCCCCAGAATCGGAATTTTTCACATGTTCCCCAAGTAATTCTGATGTGCGCCCAGGTATGAGAACCACTAGCCTAGATAATCTACAAGGATCTCTCCTCGCTACCTACAAGGTTCTACAATTTGTACTGAAGTATCTCTTTTCAACTCATATTTCCCTACCTGCCTCCTGCACTCTTGTATGTGCTAAAAATTCCCATTTATCATATGGCCCATATTGTGGACTCTCAGGCATTTTCTTTGAAGAATCTTGATGCACTTGTTGAACTCTGGTTGGATGTAAGAAACCATCACTTACCAGCCCAGCACACTCTGATGGCGAGGCTGAAGCTTGGAGCTCAGTATCTGGTGGCAGGACAGAGCCCCTGAAGAGTCATTGTGTCTGCGCTACGGAAGCTAGCAGACCCCGTGATGAACAAACACAGCTGCATCAGTAAAATGACCTGCATATTAGCACCCTTCTGTCTATGTAGGTGTTGAGTGAGTAGCATTATGGGAATCTGCATTAGAACTTGGATCTGTGCTCCAAAGCACTGGTGAAAATGGAGATGGGGGGGAGAAGAGAGAAGAGGCCTGTGCTTTGGAAAGGACACCTTGTCTTTCCCCTGAATTGCCTCTTCCTACTGTTGAGAACAGAGAGTTGGCCTGTGTTGCGTAATGCCCAGGATGGTTTTCCGTGCAGTGCCCACAGAAACGAACTCCTTGTGATGATAGCTTCTCCCTGGTCTGTCACTTGCCCTGTTCTCACACAGCCCCAAAGTCAGCGCTGTTTGATGATATTTCCAAGAACCTTGTCCCTTGTTATACCATGGAGGACTCCCCCTGGGACAATGTACATCTCCTGCTCAATGAGTCTGGCTTTCTCCAAGCAGCATGACCTCATTTTGTTGTAAATCTGGCAAGGGTTACCTTCTCTGCTCCCAACAAGGAAAGGATATACCTGAACCCAGCGAGGCAGAATTAAGAATTTGTCTAACTTTGTCTTTGAGTCCATTTTTGTGCCTCTGCCCCCCTCACCTCTCCATCAAAGCACCAAGAACCCCCCTCCCGGACCCTACCATCTTTGAGTCTCAATCGAGCTATGGGATTATTGTTTTATTAGTCTTCTTTCCCAAGATAAATGAAGATGCTGGGACAGAGCAGTGTCTTACCCATAGGGATAAGTTGCAAATATAAGCAACATGCTTCCGGGTAGGAGAGAGATCTGTGAATGAGGGGCTTTCATGTGACCCCCACGTCAGGGCACATTTGTGACTGCTGAAGGCTGGTCTGGAATATCCAGACGGACTTTTCTAACTTCCAGACAACTGTGGCACCAAAAAAGTAGAACGAATACCATCGCCACTGAATTTAGCAATAGAGCAGTTTAGTTTCTTTCAATCCTATTTATAAAACCATATTTTACACCACTGCTTCAATTCAGCTCCATCTGCAGTCTCTTCCATTAATCACAGTAGAACTCCCCACTGTAGCTTTCATTACCTGCTCAAAATGAATGTGGAGAGAAAACATAATTAGGTGCCACTTTTTAAAAATAATATCTTGAAAACAGAGCGATGACTTAAATAAGAAAGAAGGAAGGGGGAAAAAACACCATTTGAACTAATGGGCCAAATTACCTCAGGTTAAGCTGGATTTTAAATCAGCTCTTTCTTTCTCTTTCTCTCTCTCTCTCTCTCTCTGCCCCCAGCCCTCCAGTGAATCATGACAAATTTAGAGTTCAGCTGGATGGATGATTAGATTTCCTCGTCTCTGCCGAAACAATGAAATATTTCTATAATATTAAACCCGTCAAACTGATCAAAGTACAGTGTCACAATTCTAAGTGCTGCTTCTTGCCCAATCCACTCTGCTCTGGCAAGATGGAGCACATTTTATGTGCTAGCCCTAAATTCCCTGAGGTTTCTGAAACCTGATCCATGCTGCCTGATTGGCGGGGGTTAGTGCCTTTCCCCTGGAGGTGTTTGCCACCGTCCACGCCGCTGGCGGGAGTATTCCCCAAGGGCCGTCTCATCCACCAAGCCCGGCACACGCCTTGACTGTTGTTTGCGCCCCCTTCGGCCTGAAATACAGACTTTGTATGTTACCAAACCGAGTGGCTGAGCCGGGCAAGAAACCCTCAGGAAGCGTGTGTTGGGTGCTGTAAGACCCAGGCAGGGTTCATGGTTCATGGTGCTACCTGACACCTGGCCCGCGACCAAGGGACCAAATGCTACTCAGGGGCCGCTCAGCTTTACCCAGATTCCTCAGTTTCTTCTCCTGTAAATGAGAGTAATTCAGTAATGCCGGCTCAGCCTACAGCACAAGGCTGTTACACTGATGAAGATTAAGTGATTTATGGAGAACCCCATAGCCAGGCCGGGATGAGGTCACATGAACACTATTATGAGTGTCACCCCATGCTCTGTGGGCAAGTTATCTGTGGAAGTCAGGCAATTTGCATCGGTGAATCCACATTTTAGATACTAACATGGAACAGCGGGGAGAGTTCAGCTTCGGAGCCAGATCAGTCTGGATTTGAGTTTCCATTCTGGCACTTTCTAGCTGTGTGGCTGTGAGCAAGTTACTTGGTCTTTCGGAAACACAGTTTCTTCGTTTGTACGATGGAGATAATACATACCTGCCTTTTAAGATCACTGAGGTGTTATGAGAATTAAATGAAACATATATTTAAGCACCTGGAACACAGTAGGCTCTCAATAAATGATAGCTTTATCACTGAGGTGCTTTGTTTACTAGACATTGTCTGGAAGAATAAGGAAACAAGAGATGTCGCTCTGCCTTTAAAGAGCTTCTTGTCTGACACCAGGTCCTGGGGGGTGGAGTTCACTTCTTTTTCCATAAACTTTTTTTTAGGTAACTACCTGACTCATGAAGCAGTAAACCTCTTTCTGGGTTGTCGTGGTTTTTTGTTGTTGTTGTTTTTTAATGTTGTTTTCTTTGGTTTTGGCCTTCTGTTCTTAAGACCTGCTAGGGCTAAAATAGGAAAGGCCATTTTGGGGAAGGGAAAAGGATGGAGGGAGCCAACAAGGGGATGAATACGGTGACTTCATTTCTTAACAAATGAGAAACAAGCTCAAGATTTACAGATTAAGTGCTATTAATTACCACCCAGCAAATATTGAACCACAATGTTGTGCTCCTAGAAAAAAAACAGGAACTCAGCCTGGTTACTAAAGGGCTCCATTAGCCTGCATGAACCCGCGTCCCACTCGTGTGGCTGCGTCCCATTCGTGTGAACCCGCGTCCCACTCGTGTGGCTGCGTCCCATTCGTGTGAACCCGCGTCCCACTCGTGTGGCTGCGTCCCATTCGTGTGAACCCGCGTCCCACTCGTGTGGCTGCGTCCCATTCGTGTGAACCCGCGTCCCACTCGTGTGGCTGCGTCCCATTCATGTGAACCCGCGTCCCACTCGTGTGGCTGCGTCCCATTCGTGTGAACCCGCGTCCCACTCGTGTGGCTGCGTCCCATTCGTGTGAACCCGCGTCCCACTCGTGTGGCCCTGAGGACTCCAGGGGAGGCACAGGCAGGGCACGCCCGGCAGGGTCTGGCCGGGTGCCTCTAGGAAGCCCACCTGCACCTGTGGCCCATGTCTGGAACGGTGGCGAGGGGGAGCCCTCTGGCAGGAAGGACCAGAAGGAGGCAGAGGACCAGAGGAGGTGGGGTAGGTGGGACGGCCAATGGTGCTGTTGGGGGATTCTCACCTTGGAATCAGAGACAGGTCGGGTTTTGTTCCTTGGCTTAGCTGTGGGCCTTGAACACTTTGTAACTAGCACATGGGAAGCCTTAGGTATACTTGTGCATCTAAAATGTCCTGCCCTGACCAACCTTGTGCATACACAAGCCTCCTGTAGCTCACCATGTCCCCCAATGCCCTCATACACTGGAGGATGCCGAGATGGGGAAGAAGCTAACACACATTGATGGGTCGTCACCATGCTAAGTGTTCACGTAAGTGATCTCATTCCATCCACCACTGGGATCATTGCCATCGTTGTACTGCTAGGGAAACCGAGACTTCAAGATGTTGAGCCCTTGCCCAGGTCCTTTACTGGGATCCACATATGACCCAGAAGCCCCTGTTCTCCTCCCCACCCCAGCATGCTGCCCCACCCCTAGACCCCAGGACGATGGGGGCTGCTTGGGTGGTGGGAGAGCCGAAGGGCGAGCTCACACCCACTCTGCCTTCTCCCTGCCTCTGTGGCCGCTGCCCTCGGTGCTCTGGAGCTGAAGCCACCAGCACACTCTCTGCCCTGAACGTTTCCTGCTTCCCTCCCATGTTCCTGGACCCCAGCGCGATGCACTGACAGCCACCATTGTCCCCGAAGTCAGCCCCCCAATCAGGAGGACGCATCCATTCCCCCCTTGGCGAGTGCATCCCCACTCCGTACACGCTCACCCAGATTCTGCCAAACCTGCATCCGAAAATTGCCAAATGAAGCAAAGTGGGAAACTTACTACTTGAGAAAACTTTAGCCTTTTTTCTTTTCTGAAATCTGAACAAGGGCAGTGCTCCTGAAGATAATGTTTTCTGATGTAACAAATTGCTGGCTCCCTGGATAACTAGAGAGTGCCTTTCCCTCCCACGCTCCCTGACAGCCAGAGCAGGGCACACCCTTTGAGTTCTTTATCCCGGGTACCACAGGGACATGTATGGGGAACCCCATCCGCCTGTCTCCCTGTGACCTTTAACCCTACCCCCACCTCAGTTTTCTCATCGTAAAATCAGGAGGCTGGTCTACACGAGGGTTCCTCAACCTCAGCACTATTGACATGTCAGGTGGGATGACGCATTGTTGCAGGGACTGTCCTGTGCATTGAAGGATGTGTAGCAGCATCCCTGGCCCCTGCCCACTGGATGCCAGGAACACGCACCCCACCCCTCCATCTAGTTGTGACGACCCAGAATACCTTCAGACATCGTCAGACCTCCTCTGGAGAACAAAATTGCCCCCAGTTGAGAACCAATGGCCTACTTGATCGCCGAGCATCCTTCCAACGTTCAAGTTCTCTGTTTAGAAGGTGTATGAACACACAAAGAGCTTGGATGGGGTTGGTTGACTAGAGGTGGACCTCTATTCAAATCCCAGCTCTGACATTTACATTTCAGCTTTTTATAACTGGTCAGATTACTTTGCTTCTCTGAGCCTCAGTTTGCTTATCTACAAAATGGAGATGATAGTACCTATTTCATAGGGTGGATTGAAGAATTCAATGAGAAAATGTATATAAAACATCTGGCACATAGTATATAGCCCAAAAAATGATTCTGTTTTTGTATGATTGTAACTGAAAGTAAGCCAGATCATCTTCTTTCTCTGGACAATCCCTCTTGTGACCCAATTCATACAAATTCACACAAAGCTGGCCAGCCAGCTTCAATACCTATGCAAAGAAAGAAATTAATACATGTATTAAATATTGCTATGTCCTTGCACTACATTAGCTGTGGAACTTCTCAGGCTACATCAGGAATGTAAACAGCAGTGAGAACTAGTAAACGCAGTGATAGCTATGGGCAGAGCCAGACCCCTGTCAAAGTCCAATGCCTTTGGAAATGGAAACATCGAGGTATTTATTTTGTACCGTCAGTATCGGGAATGATCCCTCTTACTTTGCCATTAAATTAAGATTATCCATTCTCTGTTACCCAGGATAAATGCCGTATATGAGACGGGAAGGGATGAAAAGTAGTTTTTAGCTGGATTTGTTCACTCCCAGTGAGTTCATGTCTCCTCTTTGGCTTGGTTCTACCCAAAGGGCAATTCACTTCAGTTCATACAGAAAGAGAAATGGAAATAATATCTATCCTTAAACCAGAGTTACAGGTTTCGATTTCCTCTTCTCTCGTTTCCCATCTTCCGAGGCTTGACAGCCGTCAGTTACCTTCAAAACCACTTTCTCCAGTAAGCCCCAGTTCCCCAGTGCGCGTTACAGAGCTCATACCCTGGTCTGGCCTGCCCCACGGGAGGTTTTACTCTTCAATGGAAGTATTGAGCAGTCGCCGGGTTCCAGGCCCGGTTTCTATATTGTGTCAACAAAGAGTGGGCGGACGAGGCTGGAAATGGGGCTGATGGAAACTGTCCTTTCTCTCTTCCTGGCTGACCATGCTTCAGTCTCTGCTGCTCCAGGGTCCCCACAGCGCTCACCTGGCTTTGCTGGTTTCCTTTGCTATTACTCACCTCCCAGCTCTACTCATCGGCCTCTGCTTCACGCTCAGATCCAGTCATATTTTGGTACGCCTGCAAAGTGCTGTTCTCTTTCATGTATTTCATCTCACCTAGCCTTCCCGGGAACTTATTTTACAGATTTACAGAGAGGTCAAGGGTATCGTCAAAGGCCACCACTAGGGATTGGTAGAAATGAGTTGACGTGTCCCCCAGCTCTGAGTCCCAGGGCTTGTTCCTCTCTCCAGCAGCGGCCAACCACGGTCCCGACAGGAAAACCCTTTCTTCCTTAGGATGGGAAACATCCCCTATGAGCCTCTGCACTACAGATGCTGTGATTGGTCCAGGCCATGCCAGTCAGCCCTGCCCTTGACCAGAGACAGAAACAGGGCTGGACCAAAGGACAGTGTCATTCCCTGAACATCAATGTCCGTGTCTTTTAGCCATCATTCCCTCGGCCTCAATTAACGCCCAACCACCCCTTCTCTTCTACCTGGCGAACTCCTGTTCATCCTTCTAGAATCAGTTCAAGAATCATCTCTTCAATGAAACCTTCTCTGACCTCTCCATGAGTCTCCCCCTCCGTGTGCCTTTAGCACTGTGAACACGTCTCTAGCAGGTGACATTCCATGTCTTATTTATTACTTTCTGCAATTCCTAGGATACAGCAATACTGAATCAATGTTTCTTAAATGAGCAAATGGATGAATGGAAAAATGGGGGGGGGGTGAAATCTCAAGCCAAATAACAAACACAGTATTTGAACTACTATAGAAATGGCCCAAGAAAAATCTACCGTAGATTCTGAAAGTAGAGCTTTTTTTTTTTTTCTTTCATGAAAGCCTGGGAATTTTGAGAGAGAAGCAGAGAAAGGTCTATTTTCTTCCCACCCACAGGTTGATTTCCTTTAGTGCAATGCTTCTCAAGCTTTAATGGGCATACAAATAACCTGGGGATCTTGTTAAGATGGAGATTCTGACCCAGTGGTTCTGGGGTGGGGCTCCCAGGTGACCCTCAAGCTGCCAGACCACACTTTGAGAAGCAGACTCTGATTTCTTCTGGGCTGCGTCCTACCTTGTCTGAAGTTGCTGGCCTGTCACTCCGAGCCCCCAGTAGGGCCAGAACGCCCTGGCATCCCTTTGTCAGCTTAGCAAAGCAGCTGTCTGCTGGTTTATTTACTTCCTCCCATTATCACCAGGGGAAGAGAATCCGTAGACATGCCACATCTTGTTTACAACGAGCATCAGAAAAGTTAGAAGTGCAAGTTTAAAAAAAAAATTGCATCAGCAGCCCCTTAGAATCACACATATCAGGGGAAAAATGGGCTAAAGGAGAGTCATAAAATATTAAATGACACTGTGTCAAGACACAGATAGGGGCAGAACAATAATTAAAGTAAACAGCACATCAAAACCCTCGCTAAAACCGTTATTTAAATTGAAAGTAAATGTAGGAACGGATCATGTAGCCTTGTATAAATGTGTTCCCAAGAGCCTTTTAAGAATATTAATGATTATGGAAGTATAATGGCTGCATATCAATGATCATGTTTACAGCAAATGACAGCTCAGAGGGAGAAGAAAAGAGTCTAGATCCTTCCGAAGACGCAACGGGTTTGATCTTCCCTGCACACTGTGTCCCTCCCGGGGACGGAGGGAGTGCTGGGCAGATGATGAAGGTATCCTGAGCTAGCTTTCCTGCGGTGCGAGGGACAGAAGGCTGCTTGGGCAGGGCGCCTTGGCTGTGACTGTGGTCCTCCTCCTCCTGGTCCAAGACACCAGCTGAGCTCCTACTGTGTGTCTGGCCCGTGAGTCCTTACCATCTCTAAAAATACTTCCCCACCTTACTTGAAAGTTTCTGAAAATTGCAGCGGCCCCAAAACCAGAAAGGGAGACTCTAGAGAACTTTCACTGACTTTTCAACAAAGGGGCTAGAAATTCCTTGTTTGAATTGGAAGGTTGTACTCTTACCGGAGGTGAAATGCTCCAAATATCTCAAGATGCCTCAGTGCCCAGCATTCATTTTTTCAGTATTCACAACAAGGGCCAATCTCCCTCCTCTGATATTGGATTTCACCAAAACTCTCCGAGAATCCAGTGGGTAGGCAAGCTGTTCAGGGTCCAAAATGAACCACTTAAGCACTGTTTTCCCCTTAGGGTTCAGCCTCTTGCTAACTTCTGGTTTGCTTGGTTTTCTGGTGAGAGAAAGGGCTCCCACTGGGCCTTTCTTGTCTATGGCCCTCTGGGGTCAGTTTCCAAATCTCTCCTTAGGATTCTTCTTAGGCAAAGTCTCCTGATGGGCAACATCCCAGCATCAAAAGGTCACCTTCCTAGAAGCGTCTCCTCTCTTCTCCGAGATGGCAGCTGAGCCAGAGACGGTGTCCTGGCTCTGGGCCAGGCTTCCCAGGCCAACTCCAGATCAGGAACTGGAGGGAAATGCTAGGTTTTCACTGCCTCTCCGTCTCTGACTCCAGCCTTCCTGGGGCTGGTGATGGACTGGATTGGCCCTTGTCATGAAGCTGTTAAAGCCTACCTTACTTAGTAGAAATCATAGTCTTATCCGGCTGACCAGAGAGCAACAGAGTTTTGACCCCAAGCCCAGCTAACAACAAAGCATTGCTTCCCTTTCTGTGCTTATATTTTCTGAGGGTGGCTTCATGAGGAGTGGACAGGATTGGGGTATTCCTGCAACCCCGGCTCAATATAGAACTGACCAAGTTATTGCATTATTATAAACTATGAAGTCATTTTACTATTAATAATAGCGTCATATTAACTACTATATTATTCTAGCCATTACTTAAATCCTCCATCCCAAATCTCTGGCTTCGATTGCCATTCCTGCAGGAACCCTGAGTCTCCTAATGGACACATTGGTGAGGCCCCGAGGCAGGGCAGCGAGGAGGTGACATTAAAGAGATCCCCACTCCTGGTGCCCCAGAAACCCACCGAGCCACTAGCGGGACCCTCCCTTCATGACTTTATTCACCTTCCTGCAGCCACTTCTCCCTCTCCTCCCTGCTGGAGGCTCAGTCCTCAGTTGCTTCCTCAAAGAGCTACCTGCATCAAAGTGGCCACTGTTTCCAGCATCTTCCCTTCCTGGTCCCTTTTGTTCTTTGCTTGTGATCTGGCATATGCTGGGGGCCAGGCTTTTGTCTTTCAGCTTGTGAATAAATGGAAGCACTTAGGCAGCAGCGCCAGCCGCTGGTTAGTTCCTTGTTCTTCCCTAACTGGGAGCGGGAGGGGTCAGGCGGCTTGGGACCTACTAGTGGTCTCCTTGGGGCCATCAGGTCTGGTGAGCAGTGCAGAGCTTGGGCGTCCCAAGGCCTGAGTGCCAGGCCCGGTCCTTCCAGCCACAAGGGGTGGCTTCACCCACTCGTTCACCAGGCACGGTTCAGGGCGCTGGTCTGCAACGACCAATAAAACCACATCTCAAGGAGACTGCAGGAATGTGAGAGGTACACATAAGAATGCACACAAGTCGTGGTGCCGGGGACACTCGGCTGAAGCTTGAAGGATTAAGTAAACTCTGGCCAGACGCAGACAGTGGACCTGGTGGGTGAGCCCTGGTGGGACAGGGTCATGAAAGAGCGTGATTTCCCCAGGGACCTGCAAGTTCTCCCATCTGGCTGGAGCAGAGAATGAGGGGAGAGCCGGAACACGGGGCTGGAGGGGTGGTAGGCAGGGGCCATATCACGGAGAGTTTGCAAACTACAGTCGCCCTCTGTATCCGCGGGTTCCGCATCCTCAGATCCAACCAACCACCATTCAATCAACCGAGGATCGATAATATTTGATAAAAACAAATTCCAGAAAGTTCCAAAAAGCAAAATTGGAATTTGCCAGGCACCAGTAACTATTTGCACAGTGTTTACATTGTGCTAGGTATTGTAAGTAATCTAGAGATGATTTAAAAGTATACGGGAGGGTGTGCGTATGTTATATGCAAATACTAGGGCATTCTGTGTAAGGGACTGGTGCGTCTGGGGATTTGGGTATCCATGGGGGCTCCTGAAACAATCCCCCGTGGATACAGGGGGAGGACTGTATGCTAAGAAGTTGGGAAGTGGAGAAATGCAGATGGATTTGTTTGTGGTTAAGAATTCTCTCAGGAAGCAATGAAAGGAGTGGTTTAAAGGGGGAGCCTGAGGTCAGAGGGACCAGTTAGGGAAACATGGCATCATCTTAGCCAGGGTTTTGTCAGCTCTCCGTCCACATTTGGGACTGTAAACTCTTGGGGGTGGAGACTTGTCCTGTGTGTTGTAAGATGCTCAGCCGCATCCCTGCCCTCCGCCTGCTGGATGCCAGCAGCAACCACTCAGTCATGACGATCAAAAAGGTCCCCAGACATCGCCAACTATTCCCACGAGGGCAAAGTCTCCCCCGAGTGAGAACCGTTCATCTAAGCAGAGGATGATGCAATCCTAAGTATGGTGTGAAGATGGGGGCAGATTGAAGACACATTTCGGAGTCAAGCTGAGAAGGACTCGTGACTCACAGATAGACGTGTGTGTTGGGGAGAAGGGCTGAGGCCGGGGTGACCCCGAGATCTTCAGTGGACAGCTAGGGCATGTTGGAGGTGCACTGAGATGTGGTGAAGAGAGGACAGAGCAGACTTGGTGGCAACGGAGATCAGGCTGTTTGGACACACCACACCTGAGGGCCTGTGGGTCTCTGGGTGCAGGGTCCAATAGGCAGTTGGCTCCATGGGACTGAGGGTCAGAGCCCAGGTGTGGGTGGAAGACACAGATTGCAGGCTCTGGGATTGATGAGGCTGTCCCCAGGAGGGGTGTCCTGGAGAGATGGGGGCCGAGGATAGATCCTAGGGACACCAACATTTAAGGGACTGGGAAATGGACAGGTCACTGAGAAGAAACAGAGATGTCAGTGGAAGATCAGGAGGACGGTGTCCCAGAAAGAAGACGGGGAAAGAGAGTTTGCAGAGGAAATGTCAAGGAAGGGAGGGAAGTATCCACTGATAACCTCAAAGGGTTGCTTTTGGAGCGAATGTGAAAGATCTGTTAAAGGTTCATAGTGCAGGACAAACACGCTGGAGCTCGGTGGCAACTAAGTTCCCCCCGCCACCGCTGCCGCCACTGACCAGGCCTCCCTGGGCTTCTGGCTGCCTCCCCAGCTCCTAAAATACAGGTGCCTGCCCTTGGGGCGGCTGCACTGGAGCTCGTCCGTGCCCCTGGGGGTGCCCTGGGCCTCACAGTGGCCACAGCAGGACCCAGGCCCACCTGGGAGCACCGGCCAGCCTGTCCCCTGGGCCCCCTGCTGTCTCCAGGAATCCAAAGGCCAGGAGTGGCTCCTGTCTCCCTGTCCTCCCTGTGTTTACGAGGAGAACCCCCGGCGTGTTAGGTGACTCGCCCCCCGAAGAAGCGAGGAGACGCCCTGTTGACCCGCCGATTCCCTCCAGGGCTTTGTGAGCTCCGCTGCAGTGACCTAGAGGAATGGTCCAAATTCCCACTCTCTGTGTCTCCCGCATCGTCCCTAAGACGTCCCTCCCCAGGCTCCACTCCGTCCTTTCCTCCTTTCTGTTTCCGTACTTTACCCGTGCACCACCCTCTGCCCCGAAAGAATTAGGGTTTTTGTTAAATAGAAGTCTTGTGTTTCTTAGAAGTCTGTTTCCCCTGCTTTATTAGGCCATCTCTTTCCAGCAGCTCTCTTACCCCACCTACGATTCAGGCAGGACTCAGGTGAGACGAGGGGAGAGGACCAGCTTGTGTTTATCTGGCCTGGGGTGGGCACCCATCACCCTGGCCCGATTCAAGCCCCAAAGCATTCACACCTGCTCCGAAAGCACCTCCTTCGGGGTCTCCCCAGCAACTGGACAGCCCACTGCCCGGCCCAGCCCCACCATTCCTCCCACCCCTCAAGCTTCAGAGCCAGGGCTCTGCTCCCCAAATACAAACAGCACCCCGGGAAAGGGGGCAACGAGAGATCAGGGCAGGAGCCAGGAGAGAGGGGAAGGGTAGTGGAATCGGCACAGGGAGTGGGAGAGACTGGGTGCAGAATCATTTGCCCAGAGGACCACGTTACCTAATGGACAGACCTGCCCCTAAATCCTTTACAGCCCTTACTCCATTGATCAGTACTCGGGGCTTCTTCTGCCTCTCTTCCCCTCCCTGTACAAAGCCCAGGTTGTACAGGGTTTCTTGGGTTCTACGTCAGCATCACTCAGCCTGGAAACTAATAACAGCGTACAGCAGGCAGCCAGCTGTCTGCCCTGTGTCATTTCAGCTCAGGTGAACAGACATCCCTAAACTCCGTACGGGCCAGGCAGGGTGCTTAGCGCTGAAATAGAGCAGGAGCACCCTGCCCCTCTAGGGGCCTACACTCTAGTGGGGAAAACACATCCACGGACACCGCGCTTTAGTATGTGGGTAAGTGTGATGTGGGTGCTACGGAAGGACATCCATCCCCATACCCATTCTGCAGAGGGGAAAACTGAGGCTCAGGGGCTTGGAGTGACTCAGCCAAGGTCACATAGCGTCCTCTGACCCTGCCCCTCTGTGGTCGTGTTGACTGGCTGCCCTGCTGTGACGGCCACCTCGTCCACTGGTGGCCCTGCCCTGCAGCACCATTTCCCCGTCACGTCCAGCCCCTCTGATTCGGCCCCGCCTCCGTGACTCTGATATGCCTCCTGAGGGACTGCCTTTGCCCCATGTCCTGTGTGATGTGCTGGAGGCTCCCAGGCACCGTTGCCCTGCTTCCCTCCGAGCTGTGGGGTGTGGAGTCTTCGGGAGAAATACTCCCACCTGGGGCGGCTCTACTCCAAGCTCTGGGCCTCCTCATCCCTGGGCTTGGGGGACCAAGGGCTCCAGGTCAGCATGCTGCGGGCTGCAGGTGTCTCCACTGTGTCTGAGCCAGGTTAGGCACTCAGATACTGCTGCGCCTCACCCCAGCTCCCCACCCCCCTAGGAAGCCATCAGTTTAGCCCTTCTGTCCCCACAGAGACAGTGCTTCAGTAGCAATTGTGGAAATGGCTCAAGCTAAGTCAAATCTGATTTTCTTTGGAGAGAAAATTGAATTCTCCACTTTGTGAGGTAGACAGAGAGATTAGAAGGAGGAGGACCAGAAAAGCACGGCTCACCCAGGGCGGGACAGCCAAACGCTCCGAGGGGCAGAGGGAGGTGTCCGTGCAGATCGGAAATGCCAGCCTGGTGGGTGGGCCGGGCCCTGGGGGACAGCTGAGCAGCTCTCGGTCTTTGAGCCTCACGGAAGCCAAGTCCTCCAAACTGAGCCTCGTCACGAAGCCAGAGCACCGCCGCCCATTTACTTCCTCATTTTAATTTTAAGATCTGTCAACTCTGAGGCCTTTCTTCTCAGGCTGAGGCCACCAGAGGCAAAACCTCAGATTTCTGGTGGAGAACACGTTCCAAGGGAGCGTGGAGGTGAGGAAGAAGAGGTAACCTGAGCTTCTGCGAATCCAGGCTGGTGGCAGTGAGGGACGGCCAGCCCGCTGGGCGCAGGGAGTGTCCACGTGGGATCCCCCTCAGCCCCACCTCTTCTGGGGAAGCACCCGCTGTACGTGCGCCTTTGCTGTTCTTCTCAGTCATTTCACACACGTGTATTGATGGTTTCTCCCCGGGAGGCTCTGTGCTGGGCACTGGGAATTTGGAGCTAAGGTCCTGTCCTCATGGAGCTCTTAATCAGGTGGGGCGGATGGGCTTGTCTACGGTAGCCACGACACACCCTGCTGAGGCCTCTGATAGAGGTGGCCCAGAGGATAAGGTTTCTCAGAGGAAGAAGCAGCTGACTGCCCTATAAGAGTGGATGAGAAAGAGAGGAAACTTTTCAAGAAAGGGGGCATCTGAGCCAGGCCTTGAAGGATGAGTAGGAGTTTTCCGGGAAGAACACAGAAAGGGGGCATTCCTAGCACAGGCAATAGCATAAGCAAAGATAAGGAGTCACAGACACATGGCGTGTTTAGAAATGGTGTGTGGTCCAATGCAGAGTTTCACTGAGAGAAGGGAAATGGCAGGGGTGGGGAGAAGAGGCTGGAAAGGTAGGCTGAAGCCACTCAAAAAGAGGCATCTTGAGAAGTTTAGACTCTTCCACGAAGCCAAAATCTTTTGCCCAGAGGACCACGTTATTTAATGGACAGACCTGGACCAGGGGCCTGTCTTGTGGTCTTGTGCTGGACCAGGGGCCTGTCTTGTGATGGTGTCTTTACTCCAGAGAAGTTCCAAAAGAAACAATGGGAGATTTATGAGAGAAAATTCTAGAAAACATGTCAGAGCTCCTCCATGGATTTGTGAGGGATTTGTAAGTGCTCCCCTGGAATCACTGAATGTCAGAACTTTAAGAAACTTAGGACAGGATCTCTGTGGTTGTCAAGCTGGGTTCAGCGGAGCCCCAGGGTTCCACGGAAAGGCCTTCGAGAGCCACTCCAGGGTGCTGGATTAAGAATGAGAGGGAGGGCGCTCAGTGTGGTGGTCTGCAGGGCCCCGAGGACAGAGACCACCAGCCCTGAACATGCTCTCCCGGAGTCCTCCAGCAAGGTCGGCGCCCTGATGGTCCTCGCCCCTGCATCCTCCAAGCGAGGCTGGCTTCTGAGGAAGGCCGGCGCACTGCTGAGCACACAGCCACACTCAGAAGCGAACGGGAGGGCCAGCCAGCTTGCGAGTGAGCAAGGGCAAGCTGATAGGCATGATAACGTTTTTGTTTATGGACCGGCAACAGTGAGATGTAAGGAAATGTCAAAAAAAAAGAAAAAAAAAAAGTCCAGGTGGGTGTTAGCACAATTCCCAAATCACGATGGTCTGCTTTGTGCCCGGAGTCAGGGAGTCAGGCCACTGATGCACAGGGCACCAAAATGAACCCTTTTGTTCTGCTTTGATCGCTGCTGATAGCACACCCTGCCAGGGATGTCATAGCTTTGATCTCTCAGCGCTGATGTTAAGTTTCTGGAGCCCAGCAGCATCTCCTTGAGATTAATGCTTCCTGGCACAGCCGGCAACACGCTGTCCTCTTCCATATCCATCACACCCAGTCACACGTCCCTCTGGCCTGCGCCTTGGCGGTTACCCACAGGCTTAGGAAGGAACCCCCTATGTCCTCCCCTCCAACCTCCCCTCACCGAAACCCACGTTGGTCAAAGCCTTGGTAAAATGAAAAGGCCATTAGGCAGACAGCGGAAGCCAGGCCTTTGATTCCTGAAGCAGCCACTTTTCAGGCGAATTCCTCACCTCTCCGAAACCTCAGTCTCCTCATCTGTAAAACAGGAAGGAAAGTACCTGGTCCCGCATGCAGCACACCGCCTGGCACAAAGTCAAGGCGCCACAAATATTCATCAAATGAAGGACTAATTGGCTGGCTGATCTGTGATAAAGGGGAATGCAGGAAAGTTGCTATTATTCAGGTTGTTCAAGTTTAGTAAGAACTCTTGGCGCATAAGCAAGGCTTGGTCTTGCTTCCCATGCTCAGCATTCAAGAGGTCTCATTGGAATTCAAAAGGGGAAAGAAAGGCCTCAAGAAGAAAGGCGGCTAAAACACACACCTGGACTCAATCTTGGCATGACGTTATCTGCTGAGCAGCGGAAGAGACCAGCCCTCGGGGAGAGAAAGGTTTCACTCCAGCTGGAAATTCATGGCGCCCACCCATCTCATCAGCAGCCCCTCCCAGAGCCTGCCTGGATCTTTGGAGAAGGCTGATAGGGAGTGACATGGCTCAGGACCTCCAGGGTGTCCGTCTGCTAGCTCGCTCACTCTGCATCTTATCCGTAAGAGGAACGAACTCTGACAACAAGTCTGCGTGTGTGTGTGCGTGTGCATGTGTGTGCGTGTGCGTGCGTGTGTGTGCGTGCATGTGTGCATTGTGCGTGTGTGTGTATGCGCGTGTGTGTGTGCGTGTGTGTGTGCGTGTGCGTGCGTGTGTGTGTGTGTGTGTGTGTCTGTGTGCTGGACCAGGGGTCTGTCTTGTGATGGTGTTTGCATACCACAGTACAGGTGTTTAAGGTGTAGAGAAAATGAACCAACCTCAAGGAGGTGGAAACCAGAAATCTTACATAGCAACCTATCTTCCCATGGCCAGGGTAGAAGAAACGTACTTTTGAAGGGTGACCTACTTTCAGGCGTCATGTTTTTCTCCCCACTTGTCTCTTAGGTCGCCCATGGGGCGAGTGAGGGCAGGGTATGGTCTCCATCTCTGTCCTTGTCAGGAGGCTTGGGTCTGAGAAAGAGCCAGGCAAGACACAAAGGCTCAGAAGAGGCAGCTCCAGCAATTCCTCTTCCCATTGAGCGTGCCCGTGGATCCGCCTGCCTACGTCTCCTTTCATCATCAGAAAGCTTCGTGAAAGCAACCAGCTCAGAGCCTGGTTTCCTGCAACTGTGTTCTTGAAGAGAAGAAAATTCCCAGGAACCCCAGATGGGGAGATAACAGTGCTGGTGTTTACCTTCTCTTAAAGGATTCTGAGTGTTTTGTTAGTTTGGGGGCTTGTTTCCCGAGTTCCAAGTCCCAGAAAGCATTTGTGCTGACCCCTTTCTTCCTTCTTTCCCTCCTCCCTTCCTTTTTCATATCATATCGGATCATTTATGTAATTCAACAAAAATTAATTGAGCATTTACTCTGTAATCAGGCACTGGTCTAAGTGCTAAGAATATAAACACATAACACACAGTTGCTACTTTCAAAAAGCTCACAGTTTAGAAGAGTAGAAAATACTACGTTTGCTTTGGTTGCTCTACTAGGGCTTTTATTTTATTTATTTTTTTTTGCTTTTTTGTTTTGTTTTGGTTTGGCTTTGGGGTTTTTTGGCCACACCATGCAGCTTGAAGGATCTTAGTTCCCTGAGCAGCGATTGAACCTGGGCCCCCGGTAGTGGAAGCACGGAGTCCTAACCACTGGACAGCCAGGGAATTCCCCGGGGCCTTTATATTAAAAGCATGGAGGAGAAGGGTCCAGGAAATGGTTTCTCGCCCAAGGTGAGGTGCTAGGTAGTGTCAGCCCCAACTGTTTACTGATCTCACAGAGCATGTGAGTCAGGAAGCCACAGAGAATCCGTCTGAAAAAAAGGACACCTCTTCCTAGCAGAATGTGATGGACAGAGCACGGCCCCTCCCCCTCCTTGCTTAACCATTTCTGGCTCCCTCTTCACTGCCCCACCCCCACGAGTGCAGTGTTCTCTGGTTCAGCCCTGTTCCCTTTTCTTTCCATTGTATTCCGCAGACACAAGAGCCCTGCTAAGTAGGAGGGCTACCAGGGTTTCAGTGGGGAAGTCCAGCTGTGTTCACTGACTACCTACCCCTTGCCCAGGCCACAGGCATTTTGCTAGATGCCTGTGGGTCTCTGTCAAGTGCAGGAGCCCTATCTGTGCCAGACACCGCAATGCCATTTCCATGGGCAGCCATAGATGATGAAAGAGGGATAGAGAGGCCAAGTGTTGATACTGTCTTGGGAGACAAAGGATGGTTTCACGATAGAGGTGACACCTGGAGCTTACCATGTAGTGAGAGAAGTGAGATTTTGTGCAGAAATCGCTATGCTCCAAAGTAAAACTAAAGCACCATGGAGCAAACAGGAAGGCGCATATATCTGGTTAGAAGATAAGGAGTTCTTCATGAAGAGGTGCTCTCGGAGCTGGACTTTGCCAAGGGGTAGAACTTTCAACATTATTCACTCAGCCAATATTTACTGGATAATTATCATGTTCTTCTAGGTCAAGAGGAATGCAATAATGTAGAAGACAGACAAAATTTCTCACCCTTACAGAGTTCACCTTCTAGTAGAGAAGACAGAAAATGAACAATGTAAATTAGGTAGAGCAGGGGTTCAGCAAACTTCCGGGGAAGGGTTAGTTAATAAAGAGTTTAGCCTATAGGGCCATATGGTCTCTGTCACAACTACTCAACTCTGCTGTTATAGCACAAAAGCAGTCATAGGTACGACTGTGCTCCAATAAAACTGTATTTACAGAAACAGGGAGTGAGCTGGACGTGGTCATAGGCCAGCATTTGCCAAGCCCTGATAGAGTATGTTAGATAGTCAGAAGTGCTCAAAAGAAAACATAAATCAGGAAGGTAAAACTAAGTGAGAGTGGAAGGGGGTGAAATTTTAGTAGGGTGGCCAGAGAAAATATCCCAAGAAGGTAGATGAGACTTCCTGTAGGAACTGAGGGAGAAGCTATGCTGGTGACCAGGAGAAGAGCCTTCTGACAGAGGGAACATTATGTCCAGACCTCTGGGTTCAAGTGTCAGTGAAGAGGTGATGCCTGGGATGTTTGCAGGCAGACAGATTTGACAGACTGGGGAGAGATGCCATACGAGGGAGTCCTAATTTTCTTCCTAGGAAAGGACTTTTCTGCAAATTCCTCTCTTCTGACCAGAGCAGACACAAATGGTTCAGAAGCACAAACAAGCTTTTCAGCTGGAAGGCGCCCTCCTGGTGTCAGCCACGTATAGCTGTCCTGAGAGCAGGGCAGTTCTGGGGGCCCCAGTGGCCCTGCCCAGGCGTGAAGCTGTGCTCGTCCCCCCAAAGCACCCCTGTCACTGTCCCTGCTCCAGTGCACAGCCCTCCTCACCAGGCCCTCCAGCGCACCCCCCAGCTCCTCTCCGCAAGCCCAGCGTGGAGCCTCCGCGATTGGTCCTATCTTCTTCTTCTTGAAGAGCGGGTTCCTTAGAGAAGATGCGGGGGAAGCACCTGTTCTGTGCCACGCATTGTGCTGGATGCCCTCCTGCCTCGTTTACTCCTCAGAATCGCTTCAAGAAGGAGCTAGGAGAACACGGAGGCAGGGACTGTCCGTGACATCCCCACAGTCTAGTTCATGAGCGTCAGGAGGTGAGATCAAGTCAGGACCCGACGTTTCTTCCAGTCTCTGTGATGCCCCTCACTCGGTCGGCCCTGAAGGCACTTTGGCTCCCAGCCAGAATTGTTCTCATTCCATGGCCCCCTCCCAGACCAGCTCAGCTGGTGCCCAGTTAGCTCCTTCCGCAGGAATCCCAGTTTCTTTCTTCTCTCGGGCATATGAAATAGACCCTTCTTCCAGACTCTCCCAGGCCCTGCCCTTTTAATGTGGCAGACCTGATGCCCGTACTTCTCTGCCCTTTCCTGACTCCTCTCCACCTCCAGATCCCCTCTGTCTCCTTCCGTTTCCCCAGACACCTTCCTCCACTCCATCCCTCCAGCATCACCCCCATGCCCACCAGACCCAGCCACAGGCCAGCCCCTTCCTCCCTGATTAGGGTGCTATCACCTGCTTTTCCCAGAACAGTCCTGGCTTATGCCCATTGTCCTGGCATTATTATTAAAACTCCCCATTCCCTCCCCAAAGCATCTCTGCTCAGATGATGAATGTCTTCACCTAGACCGAGCATGGGAGTGAACACTAATTTAAACCCCTTGGATCTAAGTTGAAAATAATTTTCAGTTTGTCACAATTTTCTACTCATCTAATTTTTTTTTTTCCTTATATCATCCGTCAATCTAGCATGTCTCCTTGAGGTCTGATTTTTTAACTACTGTGGTAATACCTTCTTGGAGGGATTTGGGGCCTTGGCATTTCGAACTCAATATCACCAGGGTGCCAGGCAGATACATCCCTTAAGCAAAGCCCCACCCTGCAGCGTGCCCCCATCTACATGCAAGCAGCCCTGTAGGGCGGTGGAGGGATGGGGAGGGCAAAACTTCGGAGTCGCTCTGGATCTAGATCCATCCCCTTGGCAAATATTGACTGGGCACCTACTCTATGCCCGGGCACCACCTATTTTAAACACTGGGAACACAGGAGTGGACAAAACAGAGCCCCTGTGCCCGAGAGCTCACATTCTAGTGGCAGGAGACAAACAATCCACAAAAATATATGATGTCAGGGGATGAGAAGTTCAATGAAGAAAAATAAGACAGAGTAAAAGAGATAGCACGCAGAAAAAAATAGTAAGGACCGAGATCCAGAGGAGGGAGCCTGCATGGCGTGTTTGAGAAATAGCAAGTAGGTCAGTCCGGCTGAAGCAGAGGAAGTAAAAAGATGAGTAGCAGCTGAGATGGGAAGAGTGAAGGGGCAACATCCTGGTCCTGAGCCACTGAAGGGTTTGAACAGAGGGGCAATGGGCTCCGATTCACACTGTGTACGGATGGTGTGTCCACCACGGGCTGGGAGGAGGCTGGAGGGGAAAGGAAAGAATCAGGGCGTCTCCTAGGAGCTACTGCTCTCACCCAGGTGCCAGACGATGCTGTCTGCGACCAGGGAGGCAGCCCCAGAGAGGGTGAGAAACGGTCATTTTCCAAATACACGATTGAATGTGGAGTGTTAGAGAGAGGGATGACTTCTGAGGTTATAGCCTGAGCAAGAGGAAGAACGAAGTTGCCGTTTTCTGAGTTGGGGATGATACTGAGAGGGTCGGGTTGGGGGAGGTGGGCAGGGTGTGGAGAGGGCAGGCTGGGATGCATGAGTTTGGGATTTTGGACTTGGCTTTGGATGGGTTACGTTTGAGATGCTCATAAGACATGCAGATAGAGATGTCAGGCAAGGGGATAGTCTTCAGCATGCGGATGGTATTGGAAGCCACGGGACTAAATGAGATAACCTAGGCAGTAAGTGTAGACGGCCAGAGATGCCCTGAGGTCCTCCAACATCTGGGAATAATAGAGATGGGGAAGGACCACAAAGAGATGGAGAAGGAGCAGCCGAGACCTAAGAGTTTGTTCTCCCAGAGGCTAAGAGAAGAAAGCATTCAAACAGGAAGAGCTGATCAACCATGCCAACTAGGAACTGACCGCTGGATTGGGCAGTAACCTTGAAAAGAGCTCTCTCAGTGGAGAGCTGGGAACCAAATCTGAGTGAGTGGATTCAAGAGAGAATGGATGAAGGGGAATTGGAGATGGTGGGAAACAGCCCTCCTGTTCTGTAAAAGAGAACACAGAATAGGATCTCTAGCAGGAGCAGGGTCAAGGGAGGTTTGTCCATTTTTTAAAACTCGGAGATATCACAGCATCTTTGTAAGGAGATGATTAAATAGAGAAGAGGGAAATGATGGCACTGGAGAGGAAGAGGACAAATGTTTGGATCAGTGTCCTTGGGTGGGAGAGAGGGGCTGGGATTTAGCGACAAAGAGGAGGGTTTGGCCTCAGGGGGAGAAGGACTCAGGAAGTCCCTCTAGTATCACACCAATGGGGGTGTCTGGCCAGCGTGTGCTACCCAGAACCCAGGAAGCTCTGGGAGGGCCCCGGTGAACTTGGCAAATCACTTATTGTCTAATTCTCAGTTTCCTTGTCTTAAATATTAGCTGGCCATGCCCACCTCAAATGACCATTGTGAAAAGGAAATCAATTAAAAGAATATGTGCAGAATGCAGTGCTTACCACATTGTAGGGGTTCAGCAAAGGCCAGTTCCTTCCCCCCTCCCTCCCCAAGCTAGCCCTCCAGGGTTTCCCTGGGGACATCTGACTCATCGTGAGGAACGTGGATGGTCCTTCTGCTTCCATTGCTGCTTCGAGGCCAGCAGGGCTGAAAATAGGAACAGCCAGGAGCTGTCGTTCTCCCGAACACCCCTTTGTATATTTGTCTCAGTAGATTTCTGCCTGTGCGTTTGGTGAGTCATTCTTCTATGACGAGTTTTCATTTCTGTGCGGTCTCCTGGAGCTGAGTTCTGTAACCCGCACCTGCTCGCTGCCAGGATCTTCAAAGAGCTGCTTCCCACTGAGTGGAGCCCAGCCAGGGATTCCCATTCCTCCCCCGGAGCCGCAGGGCAGGGGTGGGAGATGCCTGTCTGCCATTCCAGGACAGCTTGCCTGAGCCTGAGACAGAGGGCAGCAGTACAGCTACAGGAGACAGAAGTCTCCCTCCCGACGGCCTGAGGGCAGCCAGGGTAGGAGAGAGACCCAGGCCCGGGATGCAAACCCTCGTCTTAGCCAGAGCTCTGTGACACTGCTTTGCCCAACTAGGAGATCTGTGAATCCCTGACCCAGAAAGAGTGGGCTCTTGTCATGAGGAAAAGGACATTTTAACTTCCCTCCACAAACCTCCTGAGGAAAAAATTTAAAGTTCTGTCAAAACAGGTTAGCCTGTTAGCAATCACGGCTCACTACCATCTGTATTTGTTCCATTTGTGGCGTTTATGACAGTTATCCACATTAATTATTTCGCTGCTGAAGTCCCTTCTAATTTCTGAACACTGTTATTTCCAAGAAAGATGGATATTAAATGTGCCACACATCAGCACAGGGCGGCATTACAGCATGCTATTAAGTTCGGATGCCAAGACTCAGCAGAAAATAACTTTGCTATTTGTAATCGCAATAAAGTGTTTTATTTTGTGGCTCCGAAAGAAGAATAGCATTGATGGAAATGGATTTCTTAGTTTGGCAATGACCCTGAAGTCACCAAGAAAGACAGGGGCCACCAGCCTGGGGTGGGTGGGCAACGCGAGGACAGAGATGGGGGGGTGGAGGCGAAGATGTGGGGACAGTGATTCCCCAAGTGGTCCCACAGCAGACCTGCCGGAGGGGGGTTAAAAGGATCCGTTTCCAGCAAGAACCCTCAGAGATTCGGGTGAGGAGTAGCCAATGCTAGAACGTTCTCTCACTGCTGGTTTGCACAGTCCCTTGAGCCCCCATGAGAGAATTTACAGATGGTGGAGGAGGGTGGAACCCCGAGGACAGTAGCCACTTGCAAAGAGCTTTAGCTTACAAACTGTGCTCACACATCACTGGACATCATGGCAGACTTGGAAAGGAGCCTTTATTACTATGATTGCCAGGACAAAACAAGATAAGTAACCCTCCTCCTACCTCCCAACCCCACCCCCCAAAGAAGACAGCAGTGGGTGAAACAGCTAAACCCCAAGAAGGCAGTCTTGAAGGCAAGGTCCAGCCTGAAGGCCGTTGGAAAGCAAAGAAAGCTCCCTCTGTGGAGGGAGATAACATTTGAGATTCCGATCTGAACGGGATTTGGTAGGCTTAAATGCTTCCTCAAGAACCCCTCCTGCTCAAGCCCCTCCACATCCTCTCGTTTGCTCATTCATCAGAAATGTACCACACAGCTACATGCATCAGGCTCTCCGCCCGGACCCAGGCCAGAAGTTAGGGATGAGACACGAGTCATCCTTCAAGGGATGGACAGCTAACCAGAGCAACAAAGTCCATGGTCACAGGTTGAGAAAGGGGAGCAAACAGATACTGATTGAGAATAACAGGTAGATCCCGTTTAGGTGGAGTCCAGGAGACAGTGAAAATCGGCTGATACAAATCAGCCCAGTCAGCTGTTACCCTCGCAGATCACCGACTAAACCCACAGAAACTCAAGCTAGCAAATAACTCCTTTGCCTGGCGTGGCTAGTTCTTAGATCAACGTGGTTGCAATTTCTGCTGGGGAGAGAGCTCCCCCTGGTGGTTGGAGGCCTAAGTTTTTACGTGTATAGGGCGGTATAGGAATCTTCTGTGCTAAATTGGTCCCTTACATGGGACAAGCCCGGCGGTCCATGAAAGCAGGCACTTGCCTGTTCCCCTGGAGTATCCCCTGGAACTCAGGGATAACTCCTTTATCCCTGAGTTCGAATCCCAACCTACCTACTTCCTCAACGTTGTGATTTGGGACAAAGTTACTTTAATTCTCAGAGCCCTCGTTTTCCTCCACTTACATAAAAATGAGCGTGACAGTTCCCTGGTGGCCTAGTGGTTAGGATTCCGGGCTTTCACTGCTGCGGCCCGGGTTCAGTTCCTGGTGGGGGAACTGAGATCCTGCAAGCTGCAGAGCATGGCCCAAAAAAATGAGTGTGACAGCACCAGTGTGGTGTTGGCATAAGGACTAAATAAGGTAATGAAATGACACCTAGCTCAGTGTGTGGCGCCTAGCAGGTCCTCCAGAGATGTTGGCTTGCTTTACTCCTCTTAGCTCAAGATTTTCAAAATCTTTCTTTGCAGCTCCCTCCCCTCCCACCTCCTCTCCCAAGCTCCCATCCTATCCTCTCTCTCCTCTTCCCTGGCTCCCTCCCCTCTTTTCCTCCTCCCCTCTCCTTGCCTCCTCTCTCTCTCCATCTCCTTTCTTCTCATGCCCAACCTCTTGCCAAAGCATCTAAGAACTGACACGGGCACACTGAGGGTGCTCTCCGAAGATAGATCGCATCCTTTGCCAAGTCAAGCAGGAGCCGTCTTCTGCTAGGCAGTAGCACTGCAGATGGCTCTTGTGTTCTTCAGAGGGGCACCGAGCGCCTTTGCGCACGCTTCACGCTGGAACACTAGCCCTTCCGCCGCCACCTTCATCCGCGGTGGCGTTTGCTCGTGCTCTGCCTTCCCGCTCGTTCTTTTGAATGCTCTCTGATGTTTGCAGGCTCTGCCTTCCTCTTTCCCTCCTCCTTTGCTTGCCTGCCCTCTTCCTCCTTCTCATCTTACCTTGCTTCTCCCTTCCGTATCATTGCGTGCGTTCACTGTCTCTTGCCTCGTGTTTTTGATTTGCAAAACGGCCCATGTTCCCCTTTATTCCCAAACTGCGTTTGCTCAAGCATCCTGCGATAGCTCTTCCCTGTCACCGTAAAAGCTTTTTCATCTCCATTTGGAGCCATTTGCCCTGATCATATCTCTCTTCAAGATCACACTGATGAGCCCATGTGGTCTCTAGCTGTCAACAATCCCCAGGAAAGGAGAGCCCATTCTTAAAACTTGCTTTTTAATTTGGGGACCCCTCGGGGGCCAGCGGGTGCCGGGTCAAAGCCACCGACTGGTTCAAATGGGCCACCTGGGCACTGGGATCTTTGGGAAGGAATCTGGAAAGCACAGAATAGTTGTGTTTCCTTCCCACACAAGACAGATGGAAGGGGTAAGTAGGCCAAGACTGCTTTTCTCAAGTGATTCTTTCTCTAACAGTTTTCTTTTAGGAGGAAGGAAACAGAATTATCAGCTGACAAAACAGAGACATCAGTTGTCCAGGGTTTGTTCCTGGGGTGGAGGGACGGGAGGCTTGCACAGGGACCCAGTGTTAGAGTCCCAGGCAACGCAGTCACACGGAAAGCTTGTGTGTGAGTTTAGAATTTAAAATATATGTATGTATTAAGTCCGATTCCTCACCCTGTGGCTTGAGGCCTACAGGGGAAAAGAAGTCCTACAAATGAAACTCTGCTAGCTATGCAGAAGAAGGCATCCCTTCTCTATAGTGGGACTTGGTAAATGTGACCCCCTCCCACCTTGGGGCAACTTGGGGACATCCCACTGTCTTGTTGGATTGCCCTCAAAGCAGATTCTGAGACAAAGATTCAAATGCACGTGGTTCATCTGGGGGGCCAGGGTGGTGATCCCAGAAAACACTGGTGGGGGGGCAGGGAGTGAGCAAGAAAAGGGAAGGAAAGGAGCCAACGAAGGGTTCATTGTCACTGTCGCATTAGACACCGCTGTGTGTATTGTGCTCTGGCCCACAGGGCAGCTCTGGGGCATAGGCTTCTCCCATTGAGAAGAGAGGAAATTGGGATATTTGTCCTCATGAAAACCATCCATCATTTGTTGAGGGTTGCTTCCAGGGCAATAACTCCGGCACCCACCCCCTTGCCCTGTGCACAGATTGAGCACGTTTCTGCAGCTGGAGACAATGTCCCCTCCGTCCGCCAGGCCCTGCGGAGGGTCACAGGTGTTTGCACAGGTGCTCCTACGTGCAGAGCTGAGTGCTAAGGGGGGATGGGCGGCGCTCCAACAGTATCCATGCTTGGCCTGTGCCTCACGCCCCCTCATTCATGCTGCTCTAGCCCAGGGGCAGCACAGTTTTTCTATAAAGGGCCAGAGAGCAAATACTTCAGGCTCTGTAACCAGCCTCTGCTGCAAGTATTCAATTCTTCCGCAAGTATTCAATTCTTCCGCAAGAATTCAAGTGCGGCAGGATGGGGAGTAGCAAAAGGCAAGCAGAGCACCCGGGGTGTGAGATTAGAGGAGGCGCTCGCTGGCAGGGCTGCGGCTGGGCACCTACTTCCCTTACACTAGTCCCGACCCAATAAAGTGCAAAAGTGGCCCACCCAAACTGTGCCCCACATGGGTGCAGCTGTGTTCCGATAAAACCACATCAAGTCAGGCAGACAGATATCCTTGGCCCCCAGACCATAGCTGGTCCAGCCCTGCTCTAGCCGGTCTGGTCTCTGAGGTCCTCCGAGCGCCTTGCTCCTTCCTGCTCTACCGTTTCAGGTGCTACTCCCTGCCCTGCCCATCACCTCACCTGGGCATTTCCTTCTCCACCTGCCCGTCAACATCACTTCCTCAAGGAAGCCTTCTCCACACCTCCGGCCAGAGCAGATCCTCCCCTAGTAGGCCCTCACCCCCTCCACTCTCTTTCAGAACAACTTATCACAGTAGTAATTGCATAATTAACAGTGTAGTTAGTTGTTTAATGTCTGTCTCCCTCCCCAGAACACAAGTTCCCGTCAGTTACCAAGGCCTGTTAAGTCTGCTTCCTAACATGTCTGGAATCTTCCTTCCTCATTGCCTCTACCATCACAGCCCTGGACCAGGCCTTCGTCTGGTCTCGCCTAGGCCCCTGCAACAGCCTCCTGAGCGGTCCTCCTGGGTGTGTCACTCCTCTGCTTAAAAGCATCCGTGACCCACCTGTGTCTTCACGAGAACCCGTTCAGCCCTCATTTGTCTTCCGGCTTCTGCCAGTCCCTTTGCTTCAGTCGTGCTGAGTTACCGGTGTCCCTGACTTCCTAAAAGAGAAGGCCTCCAGGCCTTGGCATGGGCTGGCTCCTCTGCACGGATGCCCTTTGCCTCCCCCTGTGCGTCCCGTCGGTCCAGGCACTTCGCTGAGAGGCCTGCCCGGGCCATTTGTCCTCACGCCCCACAGCACCCCCAAGTCATGTAGGTCTCGGCACCATGGGCCTCCTCAGCTCCCTTGCTTAGCCGATTTCATGTTTCTTACACTATATTACAGCTGCTTGTCTACCTAATGTTGCCCTTATCAGACTATGAGCATCCTGAGACCAGGAGCCAAGTATCCAGCACTCAGCACCTTGCCCCCAGCACCTACCACCTAGCACCCAGCACCTACCACCTACCACCCACCACCTACCACCTACCACCCAGCACCTACCACCTACCACCCACCACCTAGCGCCTAGCACCACACCAGAGCTTAGGAGGCTCTGAGTAAGTGGTGAATAACCAAAACCCTTGGAACACCTCAATTGTAGCTTTTATCCAGATGACTGGCAGGGGGCTTGAGTGGCCTCTGGACCTCCCATTACTTTGTAGGAGGAGCAAGGATGGAAAAAAGGGGGTTTTGGCCCAAAAGTAGCACTATCTTCACCTGCTTTTCTCTACTGGTAGCTTTTTGGTTGTCACCAACTTCAGAAAGCCACAGGCCCAAACTTGCAGGCCTCCTGTCCCCTTCCCCTCCCTCCCACAAGCCCAATGCGATGAGTGGATAGGAGCCCTAGATCTCGATGTCAGGGGCACAGGGCATCATGCCTGAGCCCTCACCTGCATCCCGGTTCCTAAGGAAGAGGTACCAGCACCAGGAGAATAAGGGTAATAACCATAGGCCTCCATGTTACCTTTTCCTCTCACAGCCCTAGGAAACAGGGGGGACATGCTGAGTGGACTGAAATCCAGAGGCTGGAGAGGTGGGGCAGGCGGCAGGAGTGGCCCCCTGGCTTGCAGAGGCCCTGGCCTTTGGCCGTCATAACCTCATCCAGATGAGGGGCCTCCGAGCGTCTCATCCCTCCCAGCCCCTGCCTCACTCAGAAAGGCCCCCTTAGGAATTGCTCTGATAAGTGAGGACAGCCCCGTCCCCACCCCGTGTGCACAGACAGGCACACACACACGCACACACGTGCACACACGCACTCCCCACTTATCTGCAGCACACATTTCCTCCTCCTCCGGGCTCCTGGCAGCCTGCTGTACTATCACTTTTACGATTGCAGATAATTCACATTCAAACAAACTGACTCACCAGAGACACAGAAAGAAAATGCTAGGAGAGTGGGAACACCATAGCGCGCTGCTTTGCTTTCCCTTTCCTGGCATCTTTCATGTTCAAACAGGACCATCGGGAGAGGGGCTTGGCCGGCGATGGTGGAAGCCCAGGTACCACGGCACTGAGGAACAGTAGTTTGGTGCCACTGGGGAGTGGGCTTCCTGGACCCCAAAGGAGGCACTTGCAGTGGAGTGCCAGTTTGTTCGCGTGACTGGAATATCATGTTCTTAGGGGAGCTGCTGCTTTCAGTAATAAAGTGCTCCATGGCTGGCCACGCAGGTGGGAGGGAGCCTCTATGGACTAGCTAAGCCCCGGCCTTTGCCTGCAAAGCATCTTCGGGAAGTGGCCACTGTGCCAGAAATCCCCACATTACTAATCAGATCTCTTAGCCCATCCCGCTAAATCAAACTTCTACGGGACCAAAGCTTTCCATTTTTTTCCTTACAACTAACATGATTAGTTAGTTAGTTAGTTCTGCTAACTATGTGGGAACCATGGATTTAATAAATTATACTAAGAATTCTCCTTAAACTCAGGTGGTTACTTGCTCACGCATCAGGCAGGATGGAGATCCTTATTTTGCACTAACTTGGTCCATGAAGGGATGGAGCAGAATCTTTTCTCTAAGGATCTAAAAGCGTGTCACAGTCACCCGAGGTTAGCATTTGCAACCTGAAGCCCACAATGTTCGACAATTAGGTGATTAATTTGATTAGTGTAAACCACGGATTTTCTTTCTTCTGGAGGGAAGGTGAACTTGGCCAGTTTCTCCCTGCGATGAGCTGAGGAGAGACCAGCCGCAGCTCCCACTGCCCAGGGAGGGGGCACCCGGCACCCAGGGCTCCCCTTGCCTGTCCTCCGAGGTGCACCTTCCCTGCAGCCCCCAGCTCCATCGCACCCCCCTCACTGTGAGGACGTCAGTCAGGTTGAGACTGTTGCCATGCATTAATTAAAGTTTCATTAATTATTAAAATGGCATTTATTGAACTCCGAAATCAGCTTTTGTGTTGGTGGCTCGTGTTGCCCTTTAGCAATTCTTTTCGTAATGATTGACTGTGATCTGTTTGACTTGGAATCACTTTTCTTATTAAACTAAACCAAACCTTGATGTGAGGCACTTAATTATAACTGAGACTAATTTGCTTCCCCTCAGGGCACCAGGGACTCCAAATCCACAGAGGGATGGGGGAGCCCCACGTCTGCGGGCAGAGGAGGGACGCCCTCCCTGGGAGACTTGAAGGGTGATGGTCATTCATGCAGAGCGTCGTTCAAAGAAATATCCCTCCAAGCTCCATCTGCACACACGTTCACTGGAGCTCTAAGCACCGCCTTCTCAGCCTATTAGGAACGTCAGCTGCCCTGGAGGGTTGCTTGAATAAGATTGAACCATCTCGGTAGCTAAAGCTGGCTCCCCATCTGAATACTTCCAGGACCAGGCTGAATATAAACAGGGAGGGGCGCTGGGTTGGTGGAAAGGACACTGGGCTGTTCCTCCTCCCCTTGGCTCTGTGAAGTCTTATGCTTCTGACCCCACAAGGGCAGTGAACATGCCCCTCTGGACATGGCACTGCTCCTAAAACCCACCTGGTGGTCAGGTAGACAGGTCTGGGGCCGACGGCTGCCAGCCTACATGCTGACCGGCACACCTAACACGGAAGCATGCGCACAGGTTTCGCGGGTAGGAGACTGGGGTTCATTTCTGAGAGCTGAGGCTCATTTTCCGTGTCTCCTGGGAACCCTTACTATCATTCTGAGCTTTGGATCCGCATATCTCTAAAATGGCTGTGACAGTAACTACCTTGCAGAGTGTTTATGCGGATTAGAGATAATGAATGTGAAATGCTCGCATGGCAGCGTGATGCTTGGCACATAGAAGATGCTCAGTGAGCCAAGCTCCCGTTATCAGTACGCGCCCCCGTGCCCCGCTGCCGCACTCCCCTCCCCCACTCCCCTCCCCCACTCCCCTCCTCCACTTTTTCAGCCAACACCTGCTTAGGCTCCTGTGTTAGTCTGCTAGGGCTGCCATAACAAAGGCCCACAAACTGGGTGACTTAAACAAGGGAAGTTTATTTTCTCACAGTTCTGGAGGCTACAAGTCCAAGATCAAGGTGTCAGCAGATTTAGTTTCTTCTGATGCCTTTCTCTTTGGCTTGAAGATGGCCATCTTCTCCCTGTGTCCTCACATGGTCCTCCCTTGAGTGTGTCCGTGTCCTCTTCTTATAAGGACACCAGTCATGTTGGATTAGAACCCTCCCTAATGACCTCATTTTAACTTAATTACCTCTTTAAAGACCCTGAACCCAAATACAGTCACATTCTAAGGTACTGGGGGTTGGGACTTCAGCACGTGAATTTGGGGGGACACAATTCAGCCCGTAATAGCTCCCCACCGCCACCATAACCACACGTTAGCAGAGGCTTGTCTGGACTTTAGCCAGGTAGGTGTGAGCTCTGTCTTTCGGGTTTGACTGCACCTTCCACCACAGGGCCTGCCCTGCCAGCCCCCTCTCCTCCAAGAGACCTTGATTGGAACCAATTTCCCCTTGGGGTAGAGTTTGTGGTAAGGCCAAATAGTCAAATCAGAGCCATATTATAGGGGGAGTTTTGGATGTCAGGATAAGAACTTGGAATTGCTCTAATAATTTCTTGATCCTTTTGCTTAGGGATATAGTAAAACACACTTCATAAGGTTGTTGACAGTCTTAAATGAAGTGAGCACAGGCTGTAATGGTGCCCGATGCAACATAGGCATTCAAATACCAGTGCCCCTCTCTCTTGATCGGAAGGGGTGCACTGAACACAGGGTTACAGAAGAGTCTTCCGGCCATGATGGCACGGGCTGTACCGGGGAGGGGGGGGGGCCGAAACTGTGGGAATAAGATGGATCAGGGCAGGAACCGTGGGCTGAGAAGAAGAAAGCTTCAAGAGACACCTGAAGGAAGAAGCACTGAATTTAGGGGCAGTTTGGATACGAGGAGGGCAGAATGAAAAAGAAAGGGAGAAATGATTGTTGATCCCGCCGTCTTAGACCTGGCTTAGTGGAGAGCGGTGCACTTGACAGAAGGAGAAGCCGGAGGTCATGCAGAAGGGGAAAGGAGGCCCCTGGAGGCACTGGAGAAATGGGGCGGGAGGTCGGATCCACCAGCCAAGGAGTGCGAGCTGAGATCGCCTTGGCTCCTCAGTCCCCGGGTGCCTCTCCTGGACGTTGAACTGCCCACCTTCCCGACCACAGGAAGCCCAACTGGGAACTGCAGCTTGTGAATTAAGCCGTTGTTACTGATGGTGATGACCCCTGGCCCTGTGGTCCCCGGGCCAGGATTCGAGACCTGAGATAAAGGACCCCAGTTCCAGTGTTCCCCTCCAGTCATTCCCTTGAAAAAGAAAATAGGGTATTCGCAGCTGAATTACAGATCTACTTTCCCATTTTCCAAGAGGAGAACAAATAGCATTCCTGAGGAGGAGCGCTTTTCTGGCTAACTGCCCTGGGTGTGGAGGACATTGTTATTCCAATAGTATTTATTTCAGACTTTCAGGCCTTCTCAGATGCTTGACTTCACATGGTCATCTTGCCTGCTTTCGTGGCAATACAACATTGTAAAAAATAAGAAGCACAGGCTGATAAGGTTTTCGGGCGGCATGAATATTTTCTGATTCCCTGATCAGGGATTTCTTTCACACGTGAAAAGCAGGTGGAAAAGGGAGACAGTTTATTTCTTGATCATCAAATGGTACACGGATGCCCTAGGACCTGTGGAGATTATCACCTTAGTCAGGGACACCTACAAGAGGTCCAACAATCTCGTAGTCTGCACGTCACTTACTCAACCAGGTTGCCCCATTTAACACTGCAGGTGAGTGAACAGGCAAGAGAATGAATGAGCGTGGATGTTCACAAGAAGAGCTATTTTCCTGGAGGAGTCAGGAAGCGGCAGCTCTTGGCCCCGGGTAGAGGGGTTCCCAGGAAAGTAAGAAAAGCTAATCACGGTGACCGAGAAGAGCTTCGGAGCAATTATTTAAAGGAATTTTTCTACTACAGAGAAATGATCCAGGAAGGGAGACTTCCTAAAGAAGTGCATCAAGGACTCTATGGGAGAAAAGAATGGGTTGGATTGGAATGAAATGGAGGTATTATAACTCTGGGGCCGGCAACAGGGCTGAGTGCCCCGAACCCTGGCTCTAAAGCAAACTGCCATCCCAGAGGAAGTGCCCGCCAGAACAGCTGAGATGCAGACTTTAGGTGCTGGCAACAAATAGAGAGATCAAGGGAACAAAATAGTACAGAGATAGAGCCAAGTACATACGTGGGAGATAGTATATGATAAAGGGGTGTTTCAAAGCAGTGGGGGCAAGATCAATTATTCAATAAATGTTTTGAGCAACTGGCTAGACATTTGGGAAGAAAAAAGTAAACAGGATCCCTTCCTCACTCCTTATACCAAAACAAATACCACCTGCATAAAAAATAGACAAAACCAGAAAACAAGAGAGAAAGAAAATGTATCACATACATACATGTGAGTGTTGGTATACACAAAGTCGGAGGCTAAAAAGTAATCTGTGAAAAAAATATTTGTAACACAAATGACAGAGGGCTCATTTCTTGCATTTGTCATCTGAGAGTTCTTGCAATTCAATAAGGAAAAGAGTTCTTGGAATTCAATAATGAGAAAAGCTCTTATGAGCCAGTAGAAAAATGAGCAAAGGACATTAGCAGAAAAAGGAAAAATAGCTAATAAACTTATCAAAAGGCAAACCACTTCAGTCATCATTGAAGAAAAGCAAACTAAAACAAGGTTGATTTTTTTTTTAATCTATCAGACAAGAAGAGATTAAAAGTTTGGTTATATCGCCATGCCCTTGTGGGCAAAGGTATAGGGAATCAGGCACATTCATATACTTTTGGTGGGAGTACAAAATGTGGTGGGACACCTTTGGAGGATAATTTGGCAATATCTGTCAAAATTTTAAATTCACATGTTATTTAATAAGAATTTTATTTCTAGGAATTTAACCTAGAAGTATATACTTACACATGTGCACAAATACACACGTACAGGATGTCTATTGCTGTGCCCCTGCTAGGAACCAGATATAACATAAATGTCCTTTAATATGATATTAGTTTTATAAAATTATAGCCAATCAGTGCATGACTACGTAGTTATTAAAATGAATAAATCGATCCACATGATGTAGTACTCTCTGTGTATTACCAAGCCACCTCACAACATGCTAGCTTAAAACAAAAGCCACTATTTACTGTCCTTCATGGTTCTGTGGCTTGGCTGGTTTCAGCCCAGTGGTTCATTTGCTCTGTCTGGTATCACGTGGGGCCACTACCATCATCTGAAGGTTCGGCTTGGCTGGAGGGCTCAATGGTTCACTCACTGGGAGCTCAGCTTGTGCTCTTGGCCTTGTGCCTCAGTTCTCCATGGGTGTGTCCATGGGATGTGGACTTCCCACAGCGTGGCAGCTAGATTCCAAGAAGAAGCATTCCAAGGACGTGAAAGCACAAACAGCAGATCTCTTCCGGCTGTGTCTCAGAAGATATGCAGCCTCACTTCCTGCACATTTCAAGGGAGAAGCGGCAAGGTCTTTGTGGTCATCTAGTCCTCCATGGTGTGTTTTCCATTTATACACATACATCTATGTATACATATACATATATACATACACACATACATACCTGCAGATACATAGATATATATAAAATTTCTGGAATGATGCACAAGAAACTGTTTATAATTTTGGCATCAATGGAAAAGGACTGACCTCTTTATACTGTTTGTATTCTTACTATAAGCATGTACCTTTTTTTTAATTTGGAAAGAAAGTTTTTAAGAAAACCAAACCCATTTATTAAGCCAAAGCCAGCTGTATTCAATAGATAAGCTCTCAGTTTAGCACTCACATATAAAGTTTGGCCCCAAGATTCCTCCCACCCTAATCATGCAGCCCTATCCCCCCGAGGAGTTGACTGATCATTTGTAGAGGCAGAAAACTGGCCAAAAAATAAAGGGTAGAGGCTTTTTGTCCCAATGGCTTGGTTTAAGGAGGAGACTATTGCTGCCTTGTGGGTGATGGCCTGTTGTGAACCTCGGGTGCCTTCCTTTTGGAGAACCCGTGGCTTGTTTTGTCACCAACTTTCATGTGCTTTCTGTGGGAGGCCTTGGGATTGGTGTCATGATGGAGCCAAAAATGCCTTGCTGATGCAGACGTCCGGAAGTCATGGAAACCCAGGTGTCAGGAAGGACTCAGACTCCCCTCTCAGCCCCAACTTGTGAAAACCAAGGCATCCGAAAACAAAGAGCCCTCTGTCTATGGAGAGTAACCCTGAGCCAGATACACACATGTGCATGGGCACACGCAGGTGGGTGAGATGGTCTCCCCGAGGAAGACCCTACAGGGTTGTGGCCTCCACTCTGAATTCCAGCGCTCTGCCAATATCTGTCGGCCAGAACCTCTAAGTGAGAGACGGTGAGCCCCTAGTCAGCTGAGCCCTGTCACTCCCTGTCTGAATGACCTCAGACAGGTTGCCTAATCTCTCTGGCCTCAGTTTTCTCACCTGCAACGTGGGGATAAGGTGATAACAGTACCCACCTTGCGGGGTGTTGGGGAGCAGGATAAAAGTGGAGTGCTTAGCACAGAGCCTGACGCATAACAGGTGATCAGTAATTGGTCACGGTGACGCTGCTGCGGACAGTGATGACGTGACGTCATCTGCTTCTCACAAGAGTCCCCGAGCAGGGCTGCTGCACCGTACAGCTCTCGGGGCACCGTTCAACCGTGGTATGTGCAGCCGGCAACCCCTGGCCTTGTGCAGTACACAGTCTGCACAGCTGCCCACGGTAGCCCGGGCCGTGACACAAGCCAGACAAGGTGAACAGGGAGGAATCCAGGTCTCCTGGATCCTCCCAGGCCCCCCACCCCATCCCGCTGCCTCTGCTGGCCTCCTGAGTAGTTTCACAGCTCAGAGAAAGTGCCATCCGATCGCTTCCACTTTGGGATCCACAGTCACCATAAACCATCTTCCCGCCACCCTGAAAATAAAGAGGCTCCTCCAGAGCAAGAGCAATGATTGTCTTCAGGGCCTCCAACTGGACTAAGTGACAGCTGTGGGTACGACCCCGAGTGAGCGCGGCAGAGCCAGGCCTGTCCACCCACCCCGCAGGACTTCCCCTCCTGGGGACAAACTGGGCACAGGGGCACCCAGCTCTGCCGGTCCTCTGCCGGGGCCTCCTCGCTCCCAAAGCAGGCTGGGCAGAGAGGGGCCGCATGGGCACCAGGGCAGGAGAGCCGAGCAGGGGGTCGCCGGCCCCACCAGGCAGAGCGCACACGTTTCCCTCCGGAGCCGCCGTGCGCATTGCTTAGCTCTGCTTCATTCAGAAGAGAATGCGTGGTCCGCCGAGGCTTTGGGGCACTGCACCAGAGGAGTCGATCAAAGCGCGGGCCGGGCATCATCTCCCTCCAGCCTGACACCAGCCTGCAGAGCAGGCTCCTGCCCGTGGTACATCCCGGCCCAAGTGGCATGCCCCGCCTGCCGGACTTGGGCTTCCAGTGAGGGTGCGACATGGGCAGTGATGATAGTAGTGATCAGAGTGTCATGTATTTCTGAATTCCTGTGCACTCTTCAAGGAGATTGTGCTTTCTTTCATTTGTTGTTCAGCCCAAGCTTGTGTTAATACCTGTGCTGCCGTCGGTGAGGGGCGTCCTGCCTGACAAGCTCCACGCTGAGCATTGTACCTGCATCATCATTTCATTCTCACAACAGATCTTCGAGGCAGGCATTATTCTTCCACATTTTATAGATGAGGATGGCCGTGGGGAACAGAAACCTTAGGAGGCTTTCCTAAAATAAGGTAGCTAGTTAGCGGCAGAGGCCAGATTCAAAGTCAGGTATCACTGGGCTCAAGCCCACACTCAGAGCCATTACGAATTATCTATAAGTTAAACAGGGAGGTACTGTTATGACCCTGTTTAAAAGAAGGAAATTGAGGCCTAACAAAGGTTAAAGAACTGACCCAGGGCCGTGCAGCAAGCTCATGACAGTTCTAGGAGCCAGGACCTGAACGGCATTGACTAGTCTAAGAGTCTTAATGAAATAAAAAATTTAACTCTAAGAGTTTTTTTGGCACCTTCACAGGATGTTCGCCTTCCTTGTTTATAGATGGGAAACCTGAAGTTCAGGCCAGAAAAGGATTCGTCCAAACTCTCCCCATGACGGTAGGGGTATCACTCCCCAGCAGGCTGGGGCCGGGCTCCAGGACTCCTCCCGGGAGCTGCCCCTGGGGGCCCAGCCTGTCTCCTCTACCTCCTGCCCATCTGTCTCCTCTAGCAAAGGGGGTTCTGTGGGCCTCTGCGCCCCTTTTCTCTTTCACGTGCTGTACGAGTTCCCAAGCACAACAGGAGAGAAGCTGCTTTTAAAAGCACTAACCTGGTGACTTTCCGAGGAGTCTTCCATTTCCAGATGACGGGCCGCAGGATGACAGGTTGCACGCTCGAAGCCACCAAGGAGAAAGAGCCATTGACTCGGAGCCTTTATGCCCCACTGCCTCCCTTAGATGTCCTTTTGCAGCAGCATGAACACAACGCCCGCGGCCCTCCCCTCATGACAGAGGACCCGGGGGCTCGCGGCTTCTCCACTTGCTGTGTTGACACTTGGATTTATGTTGAGAGATGGGTGCATAGACCAGTCACTGGTGACGTCAGCTCATCTAGGAATTCATCATGAAATTGGGGAGCAGGTCTCACACCCAAACACACCCCCCCCCAATCATGGGATTCATTTATTGTCAAAGGGACTGTGTCACTGAGCAGTGAACCTTGGTGTTGGAAAGTGGTTGAAATGCGTTGAGATAATTTCTCTGGCGCTGCCTCGTTCAAATGGCCTTTTCCTGCCAAGGCAGCATGGCTTCCGCAAAGAGACACTGACTTACGCTCGGGCTTTCAGAGGCTATTTGGGGATGAATGGGCTGTTGGGCCGGCTTTTGTGGGTTCTTGTTAAATGAAATGAAGCTGGAGGCCTTGATTCTGGGCTTAGTCTACACGGCCAGACACAAAGCAAAGAGTTGCTGGGAAGGACTGAGGCAGGAGCTGGGTTTAAAGGGACTGAGCTCATTAGCGCAACACCACCGGGGAAGGTTGGGGATAACCGCTCCGCCTGGGAAGACCTCAGGGAGATATTTGCCCGCCGTACACTTTGCACGTTGTGGGACTGGGAGGAGGTTTCAGGAGAAGAGATTTAATGTGCTGAATGATGGCATGAACCTCGCAGAAACACAACGCGCGGCCCTTCCGCTTCTTGAGACCAAGCCCCCGGCCCTCTGCCCAGGTGCACTCGGGCATTGTCCAGCCATGGGAGTGCCTCGGCCTGGCAAGAGGGCCAGTGCACCCCAGCTCGGTCCAGGGACAGAGGCAGAAGTCAATAAGGGGCGATCATGGTACGTGTAGCACAATGCGGTCACCTCACATCGTTTTCCAGCCCTGCTGCTTGGAGGACCTTGCTGGGTTCTTAAGAAGAAAGGAGGGGAGGGGAAGATAGGCCACACGAAAGAGTTGTGGGAGCTGAGGGTATAAGGCCACTCTGGTGGGTGACCTCATGACAGCTCCAGTGGTAGGGCAGTGTTTCTCTCTCACCGACATGCCTTCTCTGGCGTCTGAACACTTACAGGCTCCTGTGGGATACTTTGCTGACCCCTGGAGCTGGAAGAGGAGGATGTAAAGGGATCTTGACCATAACCCATGTTCCTTCATGATGACCACTAAAGCAGGGGGTGGTTTGGGACCTTAGGTGGGTAACCGGTGGTATCTTGGATTCAAGACGTCAACTTTCAGCTCTGTCCTCTCGGTGCAGAGCCTTTAGCACATGGCTTTTTACACTGCTCTTTCACTTGTTCTGCATTTCCTGAGCAGCTAGCACATGCCGGGCACAGTGTCAGGGGCTGGACGGTGCGATGATAAACAATGATAAACAAATAAGACATGTTTTCCTGTTCTTGAGTTCACAGTCTAGGGACCAATATGGACACATAAGCTATTAGAATCCCATAACGTATTATAACAAATTATAATAAAAGAGAAACATGATGCTGTGACAGTAACTGTTGGATGAGGGAGGGTCTAGAAAGTTTTAACAGAAGAAGGGACTTTGGAGCTGGTTTTTGAGGATAAATGAGAGGTAGCAAGGATAAGGGAGGGGAAGATATTGCTGACAAAGGGACAGCATGGACAAAATCTCAGAGGCAAGAAGGAGCAAGACACCGGCAAGAAATCAGAGGTGCAGGAAGTGGTGGCGTTCTTGCTGGGCACTGTGTACCCTCCAAGAAGGCAAGGCAACAGCCAGCCAGCAGCTCCCAAGTCTGCAGAGCCTTTCACGTACAGGATTCTCCTCTGATTCTCAAATCAGCCCTGTGGCTATTAGGCCCATTCTACAGACGAATTATGAGCTTGGGGTTATACACAACTCAGCTGCAGTGCTAATGAGAAGTGGGGAGAGGAGGGAGCTGCCAAGAATCTATATACAGTCATCCCTCGGTGTCCCCAGGGCATTGGTTCCAGGACCCCCAAGGATACCAAAATCTGCCGATGCTCAAGTCCCTTATATAAAATGGTGCAGTGTTTGCATATAACCTACGCCCATCCTCCCATATACTTTAAATCATCTCTAGATTACTTATGATACCTAATATAACGTGAATGCTATGTAAATAGTTGCCGGCACACAGCAAATTCAAGTTTTGCTTTTGGAAACTTTCTGGAGCTATTTTTCCAAATATTTTCAGTCCGTGGTTGGTTCAATCCACAGATGCGGAGCCCATGGATATAGCGGGCTGAGTGCAGTCTTCTCCCGCCAGAGTTGGCAGGAGCATCAGAGCAGGGGAAGGAGGGGAGGAGGAGGGAGTGAGCCAAGGTATCCTTTTCATTGATTCTAACAGGAAATGAACTCATTCCAGATAAATGGCTCCAAATTATCTTCAAGTATCAATAAAGTTTCCAAATGATTTCTCTTAGACCCTGGAAACCGTAGGCGGAAAGGGAATAATAACCTGTCCCTGCTCCTAGCCACCTGGAGAGTCCTGGGAGCCCCCCAGGGAAGTGCTCGTTCTCAGGCCAGTGGTCATCCCTGTCTGGGCCACCCTGCTTCTGTTCATGGGAGCACCATTCTTCCTGTCATCCAAGCTCAAAACCTTGCAAGTCAAATCCGACCACTCCTTTCTTCCTGCATCCTCTGAGTCACAGCAATGAACTGCTAATACCTCTTACCTCTATCCATTCCTTTCCGTTTGCATCACTGCACGGCTTTAGACCTAAAATTCACCCACGGGCTGCTCTGCTTCCCCTTCTGCCCCTCTTCTCCCATGGCGGTCCACCCATGTGACCCCAGGAGATCACATGATCTAAGGCAAAGCTTCAGCCTCTTCATCCCCCTCCGCCATGCAAAAGCATTCTAGCATCATAAGTGCTCAGCAAACGTTTGGTGAATTATATAGTCTTGAGGGAGTCTACACTGCCTTCTCAGGGAAGTGCAGAGCTCTCTGCATCCAACAGCCTTCTACCACCAGGTCCAAGTCGCCTTTGCAGCCTTGTCTTCCACGACTTGCTCGGACTTGGCCTGCTCTCCAGAGAACTGGGCCGTTGCTCTCCTCCACTCGGAGCTTGTACTTTCCTACGCTACTTTGATCGTGGCTGTTCCTCAAACGAGAAACCTCCTCCCCAGTATCCTCACCCATCTCCCTGGGGCACAGTGGCTTCCCCTCTGTCAAGACCCCGGTGCAGTGCCACCTCCTCCAGCGAGCCATGCCAGGTCACTCCTAAAACATGCCTGTTTAAGAAGGAAGAGGGGAAGCACGTTAACTTACTCATCTGAGGCCACAAGTCGCGTTAGCTCTCTATATCTCCTTTTTATTCATCTGTTAAAAAATAATAATATTCACCGTCTTTATCTCACAAAATTGCCGAGAAGATCGAATGAAATCATGTACGTGAAAGTTCTTAGCAAATGATTGTTGGGGGTTAAATAACAATAATTATTATGCCTATATTATAATAATTCTTATGCGTACATTTTTCTCTCCTTGATAAGCTCTAGATCTGCCCTGTCTAATACAGTCACCACCAGCCACATGTGGCCCGTGAGCCTTGAAATGTGGCCAGTCCACACTGAGAGGGTGCTGTAAGGGCAAAGATACTTAGCAGATTTTGAAGACAATAGCAAAATAAGCAAAATATCTTTTTAATGCTTTTCATCACAATCACACGTCGAACTAATAATATTTTGGGTGTATTAGCTTAAATAACACGTACTACTAAGATAAATTTCACATTTCTTTTTACTTGTTTAATGTGGCTATTAGGATATTTTAAAATTCCACATGCGACGTGTTATATTTCTATGGGACATCGCTGCCCTGGAGAATGGGAAGCGTGTTGTTTCCATCGTTCAGAGCCCCCTGTGGGAACACTCTCAGTGTTTGTCGATGAATTGTGATGTGAGTAAACTCTCAGCCGCCCTGGGGGAGGGTTGGCTGTGATGTTGGATGAGTGGGGACGAGCTGGGGAGGGACTCTGGCTTTGCCGTCATCGCCGCCCCATGAGGTTCCCTTCCTGTGGCTGTCACACCCCAGTGGCACCCCACACCACCACCACACCCCTCAGCCTTCAGGAGGCACTTGGGGTGCTGGTCTCATTCCCCCTCCCACCCGTCCTGCCTCTCTCCCAATAACTAGGAAGGGAACCATTGATTGGAAGGAAGGGGAGATGAACTAAGGTGTGACTTTTTCTACATGAAGGTAAAACTTACTGATGAACAATCTGCAGGCATCTCCCTGCACAGCATCCTAGGATCACAGCCCCCTCACGTCCCTCTCTATGGAGCAAGGGCATGGGAAGCACTTTGCTTCCTGGCCACAAAGAGGCAGCGACTTGGGTGGGAATCTTGGAGCCTTTCCTACTGGGCTCCGTGCTGGAGGCCACCTGTCTTCTCTGGGACTCACTGCCAGAGCAGGGAGAGGAGCCAACAGCAGTTGGAGTCGCTCAGAGCCCTGGATGGGACACTGGGCGGTGCTCCCCAGGCAGGCAGAGCTGGTGCCTAAGCCAATGCCTCAGGCCACCAACACGCCCAGCCCCTCCCCACTGGGCTTCTCGCCTTCCATTTGGATTCCTCACTCAGCAGAACCCTGGCTTTGGTGCCCAAGACTCGCTAAAGGGAGTCTGCTGAGCAGATGCTCTCATGGCCTGCCACCTTCAGGACACAGGGGCCCCTGTCTCCACCAGCCCCTCCTTGTCTACCCAGGGCTCACCTGCCAAGACAAGCCCGCAGAGGAGAACACCCAAAGTGGGGATATCCAGGGTTAATGTGTTGTACTTTCTTTATCATTTAGTTCAAATATTCTCTAGTTTTCATTACAACTTCTGCATTAATCTGATTATTGCTATTAATTATTAATAATTATTAATCTAATAGGCTATTAATTCCCAAGTATTTCAAGATTTTCTAGTTATCTGATTCTTACTGATTTCCAGTTTAAGTATACTGTGGTCATATGAGGTTTGCTTATAGAACAGCATGATCTATTTTGGTAAATGTTTCCTGTGCACTTACAAAAAACGTGGTCTTTTTTTGTTGGGTGCAGTCTTTTATGTGTGTGTACACGTGTGCGAATTATGCCAATAAAAAGATCATTTTGTTAAAAAAAAAAACAAAACAAAGTGGGGATATCATGTGGCCTTGCCTCCTTTTGACTCCATCTTGGGGTTTGAAGGGATTGTAAGACTTTTTAAAATAGAGTCTTAGCAGGCTTAGGAGAGGGATTTGTCTCTCCTGAGTGTCTTTGCTTCGAGATATGTGTCAGAAGGATTCTTAAATCTTCAAAAACCCTCATTTCTCCATGAGCCTGAGAACGTGGTAGCAGTAAGGCACAGTAGAAAACCGCTGATAGACAGATGGAATGCTGTAATTATACACAGGAGGGAGAGGGGGAGCGTTTGCTGAAATTATTAGTGTGGGCAGACAATTAGAGGCTTTTCCAGGAGATTACACTTCTCCCTCCCATCTGCACTCCATTTAGGAGTTTTTACATTCACAATGCTATCTCCTCCTCAGCTGTACCATTTGCCATTTTGCCCAAATTATTATTGTGCTTGACTTTGCGTTTGCTCCGACTTCACCAGTGTTCCCGACTTCTCCTCCCGGCTCCCGCTCTCCCTCCTCGTCACTTCCAATCTCTTCCCCCTTCACTCTCCCTTCCTCCGACTTCCCTCTACTTCCCTCATCCCCCAGCAGAGAGCCGAAAATGTCTATCAGGAAGACGGCTGCTTCTTGGTAGGCTGAGCCGGATGCGATCTAACGTGAAATGCTAGGAAGGAGGTCAGAGCGATCTGGAGCACTGCTTCCTGCCCTGGGACCCACGCTGCAGCCGTGGGAGAAGCGGGGGCCCCAGGACAGCGGGGCTGGATGAGTCTTGTGGTTTGGAGGGGGAGGAAAGAATCCGTGTTCTCTCTCCATCCGATTACACCGGAACTCAGGTCATTGGGATGGGCCCAAATCTTCTGACTTCTTATGAGCCCAAGGCTCTAGATCCCACAGCCTCATTCATAATAATTACTCATTCATTCATTCATTCATTCATCCAGCACAGGGTCTTCCAGCGGCTATTGTGCCCCACCCACAGGGCTTAACACTGAAAAGGTAAAAGAGAACCAAACGCACTCAATGTCTGCTCTGAGTGAGGGCCTGCAGAAGGCACTTTGGCAAGCAGGAATTATTGGGGTTTTGTTTTTGTTTTTTGTTTTTTAAATTTATTTTATTTATTTTTGGCTGGGTTGGGTCTTCGTTGCTGCGTGCAGGCCCTCTCCAGTTGTGGAGAGCAGGGGCTACTCTTCGTTGCAGTGCGCAGGCTTCTCATTACTGCGGCCTCTCTTGTTGCGGAGCACAGGCCCTAGGCACCCAGGCTTCAGCAGTTGCAGCACACAGTCTCAGTAGCTGTGGCGCACGGGCTCAGTTGCTCCGTGGCACATGGGATCTTCCCAGACCAGGGCTCGAACCCGTGTCCCCTGCATTGGCAGGCGGATTCCCCACCACTGAGCCACCAGGGAAGCCCGGAATTATTGTTTTCACATTCTAGATGGGAAACCAGGTTCCAAGAGGTTGCGTTATTGCCTGAGTCAGAGACACTTAATGCCAGATCCTGGATCTCTGGCTCCAAGGCCAGGGCTCTCCACGGCGTCCCCCTGGCCCTGGGGAAACGGAGTGATCCTGTAGCAGCCCCCTAGCAGCCCTGTCATCTTCTAGATAAACAAGCGTGTCGACAATTACGACAGTAAGCGAGGAGGGCCGTCATCCAGGGGACGAAGGTGTGCGGGAGCCAGGCCGAGGGGGTGACTAACCCTTTGCCGGGAGCCGGAGGGGCGTGTGCTGGAGCGGTGGCCGAGGATGAACAGTCGCCGGTGAGGGAGAGAGGCAGGGAGGGCATTCTGGGCACAGGGGCAGCAGGCGTGTCCAGCAGGGCTGAAAGGAATGAGATGGCACTTCTACAATGCATTTTTTTGTCGTTCGGCCCTTTCATATACATTATACTATGTAATCCTCGGGGGCAGCCCTTAGGTAGACATTGCTGTCTCCATTATACAGATTAGGAAACTGAGGCTCTGGAAGGGTGGGTGACTGACCTAGAGAGGAGGTGGCCCAGTGGAGCCTTTACAGGCTGGCAGTTGTGTGGAGGGTGGCTGGAGGGAGACCCAGCCTGGAGGCAGGGAGATCTGTCAGAGGTCACATCCAGAGGTCAACAAAGGAGGTGAAGTGCCTGATCTAAAGCTGTGGCGGTGCAGGCAGGATTTGGTACTGACTGGAGGTTGGGAATGACGGAACAGCGGGAGCGGGGGATAACTCGAAAGTTACTGCATAAGACATTGGATGGATTGTGTTGCCGTTAAACAAGCTAGGAACCCAAGGAGGAAGTGCAGGTTCTGGAGTAAAAGGCGCGAGGGCAAATTCGTCGAGCAGGAAGCTTTAGCCATGGAGGCTTTCTTAGGCAAGGTATCTGAGGAGGCAGCTGTGTCAAGGAATTGGAAATGTTACCGTGGATCAGAGATAACCTCAGTCCTTCCCTGCCAAAAATAAATTAAAAAATAAAGTCTCCCAGGAGTGTGACACTCTACCGAAAAGGAGGATTCTCCAGGAGTCAAGCTTCCTCTCCCCGCTTCCTTTGCCTCTCAGATTTCTGTCCCAGCCCCTCCTTGCAAAGCTGCAGAGCCTCAGAGACACAAAAGCCCCAGACGGGCAGTGGCGTGTAGACACACAGACAGAGGGACCCCACACCAAGGAGCTGGCTCCGCCTCGTCGGAGTTCTCTGACTCCCCCCTGGAGGTGAGCAGAGGCCAGCACAGCTGGCTGGCGTGTTCTCAGGGGCACAGGCACATCAGGGTCTCTGGAAGCGTCTGCTGAGCCTGCAGAGATGGAGGTGCCTTGACGAGGGGCCTCGAGGGTGGAGCCTTGGGAAAGGGGGCTGTTGGTACGGGTGCCAGTGTTACCCACCAAATGGAATTCAAGCCACCACATGACTCAGAGACTTGCAGGGCGAATCCCGGTGGCTTTGGGGTCTCTGTGCGACGGGACCATCAATTCATGAAACCACTGGGCTGGGAATCAGGAAACCTGGTTGCAGTTCTAGCGCACACACTAACTCTGTGACCTCGGACGGATCGCTTCCTGTCTCTGAACCTCAGACCTCTCCCAGCTCTGTGAGTCCTCTGGCCACACAGACAAGAGAAACCCCAGAAATACCAATGAATTAGAGCAGGGGTTGGCAGACTTTTTCTGTAAAGGGCCAGATTGTTAATATTTCCGGCTCCGTGGGCTCTACAATCTCTCTCACAAATACCCAACTCTGCCTTTGTAGCAGGAAAGCACCACGAGTAGAACCCAAACAGGCATGACTGCATCCCGATCCAGCTTTATATACAAAAACTGACAGTGGCCAGATTAGCCCACTGTTTGCTGATCCCTGACCCAGAGCATTCTGGGCACAGTGAACCTCACATCTAATCTTCCAATCAAAGCAAAGGATGAGGGAGCCCACATCCTCTCAAGAGTCCATGGCAGGTTCAGGAGGTGAGGCGAGGTCCGATGCTAACTTCTCTTCCAGCCGTCCTTAGCAGGGAATTTTACATTTAGTGAGCACCTGCTCTATACTGGGTCAGACTTCACACGCACACTGACTCCATCATCATTATTATTAACAACAGCCCTGTGTTAATAAACTCTCTTACAGGTTAGAAAAGGTGGCTCATAGAGGTTAGGTAACTGTCCTAGGGTCACATTGCTTGGAGCAGAGTCAGGATAAAACTTCAAAGACTTGGAATGGCATACTGCCATTCATTAATCCCCCAAAGCAGATTCATCTTTGTTCGAAGGCTACTGGCTGCCCCCAAACCTGCCCTCTTAGCAGCTTTCCCTACACCCGCCCAGAGCTGACGGAGATCTGAGCAATCATCCTCTACGCTTTCCTTGCTTTCTCGGCAGTATTTCCCTTCCCCGCTTTTAAATGTCATGGAGCGTGATGCTGACACCATCAGACAGAATCCCCAGTCCAGACAGCCCCACAGCCAAGGGAGACACGACTCCAGCACACACTCGCTGAGATACAAAGGAAAAGTGCAATTCACTTTACATAGATTCCCATAAATAAGCAATAAAAGAGGAACAGCCATTTTCAGTGAGCATTTCCAAGGTTTGATGAGCTAGGAGTTCAGACTGGGGGAAAAACAAAGAGCCTTTTTCATTATTTCGCCATCCCTGCAATTTTCTTTTACTGCCTGCCGACTTTGAAAGGGAAAAAATGAACATGGCTCCCTTGGGGATGGAGTCTGTGCTCCCATCGCCTGCTGCAGCCTGCCAAATTCCACGTCCCAGCTGTGCAAGTGTCACTTTGAGAGCTGTGCCTCTGCCCTTCTCCCTCCAACCCTGCCTGCCCTGGGCTTTTGTCATCAGGTCCACTGGGAAGTGACCCTACTTCAGTTTATACTAACATGGAAAGTTACAGAGGCTGTCACTGTGGACCGATGAGATCTCCCACTCCTGTGGCATCTCCACATAGTCTCAGTTTCCTTGTTGACTTTTAAAGCATCTTCCCCTCCCGATGGGAAGTTTTCCACATTATAACTTCCCACAGTCCACCAGCATTTTTGACAACTTCCTCTGACTTTGCGCCTCACGTTGAGTCCCAGCCATACTTAAAACCAAAGAATTGGCTGTAACCCAAGTTCTGGTTTTTCTACTAATATCAAGCCACTCTTTCCATTTCCTGAACTCACTGCCCTTCCTAGGACTATTTAGTGCGTGTAGAATCCCAGCAGAGTGGCCGCTCACTGAGGCTGTCCTCCATAGCCATGCTGCAGGCCTGTGTTATAGATGGGTCACACAATTTAACATTTGATTTTATATTATCATATATTGTTCTCAAGTTGTATCATCTGTGTTAGACTACTAAGCTCTCTGAAGACAAAAAACTGCACACATACACATAGACATTTCTCAGTCACCCTCTTAGTAACAGCTAGCTGTTGCTGTGTAAGGAATAATGCCAAGCTCAGTGGCTGGAAACACTATAAGCACTTCTTATCGCTCACCTAGCTATGTGTCAGCTGGGCAATTTTGCTCACCTGGGCCAGGCTCAGCTGAACTTAGCTACTCAGTCATCTGTCTGTAGCTAACCTGGAGAGACTGAGGAATGGCTGGTTTTAGATGGCTTCACTCACATATCTGGTGGTTGTCTGACTGTTGATGGTTATTACAGTCATGCCTGGGCCATATATCCAGCATGTTGTCACAGGGATGTTCACACAGCAGCATAAGGGCTTCAAGGGAGCAAGTGGAAGCATGCAAAGGCTCTCAAGGCCTCAGCTCAGAACCAGCACACCCTCACTTCCACCCATTGTATTGCCCAAGTAAGTCACAAGACCAGCTCATCTCCAAAGGATGAGAAAATAGACTTCATCCATCGATGGGAACTTCTGCAGAGTCACATTGCAAAGCATCTGGGGCCAGGGAGAGGTGGAGAATTGGGGACATCTTTGCCATCAGTCTGCCATACCCACTAAAGGATGGATACGTAACATAAACCAGCACAAAATCCAAAACTCAGTTCTATTGTGATTATACCCATTTATACATTCTCATCCTTCTTTGTACCTAGCTTTGATCTCTTCCAAGTTTGGCCATGGTGGGGTCATCCCAGGGCCCAGCTGCAAATCAGGAGGAGAAAGTCTTTGTTGCTGCCAAATAGATGATCCAATTGAATAGGATCAAGGCATGAATTTCATCTGCTGTTAGATGAGCCAACCTGTGAATTCATTGGATGGTAGTAAATCAAATATGAATCCGATAAGTTTCATTACCTCCTTTAATAAGCCATCAACAAGCATTCAAATCTTCTTCAGTCAAAAATGCTGGCCTGATCATTGCCCAGAGAAGAGCCCAAGGATCAAGGGGAAGGGATTTAGAAGGGATTGTAGGTTCCACCCCCTGGCCAGTCCCTGTCCTCCATGCTAAGACTGAGTAGTCATGTGACTTCAAGGCTTCCTTCAGTCCAGATCAGGGCCATCTGGGAGGTTTCTGTTTGTGGCCTTTCTCCATTTCATGAGTACCAGTGAGCCCAGTTGAGACATAAGTGAATTAAATACAACCACTAATCACACACTCTCATCTTTAGTCTGCAAGTGGCTCCTCTGATTTATTTCTTGATTTATGTGTTTGTTCACTAATGTATTTCTTTTGTGTGGGGGGCACAGGGTGCGGCAAGGGTGTTATGATGGAGTTATAGGACTTGAGTGTGATTTTTTTTTTTTAATGCTCATTGAACCTGAGATTCTTCTCTTGAAGATTTGGCAGTAATTTAGTGAGTGCTTATACAGTATGGCTCCTGCCTTTTTAAAATTTTTTTTTAAATTGTAGTAAAAACATAACATAAAATTTACCATCTTATCCATTTTAAGTCCACAGTTCAGTAGTGTTAAGTATATTCGTATTGTCGTGAAGCAAATCTCCAGAACTCTTTTATCTTGCAAATCTGAAACTCTATACCCACAAAATAACAAGCTCCCTTCTCCCCACACCCCCCAGCCCTGGTAAACAACATTCTACTTTCCATTTCTATGAACAGTATTCCGTTGTATGTATATACCGCATTTTGTTTATCCATTCATCTATAGATGGACATTTGGGTTGCTTCCATCTCTTGGCTGTTGTGGATAATGCTGCTATGAACGTGGGTGTGAAAATATCTCTTTGAGCCACTGCTTTCAAATCTTTTGGATATAAACCCAGAAGTAGGGTTGTTGGATCATAAGATAGCTCTATTTTTTTTCATTTTCTGAGTGTCCTCTGTACTGTTCTCCATAGCAGTTGCACCATTTTACATCCCCACTAATAGGGAACAGGATTCTCATATCTCCACATCCTTGACAACACTTGTATTTTCCTGTTTTTTTTGATAGTAGCCATCCTAATGAGTGTGAGGTGACATCTCATTGTGGTTTTGATTTGCATTTCTCTGATAATTAGTGATGTTGAACAAGTTTTCATAAACTTGTTGGCCACTTGTGTATCTTCTTTAGAGAACTATTCAAGTCCTTGGGCCATTTTTAAATTGGGTTATTTGATATATTTTGTTTTTATTGTTGCATTTATGTATTTTAGTACTATAATAAATGTCCATTCAGTCACCAGCAAACAAAACTAGAACACTGATGGCAACTGTGTAGTAGCCCCATCTTCCTCTGCCCAAAGTTACTAAGCACTGTCTTAAATCTTATGTTTGTTATTGCCTTGCTTTCCTTTTTTTTTTTTTTTTTATTTTATTTTATTATTTATTTATTATTTATTTTTGGCTGTGTTGGGTCTTCGTTTCTGTGCAAGGGCTTTCTCTAGTTGCGGCAAGCAGGGGCCACACTTCATCGCGATGCGCGGGCCTCTCACTATCGCGGCCTCTCTTGTTGGGAGCACAGGCTCCAGACGCGCAGGCTCAGTAGTTGTGGCTCACGGGCCTAGTTGCTCCGCGGCATGTGGGATCCTCCCAGACCAGGGCTCGAACCCGTGTCGATTACTCAACCACTCTCATTGGTCTGAGAGCAGGCAGATTCTCAACCACTGCGCCACCAGGGAAGCCCCTTGCTTTCCTTTTTTTCAAGTAAAGTTTTATTACAGCTACATATTTTCTTTAAAAAATAATATTTGGGATTTGGTTTGATTTTAACTTTCATTTATTTTATGTATTTTATTTATCATATAAAACATTATTTATTTTAAGTTATGAATTTATGTATTATGATACAAAGGGTATCCGGCAATATTTATTATTTGGAGGGCTTGCTTTTTTTATTCAAATTCTACTACTAAGACAAATCCATAGTGTTGCATGTAGCTATTGTTCATGCATTTTAGCTGAGGTTTACTGTTGCGTCATATTCCCACAGCACAATATAATTATCCATTCTTCTGTCAGAGTACATTTGTGTGGTTTCCAGGTTTTTGCTGTTTATGGATAGTGCTGGTATGACCATTCTCGTACACATCTCCAGGAATACGTGTACAAGAGTTGTCCTTGAGTGTTTTCCTGGGAGTGGGATTGCTGGCTTGTAGGGCATTTGAATGTCCAGCTTCACGAGATGATGCCAACTGTTTCCAAAGTGGCTATACAATTTCACACTCCCACCAGCAACGTACAGACAGCTCTGTAGATCCATGTTCTCTCCAACACTTGATATTGTCAAACTTCTTCATTTTTTTTCTTTTTATTTATTTATGTATTTATTTATTTATTTATTTATGGCTGTGTTGGGTCTTCGTTTCTGTGCGAGGGCTTTCTCCAGTTGCGGCGAGCGGGGGCCACTCTTCATCGCGGTGCGCAGGCCTCTCACTGTCGCGGCCTCTCTTGTTGCGGAGCACAGGCTCCAGACGCGCAGGCTCAGTAGTTGTGGCTCACAGGCCTAGTTGCTCCGCGGCACGTGGGATCTTCCCAGACCAGGGCTCGAACCCATGTCCCCTGCATTGGCAGGCAGATTCTCAACCACTGCGCCACCAGGGAAGCCCCAAACTTCTTCATTTTTAACAGTGAACCGGGTGAGGATGGTATCTCATGTGCCATCGATACGCATTTCCCTGATCATTAATGAGGTTGAACATCCCTTCCTGTGTTTATTGGCCATATGTGTTTTTTAATCAAATGAAGAGCTTCTGTTCATCAAGACACTACAAAGAAAGGGGAAAACAAGTTACAAACTGAGACGAGTTATTTGCCACACGCATAGCTGCCAAAAGATTTAGTGTGAAAAATATCTGCAAGAAAAGGACAACTCACCAAATAGAAAACGGGCAGAAGAAACGGCAGGCATTTCACAGAAACCCCCCCCCTCCCCCAGTTATTACTGTTAGCCATAAAGATGGCTATTCATAACGCCGGCTGGTCGTATGGTGGAGTTTTCTAACATCAGGTGGAAACTTCTTTCAGTGCAGACACAGTTCTCTAAAGCCTTGCCCTCAGCTAGTTCAGAGATTAGTCAGACAAGCTTGCTGCTTTCCCCCTTGCCAACTGGGGAATTCATCTGAGTCCAGAAAAGGTGTGCACAAGGAGAAAACCTCGAAGCCAAGGGACTCTCACAGGTGGTTACCTAGAGACACTCAAGCCTTAGAAAACCCTAAAGCTGAAGGCATGAATAGCCATCCTTTCCAAGGAGAACTAGGTTACATTTTCCCCATCAGGGCCGTTCAGAATATTCCCAGGGGAGGTGGGGAATCTTCCCATCTCTATTCATGCACTGAGGAAAGGGTGATCGTTTCTCTTGCTCTAAAACTGCTCTGAGATAGATGACCAAAAAAAAAAAAAAAAAAATCTATGTGGAACTAATTTCTCTCAAACATTCCCTGGAGCCAAAGAAACGGTGAAGTATTTAGGCTTTGAAGGACTTCCCTGCTGGGGTGAGGTTTCTGGTGAAGCGTAAAGAGAAGGAGGGTAAGATAATATATTGAATAAATAAATGCATTGTGGGGAACGGACACGAGCTATCAGTAATTTTCAACATGGTCTGCACTGCAGAGAATGCCAAAGTGGGGCCATTCTGGAGGTCAGCCTGGGCTCCCTTCTCCAGCTTCCTCCAGTGGCTTCCTCCAGCCTTCTAGAGGGAAGGTCCAAGCGCGAGAAAAGCAGGGAGGCAGAGTGATAAATAGCGACTAAAACAAGAGTCAACACTCACACTCCTATTCCTGTGTCACTAACTAGCTTTCTAAGGTGTTGCTTGCCATTTGCAGCTAATAGCAAGTATCTTCCCGTATTTATTCACTTACCTGTCAAGGGTACCTATTCCCTGTGCAGCAGTGGGAAATCTGAGCAGCAGATTATGCCTTCGGTGCTCACCTGTCAGTCCTAGGCTATCCTCTGCTGGATAGGAGAGCCAGAGAGCCACAGAAAAGTGACAGGCAGACAGGTAGCTAGTTGCAGTGACTTGAAGCAAAACTAACGAAAAGCTGGAGTCTTGCAATGGAAGCTACCAGAGGAACTGGCTAACAAGATATCTCTTCCAATCTCCAAGCGGGGTTGGGATGGAATAATTAGACATGTCTCCACTGGGGAGTGTCAGGGTAAGAACAGAGCCAGGTGACAAGATGGGCAGCTGGAAAGTCTGAAGGCTTCTCCTCCTTCTGAACATTGGAAACGTCCTCTTGGGAGCCTGAAGGAGCCTAGCCTGTGATCTCCTACACACGCACCGGAGAGGATGCTAAGTGAGAGGTTGGAAAATGCAAGACCGGATCCCAGCATTCCTGTGGCCCAGTGGGGTTCATCTTCCAGGTGCCTTGTTGTTCCCAAGTCTAGAGGCAGCAAATTCCTACACCACATATTCATCTCAGAGGCCACTGGCAGAACGTAGTGGCTCATTTGAAAATCATCTTTCCTAACTATTTCCAGGATTCTTTCCAGTTGCTAAAACAGCAAATCACAGATTGTTGACATGGCCAGCAGGATCACAGAGGTTCAGCTTATCACCTGGTGAAGATGGGGCAACTCATGTTACTACATCATACACCTCTCTCTCTCTTTCTCTCTCTCTCTTTCTCTCTCTCTCTCTCACACACACACACATGCACACACACACGCACATACACACACACACTTCTACATCGCTTCCTTACAGCCAAGCAAAAACAAGATTGGGAACAGAAAAAAAAAAAATCCCTCCATCCAACCATTTTTTTGCTTTTATCTCCCCCTTCCTCATCATCTTCTCAGTCCTCTTTGGGGCTGAGAGAGCTCTGGGTTGTAAGCATTCCATGTTATTAAGCAAAAATGTCTTGTGACAACAACCATGTCATGTCTGAATCTTCCAGTGTTGACAGAGACAAGAAATACACAGAGCTAATGAAATACACACATTTCCTTCCATACAGGAAACTGGAACAGCAACAGAGCTTTAGAAACACACACTGTCCTCCCTACAGAAAACTGACATCATGTATTCAAAGCCAGTAACAACAATTCCTTCCTTTATTGTTTAATTACGAGCTGATGCAACCAAGATAAAGGCCCAACCAATCCGGGGCTCAAAAATGCCAATCACTCTTTGAAGAAAGCTGAGGCTTATTCTCTGTTTTTATTATATTTGTTACAATTTGAGTTTGTTCAGTGGTAAATGCAATATTGACATTTAGAACCCCTAGCAAAAAAAAAAAAAAAAGATAGATAGAAAGAAAGAAAAGGCAACCAAAACATCATTTGCTTCAAATCCTTGAGCAGTTTCCAACTGGAGGCCATAGGGGTTTCCTCACTCTTTTTAATTTTATTTCCCCTCCCCCTTTCCAAACATTCCCACAGAGGCATGTTTTCCAGTCAACAACGTATCTGCAATCAATATCTCTTATGTACAGCATGCATGCAATCATGTTCTCAATGGAAAGGGAAGGTTCTTGAGTGCACTTGTCAAGATCATCTGGCTGTGGCCAGAGCTGGATGACAAGGTAGCCAGACAGCAGAAGCGGGCCAGGTGGGAGAAGGATGCTCTCCGAGGTTCCTGATTCAAGTGTTGGCAATGATGCTGAGCTCTCCAGCTACAACTGTCTTCAAGCCCCAGTTATTTCGGGTTTCTTGGTACTGGCATATTAGCAGAGGCAGGAGTTGTTCTTAAAGAAGTTCTGCGCGTCTTCTTGCCTTTGATATTTTCATAAATAAAATTGTTTATCTCTCAGATTTAACCAGTGCCAGGATCCCTTTTATAGTCATTAAACCTTTTATTTTATTGTCCTATTTTTTGTCTTGTTTGGTAGTGGGGAGGGGCTTCTCCCCTGTCAGCAGTGGAGTCCGACTCTGGCCTGCCCCTCTCTAAGGCCACACTCATGCCGCCATGACCATGCTTCTCCCTTCGCCTGCCAGTATCCAGTTCTCTCTAGACTGCAAGCATGTGGGGATACAGGCCTTGTAGCATCCATCTCTGCATCCTCAACATCCAGAACAGTGCCTGGCATGTAGGAACAATGGAAGTTTGTTGAATTAAGAGATTAAAAAACAATGCACTAGTCAATCAATCAGTCAGCCGATGGATGAACAGAGTGTGTAAGAGATGCTCACAGAAAAATGTTCCAGTAAAGTAAAACCCTCTGGAAGCTAATAGAAAACTCTGTAATTTCTCCCTCACCCAGAACTGGCAGCTCCAAAAGGCTGGGGGAGTTTTTAGAAGCTTTGGTCTATACTCTTGTGGTTTCCCCACACGAAAGCTTCCAACTCAGTGAGATTATCTTGATTCCAAGGTTTATTGGTTCAAAAATAGAAAGATTTTTAAATAACTTTGGGCTAGGTAAATTTGGGGCTGTCATATTAGTGGGTGTATGTGTGTAAGTGTGTGTGTGTGTGTGTGTGTGTGTGTGTGTGTGTGTGTGAATTCTTCCCTCTCTGTACCAATCAGAGGAGATTTGTTGATACAAATGGCCCTTGAGTTAGTGCTGAATTAGCTTTGGCAAGAAAGCCAGAAGAGAAAATAACGACTAGCTCATTGCCAGGCACAAAGCATAGCTCGGCAAATGTTTTGAGATAACATTGTATAAATTAATAGCTCCTTTCTGTGGCATGGTCTTTCCCAAACCCATTCATGAACTTGAGCCCTCCTAGGTGCGCCCTGAAGTTAGGCGTGTCCTACCTATGTCTGCAGCCTGTCTCTTGCCTCTCATCCACTTGAATCCCACCTCCAGCCACGCTCATTACTTGCACTTCCAGGAACGCTATGCCCTGCTGGACCTTCATGTTTTTTAATGTGATGCCTCCTCTTCTCCGTGTGACCTTCCCCTTCATCCTCTACTTGATAACACTTACTTATCTCTCAAATTTTAACATAGGGTCACAAGCCCAGGAAACTGTCCCTCACCGGCCCCCCCCGGGTCAGCACCCCACTGCCCACCCAGCACTGTCTCCCTCAAACCCTAAGCACCCAGGACTCCCACTGTCTGTGTACCTTTCTTCCTGTTGGAGTCTAAGATGATGTCTCTTGTCTCTGTATCCCAGCACCATGCCTAGACTGGTCCATAAATGTTTACTGATGAGCGAATACATGGATGAATTAATGAAAGAATGCTAATGCTATAGAAAGTCTGGAGGTGGCCTTGAGAAGCTACACAATACATGGAAAGCTGCCTGTAGCCTTTAGCCGTGAGTCAGAAAATGTGGGCAGATAGATGGGCTGTGGTGAAGTTCAAGGTAGGACAGAAAGCAGAGACCCCTGCCGACAAGCAGGACCAGGGGGAAAGGAGAAGCCTACGCAGCTGGGGCTGCCTGAGGCAGGCTTCGCTCAGACCCCAGGGATGGGGCCACGGAGCCAGAGCAGAGAGGACCTTCCCTGGTCTAGAAGGCACGGGAGCAAGCTGTCCCATGGACCAAGAGGAGTGAAGTTTTTACACGGCGACTAGATGCAGCGTCGATCAGTCGTGAGATGCTGTGTGCAGAGGCTCACATGACGGAAAAGGCTCGAGTGGCCCCTGACTCCGGTGAGTTTCCATCTCATCCCCAGGGGTGTGAAGTGGCTTTAGAAACTACCCCTGAAGGACACGCACGGCTCTGCACAGCCAAGACGCTGCCAACAGTGGGGAAACAGTCGCCATCGTAAGCGATAGATCACAATGAGATGGAAACGACCTGTCACAGCATTTTAATTCACCTACTGTATTTTGGAATGTTTTAATTAAGGTTTATGTGTTACCGTTATGACTGTAATCCTGAGAAGCGCCAAGCCTGCCCTGGCAGAGGGAAGACAGGAGGAAAGCACATCATAATTAAAATAATTATTAATCTAATCTCATTAAGTATAGACGGTTCCTATCGTCGCTGTTATTAGGTGCTGGGGGCAGAACCCTTTCCTGAACCGGTCCCGTCAGCTTGCGTAGAGGTGGAACACGCAGCAGTGCCTCAGGAATCCTTCCACCTCATGCAAGGCAGTGACCCCATCTCTTTCCCGTAGAATTTCTGCCTCCACCTCTCCTTCAAGAAGGTCTCCTGCACAAAATCTGTGTCGTGCTGGGTTTGGGAAAGGCTCTGTGTTTGGCTGTGTCCCACGCCTGCCCCTCACTCCCCTGTGCGGAGCTGGGCGCTCCCTCCTCTGCTCTCGGCCCTGGAGGACACCTCCCCAGTCCTGCCTGCAGGGGGCGTGTTTGCAGGTCCTGCTTCCCCACGAGGCCCTGAGCTCCTTGAAAGAATTGACCATCTCCTTCACCTTGGTATTTCTTCCAACATCTCTTTCCATCCCAATATCTACAGGAATGTGTGTACCATATTGCTTCAATATTGGAGCAAGAAGGGGGGGGAGGAGGCAGGGAGGGAAGCAGGGAAGGAGAGAGAGAGGAAAGGCAAGGAGGAAGTGGGTGTGGAGTGAGACAAAGGCAAAGAACCCTGTTCTGCTGAAGGTCGCTAGGGGCCTGGACCAGCAGCGCCTCCATCTTCCCAAGTGCCCACCCCCTCACACACACACAGCCAAGCTGCTACCTCTTTCCATTCTTCATGGTGCAGATGACTAATGAATATCAAAGCAAAGTGATTAGGTGGCCTTTACAAGCTTCAATACCTACCAGGGTATCTATAAGTCACTCTGACATCATAAATGCCTTCTCGGAAAATGTAAACAAAAGAGGAGACCCACACAAAGAAATGAATTTAAAGTGCTTTCTCTCTCTCTCCCTCTCTCTCTTTTTTGTTTTTTTGTTTGGTTGGTTTGGGTTTTTTGTTTGTTTGTTTGTTTGATCATCAGTGAGTAAAGTTAGACTTGCCTGGTAAGGGATTAAAGGATTCTGAGCCCAATTCCAACATTGGCATTTGGCAGGGGGGTTTCCCTCACCACCACCAATTCTCTGCAACCCCAGCCGGGTGTCCTCAGTTCAACTCAATTCTGACACTCTGCACAGAGACAGCATCTGACCCCACAGGCTAAGGGCTCAGTCCCACAGACTGCCCCCCACTGTAGATGCCCATTGCAAGCAATATGTCCCCAGGTTACCCACAACTTCTGTCTGACTTGGCTACACATCGGAGATTCCCACGACCCCCTCCTCAGGTTTGATTAATTAGACTCACAGCACGCAGGGAAACACTTGTTCATATTTACTAGTTTATTAAAGGATATGATAAAGGATACAGATGAATAGCCAGATGGAGAGATACAAAGGGTGAGGTCTGGGAGGGTCCCAAGCCTAGGGGCTTCTGACACCATGGACATGAGATGCATCACCTTCCTGGAAGTGGCTGTGTTCACCCACCAGGGAGCTCTCCAAACCCCCTGCTATTGGGATTTTTATGGAGGCTTCATCATGTAGGCTGATCCATCATTAACTCCATTTTTTCCACTTCTCTCTTCTCAAGAGAATGAGGGTTTAGGGCAGATAATCCCAAACTTCTAATCATGGCTGTGTCTTTCCGGTGGCCAGCCCTCATCCAGGAGCCCACCCAGAGTCACCTCGTTAGAACAAAGGACGCTCCTATCACCCAGGAAATTACAAGGGTTTCAGAAGCCCTGTGTCAGGAACGGGGGTAACAACCCAATGTTAGAACAACAGGTGTTCTTAACGCTTAGGAAATTACGAGGGTTTTAGGAGTCCTGTGCCCGGAACCAGGAACAGAGACCAATGTATATTTTTTCTATTATCTCACAGGGGTGTTCACCCAAATAATGAAGGGACACAATTGGTCAGATGAAGTCATACAGTATTAGATGCAATTTACGCTGATGGTTTCCCCAGTATTCCCCAGAGCCCTGAGGTTTCATGAAGGTGCCTTAGGACAACTTTGAGTTTGGGGGAAAGTACGCTTAATCAGTAAGTTTTGCCTCCATATGCTTTTATGTAACAGTTCTTTGTGTAGATCTGATTTGTGAAAAGAACTCTTCTATTTAAAATAACAGCAACCTGGGAATTCCCTGGCAATCCAGTGGTTAGGACTCCAGGCTTTCACTGCCGAGGGGCCAGGTTCAATCCGTGATCTGGGAACTAAGATCCCACAAGCCACATGGCATGGCCAAAAAAAAAAAAAGTAAAATAACAGCAACTTGGAAATCCCTGATCTCGTCCAACTCCCTGTTTTAGAGGAGAGGAAATAGGTCCCCAAGGTCAGGGGAGTCCCACAGCTGGCCGGTGGCAGAGCTGGGCACGAATGCTGCGTCTGCTGACTCCAGCCCTGGCTCTTTCCACTGCATCCCACACTCCCTTCCCCTTGGCCCTGCGCCGTCCGTGTCCTGATCCAGGGCTCTGAGCAGCCCGGCCTGAGGCCTCTCCCCATAAGGGGTCCCACTCACCAGGCATCAGGTTCAGGCCGGCCCAGGTTGTGGGCAGAGGCCCAGAACCGAACCCTGGGCTCGGGCTCCCATCACCCTGGGAAGGACCTCCGAGGCCCAGAAAGGGGCCAGGCAGGAATCACCTCGGGATCCGGTAGACCAGCCACAGACCACGCTTGTCTGGGGCCCAGCCAGTGTCTCAAGAACGCATCTTGTTTCTACTCCGAAAGCAAGCTGACCTCCTGAGAGAGAGGAGGCTGCCAGCCCTGCTGAATGGAGCCTAATTGGAGATTTCGCTGCTCGTAGACAAAACAGAAAAGGGGCTGATATCAGCACTCTTATTTTCAGCTCCTGTGCTTCAGACCCACTCTCCTGGGTCTCTGTGGTCCCTGTGTTCCATAGCTAGTCAGTATATAGTATATAGCTGTGCATCCCAGCTAGTCAGTAACATTGCTCAAACACTACTGTGTGTCAGGCCACGTGCTGAGAGCATCACTTACCGAATCTTCTGTTATCCTCCCAACACCTCTTCAGTACAGATACCATCGTGCTTCCCATTTTGCAGAGAAGAAACAGAGGTTTCGAGAGGTCTGGTGACTTGCCCAAAGTCACATAGAGACCCTGTCTGCAAAAAGCTCGGTATGCCCCAGACCCACGGCTCTGAGTCAGATCCGGAAGTTTTTCCCCGTGTGGACCGCAGCTATTTGGGGGAACTCTCCTGAGGTCACATAGTCTGTCATACTTACAAACCATCCAACTATCTCAACATTCCAGTGCTTTCGCATCCCATTTCTGTCTCTCAGATTCAGTTCATGCCCTTGGAAGTAGCTCCAAGAACACTTGTCACACCCTCTGTCCCAGTTTTGGGGTCGGCAAATTTGGGTCACAGTACCCACATGATACAGATCAAAGGGCTTGACATTGATTCTCATCTCTAAAAATATCTCATGGAAATATACCTGAAATTCTATCATGAGTTCTATTCTCTCTCTCTCTTTTTTTTAATCTTAAACATTAACCGCTCCTGCATTATTTTCGTAAAATACCAATACCCCTGAAGCGCAACATGGTAACTTCATAGCGTCTTAGGGTGATTCAGTATGCCAGATTTCCTATCCTTTCTGAGAAGGCTGATGAAGGAAGTCACCACTCAGAGATCATCACTCGTTGGTAGGAAAGGACCTGAAAGAGGAGTGGGAGGAAAAAGCAAACACTGATTTTCTCTGTCTCGCCAGGAGCTGGGCCAGATGCTTTATGCCCATCTCAGTTTATTCCTCACAGCAACCCCATTTTACAGATGAGGCCAGTGTGATTCCAAGAGGCTATGATACCTGCCGGTGTCACCCATTCCAAGCTAGAAAGAAGAGAAAGTGACTGTGGGGCTGACAGAGATGTTTCACAGCTACCAGTGCATGACTGTGTGTCTTGCAGACCCCGCGGGTCTAGTGCATGGAATTTGCTCACGCCCTCCACGCTGGTTTTTTTTAAGACCTTTTTTCTTTTATTTATTTATTTATTTATTTATTTTTGGCTGTGTTGGGTCTTCGTTTCTGTGCGAGGGCTTTCTCTAGTTGCGGCGAGCGGGGGCCACTCTTCATCGCGGTGCGCGGGCCTCTCACTGTCGCGGCCTCTCTTGTTGCGGAGCACAGGCTCCAGACGCGCAGGCTCAGTAGTTGCGGCTCACAGGCCTAGTTGCTCCGCGGCACGTGGGATCTTCCCAGACCAGGGCTCGAACCCGTGTCCCCTGCATTGGCAGGCAGATGCTCAACCACTGAGCCACCAGGGAAGCCCTCCACGCTGGTTTTGTGCCACCCGCTCTTTCTTCTCTCGGGTTCTGGTGACCTTTTCAGTGGTTAGGAGGGAGGAATATTTTATTGCTTTGCATCAACTAATAGATAACAAAGAACTTTAAAGCTGGGAACAACTGAAGATTTAGTCCAATTTTGACATCTGGTCTCCTGATTCCCAAACTAATTCTTTCTTCCTATGAGATGGTATGATGTTTGAAATCTAATGGGTAAAAGAATTCTGAACAATCTTGCTATTGCATGATTTCATTTTTTTAAAAGGTACATTTGATTTGCTTGCAGTGTGTTTCTTGTCTGTCGGGACCTGGGATGCTGAAAGGCAGAGTCCTCAGCAGTACTGATCCAGTAGGATTAGCCTTAGAGTGCCTTGAAGCAGAAAGGAACAGGAGTGGGATTGACATTAAAAGAAATTCAATTAAACAACCAGTGACTGAACACCTACTATGTGTGAGGCAGTGGGCTAATTCTGGTGACAATTTGCAAAGCTCAAGCATCGACCTCCAGGTTATATCACCAATCGTGTGTGTGTGTGTGTGTGTGTGTGTGTGTGTGTGTGTGTGTGTGTGTACACGCGAGCATCTGTTTGTACACACCCTCCCTTGGGCACGTGCAGTTCTCCACTTTTCCCACGGTGAACTGAAATGAATAAATCCCAATAAACTGCCCCCCTCATGAGCAACCTTGGAAATAAGTCCTATTTACAAATATTTCATCAGCCCCCCTACTTCTAGCCCCATGTTCCCCTGATGACTGTAGGCAATAACATGAATAAAACTCAGAATGATTTCCTTCTACTGGGCATCAATCATCACTTTCCTGGGCAGATAGGTAAATGATTCAGTACCAGGCAACCTGGAGGCATTAGGGAACGTCTGCAAACTCCACAACTCTGGAGCTTGGACCCTAGATAGCCTAGCTAGGAATAAGCTGGATCCAAGCGGGGCACCAGGGGTACCTTTGGATGGCCCTGACATTATTTCTCCCATTTTACCACCTAGGAGGGAGCTACAAGTCCCTTTAGTCATTGCTGCAGAAAAACATTTTGACACGAACTCTCATACATCATGACAGAGGTTACCAAAATGCACACATTTGCCTTAGCCGGTTTCATTTACTACCCTTTAAATTATTTCTCAGCCTTGCAAATCTTGCTGTGACAGACTGAGCAGGGGTGGGGCGGGGGAACCACTAAGTGTTCATTTGTCACATAATATATTCCAATCCTGTTAGGTCGTGCTGCTGAAGGTAATATTTCTGGCATTCATTTAATGAAATTGACATTGATGAATGGTTAATTATACAAATTACATTCGTATTAAATCCCCTAGAATCGGTGCCTTAAAATTTTCTAGCTATGGGCTTCTTACGGGTGATACCCTTTTTTTTTGCTCTGAGTAGCTCCTCTGTTGGCTGTTGTTAAGACTCACTCTGCATATTTTTCCTCCTCTAAGAAACTTTGAAAAAGCATTAAAAACCCCCTAGTTAAGGCAATTACCGCAGATAAGTTAATCTGCATGGGATGTTTAAAGCCCAGTTCTTGCATATGTTTATTCTGATTTTTTTCCCCTCTCTAGACAGTGTCTACCCTGGAGGTGGTAGAAAAGAGGGAAAAACTCTGCCTCCTGCTGAATGAGGGTCTGAGGGGCTGGAAGGGGAGAGAATCAGCTGCATAGACAACTCCCTCAACTGGCTGCTGGCTATGTATATACCTAATAAAGTAGATGGTGCACCTTGGGCTGGTGGGAAAGAATCAATAAGTGGTCCCTCGCATGCGAAGTGTCACTCTGAGATGTGTTGCACTGAGAGCAGCCTGCTTCTCGCCCTTTCACTGGGGAATAGAAGGATGAATTGTATCGTTAAGAGAACGTTTCTTGCTGTCACCCAGACTGGTCACAAGACAACTGATCGTCTGCTAGGCAGTCGCACTGAGTAGGCACCTGGGGGAATTGGGAGCAGTCTCAAGGAGTTCACACGTTTTGGGGACAGTCTTGTCAAAGGACAATTGCAAACTTGGATTGTTTCCTCCAACCAGAAGAAGCAACAGAAAGAAGTGTTGCTGGGAGGACCAGACCCGGTTTTCAAAAAGCCATCGTAATCTTTCTCAGTTTTCAAACGCCGTGAAGAAGCTGCTTCCTGCTCTGGACTCACAGATAGGAGGGGGGGCTCTGCTGGGCTCCACCGGCTCAGCTGGGGGGCTTCTTACTCCAGGGCTCTCTCTGGGGACACTTCTTCTTCTTGAATCCACGTCTCTCTGACCATCCAGCTGGCTGGGGCAGGTGAGGCTCTTTTGCCTAATTTCAACCTGTAAGTAAACGTGGCTGGTGTGGATTGTTTGTGGTAGGTTGGCTGTGTCAGATCAGCAGTTAGACTGAAGTTCACCTTGTTTCAGTGGGTCGTGTGGGCAAACCTCGTGATTTATTCTGAGTACTAAGTCAGCCAGACTCTAAGCAACACTCATTCCCAAGCACCAGTGCTCAAGTGAAGCATCTGCAAAGTCCCAGAGCATGATGGTTAATAGTAGTAACTCTCTAGAGTCAGAAAGATGGGTTCAAATCCAGACTCTACTCCTTCCTGACTGTGTGACCTAAATACACTTAAACTCAGTGTCCGTATCTACAAAATGGAGGTAATAATAGCACCTGCTTCAAAGGGATGTTGAGAAGCTTCAAAACGACGTAAAACACCAAAAGCATGTGCAGGGGCTCAATAAGTGACAGTCATTTACATTAGATAGGAATGTTTTTTCAGCTGCAAGTAACACGACACCCTTCTGACTGCGGCTTAAACCATAAGGACGTATACAGGTAGCTTAACAAAAAGTCCATGAGTAGATGGTCTCAGAGGTGGTCTGCCAGCTGAGCAATGTAATCAAGAACCCAGTCTCCCTCTCTTTTACTATTCTACCATCCATAGCATGTTATCTCTTCTTTTTTTTTTTTGGAAAAATACTGTATTTTTAAATTTTTTTTTAATTGAAGTGTAGTTGATTTACAATGCTGTGTTAATTTGTGCTGTACAGCAAACTGACTCAGTTATACATATATGTACATTCTTTTTTCATATTCTTTTCCATTATGGTTTATCCCAGACTGTTGAATATAGTTCCCTGTGCTATGCAATAGGACCTGGCTGTTTATCTGTTCTATATGTAATAGCTTTTAACAAATGTTATTTTTTAGAATAGTTTTGGGCTCACAGAAAAAGTGAGTGAAGGTGCAAATGTTTCACCTATACCCCCTGCGCCCACACACGCACTCCCCCCCATTATCAACGTCCACATGTTACCTTTCCATCCTCATTCTCACAAGATGGCTGCCAACGTTTCAAGCATCACAACCACATTCAATGCAAGAGGAAGGAGGAAGGGGCAACACCAGCAAACCTTTATAACCTGCCTTTCCTTTTGCTTCAGAAAGCAAAATATCTTTCCTAGACACCCCTCAGCAGATTTTGTCTTCCATCTCATTAGTCAGAACTTGGCCATCTGCCCAGCTCTTTACTACTAGGTGGGTAAGAGGGCAGGAAGTCAGGAGTGGCTTTTGAGTAGGTCTATCATCAGTATCATCTAATTCAACCTCCTGCCTTCCCGTCCTAGGACGTGAAGCTAGGCCCAGCCATCTTTCTGATCTTTAAGGGGTGCATGGCCACCTCCGCTGAGACCCTCTCTCTGTGCAGGTTTTGCCACTCTCCTGCCGGAAGGCATGGGGATGGATAAGACCAGGCAAAGGACCCAGAAGGGCCCTTACTCCTAGAGTCCACTTACTTCTGAAAGGTCACTTCCTTAGAAGCAGAACAACTCTACCACCCCGACCCGGAGAGGAAAGTCCTTCTGCACTTCTTCTCTTTGATGGGTATGGCCTCAGATCCCATCCCCATCTCTGCTGGAGTCAGCTCGTACGATCACACATTACGATTTTAATTGTACAGCAAGGGGGAAGATGGGAGATGTTAATCAGGTGTGGAAGCTCACAGAGTGAATGTAATAAATAGACTATTAAGTTAACCAAGTTTTCGGCTTCACTAGTGAAAGCCGCCATCTATCTTGCGTGGTTTTCTGCATGCTTCATTACCACATATAACCGTACTGAAAAAATATGCCTTCTCCTTTATAATGAGATGATAAATTCTCCACGGTGGGTGTAGCAGAGCCTTGATTCTAAAGGTCCACGGAGCTGGAGCATGGGGAGGGGGTGTCTGTCTGTGTCCCAGGGCCTGACACTGATGCCGGTGACAGGGCAGGGCTTTGGTGGTGACAACAGCCTGGATCCAGTCCTGAACACTCCCAGGGCACCAGGGTGCCTGGGGGCTCAGACTCCTGCCACTCCCTCCCCCCTCATAGAGAAGCAGTAAAACAGGGAATTTCACCCCAACCCCAGGCAAACATCAAGTTGTTGCTGGAATCAGCCTCACCTTGATCTGGTCCAGCAGGTCCCGTGGGCATCATTCTGGGAGCCCCACTCATGCGACTGCTGGTGGACTCTTTTTCTTCTCTCCCCGACCCATCCCGCCTGCAGCACTTAGCAACTCAGTAGATGTTCATCCCGGCTCTACTGCTCACGGTCTCGGGGGCCTTGGACAATCCATTTAACCTCTCTAGCCTTGGCTCTCTCATCTATAAAATGGGGTTAATAAGGCTACCTTTCTGGAGAAGTGGAGAGAATTAAATGAGAAAACGGAAAAGCACCCAGCCCTGTTCTTGATGCCAATATCCTTCATCCAGAGTGAAGATTAAGTTATCAGAAAAGATAATGAAATCTTTAACAGTTACAGTAAACCACATGTTACATGGTTCCATTCCTATGCAATGTTCAGAACAGGGAAATCTAAAGAAACAGAAAGTAGGGTAGTGGTTGCCTAGGGCTGGGGAGACAGGGGTGAAGCCAAGTCTAAAGGGTTAGGAAGGCTACAGCGAAAGAATGTAGGGCTTCTTTTGGGGGTGATGAACATATTCTAAAACAGACTGTGGTGGTAGTCACATATATTTGTGACTATACTAAAAACCATTGAATTATACACTTTTTTTTAAAGATTTATTTTATTGATTAATTGATTGATTGATTGATTGCTATGTTGGGTCTTCGTTTCTGTGCTAGGGCTTTCTCTAGTTGTGGCAAGCGGGGGCCACTCTTCATCGCGGTGCGCGGGCCTCTCACTATCGCGGCCTCTCTTGTTGCGGAGCACAGGCTCCAGACGCGCAGGCTCAGTAGTTGTGGCTCACGGGCACGTGTTGCTCCGCGGCACGTGGGATCTTCCCAGACCAGGGCTCGAACCCGTGTCCCCTGCATTGGCAGGCAGATTCTCAACCACTGTGCCACCAGGGAAGCCCCGAATTATACACTTTTAATGGGGGAATTGTATGGTATGAGAACTATTTCTCAATGTGGCTATTAGAAAAGAACCATTCACTCTAATCAGGACATGGAAGCAACCTAAATGTCCATAGAGGAATGGATAAAGAAGATGTGGTACATATATACAATGGAATATTACTCAGCCATAAAAAAGAACAAAAGAGTGCCATTTGCAGAGGCGTGGAGGGACCTAGAGCCTGTCACACAGAGTGAAGTAAGTCAGGAAGAGAAAAACAAATATTGTATATTAATGCATATATGTGGAATTTAGAAAAATGGTATAGATGAACTTATCTGCAAAGCAGAAATAGAGACACAGATGTAGAGAACAAACATATGGATACCAAGGTGGTGGGAGGGGGAGGTGGGATGAATTGGGAGATCGGGATTGACATATACACACTACTATGTGTAAACTAGAGAACTAATGAGAACAGACTGTAGAGCACAGGGAACTCTACTCAATGCCCTGTGGTAACCTAAATGGGAAGGAAATCCAAGGAAGAGGGGATATATGTATACATGTGGTGGATTCACTTTGCTGTACAGCAGAAATGAACACAACATTGTAAAGCAACTATACTCCAATAAAAAAAAACCTCAATACCTTTAGAGGTGGTAATAAAACATATTTGAAGCGCAAAAAAATAAATAAATGAAACATTATAGTAGCAAAAACGGTACCATGTGGTGGCATATGGCTGCCTACGGGCCTGAGACATATCTCTGGTCCAGGCACACGGAGTCCAGGGCCACATCAGATAATCTTGAACTTGAGAACTCAAAGGCCCCTCAGAATATGTATCCCCAGACTATCAGGGGAAGCTCTTTAGAGAACTCTCAGCACCTTTCCCAAACCCCCCAAAACCAACCAACAAGAAAAACTACATCTACAGACACTAGTTGGAGAGACTCGGGTCTAAGAGCAGCATGGTGGAGGCCATTCTCCAGAGCCAGCCCAGCAGCCCCGGGGGGCAGGAGAAGCCCCAGGATGGGAGGGAATTCTCCCATGACTGAAACAGGATGGATAGGATGGACGTGGCACAATTCCCTCCAGGATATTAACGGCATTTTCTCGGGCTCCTCACCTCCTGGAACTTCTTGGCTCTGCCTGCCCCTTAGACGCTGTGCCCCAACATGGTGTGTTCCTTTTCCGAGGTGAATTCACCTTTGCCCATGAGATCCACTCTCACCCTGATGCTGAGTACACCCCCATCTGTAGCTCCAGTCAGGTCTCTCTCCAGAGTTCCACACACAGACCTAGACCCATACACCGTCTCCAATCCAGTCTGCCCCAAACAGCACCTGTCATCCTCTCCCGTTCTCAAGCTTCCTTCTCCTACTGGATTTCTTATTCTAGTTTTATCATCACCTGTATATTTCTCAAACCAAAAGCATGGAATTGTCCTCAACACCTTCCTCTCCTTCTATCTCTCAGTTAACAAGTTCATTCCATTCTGCCTACAAAATAGCTTCCTCTTCTTTGTTTGGATTGCTTCTGTGGCCTCTAAGTAGTTTCCAAGCCTCCAGTCTCTCCTCATTAACCCATTACCCAGACAGCTGCTGAAGTGATCATTTGCCTGCCTTGAATGGCCTCCTGTTGCCTACAGAGTAGAGTTCAGTCCCCCGTGCATGGCTTACAAACCTTTCATGAACTGAGGCTGTGAGTGCATTCTCTCACTCCCCACCTCTGCCATGATGCACTCCCAGTCAGCCAGGAAGCAGCCTCTTTGTTCCGGGGAGTGACAAAGACAGCCGGTAGGCATCGGGATGCCCCCGCAGTACATGCTGGAGATTGACCCCTTTGTCCCCACCACCTGCAGACCCCCAGCTAGAGAAAAATGGTCTCGTACTGCTGCCTGCAGGCTTCAATCCCATGACATCCAACTCCTCCCCCAACTCTCCTCCTCCACCCCTAACCCCTACATGAAAGCAGATGTAGGCCAAAGCTGAAAGTTTTTTGTTGTAGCCTCCATCCAAAATTGAGGGCTTTTAAAATACAGAATTGAGCCGTAATTAATCATATGCCGAGTGTATAATCACAGAGCAAAGCAAAGACGGCCCAGCCCATTAGGTCAGACGTGCTGAGTGCTGTGGAATAGCAGAAATCCACTTCTAAAGTCATGAACAGTAGCTGGAAACGTAAAAGGTCAGATCACTGGCTCAGTGGACTTGATTATATGAAACGAGTGTGGAGATAAAGCCCCCAAAGCTGGGATGGTGTGTTTAAGAGATAAATGAAACCAGCAGGAGAGGGGTGATGCTGATATCATCCCTCAGAGGATCTGAGAGGCCAGCTGGAGTGGGCAGACAGCAAGCCTGGAGGTGAGGGCCTTCCACAGACGCTGAACTTGGAAGTGACCTAGTGGAGCCAGGTGCACCTACCTCCTCTTGACCAGAGGCAGACCCCTTTATGTGCGCACTGGTTGACATCACCTGCGCCACTGCAGTCGGCCCCCTACTTTTTTTCAAGTAGAAATAAAACTCACTCCATCTCCTTAAGCCACCCGATCGTAGAGACAAGAGGGACATGTTTTTATTGCCATCCAGGCTGTGGGGCTGGGGAAGTGTTCAGAGAAAGCAGATCAGCTTCTTAGAATCCATTGATTGTGACCATCTCTTAAGTAGAAGTTAAAATTCTTAGCCCCCAAGCATAAGCCCCTGCCATCCTTTCCCGCTAACCCCTTCAAATACTCTTCCCGTGAAATTTGGAAGAGAAATGAAAAGACTATTTTCCTTTTGTGGGTCCCCAAGCAGTACATGGGCTTGGGTGACTGCATGATTTCTTGTGTGGGATCAGGAAGGAGGGTGGGTACTGGGCCCCAGTAACCTGTGCAGCAGCCCTCCTCATAGTGGTGACCACCCGAGCTGGTTCAAGCCCTTCCCCGGTGCCACTGCTTTGTCCGGACGTCTCACCATGGAATCAGGACTTACAGGCAAGGGTCTGGCGCTTGGTAGGTGCTTAAGAGGAACTTGCAAAGGCCCTGAAATTCTGGACAGAGGTTACTTAGCATGCTTGTGACATCCCATCCCCTTGAGATAGAGATTGGGGATCAATCTCACAAAAAAAGGTAGAATATAGAGTCTTCGAAGTTCTTTCCAAGCTACAGAATTCCAAAATATTGCTCAGAAAAGAACTGTCCTTCCCTTCTTTCTATAACATTACAGCAGAGCCAGACCATTTCCAATGCAGACCCTTGTAAGCATTGAAGATTAGAGTTCGAAAGGGCCCTTGAAGTCCTCTCATTTGAGCCTCTCCGTTAACGAGTGAGGACGTGGGGACCCAGAAAGGGTTCACCCAAGATCACACAGTTAGTTAATGGCAGAGCCATGACCAGAAGTAGCTTCATCCCCAGAGAAGCCTCCAAGTAGATACGCCTTGCTGGTGTATGCTCTGTCAACCCTCAGCCCCTTCATAGTTAACTCATGGAAAAACCTAAGTGTGGAGGGAGGGGAATACACCCTGGTGTTTAGAGCTCCTTTAAATGCTTCTATGAGCAGAGCCAGGATTAATCAATTTCCCAGTGGAGGAAGATCTTACTAAGCCCAACCCAGAATTCTTCCTGGATTGGGAGAATATTCCAAAACCTCCTCGCTGTTCTGCTTCGGAAATCTCACGTAAGACACATATGTGATGAGGAAGGCCCTGGGCTCCCATTTGTTTTTCCCTGCCCAGTTCCTGTGCCAGCCCCGACTGTGGCAATGAGTGAAAACACAGATGAATTTTGGAAACATATTAAGAAGCAATTACAGATTCCTTGCGTTTAGATGCTTCCTCCTTCCCCTTGGGTCCCAAGAATTAACATAAATGCCTTGGTCAGGAGAAGCTATGAAAATACTACCCATCTGGATCTAATTTTCAGAGCTGCTGGGCTACAAAGTGACCAGAGCTGAAGGTCTATTCATAAATTTTCCTCTTGGTGTCGCCTGCCTGAGCCCAAACTCTGCCGGCAACCCACCTGTCCTGACCAGATAACAGATGGGTCCAGCTCAGATTCTGCACACGAAGCACAGCGCTCTGGCTGACCAAGCTCTCTCTCTGCCCTTCCCAGCCAGATGTGGCCTTGTTTCCTTGAACTTCATTTGTCTGGGTCATCTGCTTTCCTGTACATCTTTGCGGGTGTGGCTGTCCAAATCAGCTGAATACAAGTGCTTATTGTCTGGCCTTGCTTCTCCTTTGGCTATTCAAGCCCTTGACTGCATTGCCCCTTCCTGGCCCTAGCTGCGCACCTGGGGACCATTTCTTTTTTTTTTTTTTAAGATTTTTTGATGTGGACCATTTTTTTAAGTCTTTATTGAATTTGTTACAATATTGCTTCTGTTTTATGTTTTATTTTTTTGGCCCTGAGGCATGTGGGATCTTAGCTCCCCAACCAGGAATCGAACCTGCACCCCCTGCATTGGAAGGTAAAGTCTTAACCTCTGGAACACCAGGGAAGTCCCATGGGGACCATTTCTATCTTTAATACTTTCCCAGGAGAGCAAGGAGGGCTAGGAGAGGAGGAAATTCAAGCCTGTTTATTATATTACTTTCTGTAATTTGATGAAGAGCAGATTACTAAAAATTGGCTAAAATACAAAGTTTGAGACTTCGAGGTTAACTCAGAGCAATTGGGACACAAGACAATGATTCAAATAGGAGTGAGAGAGTTCACTGCCTAACTAGTTAGTCAGCTGGTTTGTTAGTTTAGTTAGGTGACAAGTAAGGGAGGAACTCATTGCTATAGATACAAGGAAAGAAATACTCTACCAGTTATCTGGCTAGATAGTAAATTCCCTAGGTACTCTTAGGACTGTTTTTATTATCTTTGTATCCTCCCAGCTATGTGCCTTAAAATTCCCTATGCTTCACCTATTCAACCCTCTCCTCTACCCAGGCCTTTGGTAACTACTTATCTGTTTACCCTCTCCATAGTTTTGCCTTTTCCAGTGTCATATAAATGAAATCATACTGTATGTAGTTTTTGCAGACTGGCTTCTTTCGCTTAGCGTTATGTATCTAAGATTCATCCATATTATGGACTGATACCTCATTTCTTTTTATCACTGAATCGTATTCCATTATATGGATTTACCCAAGTTTGTTTATCTCTTCATCTATTGCTTCCAGTTTTTGATGGTTATGAATAAATTTGCTATAAGCATTCACACGTTTTTATGCCCACATACCTTTTCAAATCAGTTGGGTAAATCCTAGAATTACAATTACTTGATCATATGGTAAGAGTATGTTTAGCTTTGTAAGAAACTCCCAAACTGTCCTCCAAAGAACCATTTGCATTTCCACCAGCAATGAATGAGCGTTCCCATGGCTCCACATCTTTGCGTTGTCAGCTTTTACGATTTTAGCCATCCTTAGAAGCGTGTAGAAGTATCTCATTGTATTTTTAGTTTGCATTTCCCTAATGGCAGATGATATCGAGTATCTTTTCATATGCTTACTTGCCATCTGTATATGTTCTTTGGTGAAGTGTCTGTTTGGATCTTTTGCTCAATTTTTAATTGGGCTGTTTGTTTTCTTATTGTTGAGTTTTAAGAGTTCTTTGTATGCTTTGAATACAAGTTCTTTACCTGATATGTGATTTGCAAATATGTTCTCCCAGTCATTGCTGATTTGCTTTCAAAAGATCACTGTTGCCTGCTACATGGGGCATTTTTAGGGAGCAAGAAAAGAAGCAGAGAGACCAGTTGGGTCCACACAAGAGCTGATGGTGGCTTGGACTAGAATGGCAGCAGGTAAGAGAAGTGAAGAGATTCTAGATGCATTCTGGATCGAGCACCCATAGGTGCCCATAGGACTGTCTGGCATGTTGAATACGGAGGGAGAAGGAAAGGGAGGAATCAAGACAAAATTTTAGATCTGAGGCTTGCGCTGCTGGCTGGACGGTGTTACAATGTATCACCAAGCCAAAGCCTGGAAGAGAAACAGACTGGGGGTTGGGGGGTAGGAGTTACAAGTCTGTTTCGGATATGTTACAGTTTTCAATAAGTATTAGACCTCCAAAAAAAGACTCGAAAAGACAGTGGAATAAACAAAGCTGGAGCTCAGAGGGTAGGTCAGGGCTGCATTTATAATTTCAAAAATTGTCTGTATAATGGTATTTAAAGCCTTGGAATTTCATGCAATTACCCTGGGAGAAAAATGTAAGTGGAGAAGAGGGGAAAGTTCACAGCCAAGCCCTGGTGTCCTCCAACATTTGCTGGCTAGTTGGGTAACCTGACTCATGGGATGGCTTGAGTGAGTCATGCAGAGAGTTAGCAAGTATTCAGAGTGTGCCGCTGAGACCTGTAGCCTTGTGCCAGAAAAGATGGATCGATTCCAAACCAGGAGTTAAAAGTCTAGCCACCCACAATTAACAAAGACACCCTGAGATACGCATAAGCTGTTACAAGAATGAACTACAGATAAGAAAAGGTTGAGGAATATGCTAATGGGTTCAAGAGGGGAAATTTTCCTGGAGGAGGTGGTCTAAGATCTGAAAGCTAAAGAAGAGACAAGCACCCAAGAAGGAGAAAGACCGTGTCAGCACTCGAAACCACCTTGGGACCCTGGACCTAGAGGTGCCCTTTACTTTCACCTGTTCAATGAGTCTAGTGACTTCCCAGAGTAACCAAAACTGGGCAATCCTGCAAAGACAAACAAAAGAAAGATCTGCATACCCATGCAGGGGAAGCCAAGCAATAAAGAGCGAGTGAGTTGGGGTGAGACATTTCTCTAGTTAGCTCCGCACTGGGGGTAGGGATGGAAAATCCTAACAGGCGGAGAAAGCTTCAGGACATCGCTGGGAACCCCTTCCTTCATCCAGAACGTTCCTACTCGTACACACAACCTCAACCATGGGGAGAAGGGGAGGGCTGACATTTTTGTTAATTCTACAATAACCAGATGCCCACAGGAATAGACTCTCCATTGCACACTCAGGGCTGGGGGGTTTTAAATGGACCTGAAAATTACTAAAACCCCAGGTGAACCACCTGGGGCAGTTAAATTTTTAAAAAACGAATGGCCTGCCCACAGCTCTTTATAGATTTGAGACGGCAAATAGCACGTTATTAGCTGACTCTCAACCATAATGAAAACCAAGCAGGGGCCCTTCTGTCATCTGGGGGAGTCGGGAAGGAACTAATGAGGAGGGGCAGGAGGAAAGGCCCCCATGCTGCCCGGGGTCCAGTGGACAGGCCTCTTCTTCCTGGAAGAGGCAGGAAGCTCCCCAAGCTTGGGCAGCCCGTCCGACCGTGGGGGAAGGGAGGCAGTCTGGGGAGAGGAAAGTCCAGCGTCTTTCTGTAGCCATTGGTTCTGTATCAAACCTTCAGGAGGTACTGAGGTTTTTCTGAGACAAGGTTCCCCGTATTTGTCACCACGCATGAGTGTGACCAAACTGTCCCGTCCCGCACCCTGGAGAAAAGAAGCTTCAGGGTTTCTCTCCAGGATGCAAGGAGTCCAGGATTTTAACTGCTTTGTCCCAAGATCAGGAAACAGCAACCTTCCCAGACCGGCCAGATCCAGGACCTTAGGTCTTTTGTGAAGTGTTCATAGGGTCACTGCACGCCTGCCCAAAGTGAGCAGGTTTCCCTAAATATCATTGGCCTTGTTTGTTCCTGAAAATAGTGCCACACGCACACATACTGACACACACATGCACACTCATGCACTTCTCAGAAATGTTAGTTGTGAACATCCCAAATGAGGTCCCAGGAGGGGTCTCAGAATCCAGGTAGGGTGACGGTTCCGCTGGGCAGCTTGACTTGAGATTCTCTCTGGGAGCAGAAACGTGGGCTCAATTGTTTGCCGAATCCATCACAGCGAAGTCGAAGTCATTATAGCCATGGCCCTCCAGGGAAAACAGGTTATGAAGAGGCTGCGTTTCTCTCTGTAGTCTCCCCCAATCTTCCCTCCACCTCACATTTGGAGTCGAAAACATCCTTAAAAACCTGCTGCTTTCCAGGCAATTCCCTTCTGCAAAAGTCCATTAAACACGTCAGCTGCTATGTGCAAGCGGCCCAGCTGTCTCGAAAGCCACATTATTGTTGTTCCAGAAGCACTTCTAGGCAGGCAGTTCTGAACCAAAATATTTGTCAAGCAACTTAATATTCAACCTTGTGCATATAGTACTTCTGAACAATATTTGCAGGTGGAAATTGTCTAGAATTCAAGAGAATGGAAATGGACTTTTGCAGTGATTGAATTCATTAGAGGCACATTCTCTGATTGTTTTTTTGATTTCCCATAACTCCCAACTTTCAAAGTTATTTCCTTGAGATGCTTTGTCCTACAACATGGAGTCATTTGGAGCTTTTTTTTCTCTTTGCTGTTGGGTTGTTTTTTTTTTAAACGTAGAGTGATATCTTTCCCTGAAATAAATTGGACAAAAAGATGCAGAGCTATTGACAAATAAAAATGCCTTGTTGAACAGGTTTCCTGGTCACGCCAGCATTTCCTAGGATGGACGTCAGGTATCTGAACCTTGTAAGACTGGGGGGGAACCCTGACCCCAAGGCTGTCGGTCAGGACCTCTCCCTCCCCAGGAATCTTTCAACAGTCATTCTCCCATTCCAGACCCAAAATGCATATACCCACACCAGCTCTGTTCATTGATCAGCACGTCAGCTCAGTGACTGGCTCCTCAAGAACATGGTCTTTTTTATTCTTCTGATAAAAGACCTCACAGTCGATCCAAATAAAACTGGGAAAAGCAAAAACCCCACCAGAGAGAAAAAGAGAGCTGTATTCAGCTCTAAGTGTTAATATCACGGGGCGAGAAAATGAACCGTGTTGGGAGGGAGACTGGATAACCAGGCAGCACAAATCACTGATATTGTTTTCCCTGTGCCATGGAAGTGAGAAAAATGTTTCTTCATTGTTCCTAAGTGAAGGAAATGGGTTATTGTTCAATCAGCTCGGCTGTAACTTTCTTCTCATTAGATTTGTCCCATCTTGGTAAACCCTTGGAAGGCTCAGCAGCCCCGGAAGAGCACTGAGGGCACTCGGCTCTCTATTCCTCAGGAGCTGGTTACGTAGTGGGTGGATCACACACACACACACACACACACACACACTTTCCTTCTTCCCTTCCCTGCTCTCAAGATCTTCCTTGCTCACTCATCGCTGCAGGAAGAGGAAGCTGGTACCCAGACAGGAGCTGGAACCCAAGGCTGTCCATTGTAGATACGGCGAGAAGGAAGATAGCAAGATGACTTGAAATGATTTGCCAGGGAGAATTGGATACCAGGAATCCATGATCTTCCTGATTAACCAAGATCCCACTGCACTTCTTTATTGTTGATTAAATGTTTCCTCAACTCCTATAAAAAAAGAAGACAGATGGTTCTGAACCAAGGGTGCAAATCAGCAACTCCTGAGCAGCTCTTTCAAAATAAAAATGCCCACATCTTCCCAATCCAGGGACTCTGATTCAGTAACAACAAAAACAATAGCATGGGGCTTCCCTGGTGGCGCAGTGGTTGAGAATCTGCCTGCTAATGCAGGGGACGCGGGTTCGAGCCCTGGTCTGGGAGGATCCCACATGCCACGGAGCAGCTGGGCCCGTGAGCCACAATTGCTGAGCCTGCGCGTCTGGAGCCTGTGCCCCGCGACGGGAGGGGCCGCGATAGAGAGAGGCCCGCGCACCGCGATGAAGAGCGGTCCCCGCACCGCGATGAAGAGTGGCCCCCGCTTGCCGCAACTGGAGAAAGCCCTCGCACGAACCGAAGACCCAACACAGCCAAAAATAAATAAATAAATAAATAAGAAAATCCTTTAAAAAAAAAAAAAAAAAAAAAAAAAAACAATAGCATGTGTGTGCTCATACTTACATAGCATAAGTAGAAAATTCTAAATTCTTTATATAAATTACTTCATGTAATCCTCATAACAGCCCTAGGCGACAGGTTCTATGATGACCCCCATTTTACAAATGGGAAGAAATGGACACACATAGAGTTTAAGAAACCTTCCCAGGGTCACACAGCTGATAAGTGCTGGAGGTATAGGCCTCAAACCCATGTAGGAAGTTTCCAGACTCTATGCTCTTTACCATTAGGGTTTTCTTATATTTCTACTAGAATATCTCCTGAAATGCATACCTGGCTAAGAGCCACTGTACTAAAACTGCTTTTAGATATTCTCATCGTACAATGTTTCCCTCAGAACTGGCAGCCTCAGGTGGCAAAACATACATGGGACACGAAAACTTCATCCCACAAACATCACTTGCAGACGGCAGGAGCTGTGTTGGGGTTTTCTTGTTAATGCACGTCTATTGGTTTGTCAGTACCAATGACTAAGCTCACATCAGAAGGACGTTTACCACAATTCAACCAAGTTTTACAAGGAACTGCTCTGCGACTTTCCCTGCACTTAATACAGAGGATACATGCTGAGCAAAATATGGTCTCTGCTTACAGTGTGAAGGGGAAAAGAGACACACCCCAAATAATCATAATATCATAAATATCATATGGAAGGCCGTGGAAACCTAGAGTGTGATCACAGCTCATTCTGCCTGGAGGGGACAGCGTGGGGGCCTTCAAGCTGGACACTAAGGGCTGAGCTTCAATACCTGCGGGTGAATGTTCTCCCCAGGGCATTCCTGTTGAGAACATAGTGTTCATGGACCAGGAAGCAGTACCCTGAGGCTGCAGCTAAGGGTGGAAAGGGATGCAGTTCAGTCAAGTGGCATTGAATCAACCTTTGAGGGACCTGAAACAAGGGAACCAGTTTCCCAGGTGCCTTGCAGGGTGTTTGGTCCTGTCCAAAACATCCAAATGTCTGCTAACCAGATGCTCTGCCGGACATTTGGTCCTGTCCAAAACTCCATAAGATATTTGGTCTATGCCAAAGGGGCCTTGAAATTTGGTCCTGTCCAAAATATCCGTGAGCATATTTGATCCATGCCAAATGGTTTTGGACAGGACCAAATATCAAGGACCTTTCGGAGTGGACCAAATGTCTCCATGGACATTTTGGACAGGACCAAATATGACCAAATATCCGAGGACCTTTTGGAGTGGACCAAACATCTTTTGGACATTTTTGGACAGGACCAAATGGTCCTCTAAATATAAAGGATCTTTTGGCTTGGACCAAATGCCTTATGGACCAAATGTCTCATGGATGTTTTGGGCAGGACCAAATGTCTGCCAACCCCAAGGGAACAACAATGGGCATCTCCAAGAGCTAATTGGCCTTGGGGGCATAGAAAGGGCACAGTAGAGCTGGTAGAGATGGAGATACTCTGAGTAGCTCTTATGTAGAAACGACCCCAAGAGGGTGAATTCCTTAGTCCATTTCAGCATCCCCAACCCCAACAGAAGACCTGCTGCCTTCCCTCCCTCTGAGGCTGCTCTACTCCCGTCTCATTTAGAGTAAGCGGTGGGGGGAAGAAGAAGCTTTTCTCAATGCTGAAAAGTGAAGTCCAGCCCATGAGGTTTCATGGTACTGCCCTCTCCACCTCTGCATACTTCCTCTTTTATTCATTTCCTGTCTGTCACATCGGACAAGGGTAGGTTCTCTGTGCTCCTCTTTGTACTTTGCCTGCTACGTATAATAGGTGCTGGGGGTGATGATAATAGTGATGGAAAAATGCAAATGGTCCCAGAAAAAGTATACATCCTCCCTCTGATCCCCAGATTGGTAATAGAGGCTGGAAGGTGCATTAGGGATATTTCCACTCAGCTTGCTCTAAACGGCTCCAGTATTAATGGAAATTTTAATGAAAAACTAAGCCTTGATTAGGTTGCCATGCAGAATTCCCCCACTAGGCAGAGACTGGTTAATTTCCCTTGTGCCAGGGGCATGGGTTCACATAACACACACACACATACACACACACACTCAGCAAATTCCCTCCGATCTCCAGGCCAGTGACCCTCGTGCTTTCTTCTGCTAGCTTAACCCTCGAGTTCTATACAGGATTACGGTGGCTCTCCCATGCCTATCATTGGAGCAGGTTCAGAGGTTAGGAATTGCCAGGGAGCTCCAAAGGGAACGTCCAAGTTCTCTTAACCTCCTTCAGCGGCTCAGATGGAATCTGGAAGTGGCTACAGGGATCAACAGGCTCAGAGGTAGAAATCCAAGGGGCTAGGTACTGTGCCCCCCTCTTTCTGGGCAGCCCTGGAGTGCCACTCCTCGCTTCCCTGGGTACCAGCTATTTTTACAGCTTCCTGAGAAACACCGAAGCATACGCTCCCAGGAGATGTTTTAATTATGACAGGCAGCTCCATCTATCCCTGTGCAGTAGAAACCAGCACCTCCCTAGGGAGAACCAGGAGTTGTAGGAGAGAAGCAGTCAATGGCTTTGTCTTGTTAAAGCCAGACATGATGTGGAGACTTCCTTCACGGCCCCCTGCCGCATCCACTCCTAGGCCACACTCCAGAGCCTCATCTGTCCCATGGGCGGGTGGGCAGGATCACTGACTCACCAGCACTCTTCCCACTGCTTCTTCCTGGTCCAAGCCTGAGCAGCACCCTGACACCTGTTCAAGAGCATCTCTGCCGAGGAGAGACCGGTGAACAGGAAGAGTGGATTCCTGACTCCTGTTCTGAGTAGAAATACATGAGTAAGAAAAGAGATGGAACAAAGAAAGGAAAACGAAAAAGAAAGGAACAAGTAAAATGCAACACTCTAGACAGCTAAAGAGCCTGCTGTTAAGAACCCATCTGAAGCAAAGGTGATGCACTGGGCCTCTTCTTATTTTCCTCCCTGTAAGTCCCTTCCTTGATAAGTCACGCTCTGCTTTGCCATTTCCAGCTTCACCGCCTTCTGCAAGGGGCCTGCCCCCTTTTCTGGTTTCTTTGATGGTCAATGGGCAGACTCCCCAAAGTCCCTGGCAGTTGTTATGGTTATGGGCTCTTGATCATAGCAGTACATTTTTTCTTTTATTAGTCCCTAATGCTGCTGTTCACCAGTTGCCCGACTCCTCTGTGATTGCTGATGGAAATACTAAATTTTCCTAAATGATAACACTTTTCAGGGGTAAGAATAAACACAGCTTTCACTTTTCAGACGCTGGTTGCAAAAAAACTATTCAGGGAAAATCAATCCTATTTCTCTTCTCTCAATAGGCTTTTGGCTCTCTCTTTGTTTCTCTTTCCTTCCTATTCGCACCTCCCTCCCCCCACTGCCATTTATTTGCTGGCATCCTAAGGATGAAAAATCCTCTTTCAAAAGCTGGATTTGGTCCTCAGCTTTGTGAATTGAACCAGGGCCTCCTGTTTTCTCGCATATCACAGTAGAGACCTTTGCTCAGGTTTTCTCAACCCTAGTTGCGCATAGAATCTCCAAGGTACTTTTTAAAATTACCCACATTGTGAGCCCACCTTGGACCAATTAAATCAGAATCTTTAGAGGTGTCTTTAGAGTCTGGGTGTCTATTTTTTATGCTCCCCAGGTGATCTTAATGTGCAGCCAGCAGTGAAAACCACTATGTCTAGCCCCATCCCCAAAGCCATAGACAGTTGTCCTCAGAACCCTGTACGTGTAAACCTCACAGCTCACATCCTTTGGTTTTGTTAAGGGTTGGAGTCAGGGGTGACCTGCCAGAAACAGAGTCAGCAGACCCTCTGGCTGATAGGGAACCCACTGAAAAGACCTCATGAGTACAGATTAACCCCAGACATAGGCTCTCTGACCTACCGAGTAATGTACCTCCTCCTTCAATTACCTTTCAACCTAGATAATTCATTTCTCATTATTATTTGGGACAGAATACAGACTTGTAAAAGTTGTAGGGGACCCCTCTCATGATTCTTGCAAAAGGCAGCTCATGAGCCTGTGTGACAATAGTATCTGTTCTGTTTGTGATAAACAGCATACAACCAAACAATGCTTATCAGAAAACCACATGAGGCATGCCCCACTGCTAGTTGCTATTTATTCTAAGAGACAGAGTCTGTGCTATTTGGGAGCTTATGTCATAAGAAAAATGACACCATCCAAAACACAGTTACCCAGAAGGCAGTTACAACTCTGTGCTGTCTGTTTTCTTTTTTTCTTTTTCTTTTTCTTTTTTTCTTAGGATGTTTTGGTTTTGAGATCTATTTGGAATGTTTCACCAAGATGTTAAATGACAGAAGAGTGTGTCTGTGACATGTAAACAGTGGTGGTTTCTTTGGAGTCTTGGTTTCTACAGAGGCTTATTCCTTCCAAGCCTTTCATCTGGTCTCACACGATTTCCCCATCTCAAATGCTGGCCTCTGTCTCATCCTTGCTATGCAAAAGCCAGAGCAAAGCAGAATCGTTTGCCAAACCCCATCCCCTGTAGCTTCCTGGATGGTGTTAATATACAGCCCAAGGAAAACCATATTGCATCTTTTATTGGTTCTTGGAATGGCTTCATCCTTTACTAACCAAGCCTCATCTGTCTCAGAGTCGGTGCATGTTCTAGCTGTGGGACAGTTTTATGGTTTACTGCCTTGGCAATCAATGTGACATGCTGAACAAGATTGCTTTCTCTAGCCTGGTAATAGTCAGGTCATCCTCAAAAGTTTGCTGCTCCTCCAATGGGCATCTGCCTGATGTTTCCATCCACTTACGTGGCTCTCTCGGGAGCTCTTATCATCCAGACAATGGGTTCCCTTCTTGGAAATGGTCCAAAACACACAGTCAGTTCTCAATTAGCCATGCTAATGGAGGTGAGCAGTGGTGCAGATAATCCAAAATAGCAGATTATCTGAAAATCACTTTTATCGGCTTGGGAACAAATGCAGTGATGCAGTGCGTGTAAGTGTGTAGGCATGAGTGTGTTTCCCAGCAACGTCACATTTTCCATGGATTGTCTGTGTCTTGTATGCAGCAGAGTTTGCATTCCCTAAGGTAACATCATTTGGAAGCGAGACTGAGCCTCCCACCTGTATCATGAGTAACAGAGGGAAGCCAGCCTGGAGTTACAGATGCTCCCAAAGGTATCTCCAGAGGTGACGAAGAGGGCCATGGACCTCTGCTTCAGTAGTTTTGTGGGTACCACTGGGCTAGTCCCTTCCCACCAGGGACCTTGCTTTGCCCTCCATACCCCCCATGGGGTGGCTGGTGCCCACTCTCTGTTCCAGATCCTGGCAGGGCTGTTGGGAGTTACTCACAGCCACTCTCTCTACAGACTGCACAATTACCCCTGCTTGGTGGCCACACTGAACTTTGATTGCCCCCTTCAACCCTGGGATGCCACCTGAGATGTAGAGCCTGTTAGATGCTGCTGCAGAGTAAGCATCTCACAACCCCAGCCTTTCTTGGAAGTTGATTGCAAGTTCCTAAGGGTCAGCTTGAAAGGAACCACATGGTGGGAAGTGGTTCTCAAACGTTATTGAACATAAGAATCACCAAGGAGCTTGTTTTAATTGCGCATATCTGGGCTCTACTCACAAAAATTCTAGTTCACATGCCTGGGGTGGGTCCTTCAGTTTGCATTGTTGTCAAGCACATCACCCTTTGAGAGACTCCCTCTGAGAATCTCTGTTTACAGGACCATCTGACTCTGCTTCTGATTGACAGTGGGCAGTGGCTTGAGTGAAGATGAACATTGGCCTTTTCAGGGTCTTTTCTTCCACAAACCATTATGTTTTGGTCAGAGTTTGACTTGTGATGGGCCAGTAGAGACCATATATGCAGGGTGGGGCAACCCAGTGGGCTGGACAAAGTGTCCAGACACTTGGGTCAGTGCACCTTCTTCCCAGCCTGACCATGCACGGCCAACCCACAAGCCACAGAGCCTTCTTAAATGATGCAATAATAATAGCTACTGTTTATTGAGTACTTATGAGTTAGCCAGCATTATTGTAAATGTTCCACATGAATTTTCTCATTGAATTCCCTTAATCCTAAGAGGTGTTATTCTTATTTGGGGAGGACCTGTGGAGAAGCTGTCTCAGTCTTTGTAGAGCCAATTTTAAAATAAGAGAAAAAAATAAACAAACCCAGCATGTTTGAGATTCTTGAAAGAAAGCATGTAAATCAACTAATTATTATTAACATTCATAACTATATCCTTGCAGGCAAGAGGGGAAACATATGATTTTCTGTAGCTTTCTAAGAGATGGTTAAGACTAGAGCAATTAGCTAACTAATTGGCCAGTAGAAATGGTTTTCTGTGATCCTCTTGACAGATGCCCACTGGCCTATTCTCCTTGTGAGATATAAGAGTTAGGTCAATCCAACAGCTGTGACCAAATGCCTAAAATGGGGTTGTCACTCTGGACAACTATCCATGCTTCAAAGATCAGGGTGGACGAAGTAACAGGTCCAATGGTTTATTTGATCACTGACTTTCTAAAATAAACAGTAAGATTCATGGTCACCTAAAGAACCCTACTCCTGGTAGATATACCAAATGTTGTCAGTCTTGAGGCAGAATCAAGCAGGATATAATGGAGAAGCAGGCAGTAAAATAAGGCCCAGAGGCAACAAGAAGAGAAAGCTGATGACATGGAGCCCTAAAAGCAAAGAAAAGGTCTTAACAAGATGAAAATCCCATTCAGGAAAGCTCTCCGACTCAGTAATTAAAGTCTACCCAGGAATGTAGGGCTGGTGAAGTATAAAAGATCAATAGGTTAAATACTTTATGTTGTTTAATCAGATACTTAACACAAATCAAATATTACCTTATTGAGGTTATAAGGCTAAATGAGGGCACCGTGGTGGTGAACAGTCATTACTGAGATACCAGTGGATCATGAAAATAGCAAGATACATCCCTGAGTCACCTCCGGCCCTGAGATGAGGAATTATATCAGAAAGCCTGTGCAGGACTAAAGTGGCATCTGTGCTTTTTCTTTAGGAATAGCTCAGGGAGTTGGGGTTATGAGTTTCCCCAGAGAATTAAAGGTACCAAGTCCTGACATGTATAAAAATGTATTTTAAAAAATTCCTTGACGCTGGATACAACTACTGATGGGCAAAAGTGAGGCAGGCATCCACAGTATTCAGAACCATGGAAAGTTCCCCTGTTCTTGTAAGATAGAGCCTTCTTATTCCGTGCATTACCATGACAGACAAGACAGTGTTAGGGTATGAAGCCGCGAGTCAGTCATAGAAACACTTCTCTGAGAAGGGACCATAATTCAAAAAGAGTCATGTACCAAAATGTTCATTGCAGCTCTATTTACAATAGCCAGGACATGGAAGCAACCTAAGTGTCCATCATCAGATGAATGGATAAAGAGGATGTGGCACATATATACAATGGAATATTTCTCAGCCATAAAAAGAAACGAAATTGAGTTATTTGTAGTGAGGTGGATGGAGTTAGAGTCTGTCATACAGAGTGAAGTAAGTCAGAAAGAGAAAAACAAATATAGTATGCTAACACATATATATGGAATCTAAGGAAAAGAAAAAAAAAAAAGGTCATGAGAAGGGATCCCATGGGGATAAGGGGTCTACCAGACCCTTCCAGAAGTGGGAGAGCTGTGACTGAGCCACAAAGGAGCCGAGTGATCCTCGGGCTTTGGAGATACCGATCTTCACTCTTAAATTCATGGGCATCCAGTGGTGAGAGCTTTGTAGATTGATCATTACCTGTGCTCTGCCAACTTTGCTGGCCTTGATCTAGTCAAATTACATCCTTGTCTTTTCCAGTAGATAGTAGTAAAGCCAAACTGGAATTTTACTGAAAACTAAGAGGAAGCAAAAGGGAAAGGAACAAGAGAATTACGAGTGTATTACCATCACTGAACACAAGGTTCTGTATCGACACAGTCAGATTGCACAGCTCCACCTGACCCCATCTGCAGAAACCCCAACTGGTTCTCACTCCTTCCCAGAGCCGACACAGAGCCCTCTGTGGGGTGGAGACAGACAGAGGGCTGTCTGTCTTATTGTCTCTCTCCCCTTACTCCACCTGAACCCGCATTCATCTGCAGGCCCTGGGTTTCCACAATTCCTGGCCCCTCTCTGGGTGAGAAAAGGAAAAGAACTCTGCCCTTTCTCTTCCAAAGAGCACATCCCTGGGCATCAGTTCCACCATCTCTCACCTGGCAAATCTGTGTCCTGCCCTACCTGGAGGCTTCTCCTGATCACTTCTCTCTGGCTTGGTTTTCTTGGTTCACCAAAACATGTTAACTAGCAGGGTATTAGGCTGGACTCTACTCTTTTGGAAACAAACCATCCTTTCTCTTATAGTCTCAGCCTTTGGTTTTCTAAGTGGGGCCCTCAGAGCCTTGGATTCCAGGAAAGTCCAAATTGCCTGTACAATCAATGGGGAGGCTGAACAGGCAGGGCCCAGGACCCCACCACCCCTCGACACCCACTGCCTTAGACCTTACTGACATCAATTTTATATGTTGAGATTCCATGTAAAACCTCATCTGAAAAAAAATCTACTACTTAAGAAAAAGAGATTGGAAGCCATTATTCAAAGATTTCTAGAGACTCCAATGATAGCATCTTTTATTCTATTTCCTTCCCAAAAGATAACAAAACAATCATAATAATAACTAGCAATTGTTGAAGGCTTGTTGTGAGCCAAGGCTTTTCAATGCACTGTCTGATTTAAACCTTTCTGCAAATGAAAAAACTTCATTCTGCCCATGAGAAAGCATAAAGACGATGGTGAGAAACCAGCTGAAGACCTCACAGATACAAACGGCAGAAGCAACAAGCATCTCTCCAAACTTTGTCCTTCTGACCTCACTCACCAAACCTTGCTCTCGTGAGCACCTGATGCTTCTGGCTCCAGAGACATCTCCAGTTTTTGACTCCTTGTGGGGAGCATAGATAATTGACAGCCCAGAGTCCAGGGAACCCACAGGACTTCCCGGCGCAGGTTCTCATCTCTGCCCACTTCTGGAGGATTCTAATTAGCTTCCAACACCTCCTCCACTCGTTCCTGGGTCCCACCCACCTTCTAGAGTCACACTGTTTTATTATGACAACACCTGAGTCAGTAACAAAATGTTAGGAACAAAAAGAGCAAGAGAAAGTTCATTTTGGCCTCAAAAGCCAAACAAGAGCTAATGTTTGCTATTGCTGCTACTGTGGTTTCCCCCCACTTTAGCAGAGTGGGCGGGATTTCCATCACGGTATTACCACCTAGAGACCTCAGCCCAGACAGGACTAAGGAGATCAGGCCACCAGGACTTTCCCCCTCATTCTGTGCCCACTGAAACAGCTTTGACACGGCCTTCATACAGCTCTCCAGGGCAGCCTGCCACCCCCTGCTCCAGAGATGACAAGTGCGTTGTGAAAATTGTACCTCCGCTGTCTTCTCAAAGTGGCTTCCAGACCCCAGAGTGAGAGCACGGTAGCTCCCTTCCCTGGGCAGGAAGGAAAGCAACTCGAGAGGAGGAGGGAGAGCTTTTGAGATGACAAGTGAAGTGATTTTTAACCTTCCAAATTCAGTTGTTTGCGGGGGGGGGGGGTGGGGGTACAGGGGGGAGGGGGAAGGAGAAAAGAGGCAGGCATGATTGCTTCAGCAAGTCAGACTTTTCAGAGAAACAAAGAAGGCATTTGTCAGAGCAGAGAGCTGTGTAAACCCACGGAGAATTCAGGCAGTGAGAACCTTGTCAAGCCCCTGCCTTTGCAAGCTGTGACCTAATTTCAAGAGATACCACCTATATTGTCTCCCAGATAAACGCAGGCAACAGTAAAAGCTCTCCTGGATGAGGCTCTGACATCAGGAAAACTTATCCCAACTCAAGTGACTAATCCCCTTTCTTACCCTTTTCCCCATAACCCGACCCTGTCCCCTTCCCTCTCCTTTTCACAAATCTTTGTCAGAGCTGCCAGGTCACAATCTGCCAACACAGAGACACAGACAGCTGTGCTCTACCACCTGCTATCCCCTGTGGGTGAGACCCATGTTTAACGCAGCCTTGGCCAGTGGGTGAGCGAGGAACATCTCTCAACATCTTCCACCCTAATTAAAATCTGGCAGCTTGAGCTGTCTTTTTAAAGCCAGGAAAGACCAAGGCGTTACCTCTGGGGTGAATGAATGGCTCTCTGCAGACCCCTGACCTATTACCTAACAGGTTACTAATAAAAGTTAGGGAGAGGAGGCAAGGGCTTTAAAGAAGCAAATCCTTAAAATACTCATGGTTTAATATAAAATTGAAAAATACTGAGGCAGTGTGGAAGGGAAAGGGTGTAGAGGTTTAGATACACAAGTTTCCATTGAGTCCAAGAGTCTATGGTTCTCAGGGGCTGAGACCTCCTGTGGTGTCAGGCTATATGGCTGCAGTTGGAGAGGTCTGGAGTGATGTGGTCCAAGCTCAATGCCCCCTCCAGACAGATGTGGAAGGGGGTTTCATGGCCATTACGTTCTTAGGTGGGGTGAGGGGTAAAAGGAGAGCATCTATCTGAAGCAAGGGAGCTTCCTAGATCATACACACTCCCCTTCAACTTTGAGTTAACAGTAGGAAATGCCTTTCTTGGAGGTCTTCCCAGAAAGACCAAGCCTGTCTCCATCTTCAGTATTTTAGAGGCAGATGCATGGAGGTAGGAAAAAGGGACAAAGTATTCACTTATAATTCCTTTCAGTTTAAGTATTCTAGATCCATCTTCTTGGGATTGATTCTTCATCTTATCACTGAAATGGAAAAAGTCCTGGATGTGATGGAGAAAACTCATCCCTTAGCAGCTTTCAGTGATAAAATCAGTATCCCCAGTAGAGCAGGGGCCCTCCACCCTCTGTCCCGGTATCCTAGCTGTGAGCCCTCCTTCATCAACCTAATGATACTGAATGCAGAGATCGAAGTCAAAGAGATTCTCAAAGTAGAAATTAACGCATCCAGGCTTCCCTTGGAACCAGAGGCCGATGGTGGGGAGATTCAAGGACGTTAAACTCTAGAATTGAGGGCTGTGGCCTCGCTGTGACTAAGACTGTGATATGTGCTAGCTTTGGTTCTGGTGTGGTGGAGAATAATAGAGAAGTAAAAGACTCAGCCGTGCCCTCCAGGTGGTTCTGTATAGGGAGAAGTTGGGGGGTCTCCCCCTGGATCTCCACATAGGCATTTGCAAGGTATTTTTTCAGTTACCCTTTATGGTGCGACTGAGTATGGCTATAATAGAACGGAGTTGTCATTTTCCATATGATAGCACAAGAGACAGGAGAAACTTCAACAGCCTCCTGCCCCTTCCTACTTCCCTTTCCCAGGTCTCACTGTGCTCCCCCTGTGCAATGTCAGGGAAGCTTCAGGATCAGTTGTGGTCTTACCACATCCTGCCCAGCTTCTCCCACTAGGCACACGGGCTCCGCTCGCTGACCTGGCGAGCAACGTGTCACCCTGAATGCTGCCAGGACAGAGCTGGGACTAACTGTCCAGGTGAGCTGGAACGGAACTCAAAGTGAGGCACCTGGAGATTTCTGTTTATAGGATGCCCGCCTCTGTGGTTGCTTTTCTCACGCGATATCTGGCGTTTATATTGCACTTGACATCTTTCAGAGCAGTTCTATATCCATTTCCCTATTTGAATGTCATGACCACCCTGTGAAGTATCATTATCTTCATCTTACGGCAAAGAACTGAGACACTAGAGAGAGATTCCCTCAAGGTCAAACACCTAATTACTAACTGAGACCTGGAGCCTGGCTTTCTCACTGGGTCCAGCTGGTGCCCCTTCTGCCATCCTGTTTCTGCCCATCTTTCAAAGAGCAATTGACATCCCACTCCCTCTAGGAAGCCTTCCAGGACCTCGCCAGGCCCAGTGCTGTCTCCTTCTGACTGTACAAAGCTCACTGTCTGCATCTCACTTGCCTGGTATTCAATCACTCTCTTATTTACTTAACTTTTCAGGTGTGTACATATATTCTTCCAAGAAAATTATAAACAAGGTGTCTGGCATACGCTTTATTATACCTGCTCCCTCTCTCCCTTCCCCCGTAACAAAACCCAATTAAGGGTGTAGGAGACATTTAACAAATACCAGCTGCTGAATGCATGAATGAATGACTTTTTTAATCAAATATAAATTAAACTGGTGTCTCATCCAAAGCAAAACTTCTTTTCTTCATTAACCCCTGTGGTGCTTTTTCTAATGGCAGTAGAAGACCAGTGAGGTGGCTGGTCCTTTTGTAGCTGCTCCACAGAAGGGAACCTGAGGGAGGGAATCTGAAGGCCTCTGACCTGGTGGATTTCCTGTGGAGTAAAAATTTGGTATTAAGGTTTCGAAAAAGAATAACTCTTCAAAGTTCCCCATTTGGGGTGGTAATAATAGGGGTAGCATTAATGAGGTTATAATAACATCCCGGATGTTTGGGAGACAGTGGGGAATACAGGAGGCTGTACTGCATAGTGATTAAGTGCAGGGCTTCAGAATCAGATGTCCCCAGAGCCCCAGCCCTGCTGCTTACTGGTTGAATGAATGACTTTGGGCAAGTTACATGACCTCTTGTCCAAAGTCCCCTGACCTGTGAGGTGGAGATGATAATAGTATCTATACCATAGGGGCTGTTATGAGGATGAAATGGTATAATGTATATAAAGTGGCAACCACACTGCCTGACATTTAGCATCTGCCCAATATACAGTAGCTGTTGTTACTACGACCATAGACTCCCTGGGTGAGCTTGGTCCGGGCCCCTTCCTGCCCAGGCTCATTGGCCAGAAGGTGCCAATTCCACATTAAAAAAAAGAAGAAGAAGAAGAAGAAGCAGCAGAAGATCCTGGGGCCCCTATCCAAAGAAGCCCATCCTTCCCTTCTGAGGGGCTGAAATCTCAGCTTTCAAGTGACCCCCAGAAGCACGGGTTCTTCTTACAGGAATTCTCTGGACGGATCAGAGACCACGTGTGCCTGTCTCCCTCCTGGCTCAGAGTTAATAAGCCCCCGCCATCTCATCTTTTCCCCTTCTGTTAGAACAAGGTCGAACTCCCCTTTTCACCTCCTTCTCCAGTTGGTGTAATGACTTCCTCCACCTTGTCTTAAATATCTGAATTCAAAAACGTTAATTAGGGACTTCCTGCCATTTTAAGGAGGCGTCATGATTAGACCTATTATTACCATCCCAAATGGGAAAATTGAACATCGACTGCTTTATGAACCCTTTATCACAATTAATGCTGTCTCCAAAGCTTCCCATTTATTGGGTGCCCTGGTATAATCATTCCTTATATGTGTTTCAAGACCTTGTACAAGTACAAATAATTTAAACTAATTAGCTTATTATTAAAAAGGAATGAAAACAAATGGCACATGAATGAATGGTGAGGTTTCATATGGAATTAATATCTCCCTGATACCCACAAATTTGGTAAATTCCTTATGCATCTATAATCAAGCCTGATGAATCCCCTAGATAATTCAGAAGTAATTATGCATGAACTGCTGCCACTTATTTTAAAGTGCTACCAAAATAAAAGATTTACCCTCAAGATCCAGTTAGGCTCCAGGATAACTAGCACTAACCAGACATGTCCCGTCAAAATCAGCCATTAAAAATTGCAGTGGCGGGCTTCCCTGGTGGCGCAGTGGCAGAGAATCTGCCTGCCAACGCAGGGGACACGGGTTCGAGCCCTGGTCTGGGAAGATCCCACATGCCGCGGAGCAACTAGGCCCGTGAGCCACAACTACTGAGCCTGCGCGTCTGGAGCCTGTGCTCCGCAACAAGAGCGGCCGCGATAGTGAGAGGCTTGCGCACCGCGATGAAGAGTGGCCCCCGCTCGTCACAACTAGAGAAAGCCCTCGCACAGAAACAAAGACCCAACACAGCCAATAAATAAAATAAATTAAAAAAAAAATTGCAGTGGCTTTGCATCCCCCTGATGCCTGCACTGACATCTGTAAAAAGCAGCCGCAAGCCTCAGAAACATGGAGTTGAGTTTTCCTTGGGATTTGTTTGTGAGATTTGGGGTGATGAGACAGGATCCCCAGTTGGAAAAGCCACCAAGGCCCAATGAAACACTGCACACCGTACGTGATCACCAATTCCCAAGAGCCAGTCTTGATCTAGTTGAGGGATCTTGTAACAGGGAACCATTTTCTCCTTTCAACATCGATTGCAGTTTGTTTGGGTTTTTTTTCCAATACTACATACCCGTAGTAAAATCAGAGCCCTAATTTTAGCAGGCTCATTCAACCAGGCAAAATGAAATTTTCTACCCTTTGAACTACCATAGCTTTTTATTTATTTCCAGCTTTCTTAACATATAGCTCATTATTTATTTTCAGACATAGCTCCTGTTTGATTGTATGTTTCTTACAGACTATGACAGTGCTATTTATTACATATAGTCATTACATATATGTGTGTACATATATACATATATATAATAAATATTTACTGAATATCTCTGTGCTAGGCACTGATATATCAATAAGTAAAAGAGACAATATCTAAACCTTCACAGACTTGACATTCTAGTGGGGGAGACATAAAATAAACAAATAAGTAAGATAAATAATATGTCAGATGGGGATAAGCACTCCAGAGAAAAATAAAGCCAGGAAAGGGATGCGGAGAAAGGGATACGGTACAAGAGTGGGGTGCAAATTTTAAATAAGGTGGTCAGTCCCTGAGAAGCTGACAACTGAGCAATGTCCTGAAGGAAGTGAGGGATTGAGCCACGTGGGTCACTTAAGGGCAGGACATCTCAGGCAGAGGGAACAGCTAGTGCAAAGGCCCTGAGGCAGGGGCGTGCCTGATGTGCTCAGGGAACAGCAAAGAGGCCACAGTGACTGGAGCAGAGTCAGCGAACGGATGAGTAGGGGATGAAGTTAAAGAGAAAACAAGGAGGCAAGACCAGGTAGGAATGTTGTAAATCATGAAAGGGGTTTTGGGTTTTATTCTGAGATGATTAGGGATGGAGAAATGACACCATCTGACTTCAGTTTTTAAAAGCCTCGCCCAGACTGCGCCGTTGAGAGGAGAGTGTGGGGCAGCAAGAGCCGCAGCAGGGAGACCAGTTCGGAGGCTCTGGCAAGAATCTAGGTGCAGGCTCGTCGTAACTTGGCCCAGGGTGTAGCAGTGGGGAGTGACAACAGAGTCTGAGCTTGAACACTTTGAAGAAAGAGCCAACAGGATCTGCTGACAGATTCAACCATCTTTGTAAACTTTTTGGCTCCCAGAAGCATACTACATACTTAGACGGTGCTGAGAAATGTTTGCTGAATGAGTAGACTAAACACATGTGTAAAGTATTCAAATAATTTGGACCTCAGCCGGGGGTGGGGGGTGGCAGGGGGTGGAAGGGGGTTGGGGTTGAATTTGATTTGATTAGAGGAAAAAGAGCACACCACGTACCCCTCAGTCTCTCTCCCAGGGCTGAGTGGCCTTACCTAGTAGACACTCATTAAATATTTGTTGAATAAGTGAATAAACGAGTTAATTAAAATGGGAGTGCAAAACCTGGGACCTTGTTCTGACTTCCAACTGAAACCCCAGCAGATAGGCCCTGCGTCTAGGGGGGCTTCTTTCTCTGGCCCCTGGCAGAGTTGCAGGGGTAAGTCTGGGCTTCATAAATATTGCAAAATGGAGCTGAAGCAGAGCCGCCCAGAAAAGTGCCTGAAATGATCATCTGGCCTCCTGTTTGTCAGTGGTGGGAAACGAGAAGTACTTTCTAAGGGCTTAAATGTCATCATCGTTACTAAATTGACGTAGGAATAAAAGTTCAGTTTATACTATTGAGGATCATTAAACTCTCTTCTGAATCTGATGCCAAAATTGAAATAATTGGCTCGTCGATGGTACAACACGGAATAGAACTATATCGGCTTGTCGGGGGAAGCGTTGTCTCAACATGAAGGATGGGACAGGAACTTGAGTAGGTAGATCGGTTTGGTTGGCAGAGGGTTGCTGTGTGGCAATTACAATTGACAGCCCAGATCATGATTAAAAATACTTGGAGCACAAATTTAGAGTTACAGGAAAATAAATGGATTTTGCAATTAAACCAGAGTTTGAAATCCATTGGCTTTTCCAAGGCATGGTTAAATTCTGTTTCAGGAGGTCAAGTGCAGATCTGACATACCGATACTCAGTGAAGAGAAGGTACCAAATAAGAACAAAATAAATAACAATAATAACAGATTGAGCTACAGTCCGAGAACAAAGGTGTGTTTTAAATGAAAATTATTACTCACAGATGCCAGAGCACAAACCCAGACCAATTCAGTGCTGACTCTAAGGTAGAGAGAGACCCACTGGGCGCTCATATCTTAACCTGCAGATAGATGCTAATGCTGACCTGCGGGGGGAGGGGCAGGTTAATTATCTGCTGGTTGTAAAGCATTATTGCCTTGCTGAGTATTATTATTTTAATAAAAGAGGCTCATGAAAACGTCTCTGGTGGTAACTCATGAAGAATCATTTTGAGGACGAGTACTCATACATCATTCTGAGTGCCCCCTATGTATCTGAGTATCAACAAAAAATTTACTGTTTAAACATAAATCTCTGGAAGAAGTTGAAGTTAATTAAAAAGGTTTTTAACAGCATATGCATTAGTATTAGCCCTGGCCCTCTTTAGCATGGAAGGAAGGGAAGGAAATAAAACAAGGTATGTGAAGAAGCAATCAATGTAGGCATTTAATTAAATGTGATCCAAAGCATAGGCAAAGATACCACTTTATCTGCCATTCAGAGCCAGGAAAGAGAATGGGAGGCAGGGAATGTTCCCTGAAGAGCGATTCATGTTTTTAATTAACAAAGGCTTTGAGCATCCTTCCTACATTTTTTTCTTTTGAAACCTAGAATTTCATCTTGTGCCATGATTCATCTGTTCAGATATGGGAGGCTTCTGGCCAACAACCGTAGCCCAGTTTAAGTACATATCCTCTGATTTATGCCCAGCTATTACTCACCGATTGGTTCATTTATGCCACAAATATCTGTAGAGCTCTGCATGACCCACGGAGCCCTATAAACTGAGGGGGCTGCCGAGATGGGCTAGTCTCTGCCCTCCGATGGCTCACAGTAGAGAAAGACTGACATGCCAACCAAGAGCACCACGTGGTAAATGCTGAGAGAGACACGCATTCCGAATTTGGGGATCACAGATGAGGACATTTGGGTCCATGTAAAAACTACATGCTTAAGTTGGCCCAAGCCTGTGACTGCAGGAAAACCAACTTGGGAATATTTCGTTGCTTATGTATTCTCATAACATCAGTCTGCCTGCCTCCATTTTCTCGTTCCACTCTCACTCCTAACTTTGTCCTTCCTAACTCCCAGCCTGCATCCCTCCCATGCTAGCTTCAGAATATGCCACATTCGTTCCACTTCTGCTCATTTATTCTCTCACCTATTGTTCAGCATTCTTACCCCATCCCTCAAGGTTCACCCCAAGTCCACCTCTTCCATGACGTGTATCTTGACTCTCCTGAGCTGCAGGGGTGCATAGTAGGAGTTGGAATGCTTGCCATTTGTCAAGAGGGCTGGTCAAAATCACCAGAATCAAACTTTGTGTGGCCAGCACCACACACTGTAGCACTTAAAATAGTTGATGTCTTTATAACCTCTTGCTTATTACTTGTTTCAAAGATATCTCTTGACCCTCCGACTTAAGACTTTAAGGCACTTAGTAGGAAATCAACAAATTTATCCTTTATATTGCTTTGCCCAGGCCCACTTCAATTTGATCTCTTTGCCCCAATAATTCCATCCATTATAATTTCTGTCCATCCTTCTCACCTCATCTACGAGTTTTCTGGACACGACCCCATCTTCCTCTAGGATTTTCACACCAGGCTCTCAGCCCTCTCCTCTCTTTCTCATCACCTCCTTCATCCTTGGTGACTTCGGATCCTTCCAAGCCCCTGACCTCTTCAGTTTCACACCCCCTTCACTCCAGTGACCTCTGTCTCTACCTCTTCTGCATTTTGAAACTCACAACTCAGAATTACTAAACATTCAGATTTTCAATTGTCAAAACCTCTCTCTATCCTTACCCATTTTGTCACTCCCTCTCGACCTACTATCTGGTTTTCCCATAGCCTTCCATCTTTTCCATCCTTTCCTGTTTTCCCACCTCCCTCACTGGCTTCACTCAGTCTGAACACAACGACCACACATTTTACCTCTACTATTGCTAACATTCCAGAATTTCTCAACCTTTTGTCCTTCTACCTGCTTGACTTTGCAGCCCCCTATTCTCAGGACCCACTATGTGCTGGATCCACTTCAATTCAAGCACGCCCATCCCAAAACTAAGAGTTATTTTATCCCCTTCTCGATCACACCCTTCCCCACACTTTCAGTCATCACCCCTAAGAAGATGACTCCACATCCTTATCTCCAGTTCTAGGCTATGCCTGGCCTTCAGGCACATAGTTCCGGCTATATATTGAACATCTGTACATGGGTTTCCTGCAAGATTTCTAAATGACCACCTAGAGCATAGCTTACCTTCCTTCAAAAACTCTTACCTTTTTCTGTGTTCCATGAACTATAGTTGACATCATGGTCTTCTCACTTATCTTTCCCTAAAGGCTCAGGGTCAGGTTCAATCCTCCCTCTCCCTCATTCTCTACATCCCATTGGTCACCAGCTCCTATTGACTCTGTTTCTGTTTCCTTTGTTTCTGTTATCACTAGCCTTGTTAACTTCCTCATTTAATCTCACTGAGGTTACTGCTGCCTCCAAACTCATCTCGCTGTCTCCAATTTATCTCCAGTATAATCCTACTCATTTATTGCCATATTGATTCTCCTAAAATATTGCCACTCCTTTCTCTAAAATCTCTAATAATTTACTCTTGCCCAAGGTTCAAATCCATACTCCTTAGCATAGCAATCATACGCCACAGTAGAGCCTACAACTATACCTTTGGTCTTATTTCCCACTAGTACTTGCCTCTCTTGTGTGACCTACTCTTTTCCACTTCAGTGTTCATGCTGTTCCCTCTGAAATAGCTTTTATCTACACCTGTCAAAATCCTCTTCACCCTTCAAGATCATCTCAGATACTGTTCCTCCCAACTATTGGTGAGCTTTCCTCTGTGTTTCCCTAACATTTTCTTTATTTATAATTCATTCATTCAACTAATATTTATTAAGCATCTACTATGTGCAAAGAACTTAAATATACATTATCTTATTTCATCCTTACACTAATCCTGTGAGGGAGATATCATTAATATTCTCGTTATATAAATAAGAAAACCAAAGCTAAGTGAGTTTAAATTTCCTGCCCAATGTCATAAAGTCAGTAAGGGTGGAGCAGGTTTGCAAACCTAATTCTAATGCTCTTCACATCAGCCCGGAGTTACCATTCCTTTAGTACAATCTGCCTTACATTGTATGGGACAAAGAAAGAGAGAGAGAGAGAGAAAGAGATAAATGGAAGGGAGGGAGCAAGGGAGGGAAGCTTGCCCAAGTGCCTTTTTTTTTTTTTAATTTATTTATTTATTTTTGGCTGTGTTGGGTCTTCATTTCTGTGTGAGGGCTTTCTCTAGTTGCGGCAAGCGGGGGCCACTCTTCATCGCGGTGCGCGGGCCTCTCACTATCGCGGCCTCTCTTGTTGCGGAGCACAGGCTCCAGACGCGCAGGCTCAGTAGTTGTGGCTCACGGGCCCAGTTGCTCCGCGGCATGTGGGATCTTCCCAGACCAGGGCTCGAACCCGTGTCCCCTGCATTAGCAGGCAGATTCTCAACCACTGCACCACCAGGGAAGCCCCCAAATGCCTTTCTTTATCCTTCTGGATTATAGGAGCCTTAAACTCAGGAGCCATACTTGGTTCACCTTTGAATTCTTCACTTAGAGCCTGACACAGAGGACATGCTTGACAAATGTTTACTTTGTTGAACTGAATGTACAGTTTAGAATTTTTCACATATAAAACCATAAACCTGGGAGGGACATAAAACATTATATCATCCATTCCCTTGCCTCAGAAAGACTCTTTGTATGCTCCTTTCTGGTTCCCCCTGCACCTTTTTGTGTCATTACTCCCTGAAACTCCAAGTGCTCATCACCACTTTCCTTTCCTGTTAGGTGCTCTTGGCTTTTCTGAGGCTTCTTGTTTGTTTGTGGCCTATTCCCAGGTGTTAGCTTCGAGACAGTGGTCACCCAAGTCAATCAGACCTGTTCTTCTTAGACTGAGGTCTTGCTTGGAAAGGGCAGAGGAGAGGGAGAGAACAGAAAGAGGAAGACAGAGTTCACGTTCCTGTGAGTCTAGCTTGAGCTTGGCCACATGGTAATCTGCTCTCACAGAGAGGCAGTTTCATTCCCCTCCTGTTCCCGGTAGGAGTCCAGAAGCAAGCTCAGTGTTATCCCCCAGGAATGCTTTGCCTCATGTGGGTTCAGCCACGGTATTTATAGGGAAACCTGGCACAAACAGAGCCGCTTACTGGTCTCCGAAGAGGGAACAGTGAGAACAAATCACCAACCCTGGTGAGACCGGTGCAGGAAAGAGCTTGAAACTAGGACTAAAAGGCAGGGGAGCATCTGTCAAAATCTGTTACTTAACATGCTAACGAGATTATTGGTGCGCCCCCTGTTCCCATGGGTTGTGGAGATCTACCCTTTCTGGGGGGCCTTTGGCTCTCCATGAACAGTCCAGCAGCTGCCCACTGGGACCTGAGCTCCATCCTAAGCATCCAAGGACATCTGCACATTTCACAGGGAGGCTTCTCCCCACTGGACACCTGCCTCGTGTATGATGCAAAGAGGGCCCTTTCATAAACACCACGTGGAGCCGCAGAACTGACACTCTTGTCCTAAGAAACAGTGGCAGTCAGGCATAAGCACATCCAAGCAAAGGCACCTGTGATGAGTATAATGGGCATCGTTACATGGGTCTCTGCAGCCCTGGAGTAGCAGGACTGAGCCAGGGGACGCTGATGTTAAAGGTCAAGGAGAGGAGGAGAAAACAGCAGGGAGAAGAGGTCTGTGACCCAGGGGAAAATGAAAAGAGGGGAACCCAGGAATATTCTTCCTTGCTTGCCTGTCTCATGCGCTACTCCTCGCACTGAGTTGGGCATCCCTAAACACAAAGGTCCCCGCGGTTCACCCTGAGATTCAGGAAGAACTTATATGAAGTAGCACCAAGTAATATACAAGAGGATGCATCTTTAAGACCAAGTTGTGTGGTTCAGACAAAGTGTGACGGAGTGTGTTTATCTGACCCTTGGACCCACCTAGCCACACTTTTCAGGTGCAGGCAGCCCAGAAGGAAAAGCTGACTTAATTCAGAGGCCAAATTCTTCCCTCAGATCTATGCACGTAACATATGCAACGAACAGATTGGAATGATTTTGATGTTGATAATCTGACCTGACAGTCTTGTCTGCTAGTTCCAGATGAGGACATCTTTCAATACTCTGTGTGTCTGTATGTGTGTGTGCATGTGTGTGTGTGTGTGTGTGTGTGTGTGCGTGTGTCGTGTGTTCCATCAGTCTTGACAGCCTCCTTTCCCAAACCAAAGTGGGACCCCAGGACCCCCACCCTTCCACTGGCCATGGCTGTTCCTCCAGGTGGCCCCAGCCAGTCTCCATGCTACAAATGACAGGAGCTCTCAGGGACCACTCAGCAGCTGATGGGCTCAGAAAAATCGTAGAACGTCTATGCCTTGTCTTTCTTAGCACAGTGCGGGGGGAAATAAAGCAGTAATGGCTTGGGAAGGTGGGAGATTAATTGTCTTCTCTGGGCACATTCATTTCATATTCATTGTCACAGTACTGACTGTAATGAAGTTACTTAGTATTCATGCAGATGTCACATCAAGTTCCTCCATAGATGTTTTACTGTAATTTAGCATAAGTTAATGGATATCTATATTAAAGTGTTCCCAATTAAGCAAATGGCCTTTCTATTCTACAGGCCAGATTGGATTGGATAGCCATGAAGTGTAAGCAAACTAAGCCTCCTCAGATCCCAGCTTCAGAGGTCAAATCTGAAATGAGTTTAGCTCCTTCCTGTGTCTGTTTCACAAGAATCCTAGTGGCTCAAATATAGCTTTGTAATTGACTGATCCAGACAGATGAGTTGGAAAGTGGGTGATTGATGGGCCCAATATATTTAAGCAAAATCAACACTGGGGAGAATACTAATTACACAAGTCAGGCCAGCCAGCAGAGCGGACACAGGAATAGAGTCAGGATTAGCAAATCACATCTCCAGCCTACAGAGCCCCGAGACTTGCCGGAACTGTCCTGGGATGCAACTGGTGGTTATTTAGCATCTGTCTTTGAACTCTCCTAGATTAGAAGCTGCCAGGTTAGAAATGGTTTATTGCAGTCTGTGGAGGTACTTTTCAAGGCTTAAGGGATTGGGTTCCATTAAAAAAAAATACAAACGACTTTTAAATGAGGTTTGGTCAAGCAAAGGAACTTTTTTTTTTCCCCCTTTATGCTTACCCAGAAGCAGAAAAAGAAAAGGACCAAAAAATTCAAACAGAAATACAAATAGCTGCCTACACCTTCGCTGGAGATAGGACCGATTCAGTCAATACATAAGGTTTCTTTTTTTTAAATGTTATCAAAAGGTCAGAGCCAGTGGCCTTTGAAGGCAAATCTCATCTGACAGAGGTGGCCCTCCAGAGCTTAAGTCTCCAGATCCATTAGCACTGAAGTGTTTCTTCTGACTGGGCTTTGGGATGGCTGGGGCCCAGCCAAGTCACAAAGAAACTGTGGACTTTGGCAACACAGCCCAGGACTGAGAGACACCAGCGGGACCAATGGAGATTCCTCACACATTACTTGAGAATCTTAGTTCATCCAACAAGAAATTATTAAATGGCACTCTTCCAGGCCCTGGGGACAGAGTGGTGAGCAAAACAGAGCTTACTCATTCTAGAAAAGGAAGTGGGTAATAAATCAATATCCAGACACTCCACCTTCTGTCTGTGGAGAGACTGGGAGATGCTTCAGTCACCACCTGGATCTTCAAGACTGAGGCTCTTTTGAACAGTGGTCCCCTCACAGCAACAGCTTTCTCAGCAAGGTTCCTGCACTAAATTAATTTCAAGCCCTCAGCCTGGACTTCCGGTCACCAAGGCTGATGCGTGACCAGGACTGGCTATCCTGGCTGTAGGACATGACTGCAGTTATGGGAAAGTATAGGACAAGTGAGGGGAAAATAAAGAGGAGGGAATTACCCACGGACCCCGGGGCGATCCTCCCAGCCATGTATGGCAAGACGGCTGCCCCACATCTGAGTGCTTCTGCTTAAATCGACAATCCTCCCCATGCATACAATAATTGTTTCTGCTCATATACACTCTGGGAGCCCAGGCCAGACCCAGCACAGAATATAGCGCAACTCTCAGAGCTCTGAGCCTAGTTGAAAAGGAGAGTTGGTGACATATGAGGAATTTCTGGCTCTCCTAAGGAGAAGATCAACTTTAGCTGCAGCCAGAGAAGAGACAAGTAGGTTTTTCCAGCAACAGGAGATGGTGGAATGAAAGAGAAACATGGTGGAGCTTTGGATTCTTTAAGAACAAGAGAGGTGTTTCTATTCCCATCTCTCTGGCAGGGTTTTCTTTTAGGAAAATCCTGTCTAGAGGAAGTCACCTAAATGTTCTGAGTCCTCTGATTCCAAAGCAAAGTCGGTTATTGTTCCTGTTCTGAGCTCCCCATTCTCAGGACATTACAATTCTCCCCACACATTGGAGCAGGTGTAGATTTGTAAAGATTCTTGAGTTTACTGATCCTGGTACCACACGTGTGCCAATGAAAGTGAACACTGCAAAGCTCAATTCTCTTCATTCCTTGATCTTTAATTCAAGTGTCCCCTTCTTCAGAGCAGCTGTCCCTTTCTGCCCCTGACCCAGATGTCTCTCCTCAGGCTCCCGTGTATCACATCACATGGGAGCATGTATCACACTGTACAGTGATCTCAGTTTACTTCCCAGTCTTCCCACCATCATCTGTGTGTCCCCAAAGCCGGGCTAGGCTTGGTACACTGTAGACATTCTGCAAGTATTATTAAATGAATAACCGGATGGATGGATGGATGGATGGATGGATGGATGGATAGACAGATGTTGGAGTCACTGATTATTAGCTTCTGCTAGCCAAATCTTTCTCTGCACTTTTATCCTTTTTTAAGTGACCGACCTTCAAAGGTAGCCAGCCTGAGGGAGAGAAATAGGTCCCCATTTTCCAAGTAGGATTTTTATCAGCCCAGACAGCACTAAGCCATATTTTTAATCAGGATTTAGACCTGATTCTTTTTTTTTTTTTTCTTTTCTTTTCTTCCAGGAGTAGGAATTGAAATAAACCCATAGGTAGGATTTGCAAAGACAAGCTAGCTAAGTGTGCCTGCTGGTTCTGGGTAAACGGGTAGGCAGAGGCTTGGACAAGAGGCTGGAGAAGAGAAGAGAGGAGGCTTCCCGGAGACCGACCCATAGTGCTAAGCAGGGAATGTGGCATCTGCAGTGGGAACATGAGGCCAAAGGCCAGGTGAGGAGCAGACATTGTTATAAATGCATCTGGAGCCTTTGCATTCAGAGCAAAAGAGAGAAGAAGTGACAAGAGGGTGGTTGCAACCTGACTCACCCATGCTGCCACTGCTAATTACTGAAATTTCCCAGGTACTCTGAAATCAGCCCATATGGAAATCAAAACAGCTCACTCATGAGGAAGCTCTGTCCTCCACCCCGGAAAACGTGTCCAGCTAAAAATCTTCCTTTAGGCTGGATCTAGGCTTTCCAGAATATAATGAGGAGGTATCGTGATGCAGTGAGGGAGGAAGAGTAGGGCTGAGTCATCTTGGAGTGGGGGCAATCTCACCACCCCGCCTTCCTCCCCTCCCCTAAGCAGGCTTCAAGGCCGGAGAAATAAGCGGAAGAAGGGGGGTAACCTGGTGTTTACTAAGTACCTATCCTCCTAGGTGCTTTCACACATCATCTCTTTTTATCCCTCCGTCATGCAGTGTAATAGGTGTCACTCTCATTGTACCAATGAGGACACAGACTCGATGACATCGAGCCACTTGCCTAAGGTCACACAGTAAGTAGTTAAACCAGGATTCAGATTCAAGCTCAGATGATCTCGACTCCCTGCGTGGTGTCACCCCTGTCACCCCACTCTGAGGAGGCACAAAGAGCTCAGCCCCTCCGGCTGAGACCATGCAGGGCCGCAGAGCAAGGATCCCAGGCAGATACGGAGAGCGCTGCGAGAGTGCACCGCACGGGGTGTGGAAGCACCACAGACAGTAGCGCTGGGTCCAGGAGGGCAACACGGAAGACCGGAGACCAACAGAGGAACCGGAGGGCAGAGAGATCTGGGAGGCAGGAGGAGGGCCCAACGCTCGACATCCGGTTTGTGAGCCCAATATTAAAGCAGAGCTGCCACAAACCCCTCGGCTTCATACACTTCCCCTGTCAGGGCCCATGCTAAGGTCTGGGCATCACTGAGCCCTCAAGAGGACAAGTACAGGAAGGGGGAAAGAGGAGGACAGCTCATTTCTAGGGCTTCTGGTCATATACGCCAGGGGTTCCTTACATGCCTCCTCACTGACCCTCCCAGCTCTCTGAAATGGATATTTTCTCCCAGTTAAGCAAAGATGGTGAGCTCAAGAATAAAGTAACAACAAGGTCCACACTTATTAAGTACCTAGTACATGCCATACCTGTGTATGCCTGTATATCCCTTATCCCATAATTCTATGAATATCTAAGGATAATTCTATTACCATTCCTGTTTTTACAAATGAGAAAGCTGAAATTTGGAGTTTTCTGTGATTTTCCTAAGATCCTAAAAATAATAAGCGGCAGAGCAGAGATGTCTTCCCATGTCTGTCACACTAGGGGGCGGGATCTGAGAGCTGACTTTGACTCAGGGAGATCCGAGTCTCATAGGAAACATCACTTCCTTCGCTGATCCCTCTCACTTCCTGCAGGCCTGTCGAGCCTTCCCGTGACTTAAAAATAGCCAAGTTATTCACAGAATTCTTTACTGTTTTCACACTGGGAATGAGAAACCAGGGAGGATGTCTCAGGGGGAAAGGCAGGGCCTCTCCTTCATCCCTCATGCCTGGGATACACTCGGCTCTTTACAAGGTATTTTCATACCTGTTGGCTCTTCAGACTCTCTAAGGTAGGTAGAGCAGGTATTTCCATCCCCATTTTACAGATCAGGAAGCTGAGGCCCCAAAAGGTTTTGCAACCTGACCAAATATCCAGTTGGCATTAAAGCCATGTCCTCAACCTACGTCTCTCTGGCTCCTGACCCAGGACCTCTGCTCTCTCTGATCTGGCAGGGGTGCTCATCCCTGGGACACACAGTGACCTGCTGAGAACGCATCCCAGCCTCCAGCCGTCTCCACACTCCCAGTCCCTTTTCTTCCAGCCATCTCCAGCACCAGGCCTTTGACCACTGTTCAGCCCCAGCCCCACTGTCCTGTGGCCCAGGAGCCTGGAGGTGCTAAGGGCCTTGGAGCCCCTCAGTAACAATGGCCCTTTTAAATGAGGAAGCTTCCCTGCTCCTGCCAAGCCTAATGTAACCCTCAAGTCCAACCTCCGTGGGACCAGGGAGGAAAAAAACTGGGGACAGTGGTTTGCTCTGGACCAGGAGGGGATATAGCTCTGCCTTTGAGACTTAGAGGGTTTTTAAGGCCAATCCTTAAAAGAAAAAGTGTTCACTGTGCTCAATCTCAGACTTAGCATTACTCCTGATCTAGGAGAAGTTTAGGGTCAAGTAGGGCCCAGAAGCTGGAACTGGCCGCATTTCCTAACCAAGTGCCGCAACTAATACTCCGGGCTACATGAGAGGCTGTACTGGCTTTCTTCCCTGGGTGCACAGACCCTCTCCCCTCTGCTCCCCAGAGAGCAATGAGCCCCTCTTGGAGACCAGAGAGGCAAGAGGTATAATGGAAAGAACACCAGCAAGGGCCGCCATAGCCAAGAGGGGCCAGACCTGTAGCCCAGGGCTGAGAGTGGCTTTTTTTTGGGAAATCTGATTCTTTACTGAACAGGGAGCAAGTGGTATTGACTGGGGGGGTGGAAATGGGGTGTGAGGAGGGCTGGATGAGGGAGACTGTGATCCCCCAACACATTCCTGCCAGGTATACCCAGAGCCAGGCTAACCAAAGACACCCGGTTCCCTTTGGTACTTTTTTGAGAAGAAAGGCATACCTTAAACCCTCAGGACCCAAGAATCAAGCCTTATTTCCCACACAAAGCCCCCCAAGCCTCTCCAGCCCAGTGGTCTTTCCTCTCAACTCCAGAGTTGTTCCAGCCCAGCCATTTTACCTGCCCTTTGAGCCATCACCTGCTTCACCTTGATTAGGCCCAGCTGTGCCCCAGGCATCAGGAGTGAGGCCAGCATTCACCCAGGGAGGCCAGCAACTACAGTATTGTGACAAGCACAGGCTTGAGTGGAGTGTCCTGGCTTGTGCCCAACCAGCTGTAAAACAGGGAGGAAAGAGGGCAGCTTCCTCATTCAATTATTATGAAGACTAAGTGGAATCATTCATGTCAAGTGCTTATCACAGAGTCTGGCATAGAGTACGTGCTCAGCTGGGAGTACACCCCACTCTCTCGGGGAAAGCAAAGTCAGGTCCAAGCCACCTACTTGTTGACACAGCAGAATAGGCAACTCATGCAAATCAGCTGCATGCAAATCAGCCTTCTACACTGGATCACCCCAGAAAAACAGACTATTCTCCCTTCAAATAGGCGCTTTGAGGGAAACTAAGCCAGATCACCAAACCAGCTCTCCAGAGCAAGAGGGAAGGGCTCCCAGTGGTCAGGTCTGCTTCACATGGAGTGGACTGTACTTCAGTCCACTGAAGGAGGCTGGAAATGCATCTGAACAGGGACATTGTGGCAGGAACGTGACTGAACCATGTGAAACAAGGTCTCTATTGGATACAGCCATCCTTCCTGTCCTTTCCATGTCTACGCTGTAGATAAACTGTCAGCACTCAGGTTCTGCCTAAATAAATATATTGCTGGTACAAAAGTATGCCCTGATGGATGATGAAAAAGGAAGACAAGATGATAGTATGAATTTTAACATCTGAGGAATAATTTCTTTTTTTTTTAACATCTTTATTGGAGTATAATTGCTTTACAATGGTGTGTTAGTTTCTGCTTTATAACAAAGTGAATCAGTTATACATATACATATGTTCCCATATCTCTTCGCTCTTGCATCTCCCTCCCTCCCACCCTCCCTATCCCACGCCTCTAGGTGGTCACAAAGCACCGAGCTGATCTCCCTGTGCTATGCGGCTGCTTCCCACTAGCTATCTATTTTACGTTTGGTAGTGTATATATGTCCATGCCACTCTCTCACTTTGTCACAGCTTACCCTTCCCCCTCCCCATATCCTCAAGTCCATTCTCTAATAGGTCTGTGTCTTTATTCCCGTCTTACCACTAGGTTCTTCATGACCTTTTTTTTTTTTTCCTTAGATTCCATATATATGTGTTAGCATTTCTTAAAAGATACTTAGACCCCAAGTGGCATAGGAAAAAAAGGATCGGTGAGAGGTTAAGTATATTCCTCACACAGGCAGCCAATCTGCTGCTGAGGAGGCTGATAGAAAACAGAGAGCAGCCCTTAGCAAGCTGGGAGCTGTCCGAGGTGCTGACAACAACCGTCTGTAGCCTTGCGTGCCCAGAGCACCAGGAGGCAGAAAGGAGGGGCTCAGATGAGTAACATGTTTCCCCAGAACTGGCCAGCTGGAGACAGAAGCTGATTCAGCAGGATAAAAAGGGGTACAAAATAGGAAACATAGAGATTCCTACCCTCAGCAGGATGCATCGCCCCGTCACAACACTGCAGCAGCAACTGCCTCCCTGTATTGAGTGTGTGCCCAGGTCAGCTCACACCTGTCTTGAAGCAGGCAGCTGAGCTGTAGTGCACTGCCCCTGAGTGGACGTACAAGGTACCTGGAAGAAATGGAAGACAAGGGAGGGTCCAGGGAACAACGTGAGCAAGGGTTCAAGCAAGTCCGACAAGGGTTCCCACCAGGTTGGCCGAGGGGCCTGGACATGCTGCTCAGCCCTGTCTCCTGGGACCTACAGCCCGGCACTGCCTTGCCCCTCCACAGGTCTGCTTTGTAGGCAGAACAGAGAAAAAGTGGCACAGGAAGGGGGCTGGCAACAGAGAGCGGGGTGAGCAAGAAAGAAGCAGACACAGGAAAGTAACTGCTCAGTGCTGAGAGCATGGGGGGGGTGGGTGAGAAGGCAATCTGTGTTATTGCCCATGTGTCAGTCACAATTACTCACCAGCAAGAAAAGTAATAAAGTTTCATTATTCACACCTTACGTGGAACAAGCTATTCAATGCTGCCTCCCTCTGAGCCAAATAATGTGATAATTTTGGAGATCATAACTTAATTGAACAAGGAATTAATAATCTCACGTGTGGACATTTTCCTTTCATGTGTGTGAACCAAATCCTGAGGTTTTCTTCCCATTCTCTGGGCCACACAGCAGTCAGTCACGGAAGCAAGACACAGGCAGATTTCTCACCTCAGGGAGAGACCCACAAGGTGAAGTCTCTCTTTGTCTGGGGTTTCTTTAGCCCGGAATATGAGCCTTGGTGAGAGAAATCCGGTTAAATATCCGTAAGACATTGCTTGGTATTAGTGGTTCTCGAAGTGTGTGGTCCCCAGTCCAGCAGCATGAGCGTCACCTGGGAACCTGGTGAAATGCAGATTCTTGGGCCTCCCAGACCTCCTAAACCAGACACTCTGGGGTGGGGCCCAGAAATCTGTCTGATAGCCTTCCAGGTGGTTCTGATGCCCAGTAAAATTTGAGAACCACTGCTTTATATAGTCTAGGTGGCCTGGAACCCAAGAATGAGGGGTTTCTGGGAGTCTGGGCAGCCAGCCCTTCCCACAAATGGCTCCAAATCAGAAAGTGATAAAGAAGAAAGTGAGGCATGTTGTACAGACCATAAGACCAGGGGTCAAGGACCCAGGTTTTCATCCAGGATCCCCAACTTGGGGCAAATTACATAACCTCACTGAGCCCGTTCATCTGCAAAATAAGGATAACAATTCCTGCCTCTTCACAAGATTGTTGTGGGCATAAAATGAGCTAATGGATTTGAAAGTGCTGTGAAAACTGCGAAGTGCTACACAAAATTGAGGGATTGTTATTGTGTCAATACAGGAAGAGGCTGTGACAGCGTGACATGTCCTCCCTTCTGCTACGGATGCAATTCATTTCGGGGTGAACTGGCTCCGCTTGCACCTCCTCCCCACACTTCTCCCTCAGGGTTTTCTCGCCTCGTCTCTTTCCAGCTCTCTTTTTGCACATGCAGTCATACCTGCTCTGAGCAGAGCCCGTGGAAGTGTGACTTGGGGAAGGGGGAGAGAGGGGATCTGCTCAGGACCTTCTACTTTCACATATGAAGGATTTCTAACTGTCTGTGAACAGAAATATTGTGCTGAGGCTTGAGAGTTCAAGTTCTTGTAGCATACTACCTGCTTCAAACCCTGGCTCCACCATTTACCAGCTGTGTGGCCCTCAGCAAGCTGCTTAGTCACTCTTTGACTCAGTTTCCTCCTGTGTAAAATGACAATAATAATAGATCATAGCTGAGGAATTCCCTGGCGGTCCAGTGGTTAGGATTCCACACTTCCACTGCAGGGGACGTGGGTTTGATCCCCGGTCAGGGAACTAAGATCCCGCATGCTGCGCGGCACAGCCAATAAATAAATAAATAAATAAATACATCATAGCTGATAGAGACACGTGAGGGTGCTCAATAAAGAGCAGAAAGGACGAAGGAATGAACAGATGAGTGAGTATTAACTGGATGCACAGACAGCTGAATGAAGAGTGGAAATGAAGTAGCCACTGTGTCATATGTGAGAAGAAAGTTTCGTTCCATCTATACGAGCAGAAAGGTCCATTCCATATATATAAGAAGAAAGGCCCATGCCATAGTTGGGTGTGGGGAACACTGGGCAGGGGTGGAAGCTGACATTTCAGGCAGGACACATCAAGGAGAGAGTGCCTGTCTCCCAGTCGGTCAGGGGCCCCGGAGTGGAGTAGAGTGGAAAGTGAGGTATGTCAAGGGATAATCAGACCTGCAGTGCAGCTGGTCACAACGTCAGGTCAAGGGCAGGCTTACCTTTTGGGGCCTCTGTGTGTGACAGCACTAACAGGCATCCGGGACCTGGTGGGGGAAGAACACCAACCCAAACCATTGGGCAAAAAGACCAATCAGGAGTCAAAGAAGAGCTCCTTGACTGGGGGCAGGGCATGTGTCTCAAAGTTCACCTGTGTGAGGTGAGGCGAGGCACCTGTAGGAGGAAGCCAGGCAGCTAAGCCAAAATCAGAAACCCTACTCAGGGGCCAGCTCCAGAGAGAGGTAGGGAGGTAAATCATCACTGGATAAGAAGGATCCTGGGGGCCTGGCTAAGGGACTGTATCTCAGTGGAGTCCTCCCTAGCTCTGGGTCAATGCCCTACTCACTTTCCAGCAAAATGATTGAAATGAGTCTTCATAGCCAACAGGGAGCAGATAAAAGATGGAAGGATTGAAAGAGGGAGAGATTCCCATCAATTGCTAGAATACCTGCTTCAATTCTTTGCTAAATATTAGAGAGAGCATGCCCCTTAAATTCTTGTCTAGTTACTCAACTGCAGTGGCCTTATCTATAAATATGAATAGCACCTGCATAAGACATCTGGGGAGGAATGAACCCCACCCCCGCCTTTCCCCATATACACACACACAGAGGGCTTCTATTCCACCCTACACAGACTTTCAGATAAGTTTACAGACTATCATTGGGTCCTGGGAAGCTAACTCACTAGCACTTTTCCAAACCCACTTATCTACCTTGAAATGGGGACCTTTATCACCCACAAAACTTTACATTCTGTTCCATATCAAAGCTGGCATCCCAGGAATAACCTGACGCCAACAGGATCCTTCTGACCATGTGTCTGGTGGGAAGGATGGGCCTGGAAGAGAACAAAGCCAAAAAAAAAAAAAAAAAACAGATGACACAGTTGAATGGGGTAATCTGGAGAGAGTTTAATAAAGGGACTGTTTGCAAGACTGTGTTCAGGAAGTAACACAAGAAAAAAATAGCCTGGGGCTAGAAAGAGAGGCGGCCCTTACCAGCCCTGCCTATGGAAGCGAGGGGCGGGAGTGGTGAGAACCAGGGGTGAGTAGAGGGAGTGGTTAGAGGGAGGGGGACAACCAGGAAAGAGAGCATCTCATAGAGTAGCCGCCTTAACAAGGAACCGTGAACTCCAGTCAAGAGACAGACAGGCCCCTGATGATCTCACAGAGAAAGAGCTGGAGGAGGAATTGGTTCAACCTCGCTGTCCTACTTCCCTCTGATGTCCTGCTAAGGCCTCCTCATTGGCCAGACCCAATCCAAGGCCTATGGCAAGGAAGTCTGCTGATGGAGTCCACACACTTCAGACTCCCAGGGCAGGGGGCAGGATCCAAAGGAGCAAACAGGCAGTTACTTTCCAGCACAGCAGTCACTCCATCCCCAGAGAAACGGGGCAAAGCCCTTTCTCACAGCTGCCTTTGCTCCCCACTCCATTTAGCCATTTGGAAAGAAAAGTGTCATGAGTGACCCAAGAAACACCCCTTTGGCCCAGAGGTCCCTCAGCTGGTCCCCGAGCCCTCACCCCAGAGCTTCACCCAGGAAGCTCGGGAGGCTGGCAGCTGCCACTCATTCATGAGCCCGTGTGGATCCCCGCTGCGCTTCCCGGGGTGTGGACATCTCCCTGTCTCCTGGGAGCGCAGTCCTGATGCACCTCCGCCCACACGTGCATGTCCTCTGTCAACCAAGTCTGTGCGGCGGGCCCATGCCAGAGGAGAGCGCCACATCCCCCAGAGAGCAGCTCAGCAGAAGGACATATGAGACGCACACCTTTTGCACAGGCCTGGTCCAGAAGCAAGAAATATGCCTCAGGGGTGGGGGGTGGGGGCAGGTGTTAAGGAGGGGCAGAGAGGAAAAGGGAAAACTAGAAAAAGAGCAGCCTTGTAATTAGGATCTGCATCCTGCCTCCCGTGGCCAGCCTTCCCGGCTCTTCCCTAGGATGTGTCCTTTAAATGCTCATGACCAGCGATTCACAAATTGTGCGGTTTTGATGCCTCTGCTGAGTCATTAAAGTTCGCCTCCCTGCTGCAATTAGACACTTTCACGACAGCCCCAGACGCTCAGATTTTACCCAGAAAAGACCCTGCCCAGGAGCAAGGAGCCCCGAGGGGGCAATGAGGAGGGGGACTGGCTCCAGGTGGCAGGCTAGACTCTGGGCATCTGAAGACTGGGGGAAGACGGGGGCGCTCAGTAGCACCCTTCCAGCATAGGCGGGGAGGATGGCCATCAAGTTTGTATTTTCTGGTAGGGAGAGACAGAGAGGAAACAGATGTGCCCTGCCCCAGGGGAGATGTGGGTGAGCCCTCAGAGGGTTGTTGGAGGGAACGGTGAGAGCACCCGCCCCTGCTGTGAGAGCCGTGAGGGTGAGATGTCCTGCTTTCCTGCTCCCAAGGCATTGACTAACTGCCCGTTGTGCGCGCTCAGGGTCCAGAGTTTAGACATGTGCTCAGAATACAAGGGTGGGAGCAGAGGGAGAGGCGGAGGCTATGTCTACACCGCCACTGGGAGGTGAGCTGCTCACCCCCAGAGCCCTGGGTGACACTCCTACAGCCAGGGGAAGGAGAGTATATTTCCTTCCGAGATCTTCCCATGGAGAAGATGAGGCTGGCTGGGCCTCCAAGGACAGGGAGAAGGTGCTGGCAGGATTAGAGAGGGGAGAGCAAGGGCTCGATGAAATGAGTGATCGGAGGATGCGGCCAGGAAGCCCTGGAAAGACAGGTGAGGCATGTTCCGAGAAACACCACAGGACTAACCTTGCCTGGGCAAAGAATGCTCCCCGACGTCCCCAGGTTAGAACCATGTTACGGTCTGGTTATATCGTAGTATTGCGGGGCTTTATCCCTTAGAATTTCCATTTTCTCATTAGACCCACTCAACAAGCCTGCGAGGTAGGTAAGGCTGGTACCGTCCCCCCCCCTTTTTTTTTTATAAGCAGATATTCATTTTTAATTATTATTTATTTATTTATTTATTTTTGGCTGTGTTGGGTCTTCGTTTCTGTGCGAGGGCTTTCTCTAGTTGCGGCGAGCAGGGGCCACTCTTCATCGCGGTGCGTGGGCCTCTCACTATCGCGGCCTCTCTTGTTGCGGAGCACAGACTCCAGATGCGCAGGCTCAGTAATTGTGGCTCACGGGCCTAGTTGCTCCGCGGCATGTGGGATCCTCCCAGACCAGGGCTCGAACCCGTGTCCCCTGCATCGGCAGGCAGACTCTCAACCACTGCGCCACCAGGGAAGCCCCGTCCCCATTTTTAAAAAGGAGCCTGGGCCCTTGTCTTAGTCCATTTGGGCCACTATACAACTTACCCCAGACCGACCTCGTGGCTGAAGCCGCAGGCATGGCTCTGGAGGCTGGAAGGCTGAGATTAGGGCGCCCGCGTGGTTGGATTCTCGGTGAGGACCTGTTCCCGGTCATGACCTCACGTGGCCTTTCCTTGGGCTATGCAGAGACATCTTGTCTCCTCCTCTTTTATAAGGACATTAATCCCATCATGGGGGCTCCACCCTCACGACCTCCTCTAAATCGAATTGCCTTCCCAAATTCTACCTCATAATACCACCACAGTGAGGATTAGGACCCCAGCCTATACATCTGGGGCAGGGGGACACCTAGCCTTGCCAGGGGGTGGGAGAGATAGTGTGAGGATCCGGGCCTCCTGATTCCTGACCACGCTGCCACCCACTCTATCCTGTCACTACGCCAAGGAGAAGAGCCCTCCACTGGGCCCCGCGCGTGCTCTCTGATCATCTGACATCCCTCTCATCCTGCCAACACCCCCCATAAAGAACATCCCTCCCCCCCGCCCGGCCGCCAATGCCATCTCCCTTCTCTTGAGCTAATGAGGCGGCAGGCCCCACTCGGTGTCCCAGCGACAGCTGCTAGGAGCATGTTTACCGACGCCAACCGCTGGACCTGACAAGACGTGTTAATTAGGAGATGATGTACGTGGTAGGACAGATCGGCCTCACGGCAGCTGGACGGGCTGCGTCAGTCACCAGAGCCAAGGAGGCAGCCACGACATTCCTAATTAAGGCGAAGCTTGTCCCCCTCACCGCGTGACAGCCCCAGACTTGGTGAAGATGGCACCACTGGTTGTCCCAGCCAGGGCCACCCCGAAGCCTGCCCGGCCAATAAGCTTCGGCTAGAGGGCTGCCTGTGGGACCACAGACAGGATAACAGTGCTTCCCTCAGGCTTCCAAGGCCCTTAGCAATCTGGCTTCAATCCTGCCTCTCCTTCTTGTGCCCCCAGTGATTCTAAGCATCGTGCAATCAGTCACCTTTCCCAAGCAGGCCCATTCACACATCTGTGAATTCATTTAGTTCTAAGGCCTGAAATTCTCTGATCTCCACCTCCTTCTCCTTGTATGGAAATAAAACTAAAACTTAGGGACTTCCCTGGTGGCACAGTGGTTAAGAATCCGCCTGCCAATGCAGTGAACACGGGTTCGAGCCCTGGTCCGGGAAGATCCCACATGCCACAGAGCAACTAAGCCCGTGCGCCACAACTACTGAGCCTGCGCTCTAGAGCCTGCGAGCCACAACTACTGAAGCCCACATGCCTAGAGCCCGTGCTCCGCAACAAGAGAAGCCACTGCAATGAGAAGCTCATGCAACGCAAGGAAGAGTAGCCCCCACTCGCCACAACTAGAGAAAGCCCGCACACAGCAACAAAGACCCGACAGAGCCAAAAATAATAAATTAATTAATTTTTAAAAAGACAAAGAGTTACTTTAAATTTAAAAAAACTAAAACTTAGAGGTTCAGCTCAAATGCTGCCTTCTTATAAAAGCTTTGCCTCATTCCTTCACACACACATACAAGTACACACACACACACACACCTTCCTCTGAAGGTGGGTTCAAAATTTCTGTTATTCTTTCTTTTTTATTTTTTATTGAAGTATAGTCGATTTACAATGTTGTGTTAGTTTCAGGTGTACAGCAAAGTGATTTGGTTATATACATATATAACTGAATATATATATATATATATATTCTTTTACAGATTCTTTTCCCATATAAGTTATTACAAAATATTAAGTAGAGTTCCCTGTGCTATACAGTAGGTCCTTGTTGTTTATTTTATATATATAGTAATGTGTATATGTTACTCCCAAATTTCTAATTTATCCCACCCGCCACCTTTTCCCCTTTGGTAACTATAAGTTTGTTTTCTATGTCGAGAGTCTGTTCCTATTGTGTAAATAAGTTCACTTGTATCATTGTTTTAGATTCCACATATAAGTGATATCATATGGTATTTGTCTTGCTCTGTCTGACTTGCTTAGTATGATAATCTCTAGGTCCATTCTTGTTGCTGCAAATGGCATATTTCATTCTTTTTTATGACTGAGTAGGATTCCATTGTATACATATACCACATCTTCTTTATCCAAAAAATTTTTGTTATTCTTTAATGAGACATCAGCAGGCTGATATGCACCACTACAGCAGTACCAGGGCCAGTTGTTAAAATACTGAAATATTTTCATACTGACAGATAAGGAGCTGCTGGCCCAAGCCCCCTCACCCAAGCTGCTTCTACTATTCCCAGACCCTCTTCCATGGTACCCCTAACCGTCCAGCCCCTAAAGGGTTAATGCTTGGACCAAAGGGCTCTGCTTTAGCCCTGTGGCCCGTGTCCATTCTGATTGGTCAGTACACTTGCCCTGTCAGTTATTAAACATTTGAATATCAATCCCGCTCATCAGTCTGCAGGATTGATATTCAGTCTACATCAAAGCAGAGTGTGCTCTTTCTCCCATTAGAATGTCACTCTCTATTCCCCTAGGGGTCCATGGTTGCACATATGCCCAGGGCCACTGTTTTCAAAGAACTTGGTGGTAAAAAGGCACACACACACCCTAAAATCCCCAAAATGCTACTGAGTTGAGGCTCTGCTTTTCTGCCTCTAGGTCTCAATTCCATGAGGGTCCATCCTTAGACCCAAGGCTGCAGAAATATGTCGGACAGGGCCAATGTATGTGCCCTAAACCCGACTGATGGCTCCCACCCCACAGCTTTCTTTCTATTCCAGAACACAGTCCCCCATTCATTGGATAAGCACAAAGAGAACACCTACTGTGTGCCCAGAAGTGGGATATAGAAATGAAAGAGGCACATGCCCTCACCACAGAAGTTCAAACTGCACTGGGTATAGACAAGAAAACAAACACAGTACAACAGGAAGGCTGTTATAATAGAGATAAAATAAAGGCTAAGTGGTGTCCTGTGGAGTCTCAGAGGAGGAACTGCTCCTAATTCTGCACAGAGAGGCAGGGACGGTTCTCAGAGTGGGAGAGAAGAGCTGGCTCTTTTTAAGGATGGGTAAGAATTTCCCAGGCAGCAGATGGGGGAAGATGTTGAAGACACAGGGAATTTCGTGTACAAAATATACAGAGGATAAGAGGACACAGAAGGGTCAGCAATGACCAGAGTGGCTGGGAACAGGAGGAGCAGGACATCAAACTGAAGACGGGGGGTGAGATTGAGGATCATGCCAAGGGGTTTATCCTGTCTGAAGAGGGAGCTGATGGAGGTCTTTACGCCAGGAAGTGACAAGATCAGATTCGTCTTGTAGCAAGATAATGTGAGTAGCAATATGGAGACTGAATTGGAATGTAGAAAGATGGGGCAGCCTGCAGAATTTGACTGAAACGGGATTTGTTTGTGAGTAATTGATCGCTTACAATTACCCTGAGGTTTTTTACAGAGCCTTTTTAGAAGGAAATATCACTTGTTTCAGGTCATATATTCAAATAGTTTGCATCAGTCTGCCTAAAGGTAACTGAGAGTAGACCTGGGTAAGAAATTCTGAGACCTAGATTCTAGCCCAGGCCATGAATACCTTGCTGTGTGACCTTGAATAAGAAACTTAACCTCTCTAAAAGCAGTCACTGGAATCATACACTAAAGTAGTCCCATGCTCAGATCATAGGGCACAGGGTAGGAACTGCTACCCAGGGCCTACTGCTGCAGGACTAGAGGCATTATGCTTCAGTATTATCAGGGGCATGTAGTGCTTCTGGCTGAAGAGGTGGGAAAACCTACCCTATTCTCTGCAACAGGGTAGTATCTGACTTCCCAGGGCCTGGCAAGCTTTCAAGATAAGAGTGTAGGATACCTGTGCTTTCTAATAATCAGTGACCTTTGTGATGAGTCACTAGGGAATTCTGTCAACAGTCACCTCTGCTTCACCACCCCTACCCTATCCCACCCCAATTCCCACCATCCTTACCTTGGTAGGTCTTGAAAAAGTACAGGCCACCTCCCTAAGCCCTGGATCAGTATCCAAGGGCCCCTTCCGGCAGCCCCGCCCTCATGGTTGGCCTCAAGTCAAGCATCTTGTGGTTGCCCCGCATTACATCATGACAGACGTTATTGATGCTTGGGAATTACTCAGCCCTTTGAAAAATCACAGCCACTATATTTGTCTCCATTAATATCCATGGCAGCACTTCAGTGAATCAATAGGATACTTAATGCTGAATTACACGACATGCCCAGGAAACCTGCCTCTGTGGAGCATAATCTGTCAGGTGAATAGCATGGGAGAGTGTTCCAAGCCCAGTGTGACCGCGCCCGGACTAGGAAGCGGCGACCTGGCATAAATATGCATGTGTTTACCTGCTAGAAATGAACCACAGATTCTTGGTCTTTACAATTATAACTGGTTTTTTAAGCACCTGATTGTGCTTTTCTTTCCTTTCTGGTTTAAGTGAATCATGCTTCGTGGTATAAGAAAGATCTGGAGATTGGCTTTTTTCCTACTAGAAATCAGAGGAGAAGAAAAGAATCATCTGTTTAGGGAAAATAACAGATGACCCAGCTGCACAAACGTATCCCCATTCTCTGACCCCCCCCCCCCACTGTTCATTCTGGCTCCCTCCAACCCCGTGTCCTTGACCTTGATTCCTATTGATTTGACCCACAGTGCCATCTTCCTTGTTAGTAGCCTGACCTGTCCTCCAGGGGTCTCCAAGCACTACATCACCGTCCATCACCAGTGAGGACAGTCCTTCCCAGGCTACGGTTATTGCAGGTGAAGAGAAGGGTAGCTCTTCTGTCCTCCTCATTTCAGTTTCTGCCTCTTTGATTCTGACCAGTTCAAGCATTATTTATTAAATTCAGACAACTGCTCACTATTATTTTCTCAATAGGCTAAAATAACTACCTGCCAGCCCCTCCTGAACTGAGGAGAAACGGAGGCATAACTTTTATTGCTGGGTTCAACACAGGCCGCACTTCACGGAAAAGGACTTTTCCAGTTGGTTGGTTCATTTTCTTGAGGGCCTAGAATTTCACCATATATCTTTGTCTGCTAGATTGATATTTAGTCAGTGACTTTCCCCTTGCCTCCTTTGGCTGCTATGCTCTTTTATTTTAAGAAAGCAATAGGAATGCCCTGCACACAGCCTAGCCCTGACCCCAGGCACCCTTTCTATCCTTGCTGGCCTATCCCTTAATGCCCCTTTTGCCTTCCTTCTCACTCTAGTCTGATTTATCCTTCTTCTTCCTGATGGAAGATTCACACAGATGCTTGTCTGATCATTCCAGTGGCTGCAAAATCTCATCAGCGCATCAGGCGGCCAACATCACAAATACCAACCCAGTCCCTTCAAAGACCTTGAAATTATAGTACAGGAGCAACAAACTGAGAAGAGCACAATGGAGGGAGCGCCCATGGAGATGCGAGGGAATGAAGAGTCCCCCCCCACCCCCACCCCCCACCCCCGCTTTATCCATTTGCACAGAATCCAGGCTGAGTCCATTAGCTTTGGGGACGCTGCTCCCCGAGGGGCTTGGCTCGTACACCACCAAGGAGGGGGCGTGTTTTCTGGCGAGGCAGACTGCGCATGTGCAGAGAGCCTTGGCTTCCCTTCTACGTGACACATTATTCCATCTTCCACCCTGGAGGTGGGTTTCAGAGAGGGAGAGAGGAAGCAAGCTGTCCCGCTAGCAGGTTTTGGCTGTGTCACTGTAGACAAATGACTACCCACTCCTGTTTTCTTATCTCTAAAATGGAACAGAGGTTGTCAGGAAGATCAAATGAGATAGTTAGTGGGTAAGACTTTATAAATTATAAATGTGATATAAATGGACTCTGAGAGTCACATTGCCTGGGTTTGAATTCTGCATCCACCCCCCTAGTTGTGTGACCTTGTGCAAAACAATCTCTCAGTGCCTCAGTCTCCTCATTGTAAAGTGGGACCCAGATAGTGCCTGCCTTATGAGATCTGTTGTACGGATGAAAAGCATTAATAGAGATAAAGCACTTGGAACAGTTTCTGGCATGTACTTAGCACTCTAAAGAGTGTAGCTGCTGTTATTATTTTCCCCTTTTAGAATTCGACCTCCTGGGAGTCAAGATCTAGTCTCCCCTAAAGTGTAATGAAAGTGCCAAGTTAACCGCATAGGGACCTGATAAGGGTGTGTGAGCTCTTGTTGTGATCACAGAGGGCACTGATTGCCGTCCTGCCAAGGGGTCATCAGCAGCGGCCCTTCCTCCAGAGGGACCAGGCACACCATCCCTCAAAAGCCAGAGCCCGCTGCGCTCCTTCCACCTTCACCAAGATCCCCGTCCAGAGAATGGAAACTCAAGGTTCAACATGAGATAAAATGTGTCACCATTTTTAACAACATTTAGAAGGTGCCTCTAAGAGGAGTAATTAAAACAGCACCCAAATTTGTGATAACTTCTTCTCTAAGAACACAGGGTTCTCCGCTGGCTGGTTTAGCATGGGAACAATTACTGTATGCAAAGTACCTTAAAGATGCAATATGAGCCACAACTCCCAAGAGAGATTAGCAACTGTAGCAAAATAGTGACACAGATGCAATCCCAGATATGTCCTCTAATCTGTGCTGAGACCCTGATTCCCACACCTGCCAGCACCCGGCCAGCACATGGACAGCACCTCAGACCTGTCTACTCCAGAAGAAACACAACTGACAGCCCCAGGAACTGCAACCCCAGGTCCCCAACTCCGCAGCCAAAAATGAGCATTTTCCACCCATGTTGGGCAAGATAATTATCTTCATAAAGTTTAAGAAACATGATAATGGATCTCATTTTATATAGCACATTAAGGTTAGAATTTAGAGCAAGACAGTAAAACAAATCTAAAACTATAAGGTACTGTAGTAGAATCAGTTGGGATTGTTAGGAGCAGAGTGGTATATCGGAGGCGATAAAGCCTTGGAAATCCAAGAAAACAATGTTCTAGTAAAACTACGATAAATGACTATGATTTAACTACTTGGTAAATAAGTTGGTATTTCTATGGGTTTTATAGCTTCATGGTATAAAAAAATGCACATCAGGGATCCATCCAAGATAATTCTTATAAAGAGTATATCCAAGAGTAGTATCATTTTGGCAATTTATGCTTTTAAATAATAGTATATTATTTTCTTCATAGATGTACTTTTTAAGCCTCTCACATGCTTTTAAGATTTCACTTACCATTAGATGATCACTCTGAAGATTCTCAAGTCTTTGAGCACATTAAATTATATTACCCACGCCCTTCTCCTACTTTGTAGAACAGTCAGACTTGGGAATTCCTACAGGAACTTGATATTCCGAACTATTTTTCATTTAGCTGGGTATAATTCCAAATGTTGGTTTAGAAAAATAGGAAGCCATTTTACTTGAAGTTCTTATCACCTGTTCAAATAAACCAAATCAAAAGGGGCTCTCCCCATCCCCGACTCAGAGCTGTTCTGAATAGTCAAACAAAGATTAAACTCTTGATTTAAGTAGCTACATCTGAGCAGTAATTAACATGTACATCAAAATTTTTTTTCTTTTGATATGATGTGGTACTGGAATTTAAACCCTGATGAAGGTGCCAAAATTAACTGCAATGGGAAATGAATAATAATTCTTTTAAGATGACTTTGCCCTTTGCATTAGCTTACATTGAGCCCTTTTCCAGACTGTGCTCTGCTCTTAAGAAATCTGCAAGTCAGGCACACAGGTCAGTTCCAAAGATCTATGAGAGGAAAGGAAAGGAAAAACCATGTCTCTATGCCCATGTCTCTATATGTTATCACCCCTGTTAGTTGGACACACTCGTCTCTTCTCTAAGAAAAAAGCAGAGGTTATCTTTTCTGGGTTTCGATGATTTATAAGAAGTTAAGGAAGGAATTTCAAGTGGGGTGTGAGGCAGGAAGAAGAGATCAAGAGACCTATATAGGCATTTGAAGCAGGAGGGAAGAGAATGAATGTGGAACCAGAGAAGGGACTAATTGTAGCTTCTCCTTAGTGTAAAATCCATTGATTTAACTTCCTAGGGCAGTGGTTCTCTATTTTTGAGAGCAATGAAACTTTGAGACCTGAATGAAAGCTCTGGGCTCACTTCCCAGAAGCGCGCACACAACACACATGTGCACACACGTAAGGACACCATTGTGTATGGGGTGTGTGGACCCATCCAAGGGCCTAGAAACCCCACATTGAGAACTCCTGTACGCTAAAGACTTAGTCTAATACTCTTACTTAGTGACTGTCCATGGAATTAACAGTACCTCTGAATCCTGGGCTTGTCAAAAGTATGGGTTTTTTTAGATCTCATCAAATTTCCCTTTTATTTACGAGCAATATTTTGCAAACTTTAGTTTTCTGCTTCCCTTCTATTTGTCATATCCATTTATCATGTCCGTGCCACAGTACAATACCTGTACTATTACTGACAAAGTTTTTCTTCAAACTAACTTATTCTTCAAAAGAATGTTTGATACTGGATACCACATTTTGAAAAGGTCATGGAAATGCAGGCTATGACGGGCAGATCTGGTGGCACGGCTCTGAGCAGCCCATAGTGAAGGCAATACAACTGCTGGACTGGATATGAAGGAAGGCACCATTGGAGATATGGCGATACTGCATATAACAGAAAGTTTCCAAGTGAAGCGACAAGTTCTTTTAAGTGCAGCTGAAGCACCAGAGGTGATTCTACATGTGGACAACATGATCAAGGCAGCACCAAGGAAACGTGTCCCTGATCACCACCCCTGTTAAGCATTCCCATATGCTGTTGAGCCCTGGACCAGTTCATAGTAAAGTTGTGTTTGAAAGACTTTGACCTCCTGAAAGAAGACTATAGAATTGAAGTTTACCTGTGACTGTTATATCCTTAAGATTGGACATTTAACTGACCTTCTATTTTAACATGGGTCTAATTTATTTGCTATTTCATTTTCCATAAAATTCAGTTGATTTAAAAGTTCATTTCTCATACTTGCATCAAAATAAAAATTTGAACAATTAAAAAAAGAAAAGGTCATGTATAAACAAGAGAGCAGCCAATGAAGAATGCTCAAGATGAGGAGGAGTCCAGAATCCAAAGTACTAATTGAAATAATAGGGAAAGTTTAGAAAGAACTAAAGGTGAATACAACAGCTGATAACAAAAATTTCAAGAGGGAAGTAGCCTTATTTTGGGTTTTGTGTTGGTTTTTGGTGCAGGAGTCATTACTAGAAGAACCAAGTGTGAACCGTAGGAAAGGGAATAATCTTCCCAACAATTAGGAGTGCCTCCTTGCAATCCAGTCTCCACATAGTATCTTTTAAAAATATGAATCATATTATGTCACCTTCCCATTCAAGCCCATCTGATGGCTTCCCACCACACCTGGAATAAAATCCAAAGCCCTCACTATGGCAGGTGGGCCCTACACCATCTGGCTTCCACCTTCCTCTCTAGGTTCATCTTCTCCCCATCTTCCTCCAACTCGATTGTTCTCCAGGCCATTGGCCTTCTTTCATGTGACAGACTCATCTCAAAGCCTTGCCATGTCCTGTTTCCTCTGCTTCAGATGCTCTTCTCTGGATCTTGGGAAGATGGATCCGTCTTGTCTTTTAGGTCTCAGCTCAGTTGTCAGGTCTTTAGCGAGCTCTTCCCTAACTGTTCAATCTCAAGTGGTCCCCACACCCAGGCACCCTCTGCCACTGTTTCATTGTCTCCAATGCATTTATCAGCACCCGAAACTCATGTTTATTTACTTTTTATTTTCTAATACTTGTTTCCCCTGCTAGAAATCAAGATCCATGAGAACCGGCCCTTGTCTGGCTTGCCAGCTTCTGGAATAGTGTCTGACACAAAGTAGGCATTTATTAAATATTCCTTGGGTGGACAAATGAGGAATCAAACAGCATAACTTCCTTGTGAAGTGATTCACGAGTCTTCCGTCAGTAGAGGTGGGTGAATCCAGTCACAGCCCTTATCAGGGATGCTCTGAGAAGCTCCTAGCGTTGAATAGGTGAATGAGTTGAACTCTAATTTTCAGATCTGAGATTTGCATATTTCATAGGCTCACGTCACAGGGAGGAAAGAGCATGACCAAGTCAGACGGGCCTGGGATTAAGTCTTAGTGTTGCTACTTATGCATGGGGGACTCTGGGCAAGTCACTTAATCTCCCTGGACTTCAGTGTACTCCTCATCTGAAAAATGCAAATAACAAGACCTAACTTGCTGGGCCGTGGGGCGTATTTAAGAAGATAACGCGTATGATGTACCGGACTTGGTGCCATGTGCCTACTCGGGACGCCACGATGGCGGCTCTAGTCATGCAGCACAGCTTCCTCCACAACCTGTCAACCTTTGACAAGAGGGCTGATTTGTTGGCAATATTCAAGCTAGAAGAATTTGTGGAGGGCATCTTCATTTCCTGAGAAAATCATATGCCGCTTCAAATTCTTTTTGAAAGTAAATAGGTGTCAATTCTGAAAGACAGACATGAAAATGAATGTGTGGGCTCGTATCTCTGACCCAAAGAACAGTTTAACCATGCTATTGATGTAGCTCTGAATTTCTCTGTGGTGGGTCTGGGGGTCCCCTCTTCTCTCACTCCTTCCCTCAGGGTTAAATGACAGCCAGGGCTCTGTTTCTCCCTGACCCACCATCTAATGCTCATGGACCAAATCCACACCTGTTTGATGATGAGAGCACCCTTCCAACCTGCAAGGGACCCAGATCCACCCATCCTGTGGGCTGAGACTGTGGCCTCAACCTGGGCAGGCCAGGAGGACCTGCTCCCAGAATTCACTTGGTAAATCAGGGTTATTAGCCCAGGAAAGCCTCCTCAGAGGGCATTCTCCTAAGTCCCCAACTTTAGTTCAGACAGCCCTCATGTATCCCTTCTGGAAGAGAGCACGATATAGTGAAATGAACACAAAGGGTTAAGTCATGCTGAGATAAGACTCACTCGCTCTAGTTTCTAAATTTCATCTTCAAACCACCAACCCGAGCCTCAGTTTCCTCATCTGTAATATGGAAACCCTATCACCTGTCCCATATGTTGATCAGCAACTAATGGGATAGTGTATGTTCAGGGCCCAATTCTCGAATGTTTGCGCCCGTCGTTATCCTTACCGTCTCATCACTACCTCCCCCCAACCCCTCCAGAGAAAGGGTGACACCTCTGTGCCTAAGAAATTTAACAGGAGGGTAGTCACTGCAGCCAACTGAATCCCCCCTCTCCACGTGAAGTTTGATTTTGGCCATGTTTAAGAAGAATGCCACAACCTTTAATACAATGCACCCTGAGTTAAAGGAATCCCCAAACCCAGCGACATGTCCCCCCCTCTTTCCTCTTCCTGCCTCTCCTCGCCCTGTGCTGGCCCCCTCCCATCCGTTCTCCCAAGCCCCCATTTCACAGTGCTCCTTGTAGCCTTCCACTAATTGGCAGTGCCATCTCAGGAATATTATGTCTCTGCCTTTGGCTATGCCAGCACTTTGATGAAAGACTTCCTGGGAGCACTCCCTCCTTCATCAGCTGCTTACATCCCTCCGACTTAGAGCCTGAGCCACGCGGTAATGCAATCACTGTGTCTATGAGACATGAACGAAGAAGTAGCACAATGTTTCATGGCCAAAGCAGTTATGCATCTCCCCACCAAGACCCAGGACTAGTCTCTCCATTCTGTCCTGTCACCAGGGACATACAAAGGAGTCTGGTCCCCGGACATGTGACCGTGGGCCTTAATGAAAAATGCAGGCGGTGACAAAAGAGACCACAACATCCATTACCTGGAGATGACCACACCTGCCAAGAGAGCATTCCATCCTGGATCCTGTGCGGCAGAGGTAGTGAGGCTCTCCCTCTGGACCAGACCAACACCTTGCTTGTTGGTGGAGTCGGGGTAGAAGGCTGATGGGAGCAGTAACCAGGTGACCTAGGACTTTAAATATCCGCCTCCTCTGGCTCCATTATCATCTGGGACCAGCCTAACTCAATCTATACTCACTGCCGTGGTATCATCAGTTCACCCAAATAGTCGTGTATCTTCAACCTGAGCACCTCTGGGACTGGGGAGCCCTCTATCCCCCAAAACAGCCCACCCAGGGTGCTGGCAGGCAGGGTAGCACAACAGTTAGGAGAAAAGGTTTTGAGTCAGACAGGCTTGAGTTTCCAGCCTGCCTCTGCTACGTGCTGGTGGTAAGTTTGCACATTACTTAACCACCCTAAGCTCTGGTTTCCTTAACTGTAGACTGGGGTAATAAATAGACCTACCTCTTAAAGCACTGGAAGAATTAAAGGAAATAAGCAAGAAAAGTGCTTTGCCTAGTGGGCATTGATGACAGTCATTAAGCATCATAGAAATAATAATAAACATTTGTTGAAGACTATGTCAGGAAGTGGATTAGGTTCTAGGAATACAGGGGTGACAAAGACATGGTCTCAAGGTAGAGAAGATGGTCATAAAAGCAGGTGACAGGGAATATGGGAACAGAGCTCTATATTACAATTCTTCCTTATAATGCAGCAAAATCAGTTTCCCTGACTCTCTACTCACTGGCTCAAGTTCAGCCCCCTGGAGCATCTAAAAATCACTCCAATTCCTCTTCCACATGACAGCCTTTAACCTCTTGAAGACCGCAAATCATGTCCCCCTAAGTCCCCTCTTTTCTAGGCTAAACAGTCCCAGTTCCCCTCTAAAAATAATAAGCCTGGCTTATCTTTCTACATGCCTTTCTCCAAGGAACAAAAGGTATTTTACCAGCCCCAGCTCATTCATCTTCTCAGCACAATGGGCCCACAAAGAAAGGAAGATTTACCTGCCCTACCCAGGCCTGATGCCGAGAGAAATTTAATTCCATTTGGGATCCCTCCAGGGTCCTTCAGCTGAGACACGTCAGACCCCAGCTCAGATGCACTATCCAGTGAATGTGGCCTTCTTTTCTATTTCACCGACCTTGGCTGGTGAGACATCGCTGCCCAGCTCATAGCATCAGGCAACCAGAAATCCAAAGGAACCTTTGAGATCATCTGGGCTAGGGGTTATCTGCCTGGGCTTCATCATAGAATCTCCTGGGGAATGTTTAATAAAGACACCAATGGGCAGCCCCATTCACCCACAAGAAATTCCTTTTTTTTTTTCCTGGTCGCACCGCGTGGCATGGGAGATCTTAGTTCCCTGACCAGGGATCGAACCCACGCCCCCTGCACTGGAAACGTGGAGTCTTAACCACTGGTCCACCAGGGAAGTCCCAAGAAATTCTGATTTAATTGATCTAAGGGCCTAGGCGTCAAAATAGTTTCCAAAGCTCCCCACGGCATTCTAATACACAGCCAGGATTAAAAATCCACCCATCTAGCTCACCATTTCCTTTTGCACTTGAGAAAACTGTCCAAAGGGTAGACATGATCTGTCCAAGGTCACAAAGCTAGTTAGAGGAGAAGGCAGGATTAGAAGTCCTGGCTCTTGCTTCCCTATCTAGTGTCTTTTTTTTTTTTTTTTTTTAAAGATAGTAGTCATCTTTTCTTTTTTTTTAAAATTTATTTATTTATTTTTGGCTGTGGTGGGTCTTCGTTTCTGTGCGAGGGCTTTCTCTAGTTGCGGCAAGCGAGGGTCACTCTTCATCGCAGTGCGCGGGCCTCTCATTATCGCGGCCTCTCTTGTTGCGGAGCACAGGCTCCAGACGCGCAGGCTCAGCAGTTGTGGCTCACAGGCCCAGTTGCTCCACAGCATGTGGGATCTTCACAAACCAGAGCTCGAACCCATGTCCCTTGCATTGGCAGGCAGATTCTCAACCACTGCACCACCAGGGAAGCCCTATCTAGTGTCTTTTCACTAGGCTATCTGGAGGTTAACATCCTGACTTCAAACTAGAATCCAAGATGTGTACCATGAGATGCTATAGAGAAGTAGACAATGGATCTTACTCTTCCAAGCCCTAAACCCACCGTGTTAATCCCGCTCTCTTTTCTAAACCTTTCTTCTCCTCCCTCACCTCTGTACTCCAGTCTTAAAATGTGTTGTCAAAATGACATCCACAAAGGGAGAGCTCTATTCAGTTCTCAGCCAAAAGAATTACACAGGAAAGAACCTCATCGTAAATCAAAAGCCAAAAGCAATTCTTAAAACCAAATTAAGGTCCGAAGCATTCAGCAAAGCCTCTTTAGAAATCAACCCTTCAGGTTCAGCCCTCTGCAAGAGAAAGGCTATGCGGGGGTGGGGGAAGAAAAGAAACAGGATTAAAATTCCAGAAATGTAATCTGAAATAAATAAGTGATATTTTCTGGCCAAGGTAATGCCAGGGTTTTAGTTTCCAATGTGATAGAGCTACTTTACATTTTAATAAATGCACATTGAGAAAATAATATTATTGCTCTGATATTGGGAGATTATTTGTGAGCATAAAATATTAGAACTTGTCAGGAAGGCATTTATTTTCTTTTTCCTTCTTTCTCTACTGCAATATTCTTTCACCTAATGAAAGATGATTGCAAAAATAATTATACCAAACAGTAGCCAACACACACAAAATAAATGGGAAAAAAAGAAGGTTATCTGGCACTGGATTGCAAACACAAGAAGGGAAAAGCATGTGTCAGAGCAAGGGGGGATAATTGCACATCAATCCGATGATTACAGAGTGGGTGGAAAAAATTAAGGCAACTGATTGGCTGCTGAATGTTCAGTTCCCAGATGGAAATCAGAACATGGATCAGAACTCATTAGTCAAATTATCCATTTCCTGTATCCATGTGGAAAAGCCAAAAATGTAGATGGAGTTCTGTGTTTGAGAAATTAATTGAACCTTAAAATGCTGCCACATGTGAGCCCGTAATCATGGAACTTTGGGATCCATAGCCAGTTTCCGATGGTTCTTGAACCCCTGGAATTATGTGTATTCATACATATACACTTACCTGGAAAGAGATTCTATGGTTTTTAATATACTTCTAAAAAAGCTGTTTATCAAAAATAAATAAAAATTAAAAATTAAGAACCACTGAACTGCTCTATCCCCTTCATTTGAAAAATAAAATAAAAATAAAACTGTTCCCAGAAAATAGTTGGGGAGTTCTGCAAAAAGTTAAACATAGAGTTACTCTGTGACCCAACAATTCCACCCCTAAGTATGTACCCAAGAGAACTGAAAACCTATGTTCACACAAAAACTTTACACAAAAGTTCATAGCAGCTTTAGTCATAATAGCCAAAAGAGAGAAACTCAAATGTCCATCTAATGCTGAATAAATAAACAAAATATGGTATATCCATCATACATGGAGTATTTATTCAGCCATAAAATGCAATGAAGTACTGATACAGGCTACAATATGGATAAATGTTGAAACCCTTATGCTAAGTGACAGAAGGCAGTCACAAAAGGCCACATATTGTATGATTCCATTTACACAAAATGTCCAAAATGGTCAATTTTTTTTTTTTTTTTTTTTTTTGGCTGTGCCGTGTGGCTTGCAGGATCTTAGTTCCCTGACCAGGGATTGAACCCAGGCCCTGGCAGTAAAAGTGCCAAGTCCTAATCACTAGACTGCCAGGGAATTCCCCAACAATAATCAAATTCTTAAAGACAGAAAGCAGATTAGTGGTTGCCTGCAGGGTGGGTTGGGGATTGGAAGTGAGTAATACAGGGTACAGGGTTTATTTTTAGGGTGATGAAAATGTTCCAGACTTAGCTAATGATAATGGTTTCAAAATAATGTAAATATACTTAAAAACCACTGCACCATACATTTTAAAAGGGTGAATTTTACGTTAGGTGAACTATACCTCATTTTTTGAGTATCCCCCCAAAAAAAATACTATCCCCATTAACTTACGCACAAGTTCACCAAGCAGTAGCAGAGCCAGGTGATAGGAGAACATACTGAGAGCGAGTATGAGATAAGGAAGATTAACCCAAATTGATGTCATGTGTATTTATTCACTCAAATATTGATGGATGCTTATTATTTATACATGCCAGCACACCTGGGCCCTGCCGACTCCAACCCCATAGTGAAGCAATAGACGTACTCCTACTCTCTTGGACTGACATTCTTGTGGGAGGGAGATAGTCCACCAAACCCACAACAAATTGTGTCATTACAATAGTGGTGCAAGATGTGAAGGAGAAGCACAGGTGACATGAGTGTGTAACAGACCAGACAGGGCAGGGGGCAGGAGGCCTCCTTGAGCAGGTGGGTCTAAGGGGGTAGGAGCCCAGCACATTTAAGGAACTAAAGGAGATCCATGTGGCCAAGGGCACCAGAGAAGGGCAGAGGGGTGTGTCAGGGTCTAGAGAGACAGCAGTGGCCTGTAGACCAGATTAAGGATTGGGGTTTTCAGCCTAAGCTGATGGGTCTAGCTGAGACGTGATCTGTTCCTAAAGCATCAGACCGGCTGATCTGGGGAGAACGGATGGCGAGAGGCAGCATCAGCGTGCAGAGAGCAGTTGGGAGGCTACTGTGGTCTTGTCAGCCAGAAAAAGGGTCCAGGGCCAATGTACCCAACATGCATGCAGGCTGGAGGGTACTGATGGAAAGGAAACAGGAAAGCCAATTTGTGCAAATGCTGTTACAACATCTGGGCTCTGGCATGTCATCCGCCTGCCACACCTTCAAGAAAGATGTGAGGGCTGCACAATAGGAAAGTGAAAAATGGAGTTGATGAGGTGGGAAACGTGAAGATGCTCTGTTATCCGCAAAGTCCAGTTTGAAGAAGCACAGGCTGAAAGGGAGTGTAGCTCCCGTGCATGTGTGCTCACCAGAGGTGAACAGAGACCGTGGAATGAGTTGAATAGAGAACCGCCCTTGACGTTTGAAAGAAGCCTAAACCTGCAAAAGACATTATCCCTCAAAGGTGTTAGAAGTTGAAAATGTATACCGGTTATAGAAGGAAAGTAATGAGAAGGTTTCGAAGGTGGTAGTAACAGTAACAGTAATAATAGCTAGTACTCACTGAGCGTTTCGAGAGAGGAACTGGGCTAAGCAGGTCACACGTGTTATCTCATTTAATGTTCCCCCAGGGACCTCCACGTGAGGGATGTCCTGTTGCTATGGTCACCTCTCAGATGGAGCCACTGTGACTTCAGTGATGTCACCTTCCCGAGGTCGCAGGCCTAGGAAGAAGGGGAGCCAGACCTGCACACGGCAGTCTGTCTCCCGCACAGCCCTCTCGGCCCCTAAGGCCAATGGCCTAGTCCTCCCATCCTCTCCATCACAGGTGGTGGAGGCTAGCAGATTCCTCCTGAATCTTAGAGATTATGGCCAAGAGTCCCGGCCTTCAGCCCCTGCCCAAGTCAGGCTACGAAGGCCAAGAGGACCTTAGGCTCTGTGAGGACCTGGTATTCCCTGAGGCCAAAGCTCCCGCCAGGCCTGCAGGGACCCAGAAACCAATGAAACTGCTCTCAGGGAGACGGAGAGCCCTCCAAGTGACCACAGAGAAGCGGATTTCTCCAGCAAGTCCTGGTTCCCCTTTGCCCCATCTGCAGTCCAGGCCCTTCCAGGCTCTCCTTGTCTCCCCCGACCCCATTGGCTTATAGGGCCGGAGCCCCACACTTGCTTTACAGCCTGTAGCCCTTCTGTCTACAGTGAGTAGACAGAATAGATGGGGTCAGCATCTCATTACCATGACCACCCGTTATCCTAGGGATGCCCCCTTTGTCCTTGTACCCAAAGGTTCATTGGTTAATACGAAGCATCACTTAGGGAACTGTTTAACAAGATCCTCTTCCAGATGGGACCTCAAAATGCCCCACCCTCTTGTCACCTTTCTAATGACCTTCTGAAGGGAATATAAAGTGGCCTAACCGTCTTAAGAGCGCAGGCTTTGGAGTCAGACCTAGATTTGCAGCTGAATAAATGAGTGACCTTGGGCCGATTTATTTAACCTCCTTGAGCCTAAGTTTCTTTGTCTGCAAAATAGAAATAATAATAGCATCTTCCAACAACATTGGGCTGTTCTAAGGTTTCCCTGAAACTACCTACATACAATCTTACCTCTCTGCCTGTCACATAGTAATATTCAATTAATGTTCGAGCCGCTCTGGGCCTCAAAAGTCCCTTCAGGTAGGTTGGGAAGGAGACCTTCCTCACACGTCTCCCAAGGCAGGAAAAACTCTAGTCAGCCAGCCATGTTGTCCCTCTAGGATAGGCCAAAGAAAGTCATAAGTAAGAGATGCTACATAAACAATGTGCAATTAACCCTGCCACCAGCCCCGGGGAAGACACGCATTAGCCGTCTTGGCACAAGGCTAAGCTGAGACCTGAAGGAAGCCACCTGGGGTTGCACAAGAGTGGCAGCTAAACCTCAGTCCTTCAGAAGCTGCCCCTCCCTCCCAGCCCCCTTCCTGGGGTCCCGGCCTCAGCAGGAGAGACACACACCCAAGGTGGATGGACGGCTGTCAATTTAGCCCAAGTAAATGTGGAGTTAGAGTTGGCAGTAACTTTAGCCCCATCTCCACCTCCATGCAAGATCTTTCTTGTTCTCCTACAACACTAATTGCATTTCTCTTCTGTAACTGTCGCTCTGGCTGAGTGTTTCTGCTACCCACCCCGACAGTGATCACTGGTTTATCGGGGGCTCAGCGCATCCTCAGCCTGGCTCAGGGGCTGCCCTGCTGGCCCCCTCCCCCCCTGCCCCAGGCTTCGCGTCCTCACCGCCCATCTCGGCCTCAGAAGCACGCTCCCTGCACCAGCGCACTGAGGCCCCAGGAAACTGCAAAGCACGTGTGCTAGTTACCAGCTCACAAGCCTGTGGGGTACTCTGCCTCTGGACCAGCCTCCCCTACTGGTTGAATTCCCGGCCCCGCCCGGCACCGCCATCCCCTTAGGCAGGAGGGGTGAGGAGGGGCTGTCCTTTGTGGCAGGATCCGTCCAGGATGATTACAGGCTGAGAAGGGAGCTCTGTGATTAAGGAAGCCATTTGGGGGATGGGAGAGGAGGTGCGATCCTAAAACACCTGCCTGGGAACCACTCAAGTAAGGCCAGATGTGCACCTCCCACAGACGGAGGAAGGGCTCCAGGGGCTAAGCGCAGTTGAAAAGCAAGGTTAGTGAATTTAATGAGGTGATCTTAGGCAGCTTAATTCAGCTCGATAGCCTGGGGCTAGAGGAGGAGCCAGAGCAGAAAGTCAGAAGTTAGGGCTGTGCTAATTAGATTTCACAAATGCCATTGTTATTGAGCCTGCCAGGTGGAAGGGAGGCTCCCGGGGGCGGCTTCTGAGACGCCCCGCCCAGCTGCCTCCCACCTCTCTCTCCCAGCCGGCCCGCCCACCCTCACCCCAGCAGCGGTCCTGGACCGGGCACCGGGCTCAGACCGCCCCCCCCCCCCCGGTCCGCCCCTTGGGGTGGTAAAGGGTGTCGGCGGAACGGCAGCTGCCACTCTTCCTCCTGGTTGGTAAGAGGCCGGCATGGCCGGCCCGTCCGGTGGCAGAATGTCTCAGGGGACATCATGCCCTGGTCACTGTGACAAGGTGTCAGTCCCCAGCCTTGCAGGGCTTACCCAGCAGTGCCTGTCCTGAGCTGAGTGGCGATTGGCCTCAGGGCTCCTATTGGTAGCAGCGCCCTCACTCTTCACCTGTGCACCCTGCAGAGCTAGGATGCAGAGAGGAAGTGGCCGGAAGGGAAGGGAGGGGTGGCCCGCCTTGGAAGGATTTGGCCCTTAAGCAAGAAATGGAGGGCTCAGTTTCTCCATCTGTAAAATGGTTCATTGCACAAGGCCCCGGGATGTAGATTGCAGTAGTGAAGGCTCATGTTGACCTTGCTGCCGGAGGTTTAGTGCTCTGAGGACAGGGGAAGCCACCGGGTGCCCGCGATAACAGGGAGCCGTTAATACTGGCTGTAATAGTTCTTGAACCAGGAAAGCTACTTATCTCCGGGCGGGCGAGAGGGAGCCGAGTTCCTGCTCCCAAGGGACAGCCCCCCCCGTGGAGAGGTTCTGGTCAGCAAGCTCGGCCCCCTCTCCCCTCCCTTCTGATCTCGCCTTCAGCCCTTCCTCTCCCAGCCGAGAGCTTCACATCCCCATCAGAGGCAATCCCAACCACCACAGACTCACAGGATCTGACACCAAAATTTGATAAAGGGAGTTGAGCCGATTGCCTCGGTTTGCTTTCCTGTAAAAGGAGGCGATAGGCCCACCTCAGCTCTGCTACCCCATTGTTCCCCTGGGCTGGGGGCGCCAGAACCCCACCTCCCGATGGCCTCCTGGCGGGGCTGGTACTCCTGAGCCCGTGACAAGCCCTGTGGCTGGTTCACAGCCGCCTGCCTGCCCCTGCTGGGAGAGCCCCCTTGGAAGCGAGCAACTGCTTAATGAGGTAAACACACGTGTGAAATTACAAAGCTCTGGAATCCAGGCAGGTTCTCAAGCTGCTTATTTCAGCTAGAAATTACCTGCAGCCTGCCCCCTCCCGACACATCCGGGGCCCTCCCCCAGCCCCCAAATCCCTCCCTCCTTTGCTCAGTCTAAGCTTTTAGAGGAGAAAAAAAAGGTGTGGAGGGAAGCAAGCCTGTTGATGCATGGCAGTTCCGGCAAGTTCTAAGGCCTCTGCAGAGTTTGAGGAGAACGTCCCTGGAATGTTAAAACATGCCGCTGGGTTCCCTCCGCCACCGCCTTGAGCTGAGTCTTGGGGACTGGGACACAGCCGCCTTCCCCGGCTGCCTGCACTGGAATGTCTAGGGTCTCAGCCTGGCATCAACCCGGGATGTGTAGGGCCACCTGGGATATGGCCCTGTGACCAACCTAAGCTGGTGAAATGTGGAAGATGTTTCCAGGGAGCCTGGACTCTCCTCCCCGTGGCCCTGTGAAATTGACAGTGATGATGGTAATAATCCCTAATGTTTCCTGAATCATTACCATGTCTCAGACCCTGTTCTAAAGGATTTGCACATCCTAACTTGTTCAATGCCCACGACAACCCTATGAGACAGGTATTATTATTTCCCTGTATTTTACACGTGAGGAAACTGGGACACAGGAAGGTAAGGTAAAGTGACTTGTCTAACGTCACAGCTAGTAAGCAACAGACAGACCTGAAATCTGAACCCAGGAATTCTGGCTCCAGAGCCCACGCTCATAAATACTATGCTAAGCTGTTTCTTCATAAAAATAGTATTTTAGTATGACTGGCTCTGATTTGAGTGCTTTTACGCTGGGCACTGTGCAAAGACCTTGGCGTACCTTATGTCAGGGAGTGCTCTCAACAGCCCTACAAGGCAGATGCTATGATCTCCTTTTCCAGATGAAGCATTGGAGGCTCAGAGAGGTTAAATAACCAGGCCAAAGTCACAGAGGTGGTGAGTAGATGACGGGGATGACTTCCCAAGTTTGTCTGAATCCAGAGCCCGAGCCCACTTGGAGACATTACCTCCCAATGCTCCCTTCCAAAGGGGACAGTCTGAGTGCCTCTTTTTCCTGAGCTGAAGAATGAATGGAGGGTCTCTGGGTGTCCCTCTGCCTGTGTGCCTCTGATTTGACTCTGGAGAAAAAGTGCAATGAGAGAAATCTCTGCTTAACTCCCAAGAGGAACCGTGTCCCCTGCCCTCCCAGCCCGTGGCTCTCCACCGATATGCCCTGTGCTTGTCCCCCTCATCCTTTCCCCCGGCCCCCAGCATCCCTACTCAACCCGGGCAGGGATGCACAGCTCCAGGCAAGCATGACGGAAATGTATGGCCAAGAATGGTGATGTATTTATTAAGTGAATCCGACAACTTTCATTAACCCAAGCAGACATTATTAAAACATGCCGGTTGTCTCTGGGAAATGAAGTGCCCAGTGCAGGCTGCGAGCCAAGCCCCTACTTGTATGCTCCAAGCCGCTGAGTGTGGGCTGGGCCTCCCTCCTGGCATCCTGCATCTCATCCATCATTTTCCACGAGGTGGGCCCCATCCTGAGCCCCCATGGTACTCGCTTACAGCAGTCACCACAGGACACCTCCGTGTGGCATCCCTCTGAGACAGGAATCCTAGACCCAGGTGGCCTGAGGCCCAGAGACCACAGGCGCTCCATCCCTCCCACCGCCTGCACCTGGAGATGGAGCTGCCTCAGGGCCCCTGGGTGACTACATTAAATGCAGCACATTAAACCTGGCCAGGGTCCTGGCAGTGGCTGAGGAGGCACCGCTGGACATGTGGTTTGGTGTGGTCCCCACTTTCTGGCCCACTGGAGTCAGTGACTAGGTAGAGTTATCCATGGGGGCCCAGTCGGGGCAGGTGGGAAAGGCGGGAGACAGGCTGGTGGGACGGGACCTCCCTTGCACTGTGCGCCGCCTGTGATCATGGGTCTTTGCTGAGGTGCAGGAAGCAGTAATAATCCACGATGCAATTTACAGCGCGCTGTTTCATAGGCCATCTCCTCTGCTCCTCATAAGTCTTGCTGGGAGGGTGACAGATTGGCCTGGTTTCCCTCTTGTGCCGATGGTGAGAGGAAGCTCAGAGAGGCTAAGTAACACAAGCGAGGTTGCGGCAGCTCCGGGATGGTGCCCAGGCCTCCAACCCAGCATCCAGCCTTGTCTCACGGCCTCACCTCGCAGACCGCTCCTTTTTTTTTTTTAAAGACACCAATTGTACTTGAACATTTGTTGCTTTTTTTTTTTTTTTTTTTTGGCTCTGTTTGGTCTTCGTTTCTGTGCGAGGACTTTCTCTAGTTGCGGCAAGCGGGGGCCACTCTTCATCGCGGTGCGCGGGCCTCTCACTATCGCGGCCTTTCTTGTTGCGGAGCACAGGCTCCAGACGCGCAGGCTCAGTAGTTGTGGCTCACGGGCCCAGTTGCTCCGCGGCATGTGGGATCTTCCCAGACCAGGACTCGAACCCATGTCCCCTGCATTGGCAGGCAGATTCTCAACCACTGCGCCACCAGGGAAGCCCCACAGACCGCTCCTTTTACTGAGTTCCAAACACTGGTGCCTGGCAGAGTCGAGACACTGTTTGGAGTCTGCCGTTCTGCACAACCTCAGGACCACGCGCTGTGCTCCAGGCACTCAGGCCACGGGCTGTGCACACCTGCCCACCCACAGGAGCTCAGGCCGCAAGGCCAGCAAGGACCGTGCTACCCTGAGTGGTCCACCTGGCTCTCCATCGCCTTATCTACACAGTGAATTCTCTACAGGCCCGTGGAGGAGACTAACGAAATGCTGTGCACGTGTCCAGCACAGCCCGGCACACAGTAGGTGTTCAGTAAGCAATGGCTCCTGGCATTCTTCTTAAAGACCAGGACAAACCCATGCAGTGCGGCCAGGATTTATTGACTGCTCTGGTCTCATCCTGGTTTGGGAACAGCATGTTGCAGACTTTCAGGGATGGTCTCTTCCCATAAGTACACTCACCCTTGTCACCTCCATGTCCTGGTTTTTGGTTGAGAAATGCAGTCGTCATCATACTGGACACCCTGAGGAGACAGCACAAGGATGGGTCTGTAGCTTATTCATCTTTTATTCCCACTGCCTAGCATCTTTCCTGATGTGACGGATTATCAATACATGTTAATAGGTGGGTAGAAGGGAGGGAGGAAGAAGAACTGCCCAGTAAACAAAAAGTGGATGGGTGATAAGAATCTTGATATTCTGTGGCTGCTCGACCATCCCCGCAGATTCAGTTGCCTCTTCGCAACAGGACAGCACAGGTGCTGCTTGGTCTCGGGGTCAGTGGGGAGAGGGGTATCCAACTGGGGGACATGGGTAAAAGCCTTGTGATGGGGAGTACGGGTCCTATGCCTACTCCCTGGCCCGTACCACTTTTCTCTTCCCATCAGCAGGCCTGGCCAACCCAGAGCTGCCAGCCCTCCAGAGCCAGGAGAGGTGACAGCCGCAGCTGCCCTGCCAGCACGCTGGCTGCCAGACGTCAGGCAGCGCCCAGAGATCGGCACGGCTGTGCTGCTGGCAGCAGGCACCGCCACCTTAACGCTCTGGTGCATGGCCCGGCACAGCTGCTCAGACGGCGAGACCCGCGCCTGTTCCTTCCCTCTCAGCTTGTCTGTGGAGAGGAGGTAACAGAGGGGGGCTCCCCGCTACTTCCACGCCCCTCTCTGCCTTGGCAGGGCTCCTGTCCCCACCCCACCCCTTCCTCCCGTGACCTCTCCTTCCCTAGGCTCCGGGGCCGCTGCTGCCCCCTTATTTATGGGGAACCAGGGCCCTCGCCACAGGGGAGGGAGCTATTTCTCTCCAAACCAGCTGCTATGAAATGATGCCAGGAGGGAGCCAGAGCTGGCTGGAGCCCTTACCTGCCTGCTCATTGGTATTCAGCGTGAATTTACTGTTTTAATCAAAGCACTAAGTGAAACAGGGAGCTCCGGTATCCTCACCCTGGCACGGCGGGGTCTCGGCAGCCCTGGAAATCTGTAGAGGATTCTCAACATTACGGCCCATCCAATGCAAAATGGACTCCCTACTCGGAGTGTGGCCAGAGCCCTCCCCCGCTGGGCAGCAGCGTGATGTAGCTCGTAGAGAAAGGATCTCAGGCTGGTCTCTAGGTCTCAACCACCCAGACTCAGTAATTACATTCTGAGACCCCTGCAGACACGGCTGAGGGAGAGAGGCCTGCGTCTCCCTTGGCCACGCTTCCTCGGGCTGCCCCTCGCCGTGGCCTTAACCTTTCCCAGAGCAGTTCTCGAAAAGCTCATTCTCTCTTACTTGTCTTTCTAGCCCCCAAGAACTGCCCCAGAACAGAGCAGCAAGCTCAGGGTAAATGGGCTTATCAAGGCCATGGTTCCCAGGTCCAAGGCAGGGTCCCAAACTGGAACCCCAGCTGAAGTGACTCAGGTCCAAGGCTAGGTGGAGGCGTCACACTGATGGTTGAGCCGCATTCCCTTCTTCCTGTGATGGAATTGTGAAGTCAAAAAGCCTGGATGCAGGCCCTAATTCAGTCACTTACGAGCTGTGTGACTTCAGGCAAAGCGCTTACCTCTCTGAGCCTGTCCCACATGGTCAGATGAGGATGGCTTCGCAGGACGGTTGTGAGGATGATCAAATGAAATAATGTACGTAGATGTGCTGTGTAATCCATGAGGCGTTTGACCAAGGCAAGTTGTTATGGTGGCATCGCTGGCGCAGGTGGAAAGTACAGAGGGCCACAGGCCAGGCCTCGGAGAGCGGAGTTGGAAGGCCTGCTTCTGCCCCGATAACCCCACACACCACAGGCTCCATAACCCCCAGACCTAAAAGGCTCGGAGGGCTAAGGTGTCCCTGCTGGAGCCAGCTGTGCGGGTGCACACGCAATGCTCCCCTCCTTCAGAGCGGCGCTGCATCATTCATCAGAAGGCAAACAGAAAGGCTAGCGGGGCTGACCTCTCTGCCACCGCTCCTGGGGAAAGACTTTGTTTTGTGAGGCGGGAGGGGAGCCAGTCCCCATCTCGGTAAACAAACTCAGCCTTTCAATTAGCTCCTGTGCAGTGTTGATCATGTACCGGGAAAGGCCACTGCCCTGCCGGGCCTCGCCAGGCCTCGCTGGTTGCTTCTGTGACTTTGCCAGGAGAATCAAAGAGGCAGCCTTGGGGGAACTTGTTTCACCTCAGATGCTCACAGGATCCCTCGTCTCCTGAAACGCGTGCTGTCCTGTGTGCACAGCTCTCGGACTGAAATGTCCACTTTTAATTCAGAGGCCTTAAGGAGAGCCAGATCCTGAGGAAGGAAAGACGGAGCTGGGAGGGAAGGATCTGGCCTTCATCCGGAGCATCCTGTGTGCCAGCGTGGAGACCGCGCTGAGGGGGACGGCGTGGGCCACCCGCTGGCTATGCCTTGTTCTCTCTGCTCTTTCCTCTGGATTCAAACATCTCGCATGTGCAGCTTGAGCGGGCTATTTTAGAAGATGGGTCACGTTTCAGGGGGACATCGGGAACAGAGCTCCAAAACCAAGCCTAGCAGCAGAGGTTGTGGTTTGGGACTGAGTGGGAGACTCCAAACTGGTGTCTAGGACTTTAGGGGGCAGGATGAATGGCATTGCAGGAGGACAGAGAAGAACGGACGGGGCAGCGCAGACAGGGTGGGGAAGGCAGGAAAAGGGCAGGCCTGCTTTCCCAGATTATCGTCGGTGCCTGGGGGAGGACTGGCTGAGAGGTGAAGTAGAAGGCTTCTGTTTACAGCCATCTATCTCCCATAATTAGCCATTTAGGAAGAAAATAGCCTTCAGATTCAAAGGTAAATTGACTTACATTGGGATAATAACGTTTGATTGAGCACGGGAAGTTCATCTTTAGAGTATGAGAGCAAACAAATTGCTTTTCTTCCCTGGTGCTTGGGAAGAAACAAGATGAGATTGCAGGTGCTCCCGGACCTGTGTTCCCATCTCCTGTAGGCATTATCTGGCCCAGGGCTCGGCCACCGAACCGAGGGTACCCATGGCTCCGTCGCCGCTGGTTGTTTCCTGATCCTTGTTTCGGAGGGTTTTTAAACTATACTGCATCACATTGATGCAGCAATCCCTTATTACTGTCAACAAGTGCATGAAGAGACAAATTCCCTCCCTTAGATAGAGGCTGGTTCATAAATACCTTTCTTTATTGCTTCCCAGATTGGAGAAATTGCTCTGAGCTTTGGCTTCCTGGAACACAGTGGGAGCAGGGGGAGGGGGGCAAAGGTTTTTAAATTTTGCTTCTGACTCTGGTTGTGAAACCTCGGATGATTTTCTGTAGACGTCACTGCATTCTGAGCTTCTTAGGATGGAGGATTAGGGAAGGGATGAGAAAATGAGGAGGGAACATATGAATAATGAAAATATGTATCTGATATAGATACAAAATGATTGGGACTCAGGGAATAGGAACGCTCCCTGGAGAAGTCAGGTAGTTTTGTTTTTTTTTTTTTCAGAGGAAGAAAGTTTGAGTCAGCCTTCGAAAGGTAAGCACGGAAGTGAATTATCAGAGATGCGCACAGACCCCCAGGGCCTCGTTGGTCAGGCCTCTTCTGGCACTTTGGGTTCTGGCAGAAATTCAGATTATACTTAGGTTACTAAGAGAAACCAGAAATCACCTCAGTAGAGCTTCATCTCAGCTATGTCTTTCTTCCACTTATTCTGATAATGTATTTTTAGAATAGGGGTAAAGGGATGTGAACAGCCCATAGATTAGAGCGTGTGTGCAGATATGGGTATGTGTGTGTGTGTGTGTGTGTGTGTGTGTGTGCATGCACACGCATGAATGCACTACTACGAGTGGATGTGAAAGGTTTAAGTCCTTGAGTCTAAGTATGGAGGAGCAAAATAAAGAAACACATTTTTAGTCTAACAAAGACCTGTATTTGTTACCTACTACTGTGGAACAAAGTACCCCCAAATTAGCAGCTTAACACAGTACACACTTCTTATCTCAAAATCTCTGGGGCTCAGCTAGGTCCTCAGCTTCCATGGAACCCAAGGCTGCAGTCAAGGTATCAGCCAGGCCTGCCGTCACCTCAAGGCTCCCCTGGGGAAGGATCTGGTTCCACGCTTAGTCCCGTGCCTGTTGACCCCATTCAGGTCTCTGCAGGCTGTTGGATTGAGGGCCTCCACTCCTCACTGGATGTGGGCCAAAGACCAACCTCAGTTCTTGCCCCATGGGCCTCTCCAGCACGGTGGCTTTCTTCTGCAAAGCAAGCATCAAGAAGACGAGACAAAGAGTATGTGTGCCACCTAGACAGACCCAGAAGTTACTGTCCTTTATGACTGAATTATAGCTGTGATCTCTCATCACTCTGGCCATATTCTCTTCACTAGAAACAAGGCACTAGGCCCAGCCCACACTCGAGTGGAGGGAGTACACATGGGCTTGAAAACCAGGACACAGGATCGTTGGGAAGCTGCCTGGGTCACACAGGCCCTGGGCTTCCAAGTCAAAACCCCCGAATGTGGACCAAGACGGCGCAAGCCCAGCCAGGGGTTGAATTCAGGAACAGAGCCCCAGTCTTCTGGTGCTCTCCCCACAGCCTTTTCAGCTGCAGAGAAGGCCACACACCAGAAGAGTGGTCAGCGGATGGGCTGAAGCCAGGGGAGTGTCCTGGAGAAGCCCACCCAAAGCTTATCTACTCAACAGCTGCAGCAGGTCCCCTGCAGAGAGGCCCGTGGTGATCCCAGGAGTCTTCCCCAGGCTTGACAAACCCCTAGAGGTTTTCATTTGAAGGAAAAAAGAGGTTTTCTTTTGAAAAAAAAGTGGGCCTCAGTTCCTACCACAGGTCCTTGTCTGCCTGACCCAGATCCAGCCAGACGCCAGGAGAGAAGGGGTGAAGCAGAGAGCCACAAAGGGGGTATAGAGGAATCAACAGCCCAAGAAGAGTGGCCACCTTTTCACTTTAAGAATTCAAGGCAACAGAGGAGAGTCTGTCAGGGGATGAAATCGCAGGCGCAGCAGAAAGCGCCTGCCTCAGAGAGAGCCATTAGGGGCCAAGACACCAAGCAGGAACAATGTAGCTGAGACAATGGATGCGCTGAAAAGCCCTGGAAATAGGGTGTACAGAGTCCCGCTTCTGGGACGTCTTCACAGATTAATAAGGTTTTTGAGGATTTCCGAAAACATTTCTATGAGTCAGAGCCTAAGAGGGGCCAATGTGGGGCTCTTTGAAGCGTCCTTTTCAGCAGCTTGAAACGGCAAATGTCTCTGCACCCAGCAAGGAGGGGCAAGGCCTGTGCGAGCCAGGAAAAGCTATTGTGTCTCTAGAAAATGGGAGCCCACAAGGGAACTTTATAACAGCCCCGAGCAAGCCATTGAACTTGGAAGGCAGGCACATGCCTTAGCCCAGGAACAATCCACCCCAACAATGCGAGGGAGGCCAACACTGCTCAGATACAGAAAATGCGTGATCTTCAGACTGAGGGGGACGGCATGCTCAGAAGCCTAGAGTAGGCCCCAGAAGTCAGAGATAACGTTTACAAGGCAAAGCAAGAATTATTATTCCCACTGTAGAGGTACAGAAACTGAAGCTCAAAGACATTTAATGATTTATCCAAAGTCTCAGGAATAAATGATAGAGCAGGCAATCATTCTGTATCATTGGCATTCAATAGTTAGTAGCAGATATCCAAAGCACCAGTGGCATAAGCAAGCTAGGGGTTAATTTTTCTCTCACATAACATGAAGTTTGGAGGTAAGTAGGCAGCCCATCCTTAGCACTGGCTTCCATACTTGGTTTATACCTCATGGTCATAAAACGGCTGCTGAAGCTCCAGCTATGGCTCCACATTTCAGGCAGGAAGGAAAAAGAAGAGCAAAAAACAAAATAGATGTACCCTCCCAGGTAAATCAGCCATCTTTAAAGAATGGTTTCTGATTATATCTCATTAGCCACCTCTAGCCGTTCAAGGGGGGGCTAGGAAATTCGTATTTTTTAGTTTAGTTACATTTCCTCCTCAACAATATAAGGATTCTGATAGTAAATAAATGGGAGAATGTATATTAGATAGGCAAATTTTTTTGCTGTAAGATCCAAATTTCCTGAATCTAAATCCAAAATTCTGTCCACTACCTACACTGCCTGTGGTGACCATGGACAGAATGGCCCAGACTATTGACGAATACCAATGTCCCTTGACTCTAACACAAAATCAGCGGCTGCGCTGAACTATCCGGCATCCAGAGCATCCCGCTGCCCAGCACTGGTGTTGCACCAAGGACCCCAGGAAAATATGACTGTGCCCACTAAATCCTGGCCCCATTAGCTGTGGGCCAGCCCAGATCTCCTCTCGAAGAGGTGCTGTCCCCTCCGCTCGAATGAACTCATATCTCTACTTCTGTTAGGGCCGTGCAGAACCAGGCACAGGCCTTTGCTGCCACAGGAGGAATATTATGGGATGTTGTGGAGAAATGAAGTAGCTGTTGTGTTCGACTCTAGACAGAGCTGGATTTCCAAGTGATACAGTATCGGCCAAGTTACATAGAAGAGTGTATGCAGGCATCAGAGCAGAAGAATGGCAGTCAGTTGCATATATGTTTATTAATTCCCCAGCGATCGGGGCAAGTTGCCACATTCTGCCCCATTGATACCAACTTGTATTCCATGTCAGGGAAGACAAGGGTCCCATTTTTCACTGGTGCAGCAAACAAAGAGCCCATAACCAGTCATGGGGGTAGGAACGTGAGCGAGCAGAGTGGGGCCACTTTGAGACCAAAATAGTTTGGAGCTCCTACTGGAAACTGTGACTCTGACGGCAGGACAATGTGACAGGGTCATTCTTCCCACCAGCTTCCTCTTCCCCCATTTCCGAATTTCTCCCTATGACATTTCAAGTTACAAGGCTCCCATCTCAGAACTTTGACTTTGAATGCCTTTTCATACTGGCCTTGAAGACGATGGTGTCATCAGTGACCTTTTTAAAAGACCACGGGGACTTAATTAAAAACCAAACTTGGCCACTTAATTCACACGATCCTGTCGACTCCTGGGTGCTGGAGTGAACTCAGGCTTGTCAGCTTGCAGCCGGCTGCTGGCACTGCCCTTTCGTGTCCCCACACTGTGGAGCTGCAGAGTGACACGCAGGATCTGGCCCAGGCCCCAGGACCACTGACGCCGCTCTTGGCGAGAGCGGGGCCCAGCCACTGAGAGCTGAGGGGCTCTGTGGAGAAGGGGAGGAGCCCAGTGGGGAGACCGAGGCATCCGTGCAGGGAAAGGGCCTCAGAGGAAGAGATTGGGGGCCACACGGGCTTCTGGTGAGGGCGAGTCTAGAGCAAGGGCATTCCTCCTATGTCCTAGCTTTCCTCTGAGTGACTCAGCGGAGGGACTGGAACGCATATAATGACCCCATCCTGCTCCCTCCTCCAGCTTTGAAGATTCCAGTGATTGGCAGATGGCTGTGCCCACACGTGTCCCGTGGGCCCTGGAAACCGTACCCTGGGCTCTGCCTCTCTCTCCCAGAACCCATCCCCAGAGGCCACCGAACTCATCTGGAAGGCCAGGTTGGAGGGTGGTTTCTGCTCTTTTTACTTTATTGGTGCTGGCTTTTATTCCTGCTTCCCAAAAGAGGCAAGCAGGGCGCATGGTGCGCGAGATGCTGTGAAGGAGGTGTGTGCCCCTAGGAGAGAGCGGAGAGAAGCGTCTTCTCCCCACTGCCGGCGTGTGCCTGCCAGGAGACGGGAGGCCAGTTCCTTCCCAACCACATCCAATAGCTGCAGACTCAATGCAACTAAGAAACGTGGAAAGAACTTCTCAGAGGTCAAATCAGCTGCTTGATCCTAGGTCCAAGGTCCTCACATTCCCATCTCTCCCCCTACAGAAGGAAGAGCGTGTAGGGAAAGGAGACCTCGATTCTGGTACTTCTCCCGCCACTAACTGGCTGTGCAACCTTGGACACGTTACTTAACCTCTCTGGCCCTCAGGTGCCACCTCTGTAAAGTACAGTGAATAAAATTCTGCAGGTGATGATCTTCTAGGTTGCGTTGCACTTAAGTCATTCGTTTGAGAGTTTGCTAAGCATCTAGCATATGCCAGGCACTCATTAGATCTGAGCATAAGACAGTGAACAGAGCATTCTTGCTACACTCCTTCATGGACATAGATGCTGGACGTCAGAGTTACTGGGACTTTCTGGAAGGGAACCCTTGAAGTTGGTGAACAGCCTCTGGAGAAGACAGCTCAGCCCCGAGGCGGGATCTGCCACCTCTGCTCGAATGGCTTTCCCTGTGGTCCGTCAGAGCCTAGGGCAGAGGGATTCATCCTGGGAGGTTTTCCTGCCTTTCTAGGGGCCAAGGCCTCGGCTGCTTCCCCCAGCTCCTAAAGGAAGAAACTCTTTGCCAGCCTATGGCCCTGGCTCTTAAATCATAGCTTATTACAATTCTTTATGATGACCACGCACACACCAAAGAAAGCTTTGGAAAATCAGGTGGTGCCTGTGCCTGGAGAAGCTTCTGGAAAGAAACTCCTGCCTCCCTCTGTCACTACCCGTCACCTAAGGCTTTGTCATTTCTCGTCATTCCCCTGTCACTCTCAAGGGGGCAGTGTGGCCTGGCTGAGGGACTGAAGGGCGGGTGGTCAACGAGGCCTTTGGGAAAGGAAACCTCATTCTACTCCTGTCTTTGTCACATACTGGCTATGTGACCTTGGGCAAAGCACTTAATCTCTCGAGTCACAGCAGCGTCATCCAGAAAATGGTACTAACAACATATACCTCTCGGGTTGTGGCGGAGATGAAATGAGATGATTTATGTAAATGATTGGTAAATTAATGAGGCTCAAATCAAAGGTCAAGTGTTACGATAGGAAGACCCTGACAAGGGAGAAAGAGGCCGAGACTCAAGTCGTCAGCTGCGTGGGTATCTATCCAAGGCCTCCCCGTCCGGGTGTCGCCTCCTGTGTATTCCTGTCCCTGTGTCCTCCCACCAGGCACGGCTGGACTCAGCTCTGCCCAGGGGCTCTGCAGCTGCCCCTGCCCTGTCCCCACCTCCAGTCTCTGGGGGCCAAAGAGGAGGCTGACTTGGGCTCCTTTGTCTGCCCGCAGTGGGCGTCCATCCCTGTCAGGCCCCTCCTCCCTGCTCGAGTGGGTTAAGAGCCTTGGAGAGAGAAGAGATCTATGACGTGGCTCTCGAGTGCTCTCCAGCCGGGCTGGCAGCCCACAGACCTTGTCATGGGGGCCACAGCTGCGGGGACACGGTGCCACGGGCAGCCGAGGGGACCCTGCGTCCACATGCAGTGCCTGCTTGGGAACCCTGCGCTATGACCAGGAAGGCCCCCTTGGGCCCAGGGTCCCAGAGCAGCTGCAAAGTGGCTTTTGCCAGGAAACGCCTCTCCCCCAGAACCCCACCCCGCTGGCCCGGAGGGCTGAGAACTGCACGGCGGAAGGCTTGCAGAAAACACCACGCAGACCCTAAACACAAGTTCCTTCTCTGTGGCTTCAGAATTCTGTATGATCTTTAGGACAATGATTTTTTCCTATGTTCTAGTCAGGGCCTCTATCTTTCTTTCTATGAGGACCCCTGGCTAGACAGAGAAGGGGAGTTAGCCAGGAGGATGTTAGAAATCAGAGAATTGTAGAGCTGGCAGGGGCCTTAGAGAGTTTCTGCTGCTGCCTCTTTGTACCCTTAAAGGTCCCAGTCGTGAGGCCTCTGGGGCCCAGAGAGGTCAGCCGACTGGCCCAGACCCTCCAGCGGTGGACAGCCGGGAAGAAAGGACTCTCCCCGCCCTGTAGAACTGAGCCCTACCCTTCACCTTCCTCCTTAGCTTTTATCAACTCCCCATCCCTCCCAGCCCACCCCTCTGCCTTCCTCCTTCCCCAGGTAAAGGAGTCCCACATCCTAGTATGTGGGAGACTGCACCGCACAGCGCTGTGCCCGGCATGGGGGTGGGGACTTGGGAGTGGAAGGGACGTACGCTGTGCCAACACACGACGGAGGGAAAGGAGCCGAGGGATATGAGTTCTTTTCCCCTTTAAGGCAGAAGGAAAGACAGGAGTTCTGCAAATGCGCCATCTCCTCCATCTCTCCCTGTGATTCGTCTGTCAGTCAATGAGCAAACACCTGCCCATCCACAGGGCACAGGTGACAGAGTGAGGACCTGGCCTTTTCCTCCAGAGGAGAACAGTCAGATTGCATCTCCTGATGCCCCAAGTACCACTGCAATGATGACAACATTCCAGTGGGTCAACCTGCACAGCTTCCTAGGGGGATGGGTGAGACCGATGACTTCCCAGCTTTTGCGGCGGGGGGCGGTCAAAAATCCTTTTGAGAATCTGCTAAAAGCTATGGAGGCGATCGTTCTCCCTCCCTAAAGCTTTTACGCACATTCACTCAAAATTAAGAATTTGCACGAGTCCTGCAAATCACCCCATCTGTGCACGCCCAGGCCCCAGCTGAGGACGCTCTTCTAGACTGTCTCGCGCGTGCAGGGCAGCGTGGCCACAGGGAAATGACCAGCAGGCACGCAAGTCGTGCTGACAGACAGCAGCGAGCAGGGCCAGGCGGGCGTTCCTCTGCCCATCCTGAGCCCAGAGGGGAAGCGGCAGCCTGGCAAGGGCGGGTCTGCTGCTGCGTCCACTTAGCACCCTGCCCTGCTGCCCCCATGAGCAGGAGGGGCTGCGGCTGGGGCCGGGGACAGTGTGACGCTCGGCCGGCTGCCGTCAGCCCGAGAGAGCTAGCAGAGTGGAAGTGCCGGCGCCCCTGCAGCCCCCCAGGTAACGGTGCTAAATAAAGGTCATTTTCACGTCACCAGCTAGCAATGGCTGAGCGCGTCACGAGCAGTGGCCAGAGTCAGTCACTTACTGGGCTTGCTGTCGCGCAACCGCTCTGAAGAGCCACCTGGCCCGTGGTCCGCGTCCACACGAGGATGACCTGCAGAAGACAGCATCTTGATGCCATGGAAAGCCAAGCCCACAGCATTTGCTTCTCCAAAGCCCTGGCGCTTCCCCTGTCGGAGAACCGTTCTCCGCAGAAAGCGTGGGCTCCACGGGCTTGTGGCCGACAAGCCGTTTGTGCAAGCATCCTAATGTGGCTGGACCACGTGCCTCCTCCCCTCGGCCCCTCCTGGCTCCTAGGCGTCCACACGGAAGGCCTGCCAGGCCCTCCGCTCTGGGCAACAGGCCGCTTCTCGTTATTCCAGGCCCCTTGCCCCTGGGGCCACACCCAGCTCCCCGCAGCAGCTTTCACTTCCCGGAGCACACACCGCTCAACCTGGGATGGCTTCCAAACCCATTTCCTCCCCAAGGCCTCCACAGATGGACCTGCCGGGCCTACTGCCCTGGTTCGTTTGGCCCTGACCCAAACAAAAGGGCTACTTACTCCCAGCCCCGGGGAACACTGCTCCCCGTGCTGTAGGCTCACCTGCCATGATTCCTTTGCCGCGGTCCCTCCCATCCTCACGCGCTCTGTCTTCCTCACTGGACCAGACTCCTCAAGGAAACTGCCTCTTCTACACCCCGGTCTTCTGTGGGAGGCCACACAGTGTAGGGGAGAGAGCAGGAGCTTTGGAATCGGCTGAGACTGTCAAATCCTGGCTCCCCCCCTTCTTAGCTGTGCGACTTCAGACTTTGCTCTGCCTCGGTTTTCTCATCCATAGAAAGGAAACGGGGATGCACGCTTCACTGTGTTCTTTACAAGGAGTAAAACGATAACTGTTGGGAAAACACCTGGAACAGGGTCTGAGACATCACAGGTGCCTAGCGCACTTAAGTCCCCATCCAAGGGGCCTGACAGCGGTTCTAGAATTTTATTTCATGGCCCACCCAGGGCTGCAGACAAGCCCTTAGCCATCGCAGGGACTCATCTCTGGAGAGTCCAAGGCAAAGAGCCCCCAGCCCTAGCATGCAGGCCCCAGAATCTGTCAGTGCCCTGAGGAGATGGAAGGGGATGGGGGCTCTTGGCCCAGCAAGGGGCCTGAGGCTGCTTGGGCTCCAGGAATGGTGAGCTGTGTGACCTTGGGCAAGACACAGAACGTCTCTGAGCTTCCTTTTCCTCATCCTAAGGAAAATCACCCTGTCAACTTCAAGCATTATTGTGAGGAACGATGTGAAGTAGGGCGGTGTCCCGGGCCGTATAACCAGTTGGGGTTTACCCTGCCCAGACTCGCTCCCTGCCAGAACGCATGGAAGGTCACCCTAGGATTTACGCCTGGAGGTTAAGGAATTCTCTTGTTAAAGTGTTTATACCCTTGGGTTATGGCTGGTTACAAGCGTCAAGCCAATTGTTAGACTTTAACACCTTAATACCATATTAATGTATTAGATCACTTTCCAATAAGGCAAGTGCCCCAGGAGGTGGGGTAAAATGAGACACACAGGACAAGCAAACTGTGGTGAGAGAAGACACAGGGAGAACAGGGGAGGAAGAACCCGGGTGGGATACCCAGCTAGGGAGGGTCCTGAGAAGCCTGAGCTCCGGGCTCTCTCGTGGGTGGAGAGAGGGGACGAGGTGGAGACCGAAGCCAGGGAGATGACAGGGCAAGAGAAGGTTTTACTCCCTTCAAAATTTTTCTGGCCATATTTCCTGCTTCACTCCATCCCCATCTTCCTCCCATCCCCCACTCCACCTACACACTCCCAGGGACGATCAGGGTCTTCAGTTACCGGATCCAAAAGCCCTGGTTGCTCCTCCTTCTCTCCCATGGCCGTGGACGAGCAGGCAGACTCCTCCCCCCTGCCCGGGAGGACAGAGACTACGGTCTGTGTCCCCAGCTTCCTTGAGCTGGGGACAGCAGCACCCCCCCAGGCACAGCTCAGGTCCTAATTACACCCTCCATCACTTTCCCACTGAGGCTGAAATGGGGACAGATTGCTCACCAAGCAGTGGCAGCGACCTTCACAGGCCGTTTCACTTCCATCCAGCCCCCGACTCTCCCGGGACCAAGTTCTCTTTCATCTGGAGCGTTCTCTCCGTGCCACAACAAAGCCAAGTGCAGCCATCAGAGACTAGGGGGCAGGAAAGGTGGGCTTTGGCCCTCGGCCACACAAGAGGGCAATGAAAAGAGCTTTACCCACAGTGGCTCATTTCTGGAAGACCTGGAGACTTCGGACTGGCTGATAGTTGCCAACCCGGGGACTTGGGGACCAAGAAAAGCGAGGGCAATCTTAGACTGCATTAATTGCAAAACGATGTTCAAAACGTAGGGATGTGACGTGTCCCTCGGCTTTGTTTGGTCAGACCACATCTGGAATTTTGTATTCAGTTCTAGAAGTCGGTTTGAAAAGAGATGTTAACAAAACAGACGAGGGTGGTTTAGGTTGAAGGACCATGTCATACGAGGAAGAGGCAGGACATACGCAGTGGTTCAGAACACAGATCTCCAGAGTCAGCTTCCTGGGCTCCCATTTGAGATTCAATAAATGCTCAACAAATATAAACCAGCATTAGTATCAGTATGAGTATTAATTACTATGAGTATTATTTGTATCTGTATCAGTATTAATATTTGTATTCGTATTCATACTCGTGTTGGTACTGGTGTTAGTGTGGGTACCCAAGGATACTCTGTGCTGCAGTTGGACCCTGGTTGGCATTCGGGGGGAGCCGCGCTCGGAGGATGAGGTGCGGTAGAGAGAGGGGCTCTGGGTTGTAACTGAAACAGGACTCAGCTAGCAGCAGGGCCCAGGGATGGCAGCAGCGCAAGCCCGGCGGGGTGAGGACACGGGCAAGGTGAGGCGAGGCGGCAGGACACAGCGGGCCGAGGTGCAGGGCGCTTCTGCAGAGCACAGGTAGCGGGTGCCCCGGTCAGGAACCTGAGGCTGGGAGGTCAGGGGCTGCACTCCCACCCTCCAGGGAGTGTCCCCGCCACTCGGGGCCCAGAGAGGACGGATGTGCTTTAAGTTCAGAGACGTGGGAGTTCTTCCCCCAGCACTGCCACTTAATGAGCTGTGTGACCCAGTGCAAATTACTCAACCTCCCTGAGTTCCCGTTTCCTCATTTGAAACTGAGAGTGGCTGCTTCAGGGGGCTGTGAGGAGGGGGAGGCACTTAGCAAGACCCACGCACTGGACCGTGATGGAATGCCAGCTCCCTTTGCACGGCATGCACGGAGGACCCCGAGCCGTCAGCGGTACAGCTGATGCTGCCCCCACCTGCAGGCCCCTGCCCCCTTGGCCAGAGGGACACTGGTCATGGACAGAGCAGCCTGAAAGTCCTGGAAGAGTCAGAGGACAGCTGCGTGCCCCACGCGGGCTGGCGCCTCGGTTCCCTCCACGCAGACCCGGCCCAGGCTCTTCAGCTCAGGAGGGCTTGGAGGGCCCTTCATCTGCCGCTGGGTTATTTGTTGTCCCTGTTGTCACGAGGAACAGAAGAGAAATATTGTCTCCAGCTGGAACTGCAGGAGGCAGACACCTCAAGAGGCATCGGCTCGGGGCGGCAGTAATTGCTGTGATTGGAAGGCGTTTCGTCAGGTTGCTAGGAGGCACGGGGAAGTGCAGCCGGGCTGCCGGTGCCCAGGGATTCCGGGAAAATCCTGGGGGCCTGTGGGCGCCGGGCTCCACGCACCGAATTGCTGTTATTTCTTTCTGCCTGCAGCAAGCTCCCTGCTGGAGTGACGGACGCCCTGGGTTTCCCCTGGTTCCCCCCCACCGTCTCCCTCACCTCAGTTACCTCAGGAGACAGAATTCTAGCCCCGCTCATAAATCCAGTCACTGGGCACATATATCCTGAGTGCCTGCTAATTGCCCAGTTGTGTTCTAGGTGCTTGGGTTGTGCCAGGGAACAAAACAGATCCCTGAACTAAGGAGACAGACTCTAAACAAAACGTAATAGATAAGTAAATTATATAGAATGCTGCAGTGTGCTAGGTGACGGGAGACAGGGTGTAGACAGAGCAAAATAAGCTGGTGCGAGAGTGCCAGGGCAGGGCAGCCCAAGGGAAACGTTCCACAGGGCTCCTCTCCTTCCCCTCCCCACCCAGGGACACCCAGCAAGTTTCCCCCAAACCACTTCCGGTTGCTGTTTCAGGGAAGGAGAGCCCCGACCTCCTCCAGACTCCTGTTCCCACCCCGACCTGCCAGGGCAGCCCTCCCAGGTGGCTTACATTTTACAAAGCACTTTTAACATGGAAAATCCCATTTAATCCTCTCCCTAAGGACACCCAAGGCCAGGGGTGCTTATTCCCATTTTGTGGATTAGGAGACAGGGGCTCCCAGAAGCTGAGTGACGAAGACCAAGGTCACACAGGTCTAGTAAGTGGTGTTGCCCAAATATGGCCACGACGTGGATTCCCATCCCAGCTCTCGGCCACCCTGCAGCGTGGCTCTCACACCCCAACCTCGTGCCACCCAGAACAATCCCATGAGCCAGGAATAATAAAACCCATTTTGCTGATGGGAAACTAAGACTCAGAGAGTCTAAGTAACCTGCCTTAACTCACACAGCAAAGCACATGGCAGAGCCAGGACTTTTCCCAGATCTACCCCCAATCCCAGGGCTCTCTCCCTGCCCCGTAGATCCTACATCTTCTTACATCAGCTTGTCCTTCCTTCCTCCGAGCCCTCTCTGCACCCAGACCCGGGCTCTCTTTGCATTCAATCACTCCCATGAACACTAAAAAAAAAAAGATAGATGGCAATAAGAATTGTGTTCAACTATTTTACTTAAGTCATAATCATTCCTAATCTAAATTTGTAGGAATGTATTACACAGTCTAATCATTCACATATATTGTACTGCAGTCTCAATTTAGTGAAAAGTAAAAGCCATTCAGAAGGCAGAAATACATTCAATGAACCTCTCTCAGATTACAGTCCTTCAGTTGATAAAGCACAGCCGGGTTTTTTTGACTCAGGGGTTGGTGCTGTCTGCTCTGGTTTGGGTGCATTTCCAGAAGCTCCGTCACGTACAGTTAAAGGCTGAGGGAGCCCAGAGCAAGGTGAAGACGCTCCAGGCTGCGGGGTCAGGGCAAGGAAAGGGCTGTGGGTTTGGACTCGCTGCCCCGATGGCCCAGACACCCTGGCTGGGGTGTGCTAACCCCTCAGCCTCACTGCCCCACCCCACCACTGTCCCTCCAGCTCTGCTCCAGTCCGGACTAAATGTGCCTTCACCTGAGCAGAACATGCTCTTTCTGACCGCCGGGCCTTTGCACGTGCCATTTCCTGAGCTGGGAACACTCTGTAGGCCCATCTTATCTGCCTGTCTCCCATTTGTCCCTTGGGTTTCAGCTTAGATGTCATGTCCTCTGTGAACCTTCTCCAAGAACCACCGTAGCCGGCGGTGACTCTCCTGCACATCGTCAAGGTGCCAGGCTCCTCTCATCAGAGCAGCGGCCACTCTCTATTTGGCCGCTCTCTGGCTGTCTCTCCCACTGTACTACCAGCTCCTTCATGGCAGGGACTCTGTCTTGTCCCTAAGCCTAGTCCTGGTAGGTGCTCAGTGAATATTCATGGGGTGGATCAACAGCCCTGAGCATCTGCACACTGCTTCGCCCTCCTCCGACACTTTCAGAGACCTGGCCACACGCCTGCCCCCAGACTTCCCTGTGAGCGCGGCCGGGTGTCCTCCTTGTCTGACCGAGGACCGCAATGAGCCCCCAGCAGGTCGGTGGCCAAGTGATGTGAAAGCCGGGCCTGACCACTGGCTCCGAGCCTCCCCGTGCACTGCCTTGTGATCGTTGCCTGTCAAGACAGGGAAAGGGCAGCGGCCAAGTCCGCACGGCCCAGAAAAGGTGGGAAGGCTAGATGTGGCATCATAAAAATTGACTTTGAGGCCAAAAGACCCGAGTTCAACTCCCACCTCTGCTTCATCTGTCGTGTGACTCTGAACAAGTCGTCTGATTAATCTCTGAGCCTCTACTGTCAGGTTTATAAAGAGGAATGACAATACCTGCTACCTGTCTCAAAGGGTTGTAGAAAGATCGAATGACAAGCAAAGGGTGAGGAGGGTTACATATTTCAAGGTGGCAGTGCCCGTGTGAGCATAGAAGCCACAAGACACCCCCCAACTCATGTACAACAAGCGGGGCTCAGCCGGACAACCTTGTACTTGATCGTGAATCTCCAGCTCCAGTCAGGTTACCTAGTTGCCCAGTTACTCCATAAAGATTCAGACCAGGGAGGTGGCAGCGCTCAGCAATGTGAGTCTTACTGATTTGGGCTCTGAGTCCCTCACGAACTGGGACACGTGGACGGGGGCCCCTCTGGTTCAAGACCCTCAGGTGCCTCTTCCAAGCCAAGCATCTTGCTGTGTTTTCCCAAACATGCACTGTCACCTGAGCTCATCCCTTACTTCCCATCATTGAAATGCGGCCCCATCGGGCAGGGATCCTGGGGCTGAAAGATGCTCTCCGACAGAGAGTTTGTTTTTAAAGAGAGGAAGTAAAGAATAATGTTCCTGTTCCAAGCTGCTGAGGGAATTGAGAAGGCAGACGGCCATTACTCAGGCTGGAGTCTTGCCAGGCCTTATGATATCATATTTATTTGCCAAGAAAAACACCTCCCTCACATCTCTCAGACAGTGAGGGGCAGCTAAGGCCCAACCAGCAGGGTTTGGGCGGAAGGCTGAAGACACACAGACCTCATGGCCTCATGATAACGGCAGCCATTTCATTAATAAAGTACTGTTGGGCTTCCCTGGTGGCGCAGTGGTTGAGAATCTGCCTGCTAATGCAGGGGACACGGGTTCGAGCCCTGGTCTGGGAAGATCCCACATGCCACGGAGCAGCTGGGCCCGTGAGCCACAGCTGCTGAGCCTGCGCGTCTGGAGCCTGTGCCCCGCAACGGGAGGGGCCGCGATAGTGAAAGGCCCGCGCACCGCGATGAAGAGTGGCCCCCACTTGCCGCAACTAGAGAAAGCCCTCGCACGAACCGAAGACCCAGCACAGCCAAAAATAAATAAATAAAATTTAAAAAAAAAATAAAATAAAATAAAGTACTGTTTAGCTGGATGGACCCCCCAGAGTGTGCCAAGCATTGCGGACAGGTGAACAGACGGGCATGAAGGACTAAGGCCCAGATCCCTTCCTTCCCTCGAGCCCTTTTTGCCATTTGGCGTGAAGGTGGAAAATCAAGCAGTTTCCTACCCAGTCCTCTGCTTCTAAACACTGTTAAGAAAAATGGGACAGATGAACCTATTTGCAAAGTAGAAATAGAGACACAGAGGTAGAGGACAAACATGTGGACACCAGGGGAGGAAAGGGGGGGGTGGTGGGATGAATTGGGAGATTGGGATTGACATATATACACTATTGATACTATGTATAAAATAGATAACTAATGAGAACCTACTGTATAGCGCAGGGAACCCTACTCAGTGCTGTGTGGTGACCCAAATGGGAAGGAAATCCAAAAAGAAGGGGATATTTGTATACGTATAGCTGATTCACTTTGCTGTACAGTATAAACTAACACAACATTGTAAAGCAACTATACTCCAATAAAAAAAAATAATAAATTGCAGAAAAAAAGTAAAAAAAAAAAACAACAACGAAATAAACCAAGGGATAAAAGCACATCCTGTGGATAAAGGTCCACAGACTGTATTGGTAAAGGTTCATTCCTTTATGACACACTCCCAAGACCCACACAAATGAGTCCAGAGTTGTCTGATAGCTGACGTATTGAGTTCAGTGGCCGTTACTGGGGTCTGGCCCTGTTGGTTGTGAGACGCTTGTGGGATAGACATCTGACCTGCAGCTGTAACGAAGTCATGATGAGGAAGCTCTTCCCAGATCTTAACGAAACCCCTCCTGCATCAGCTTCCGTCCAGTGGGAGGGAAGGAGGGGAGCTGGTAGGACCGAATCTGTTATTCTGAGCACCTGTTACTGGAGGAGAGTTGAGCCCATGTGGACTATTTGGAAGAGCCACCTTTGCTGTGCTGTATTCTGCTACTTGGACGGCAAGACTGTGCCAAGCCCGCGACGGGGGCCAAGCCAGAGAAACATGTACAAAATGGGTTTTCAGGCCCCAGGGGACCGTGTAATGGGAAGGGAGGAAGTGGGTCATCTGAGAGCCCAGCAGCGTGAGCTTTGACAAGCTCCAGGGTCAGCAGGTAAGGGAGAACATCAGCAGGAGTTGGCCGGACCACGTAGACCTATTGTACAGGATCTAGATCTGGGCAGCAAACGGGTGGGAACCCCAGTGCCTGGGCTCTGGACCACAGGCTGGATACTCTCTCCCTAGCAGCCAGACCGTGCTCCCAGGGTCCATGTGTATTATTTATTTGCCTCTCTTGAACACACAGCCCATGCCTGCAAGCGTGCACCGGGCGCCCTGACCCCCGCCAACCTGCGGTTCTCGAATTTCTCTCACAAGGACGGCTTGGTGGCAGTTACACCATCTCATTTTCCTGGAGGTCCTGAGGCGCGGCCACCAGTCTGCGCACGCTAAATGTCAGCTACGTTAAACTAACACATTCACATCATTGAAAAACCCTATTCACGCATAATAAACATGGGGATAGATGCCACAGAGGAAATAATAGCGTATTGATTAAAACGATGGCCTGTAATGCCCTCTGAAAGGCTGGCACTCACCAGCAGCTTCCCCAGCGGCCCGATCACAGGCAGCCTCGCCCCCGGGCAGCCGCTGGCTGCCACTCCCCAGACGGAGCAGGTGGGCATTTCCGGGGGCCTCCCCGTGAGGAGCCCTCTCTGCCGGCCAGCCACTGAGCTCAGTGACTGATCCCGTTGTATCCCCATAGCAGCTCCTCGAGTGGGTGGTATCGTTATTTTCGTCTTACAAAGAAGGAAGGCGAGAAGTTAAACGTCTTGCCCGGGGTTGTGCAATTAATAAATGGCGGGGCTGGGATTAGAAGCTGGGTCTGCCTAAGTCCATAGCACATCCTATCCACATTAATCTAGCCTCCTTTGTGTATTGGTTTTATATCTAAGTATGTAGATACGTAGACGGGAGTGAGAGAGAAGCGCCTTGTGTTAGGCCGTACATTAGGCGCTGGGGGTCTGGACGAGATTGTTATCGCTGACTTGGCGGTGTAGGTGGCACGGCGGCCTGTGAGCAGCTCCACCTTAGCTGTGATCCCAGCCATCCTGGGCTGGCAGGAAGGCCGGCAGTTTGGCAAACCTGGAGGTCTCAGAATCTCAGAAATGGAAAATCTCATTTTAGAAAGGTAACTCGTTGCCCTAGAGCGGCTGGCAAGCCGAGAGCAAGGGCGTATTTTCCCTGGTAACCACAAAACCCCCCAGCGCCGAAGGAGTCCACAGCCAGCTGAGGACAGCAGGAGGGTCTGTGACCACAGGTCGGTGGGTCGGATGGAGGAGGCTCCCGCCGGGAGGGCACGGGAGGCGCGGGGAGCAGGCCAAAGGTGTCAGGGTTATTTTCCATGATGACGAGTAGCTGGTGTTGGGCAGCGGGGATGGGGGTGTCTGGAGGCCAAGAACGGACAGCAGTACACCCCCACCCCCCGTCAGGAACCAGAAGCTCTTCTCTGTGCTGTCATTTACTGATTGTGTGACTTTGGGCAAGTCACTGACACTGTCTGATCCTCAGACCAGGAATAGGAATAATCCTACTTCTTTGTCAATGTTGTAAGGACTTAGTAGGGTAATGAGTGTGACTGCAAGAGGTGCTGACCTGTCGTGCGGTCAGCTCTCGATGGACCTGAGTGCAGAAGGGGTGCTCAGTCCTCATGGGACCCAGGCCTGCGGAGACCCCAGAGACCTCTGCATTCAGCTTCCCCCTTCCCCACCTGACCCGGCGCTGAGGGTGTCCGCCTGTCCCTGCAGAGCAGCTGGATTTGGAAGGTAAATGCACAGAGTTTGCGTCTGCCGAGATCATTGCTTTGCAGTGTTTTGCTTTCTTCTGCTGTAGCGGAGGATTTCCACTAAACCCTTCAACTGGGTCTGGATTATTGCTTCCGGCAGCATCAGGGGAGCGCGTTCTGATACCAGCTCACACAGGCAAAACACGGAAAGCAGAAACACAAACCGGGGCTTAGGGAGGCTGGTGAAGGCGGCCACGGGGGCCGCTGGCAGCACTCGGCAGCCTCGCAAACAGGCATCCTCAGAGCGGGCAGTCGCCGGGGAGGAAACCTCGTGTGACCCGAGCAGGGAGGTCCCTGCGAGTTCACCCCCTGGTTGGAGAGATGAGAAACCTGAAGTTCAGGGAGCTTCAGTGATTTGGTCAAGGTCAGACGAAAGTAAGGCCAGACGAAACTCACAGGCAGACCAGGACCAAATAAAGGGGAGAAGTCTGGCTTTGGAATCAGACAGACTTGGGTTACAACCCTTCTGCCCCTTAGCTGTGTGACCTTAGGCAGTTTGCTGAGTCCCGAGAATCTGCATCCCCATTTGTGCAATGAGACTATGAACACCTACCTCATAGGACCAGGGGGCCACAGGCCAGGTCTGGTCTAGCATAGGCGCTCAGTAAGTGGGAGCCCTTTTCCAGCACCCTCTCCCCTCTCCCCTCTCCCCTGGGGTGTCTCTGCCTCATCAGGACACCAGCAGCTCTCCGTGTGAGATGCTAAGTGTGTTACTCTGGTCCTGAGGCCCAATCCTGGCTCAAGAGGAGACTCCTGGGTTAGGCCCTGGCCAGGAGTAGGGCAGAGGTTCCCCCAGACCAGAAGAGCCCAGGGCTTGTTCTTCCTTCCTGGACTCAGAGAGGAGACCAGGTGGTGCTGTCCCAGCCAGCCCCTCCCTACAGGAGGCTCACGGGAGGGCAGTGCATGAATCCCAGGAACCGTGTAGGGCTTTGCCTGGGCCAGTTGGAGACCCTCCATGGCAGGAGGAAAGGAGAGTCCAGGCTACATCCTCCACACTCACAGTGCTCCACAGTGAGCCTCAAGCCAGCTTCCCAGATTTCCCTCAGACCCGCCTCCCTGCCACACTCAGGGCTGCCTCTTGCCCCTCCCTACCCTGACCCTGACCCTTCGCCCAAGCCGTTCCTCCTGCCTGGAATGCTCTTCCCTCCTGTACGGACCAGTCCCCATCATCCTCTATGGCCCGGTTCTAGCCCCAGCTCCTCCACGAAGACCTCCCTGGCCAGGCCAACCACCATGGCTGTTTGCTACCCTTTTTGGGTGCCCCTGTGTCCCCAACTATGGGGGCCTCGGGTGAGCTGACATGGAGTCTGGTGCATCTGTATACTTTCAGCTTTTGTTCAGTGTCCAGCCCATTCAGCAAGTATGTGTTAATCTCTTATCATAGACCAGTCACAGTGACAAGAGTCAGGTATGAAAAGGTGACGTGGCCCCCGTTTTCAAGGACCTTACCGTCCAAGGAGACAGGCAGACACGTGAGCAGATACCTGTAACACAGTGACAAAGGAAGGGCACCGGGAGCCGAGAGGGTGTTACCACTGCTGGTAACCTGCGGGCATTGTCCAGATCCAGGTGCAAATCCAGATGTGGAGAAAGACACAAATGCCATCGTGCTCAGGGAGCTTCTGCCCAGGACTGAAGTCGCCTGGGCCCCCTGTGACATGGCCCGTTCCCTCTGTTCCTCGTCCCTCATGCTCTGTCTCTCTAGCCCACCTCTCCCACTGGCTCCCTGCTTCATCCCAAGCCCCATCCCGTTCATGAGAGAAGTTACTGTTTCAGTGAGAGCACAGGTCCTGGGAACTCGGAGCACCCTGATGAGGAAGGCCCAGTAGAAACCTAGTAAGTAAATCAGAAAGATGAACGTTCAGACAACAAGCAGGAGGGTTTGGGGAGGGAGGAGCTGCAGCCCGGGGTACCTGGGGAAGTCATAATTGACAGAGCAGCCTCAATTCTCCCAGCCCCGGATGGAATCTTAGAAATTGGATTTTATACTCACCTGTGTTCAGGAACTAACTACCCTCCCAAATGATCAATTCCAAGAGCTCTTGGGGGAATCCGCTGGGGGCCACATTGCCGTCAACTGTTTTCATCTCATCCTCAGGGCCACGGTGGCTGGCAGGAAGGAAGGCCCTGCAGAGGCCTGGTGAGCTCTGGCACTGAGACCTCCGCTGGTGACCGAATCACGGTGACTGTGCTAGGGGACAAGCACCGGCTTTGGGTTTGATCCAGATCTGGGTCCCCTGCCCTCTGTCTGTGTGGCCCCAGATAATGATGCCCCTTTGCCAATCCTCAGTGTTATCCGAGTTAATGGAGATAAATTGCACGAAAGGAACGCAAGGGTAGAAACGTGCTGGTGGACGTGGCTGTCCCTTTCCTTCTCAGGGTCAGAAGTCCAGACCCACTGGGATACGAGAGGTTGGAACTTTCACAACTTCTAAAGCGTGGGCCTGTTTTAGAGACAGAAGAAGCAGGGCATGTGCGGTCCGAGGTACAGAAGGCTGCAGGGCAGGAACAGTTTGTCACTGAATGCAGAGAACCCTCCCCGTGGGGGGCGGCGGATTCTGGGCCACAGGAGCATCGTTACAGCCCCTCCCCCAGGGCCTGAGAGCAGCAGACACATGTGCACACGTGCTCACTCACACACCCGCACGCTCTCACACATGCGAGACACTCACTGTTCACTGCGTGTCCACCCCACAGGGACACGCACGCCCATCTTCCCAGCCATCCTCCCCTCACGGAGGTGCACATACACGCTCCCCCGTGTGAGATGCCCAGGTGGAGGTCACACCAAGGTCAGATCACCGTCTTTCCTTTCCTAGACGTGTGAAGCAAGGATTCCTCCGGGGAACTCCCATTTTGCCCTCCTCCTTCCTCTCGAGATGCTGAGGAAGGAGTAGTGAGTGAAAACAGGGCCCTGAATGTGCAGAGAGTCCAGGGGGCCCTTCCTGGGCTGCTAGCATCCCAGGCCCCAAACTCCCAAGGGTTGTTCCTCTTGCAGAAGAGAAAGACCGTCTGCTCAGCTTCTGAGTAGTCAGTTGGAAACGTGATTGGCCTTGTTCTGTGTGGCCCTGGGGGCAGATGTGGGATGAATGAATCACAGTTGTAGGGCAGTGGAGGACATTTAAGCTAAATATAAAGGAACTTTAAAATTATTTTAGTTTTCCAAAAATGAAAAGCACAGCCTTGCAAAGTAATGAGCTGCCTGTCACCAAAAGGATCCAAGGGGAAACCATGGGACTACTTCTCAGAGATGCTATAGAGGGGTTCCTGCACCTGCTGTGAGGGTGCAGCTGAGTGACCTCAAAGGCAAGGAGTCATCACTCAGCATCTTGCCCAGCTACTCTCCCTGAAGGCAAGGATGAAGCCTAGAACAGAAGAAGGACGGCCAGTTTCTAGGATGCTGGGCTCCAGTAAGACCCTCCCCCACCCTGGGTATTGGACCCTCACTGATCAACAGGTGGCCCAGACCTTCTTCTTCCATGGATTCTGCCCCCTGTCCCCTGCCATCGACCTGAGTGCAGAAGTCCAGAGACTGAATCTGTTCCAGGTGATGAAATTTTGACATTTTGATGAATTTAGACCCAAACTCACTCAGCTTATCGATCCTAGAGAAAATGTTCATCCTCTAAAGACCACCCAACTGCGTACTTAATCCATGGGCCACACACCAGCTCGATAGAAAATGCTGCCAAGACAAACATGTTGTGAAATCTTTATGGAAAGGGGGCGTTATGACATTCAGGTCCGCTCTTCCCTCCAGCCGGTAGGACCTCCCTGACACGTGGGGAAGAGTCCACAGAGGCTGAGGGGCGGTTAGAGGGAGTCACGGATTCTGAGCCCACTTGGCTGCTGGCTGCTGACAGCTGTAGGACTGGTAACTAGCATTGACCTGCCCTGGGCCTCAGTTTTCTCCTCTGAGAAATGGGAGACTAACAGAGCCCTCACCAGTTCTGTGTGGAGTAAACGACCTAACTGTGTGTCGCGGCGCCCAGCACAGGGAGCAGCTCGCTAAACCTGGTGGCTTGTCCCTCGGTTTACGTTCCAGCTCAGAAAACCTCATCTGTGGCTCAGAAGTCTCTGGCACCTCAGCTGATTAAAAAGGCCCCAGAAACAAAGCAAGAGGGAAGAGAGGAAGCAAACTGACAAGCACGCGTGTGCGTGTGCGTGTGCGCCCACATTCAGACCAGCGGCCACTCCGGCCCCAGCCTCATGCAGGACCAGGTGTGGTGCCTGACACACACCCTGCCGGCGTGAGGTCAGCTCTACGGACAGCATTTTGTAGATGGTGTTGCTGAGGCCCAGTGACTTGTCCAAGTGATGTAACACTTCCTACCACTAAGTGATGTGTCTGAAACAGAAGCTCGGGAGGGCAAAGCATTGCCTGTCCGTTCAGCACAACATCCACAGCAAGCAAAACCGACTCAGAGTGAACGCTCAACAAATGTGGAAGGAATGAATGAGTGAATGAATGGTGGATAGAAAAAAGAATCAAAGATGAAATTCTGAGCGACTTGAAACTTAACCACGTAAGTCTGACCTCCATGTAAGGCTGATTCGGGCACATTTCTGAAAAAGGAAGGGCCAGTGAAGGAAGCAGATGCACAGAGTCCTGTTCTCAAACCACCAAATAAACTCTCAGACCTAAGACCTCCCCTTGGCCCCCAAGACATAAGGGTAGATAGTCCCAACCATTTAAGTCACTCATCATATGTGTTTACTGAGTGCCTACTATGTGCCAAGCTCTGTGCTAGGTAGTAGATTTGCAAGGATCAATGGAGATGGTCCCCGCCTACAGTCAACACAGGTGATGCAAAAGATAATAAACCATCATTGCTTCCACAGAAGTCTCATAAGTACAGTACTTGCAAGGTAGAGGGGTGTCCAGAGGAAGGGGTGCCCAGCTGCATGAATGGGTGAGAGAGGGCCACATGGAGAGGGAGTTTTCTGTGGGTGGGGTGGGAGGTCTTGAACTATAAGTGGGACGGGATGGATGTTTGCAGGGAGTGCAGGAATCCCTAGTGGAAGGAACAGCGAGGTCCAAGGCACAGAACTAGTCATCACAACTAGCCCTGTGGTGGGGGAGAGGACAGGTCGGGAAGCAAGACTGGGGAGGGACGCAGGCGTGAACATCCCCGCCGTGCAGGACTGAATGATGCAGCCCTGCCCCTGGTGGCTCTGGGCTGATCCCTCCCCTCCTCTGAGCCTTGGTTTCCTCCTCCACACGAGGTTGAAGGGGGTGATTTCTAAGTTCCCTTCCGGTTCTAACATTCTGTGACATTTCTGACTAATGCACAAGATCAAATATGTACACAAGACCAAAGGCATAAGAAAATACACAGAGAAACGTGGGTTAATCTAGTGCAAACAGAGTAAGACCTGAATAGCATGGCTACGCTGGCAACTCCTGTTATACCTGTGGAGTCCTCCCCCAGGTGTACATCCTAGTTCCCAGAACCCCGTGGTCCCTCCCCAGCCCTCAAGGAAGGGGAGGTTCCCACTTGTCCCCTGGGAAGTCTCACCCATGTGAGCCAAATGCCCCCAGTTGGTGGTACAGAAAGAAGCGATCAGGAGGGCCTCCCCCTCTTCGTGTTTGGCCAGGGGCAGGTGCTGAAAGTACACCTCGGCCCACAGGGCTCCTGACACTGAGAAAAAAATGCTTTGGTCGAGAGTAGTAGAAACCTTTCATAGCCCTCAGTTCCCTAGAGTCAGCACCATTTCTAAGCTACAGTCTCCAAGGAAGGGGAGGTCTTCAGACTCAACAAATCCTAAAGCCAGAGGGCTCTTAGGGATCCCTTTGGTGAGAGGTTATTAGTTTGGATGGGAAAGCACCAGCACCTTGGACAATACACGAAAGCCACAGTTCTCTCCCCAGAAAAAATGCCTGCTTACACCTCCAGAAGAGTGTAAGAGCCCCTGATGGAGGTCCCCTTGAGGTCCTCAGACACCAGGTTAAGTCTCCTATCCTAGTTCAAACTCCCTATTGTGCAAATGAGAAAATTGAGGCCCAGAAAGAGTAGGTGACCCACCCAAGATCACCCAGCTAATTAGAGCAAAGCCAGATCCCCAGGAAAACTGGGCCAGCATCTGCCCCAAGCAGAGAGGCTCCCAGCAGGGCACAGCATCGCTGGCCCCTGACCTGGAGCTGGGCCCCTAGCAGAGGCCATGGCTCAACTCCGGCAGGCAGCCGAGGAGAGGGGACCCCCAGGCTTCCCGGCGGGCAGGTGCTCTCCTCTGGGTACTGGCCGGTCCCCAGAGCTTTCAGCTTCAGCTGCCTCTCTGTCTGTGGTCTTCCCTGTGGCCCCAGCCAGGAGAAGGGACTTGGGCCACGGCTCCCTGACTCAGCACCCTCCAAGGATCCGGCAGGCTCCATTTCGCTCTGCGCACAGAATGCTCCTTAGGCAAAACCGGGAGAACTGCATCTCCTTGCTGGCATTTGCAGAGCTAGCTGCCCACATCCCCCCATAGTGTGAGCAGGAGACCTGGGCTTGTGAGTGCTAAAATGCTATGGGGTGGGGGTAAGGTGGGGGGCGGGGACAAGATTTGATAGAACTCAGGCTGTGAAGTCAGACAGACCCAGATTCAAATCCTGGCTCAGCCACTTCATAGATGAGCTGACATCTGGCAAGTTATTTAACCTCTCCAAGCCTCAGCATTCTCATCTGTACAATAGGCTCACCATGGTACCTCTTCAGAGGACTGGTGTAAGAATTAAAGGAGATTATTTATATAAAGTACTTAGCACCATGCCTGGTAAAACATTCTTGCTGCTTTTGTCACACTTCCCAAGGGGTCCCCAGTGTTGTAGAGCCTCACCTTCAGAATCTCACACCCAGCTACTGGCTGACACCCTGGTAACAAGGGTAGGGAGAAATCCCCCTTCCCGCTCTTCCAAGTATTTGCTAAAGAGTGCAGCAGGAGGCCTCCACAGAAGGCTGGGAAGAACTTGCCACCCATTGAGAGGTCGTGAGTTTGCACCCACCCTTGGAGATTTCAAAGCGAGTCAGTCCTGACCTTTCCGGAACGGTCAAATGGCGGTTCTGCCAGGTGGCGAGAGAGTGAACACATGGTCTCCCATGGCCCTCTGCCATGTGTTTCTCTGCCTGGACCCGGCAGCTTCGGCTCAATGGTCAGCGGACACAGGATGAGGCCTGGAGGCGTGGTGACTCACCTGGAATGAATCGGAAACCGCAGGCGGAGGCCCTCAGTCACATCTGTGAAAGGCCTGGAAGCCAGAAACGGGGTAGACAGCCCTCTCCTCAAATGTTAAGTCTCAGCCGGTGAGAGCTGGTGGCCCTGTTCTCGGGAAGGAGAGTGCGCGGGGGAAGAGCCCTGATGGCCCCTCTGCCGATCGCCCCGGTGTGAATCCTCCCACCGTGGCCGATTTGAGGCTGCCTATGAGGCATCACGGAACACAGCTGTCAGTGAAAAAACTGTTGCCTGCCATACCAGTAAACAAAGGATGTTGCAGCCGTCAAGCCATCACATTACAGCTGCCCCTACCGTGAGCCCTGAGGGAACTCAGGATGGAAACAGGATGCCCACCATCTAGCAGTCAACCACGGCAGTGATCCCCGACGGCGCGGCCTGGGCATACTCAGGATGAGACAGCACAGGATATGGGCCTCACAGAGCTGAGGTGCACATCAAAGGAATGAGCCCAGACTTTTGCATCTTCCCATATAGAGAAAAGCAGAAAAGTACTAAATTCCTTAACTTGAGATGTCTGGTTTCCTTTAATTTACTGTAATCTCTTGATGTTCAGGCTACCTGGTCTTTTTTGCAAAAACTCCTGTGTATACTGGGTCCCTACCGGCCTCTTCCGAGCAGCCTCTCAGAGCTATCTGAGGGGCTGCGTCCCAGGTTTAAATCTTCAGTTTCGTCTGCCAAATAAAACGGAATTCTCAACTTTTCTGTTGTGAATTTTTTTTTTCAGTCATCGCAGTAATGGGAAGAGATACCCACGTCGTCCCTCCCAAGCTGGTGCTAGGTCCCCACTCCACCGGCTGAATGCAGCCTATATCCCAGGCCCACAGGACAGGCCAGGGGACTAGGGTTCTGGGCTCCAGTCCCACCTGAGTCCTTGTGAAGAACAGGCCCTGGGCAGCTTGCCCTGAGACCAGTTCTTCCTTCTACTGAGTTGCCACCTGCCTCCCTGTAATCTGCACCCCCGTCCGACCTCTTGCCAAAGCCCTGCGGTCAGTCTCCTCTCTGCTACCTGCCCGACCCCGACCCTCACCTGTGCCTCTTTCGGCCAGGCTTCCTGTCCCTTGCTGGCCTGGCATCATCCTCCAGGCGCTCCCAGCTTTGTCCGTGTGCCCCTTAAAGGAGGGCTTACAGAGCTGCGTGCCACCTTCCCTGTGCTCTGAGCAGTGCCAGGTGGAAACTTCCATCCTCTGCTTGAACTGGATGTGTCATGAGAGGCTTTTTATCTGGGTCTGTCTGAATATTTGTCCTGACTCCTGACTAGTTTCAAAGACCCCCGAGAGCGGGTCTTAACCTTCTTTCCCTGCCCAGCTCCTGGTATTCACCCTGCACTCACGCCGCAGTTACTCACAGCTGCTGGCGAGGTTGGCAATGACCCTCTTCAGGCCTTTTGCTCTTCTGATTCTGCACAGCACCAGCCTGGGACCTACACTGCCATGCCAGCCAGGGGTGGCAGCCCCATCAGGTCCACCACGACCCAGGGAGCTGGACACAGCCGCCCCCGAGCTGCTATGGGCATCATCTTTACAACAGTTTGGGAGCCTTGATTCAAACTACAGAACCAGAGCCCTCCAGCAAACCTCCTGCCTAGAAAATTTTATTCTTTTTTTTTAAATATTTATTTGTTTATTTGGCTGCAGCAGGTCTTGGTTGCGGCACGTGGGACCTTCATTACAGCACGCAGGCTTCTCTCTAGTTATGGCACATGGACTCTAGAGTGCGCGGGCTGAGTTGCCCCGTGGCGCGTGGGATCTCAGTTCCCCAGCCAGGGATCAAACCCACGTCCCCTGGGCTGGAAGGAGACTTTTAACCACTGGACCACCAGGGAAGTCCCTAGAGAATGTTATCCTTGTCTTGACTTGTAGCACACCCCTGCTCTTTTTTTTTTTTTTGGACCACGCCACGCAGCATGTGGGATTTTAGTCCCCCGACCAGGGATCGAACCTGTGCCCCCTGCATTGGAAGCACAGAGTCTTAGCCACTGGACCGCCAGGGAAGTCCACCCCTGCTCTTTATAACAGTATATTATGTTGCTGTTCTAACTAATTCTCATGTATGGGGCACTTACAAGGCACCCAGCCTTGGTTGCGTGCCTTTGGATAGGTAATAGGGACACACCTCTCCTCACCTCCCAGCGCTCTGCGTCAGTCTCCACTCCTCATCACAGACCAGGAGGTCTGCATTTCACAGATCAAGGAAACAATGAAGGTGGACCCTCAGATCAAGAGCCAAGAGACAGTGGAAGGTTCCACCCTACTGTGTGACAAGTCCCACGGACCGTGGGGTCAGTGGTCCAAGCTTCCTGGGCTGGCTTCCCTTGGTCTCAGGAGCAGGGAGAGGACCTGGCCGTCCCGTCCAAAGCCTGGAAGCCAGGTCAGCTCAGGACCTCCTGCTCACCAGGCCCCTGGGTTTAAAGGCCCCTCTGTGTCTTAGACTAGCCTACCTCACTGTGCCCTCCAGCCAGAGAACCTTCTCCAGATTAACCAGAGGGATAAATGCTCCTGCAGGTCAGATCTGAGCCACCAGCCTCCTTCCCAAGGCTATGATGTCCTCTGTGGACTGGCCGGGGCCCGAGTCAAGGTCCCTGGTGGTTTCTTATGGGCAACAGGTCACACCTGTTGGGATCATGGATCCCTCCGCCCACGTGCACTGAAACCTCTGAGCTCCACTGCCCCCAAACAGAGGAGGAGTGGTCCGGGCCTTTCCTGGTACCACCCATGCCTGCTCCCAGAAGTAGTAAACAGCCCACGGGTGACCCAACCAGCAGGTGGTGAATAAATACCATTTTCTCTTCAGGGGAGAATCGTTTAGGTGTCAGCTGGAGTCTGGAATTCCCTCCCATTCTCCCACCGTGATATGCAAGCATGTGCCTTCCTCTGCCTCTCTCACAGCATCTCAGCAACCTCGTCCTCTGCCCTGGCAGGGTTGCCAAGTTGATAGCCCCGAATGGGGTCACCTCTCCGGGGCCCGGCTACTGATGTGTGCAGAGCTCTCGCAGCCCCTGGCACGCCTATGAGCATTCAGCCTCCTGCCGGGCTGGCCTCGTGGTAAATAAACTTTCATGTTCTTACTAAGTGATGGCTGGTGGTTCAGAATCGCTACCCTGGAACTGTTTGAGGTTGATTCCTTAATCAAAGCTCTCAGGCTCTCCTCCACCCCCTCACCGCTGAAAGGTTATCATTAAAGAGAAGAAAGGCGCTTTGATTTCTGTTGCTGGGCTGCCAGCTTGGATCTGGGGCGCTGGGGGGAGGTGGGGAGGCTTGGTTTTACCCCAAGCCTTGTGTGCAAATCTTAGCTCTGCCAGCACCAGCTGGGTGACTTGGGGCAAGTCGCAGAGCCTCTCTGCTCCTCTGTACCCTCCTCTGGGGCTGTCTCAGGGATGGTGAGGTTCAAGGAGACCTTGTGTGTGACGGGTGCTGCTAAGCCTGCCAAGCCCTGTAAGTGTGTTCGTCCTGATACCCAGTCACAGCCATCTTCTCAGACCCATGTTCAAGTCCCTTAGGGGCAAGGGGCTTCCATGGAGCTTTCTGGAAATAGTGGACCTTCCATAAGGCACCTTGGACAAGCACAGGGGATTAGAAGCAGCCCGTGGCATTCCCCCTAACCCACTCCCAGAGGTATCCCCCAGAAGGAGCTCAGCCGGTGCACCCGCCTCCCTCTGCCTTCCTCGCCTCCCCCTCTCCTGTTCACATCTGTGCTTTTTGACGGCAAGAGAAACACGGGGCTAGGGCCTCCACGTAGCTAGATAAATAATTACTAAATAAATAAATAAATAAAAATAAACAAAGAAAGCCTCCAAGGAGCTTGAATTGCTGCCGTGCTGAGAGGTAACTGGCAGATTCGATTTAATTATAAGATACAGAGTTGTAATGGGGCGTGTGGAGCTCAAGGAGGATCGCAGTAAAGGGAGGACGGCAGGGTTCCCTGCCTTCCCCGCCGGCTCCTCTACGAACCCCACCATCCACTTTCCTGCCTTGCCGGGTGGGCGGGAAGCTGGGCACTGCCCTGGGGGACGCGGTCTGGCCAAGCCTGGTCCTCCCCTCCTCGCCAGCCTCACCCGCAAAGCGGCCCAAGTCACGATGCGCTAGTGGACGGCCCTAGGTTGGAAGTGGGGACGGAGGGGCAGAGCCAGGAGGGCTGCACACTCACCCACACTCTCCTCCTCGGCCCCAGGGGAAGGTGTGCAGCTTCCGGATGGACACAGCCCACGCAGCCAGGCACGGCGTGGGGACCGGACTGTGAACAAGGCAGCTGTGACTGTCCTGGCCTGGGGACAATAACGTGCCATCACCTGGCCTCCCTCCTGTCCTGCTTTTCTACCTGGAAAGTGGAGGACGCGCCCTCCAGCTCACTGAGGGCTAGTCTACCCCCTTCCATCCCAAAGGCCCTAAAAGACCCGATGCTCCCCGCACTCCTCGGACACATTTCCCTTCTTTCTGCCCTCTTCCCTTGTGCCAGGTGAGAACTGACGTCTCCCTCCACCACAACCCTGTCCAGCGGGATGTGGGCTTGAGGACAAAGGCTGGCTGTTCCCGCCCGACTCCAGTGAGAAATGCTTTAAATCCAGCCCATGGCCTTTATGGGACCCTCTTGGTTCTTCCTCAGCCTTTATGATTTTATTTGGGCCATAAGTGGGTGACAGGGGGGTTTGTTAGCACAAAACTAAACAGCGGCAGTGCCCCTGCTGTCCCCCACTGCCACTCCCACGCCTCCATGCTTCCCTGCCCTACCCTCACCCCCTGCCTCTCTGGAGGCCACCCTTCCTTCTCCAGGCCTGGACTCACCAGGGACCTGGTTCCCACGAAGGCTTCTCAGAGCCCCCCGACCACCTGGCAGTTCTGACCTAATTGGCCAGCACCCTCTGGACACACGTGGTCCCCTTCCTCCCACTGGGGTCTGTGCGGGTCACCTGAGCTGTGTGTGAAGCATCTAGGCTGCATCCTGGCAGAAGGGCACAGCCTGGGCTCTGGGATCAAATGGACCTTGATTTTAATCCTGTCTCCTCCACTTCCCAGGTGTGTGACTTCAGAAAAATTACCTAACTTCCCTGAGCCCCACCTGATCAATGGGGCTACGAACCTGTGTGAATAGCAAACGACAAATCAGTCTTACATTCATAGCCTCTTATTGGGGCTCTGCCTTCTGGCTTTAGATCTGGTATTGAAGAGAAGGGCAGGGGACGGGGTGGAAGCACGTGGATGTGGGGAGACCTTGCAGGCCTCCCACTGCCCTCAGCCTTAGTCATTGGGGACTTTTTTGGTCCTACTAGAAAAAAGATTGGAGAGATGCCCTCTTTCTGCCTGGCCTCCCAGCGTGATTGATGGCCTGTACCAGGCTGAGCATCCCCAGGGGCAGGGCCACAGCTATCAAGCAACAGCCCCACACAGACGTTAGTCACCAACCCCCAACTTTCTCTTAGGAAAAGTCTAAAAGCCTTCCAGGCCTATGGCCTTCAGCAGTCCCCGTTCCTCACAGGCTAAGTAGACTGATGGCAGGCCAGGGGGTGGAGGGGTGGCCTTCATGATCTCATTTCTCTGTCATGCTCCTCCACAGAGCAATTAAGCACTGGGATTAGATATCCTAAATCAGAGATGGCTGAGGTTTTCTTGTACATGTGATAAAACTGCTTCCCATAAAATTTCTCCACCAACGTTATTAAACTTCCCCCAATTCCCTGCACCTCTCACAAAAAGATTATACTAGTAGCGCAAAGAACCTTGTTTATAATCAGTTTTCTTGGCCTCCACATTTACTAGCTTTGACCCTGAGTGAATATTTAATCTTTTGGATTACCAGTTTCCTATTATTAGGAACAATAATAGTACTTACCTTACAGAATTTTTACGATAGAAGATAATGCATGCAAAGTACTCAGCCCAGAGACTAATCAATCGTAAGTAATCAGTAAATGGCAACTTTAATTGCACTGGTGAATTAAGTGAGCTTGGCCCCAGGGCGGGTGATACCAGCCAGTGGAGAGGGGCAAGGCGAGGCTGGGTGCAGCCCCCAGGAGAAGGGCGGGCAGCCAGTGTCCCAATTCCAGGGTGCAGAGGAGTGTGGTAGATTCTGCTGACCCTGGGGGCTGCACTGATGCCCAAGTGGCCCAGAGGAAGGCCACGTCCCGAGTCAGCTGGTGGCCGCGCTGGAACGCTAAGCAATTAATCCGCTGGGAGAAAGACCCCCAGGCAGCATCTGAGGGTAGGAGATGAGCCCAGCCTCGAAGAGAGAGATAAGAAGGATGATAAGAGCCCGGCAAGGTCTCAGAGAACCAGCCTGGGGTCTGAGACTCAGCATTGGTGAGGAGTCGTATCTCACAGAGAAGGGGGACCGGCACGGAAACCACCAGGCATGGATGGAGTCAGGCACACAGGTGCGCCCCAGCTTCACCACTCACAGCTGAGGGACCCTGGCAAACTCCTTACCCATCTAAAATGTCCAGTTCTTTATAAACAAAGACAGGAATAGTAATACCTAGCTTCATAAGGTCTGTGTGAGGGTGAAACGAGATGAGGAAAGTAAATGCCCAGGGCTGTCTTTTTCCTGCCCACGATGTGCAGACTCGGGGCAGTGAGCAGAGATTTGGAGAAGCCGGAGGACTGGGGGCCACATGGGATCCTGCAGGCACATGGGATCTGGGGCCAGGAGCAACACAGACAATCGTGGGCCCCACAGCTGGTGGTGAGGAATTTGCTGATATGCTGCCTGCCTTGGCCGCACTGGGGTAGGGCCATGCCAGGCAGTAAATGGCATGGCTGAGGCAGCTGAGAAGGCGGGGGCTGGCAAAGGGCTGGCCCGATGTTGGTCCTTGCTGTTGCAGAGAGCCGCAAGGTGCTTACCATCAGGGTCCTGAAGGAGCCTTGCGCCCTGCAGGAGGCAGTGAGGATGGGCTGGTGGCCACAAAATTTTTTTGGAATTATCGCCATGATTGCCAACTCTTCCTAAAAGAGGGTCACTTGATGTGAGCTTTTTATGTAATTCATTGTTTTAAAAAATTTAATTTAAGACCACGGGTGTTTCAGATTTCTCTCAGAAGAATTTAATTGGTATGTAATAGCATAGTTAATTAAATACAAATCAATTGTTTAAGAGAACTAATTGATAGTTAACATGAAGGTGAGAAACTTAGCTCTAATATAATTAACTCATTAAATAAGCAATGAAAGAGCAATTATGTCTTTACAACAATGTAAAGTTTATAGTGCTTTAATAAACTTAGCATTAGCAAGCAATGCAATTCAAAAATTATGAAACAGGTATTATTGGTCTATTAAACATTTATTACTTGTCCTAGAGGCCCAGAGCCATGCACTAGTCAGGATTAATAAACCTTAATATCCCACTCTTCAGGACTCTTTCCTGGAGAGGTTGATCGGAAAACTGTGAACTTTGCGTGATTTATGGGCACCCTTATAGCCTGGGATGTGAGTAATTATGCTGAAAACAGGACTAGGCAAACCCGATGCAGAAAGCAGTTTAGCAGAATCATAGTGAGAACTTGCCAAACATGAGACTCCAGCATCCTGCCACCAGGGGGCTCTCACCGGGCAGAATGGCTTGTGATGAACAATCACTTATGAGAGAGGCCATGGGTACAGACACCCAACCAAGGCAAACCCCAGACAAATCTGCAGCCCCCCAGGTCCTTTAGGAGGGCCACCCCACCACCTGAGCTCCTTTTTCCTCCTCCGGACCCCTACAGCAATTATTGCCGTTCATGTAGAAATGACTCCAGCCCTGTCTCATGACGCTTCTTTAACTGAACCATTGCTTGTCTTTGACTCTACCTTTTCACAGGTGTATGCCTTACATAACCAACTGGATCATAATCTCATTGGGAGAGGAAGCTTGTGTTACATATTTTTGTCTTGAGCATCGTGCCTCTCGAGTGTTCGTGGGTTGGATTTTATAGCTGCCGCATTTTGTAAATACTTGCTGGTTATGGAGGGGTGGTAGCTGCACTATAGCAGAGGTTACCTGTATCATCCCACTGCTTTTTACATAATTCATCACATTATGAATTGGTCTACAGACCAAGATATTTGCTCTCCGAGGTCAGTGAAGCTGGTTAAAAATGCATTTCTTCAGATCTGCACTTGCGGTCATGTAATCATCCAGGACCTGTTCACTTGGGGAATCCTTCAAATACAGGAAGTCCAAAATGCACCGTTGTCACGCCTAACCTCATAGGCTTCCTTTGTCAATCACTTCTTTTTTTTTTTTGGCTGCTCTGGGTCATCATTGAGGTGTGTGGGTTTTCTCTAGTTGCAGTGAGCAGGGCTACTCTTCGTTGCGGTGCACGGGCTCTAGGCACGTGGGCTCAGTAGTTGCATCATACAGGCTCTAGAGCGCAGGCTCAGTAGCTGTGGCGCACGGGCTTAGTTGCTCCGCGGCATGTGGGATCTTCCCGGACCAGGGATCGAACCGGTGTCCCCTGCATTGGCAGGCGGGTTCTTAACCACTGCGCCACCAGGGAAGTCCCTGTCAATCACTTCTGACCCAGACCCCTCGCTTCCTGCAATCTTCCCCACTAAAGACCTGTGGTCATCGTTGTCCCCTTCCTCTGCCTGAGCCACTCTGACGCTTAGCCCCATTGTCTCGGTCAAGAACATCTCTCCAAGTCGCCATTTCCTCTCAGTCGCCAGCACCTCTGGTCCTGTGGCCTCGCCTGCGACACCCCCTGGCTTGTCTTCCTGACTCACTTCACTCCTCCAGCCCAGCTGACTTGTCTCTGCCACACTGACCTTCAAAGATGCCACCTAACAGCTCATTATATCACCTTGGACAGGGTATTTCACCTCCCTGAGTCTCCCCTTTCACATCTCTTTAAAAAAAAAAAAAAAAAAAAAGGAGGGGAAGGAAGGGGATTTGATGATCTCTAAACCCCAGTCTGATATTCTGTTTCTGTTTCCTGAACTCTCCCTCATCAGTACTTCATTCGAGGCCCTTTTCATCAAATGCTGTTTCATTGGATTTGCATGGCAGCCATGTGAGAAGGGTTTTACTACCAGTAACCATATTTCGTAGATGAGAAAACTGAAGCCCCGGAGAAGCCCTGGGGACTGCTAAGGGCCGAAGCGCAGCTCCAGCCGGCAGTGGTGGTTTTACAGCACACGTGGCCTCCCCAGCCCCCAGGGCCCCCCTGTGACTGCAGCCAGGTCCAGCTGATGTCTTCTCCACCTGCTCTCTGGGACCATCTGGGGAGCTATTTTCAGCCCCTGCACTGCTCTCCTGTGTCAAGGTGGCGGGGATGTGGAGGCTCTGAATGTCTCTCTGAGAAGCCCAGGGTCCTTTCACCTGCTTTCTCCTCTCAAGCTCTCTTGGGAGAGCAGGAAGAGGGGGCAGATGTCAGCCCATCGCCTCCCGCCAGGAGAGTTGCAATAGTCTCCCGAGTGCGCTCCCTTGTCTGGTCTTACCTTCTCCCAGCCATCATCTGCCCCAGTGCTAATATGGTCTTTATAAGATGCAAGTCTGGCCTTGCTTCTGCTAAGCATTCTGTAGGAAAAGTCCAGACTCCTAGGCAAGGCTCACCAGGTCCTCCAGATCTGGTCCCTGACTCTGTCTCCTGCCTTGTCTCACTTTCTCTTCTCCCGAAATCTTTGCTGTATCCACACCAAACTGCCTGCCCATCATACTCTATTTCTTATTCAGTAGGCTTCTGGGGACATGCTCCATCTAATAGCTTCAGGTGGTAAAGGGTTAGTCCTCAGCAGGCACCCCTGAACCATTGTGACTGGGCAAGTTGGGGACAGAAGGGCCCCCAGATGCACCGAATAGCCTCAGAAATGGTGAGGGATAGCCATAAAAAAGGACAAAATAATGCCATTTGCAGCAACATGGATGGACCTAGAGATTGTCATACTGAGTGTTATCACTTATATGTGGAATCTAAATAAAAGGGTACAAATGAACTTATCTACAAAACAGAAATAGAGTTACAGATGTAGAAAACTAACTTATGGTTATGAGGGGGTAAAGGGAGGGAGGGATAAATTGGGAGATTGGGATGGACACATACACACTACTATATATAAAATAGATAACTAATAAGGACCTACTGTATAACACAGGGAACTCTACTCAATCCTCTGTAATGACCTATATGGGAAAAGAATCTAAAAAAGAGTGGAGGGGGCTTCCCTGGTGGCGCAGTGGTTGAGAATCTGCCTGCCAATGCAGGGGACACGGGTTCAAGCCCTGGTCTGGGAAGATCCCACATGCCGCGGAGCAACTAGGCCCGTGAGCCACAATTACTGAGCCTGCGCGTCTGGAGCCTGTGCTCCACAACAAGAGAGGCCGCGACAGTGAGAGGCCCGTGCACCGCGATGAAGAGTGGCCCCCACTTGCCGCAACTAGAGAAAGCCCTCGCACAGAAACGAAGACCCAACACAGCCATAAATAAATAAATAAATAAATAATTTAAAAAAAAAAAAAAGAGTGGGTATATGTATAACTGATTCACTTTGCTGTACATCTGAAACTAACACAAAATTGTAAATCAACTCTGATAAAAATTAAAAAAAAAAAAAAGAAAGAAAGAAATGGTGAGGGAGAAGGACCTGGTACCTGTCCATTGTCACCAGCTCGATCTGTGGTTACTTCACAGCTCATTTGTTTCTGGCTGGGGCAGTAAGCCAGCACTCTTCTAGCCAATGTCATCCTCACGCTGGCAGCAGGAATGCTCACAGCATCCTGGATTGCCACCAAGACCCATAGCCGCCCTCCCTCCCCGCCCGCCCTCTTTCCCATCATCTCTTGTGCCACCACCCCCATTGTCCCATCTTAGCAGCCCCCCTGGCTGCTCTCCAATCAGTTGGTGCCTCTCACAAGCCTTTTGAATGGTCATGCGATACTGCTCCCTGCATCCCCTGTGACCAAGGGATGGGAGTCAAAGAGTCGTGGCCAATGGAAATAGCCAGGTCCTATAGAAGACCAGCTTCTCCCCTCTTCCTGTCTATGTTAGCTTGCTAGGGCTGCTGTGACAAAGAGCCACAAACTGGGTGGCTTAAACATCAAAAATGTATTGCCTAACAGTTCTGGGGGCTAGAAGTCTACAAAAGATGTTGGCAGAGTTGGTTCCTTCTGAAGGCTGTGAGGAAAGGCTCTGTTCTAGGCCTCCCTTCTTGGCTTATTGATGGCCGTCTCCATGTTTATATGTGTGTCTGTCCCAAATTTCCCCTGTTTATGAGGACACCTGTCATATTGGATTAGGGCTCCCCAATGACCATTTTAACTTGATTACCTCGGTCGAGTCTCTTTGTCCAGATAAAGGCACATTCTGAGGTATTGAGGTTACGACTTCAACATCGGATTTGGCGAGACACAGTTCACCCCACAGTCCCAGCCAGGACCACTGATCTCTGCTGTCTCTTCTCTGTCTTGAATCATGGCATCAGCAGCCCTGGGATCCTGGAACCTCCCCTAAGAATTAGCCAGAAATCAGACCTGGATTCTAGCCTGAGCACTATCACCAACTGTGCTTTGGCCTTGAATTGTCATTTTACTTCTCTGAGCCTGTATCTGAAACCAAAATGGAGGAAATCATTTCTGCCTTGCCTGCTTCACAGAGCTACTGTGAACACCCAATAAGATAGTGAATATGACAGCATCGTGAAAAAATAAGTATCCCACAAATGTGAGGTAATATCACTGCACTATCATTATGATTACTAGTAAGAATAAAGGAATCCTTGGGCTAGAAAAAGTCCCATCCTCACCCTCTGAAACTGAAGGAAAACCATTCCATTTATGAAGCCATCCCTTTTTATTCCTCCCAAGAGGAAACCTCATGCTTCCCAGACTCCTGTTCTGATGAATTACAGTGTTCATTCACTTCAGACCATCTGCATCTACCTAATCCACCGTGCCAGGGTTAAGCCCACCTGATTTCACTCTGGCCCAGGTCGGGGAGAACTGATCACTCCCCATTATTTCTTAGTCATCTCTTTCATTAAATCAGACTTTTCCCGATCAGTTGCCCCGTGCCAGGCACTGTGCTTAGGGCTAAGGACTCAGAGCCTAAAAAGGCACTAACCTCGCCCTTCTGTTGCTCACAATCTAGAGGCCGGGAGTTCCTGGGGTGCAAGCTGGACTTCTCCCTAAGAAACACACCCCTTCCCAGGAAATGTTTCGTTGTGTAGCAGTGTTCCCTAATGCTTTGTTCTCCTGAGACAGCGACCTCCACCTCCCCATCTGCAGGTGACACTGGTCTTCTTTGCTCTGAACTGTCCTTTAAGCCAGGATGACTCCATTCACATTAATCATTTCCCATGGGTACATTCAGCGCATCTGGTGGTTCTGCTACTGATTAGTCCTCAGCCAAAGGCTGCAGCCCCAAAGTCTACGTGGAGAAGACCCCATCATCTTGCCGTTCTAAAATAGGCATCTAGAACCCTGACTCCACCATCGGTCCCATGCCATGTGACAAGGAAGGTCGCAGTCTGGTGGCTGGTCTAGATCACAAAGTGAATGATTCCTGTTCTTTCTATACATTCTTTCATCTCTCCCCTAATAGCCTGGTTGATCTGGCTTGGTGATGTTTTCCCAAGAAGATGCCATTGGTTCCTGCTTCCCCCCGGTTCTCTCTCTGGTCAGTATCTTTGACCACACCCATCCTCCCCACCTGTGTTTCCAGATTCTCCTCCCCTCCCCCACTTTGGCCCCTGGCCCGCTTCCTCATGTGGAACCAATAACCTCTAATTTAGCTCTGCAAAATCTCTCCCAAGAACACCCCAAATTTTCATATATGGATAGCTAGCTAATTCTCACTTCGCTGATCCCCCAACCTGCTCTTTCTTGCAAAGATCCCAGTGGCTTCTCCCCACTTCTCAGTAAAGACTCAGTCAGAGAGCCCTCTCACTTAATAAATTTCTGCAGTGTGCTTATTAGTGCCTTGTAATGTAGCCACCTAAATAATTAAGACTAACCCACAAGTGTCAAATTAAATGAGCCAAATACATTGAGAAATTGCCTGGTCCTCCATTTCTTTTATTAATCAGGTTTTTTTTTTAAACTTCTTTTCCTGCTCATTTGCAAAAATCAAACATGGTCAGTGAGACTCTTACTTATAATAACCGTGCGTACGTGCAGCCTCTTTCCTTGGGCGAGTCCCCCTGGGGGCATATTATATGACATAGGACTGGGCGGGTGTGGGGGGGGAGGGTTTCAGTGGCAGAGACAGCCAGCCCAGATAACACAGAGTCAACAGGTTGTCCACGGTCTCGAAATCTTTAGGAGAATCATGCTTCCTCCATTTCCTTGAGAGTCGAGGGGACTGTCCAGGAAGCCCAACACGAACACTGGCCAAAATCCATCCGGCATCTTCTGCCCTCCACCCTTCAGTGCTCACCTGGGCTCGTTCCTGGGCTCAGTTCAAGAACCCAGGCTTCCTTTCTCATTAGGAGCTGCCGCTGACGTGCTTCAGATGAGCATCAGAAGTCAGTGGAAAATATAATAGGAACCATCGGCAATTGTATCATCCTGATGATGAACAATATGCGTGCAGTTCTGACGGGCTGGTGAACTCTGCCTGTCGTCAGCATGTTGAGGTTTCAATACAGCGCCAGGCAAGAGGCTATTGTTTGCTGGAGCTCAGAGCACCCTCACAGCTCGGGCTTCCGCTGGCCCCCTCCTGGCATGCCGCATTCCTGCCTCTTGAAGGTGCTTGTTAGAAAGGATCCACAAATATAGTAAGTAAACATCAAAGGGGCTTTGATCCGCACGGCTTTCAACAGAGCGGGAGCCCCTGAAGAAAGGGCCAAGGCCTTGGATGAGGGAACTTAACATCGTCAATTTGAGCGCCTGAGATGTAAGGCTGTTTGAAGTGGGGGCGTTTTGGCCGTGCCTTCAGACGAGCAAGCGTGGAGGGAAAGGAAGAGAAGTGAGTGCCTTTGGAAAAGGCACGCTCAGATCTGCTTCTCTGCTCTTTACTGATAGTCAATAAACCCCTTTAAAGAATCAGGAGATCAAAGCCTGCAACCTCCTTGGGCCATGGCTTCTGCCACCGCCCACCACGCTTTGTTTTCCTCTGGGGCTGGAGCCCCTGAGCTTGGCTTATCCGTGTCTCTTGGGCCCTTTCATCCTGCTGCCCAGAGAGGCTGGGCCTGGGCCACAAGAGGTGGGTGGAGAGGTAGGGGGGAGAACGAGCCCAGCCTCTCTATGCGCTGACAGCCTAGATGCAGACTGTCTAGGGCTCAGAGAAACACCCAGTGCGGTGGGAGAAGCTGCTGTGACACACCCCTCAGGGGGACCCTCCTTCTCTAAGAAGCCGATGGAGAGAGTATGTGGGCGTCCAGAGAGCTAGCAAAGCCTGGAAGGAGCTGCAGGTACATCCCCACCTCCAGAAATCATACCCCTTATCCATTTACCCAGTTTATGGCAGCTGCCACCATTTGTCTGACTCCAAAGCAAAGAGGGAGGAGGGGCGGGGAGTCTACAATAATCATGGGAAGTCATTTAACATCTTTGAACTTCAATTTTCTCATCTGCGTAATGTGAATAGTAATAACCGATCTGCCTACCTCATGCAGTTGTTGTGAGGGTCAAAAGAGAAACTTGGTGTGGAATTGCTTCAGAGCCCACAAGTGCTGAAGCCAGGTGAGGAGCAAAGGATAAATACCAGAGAGGAAATCTTGCCCGGTTGGCTGAGGTACTCCAGTCCAACGCTCACACACAGTGAGCACTGATTTGCAAAATATCGTGCGGGAGAAAATGGTCTCTTGCTTTTGCTACCTGGAATTGTTGTTCTAACTTGTTGTTCCGCTGGGTCAAAGTCTTGTGGGATCAGAGTCTATGTCTTATGTCTCTTAGCCATCCCCACCCCTGTGTTCCACACTGTGTTTACATCTCATTAGTGCCTGATGGCACTGCTGAATTGCACCTGAATATAAGGATGAACAGGGACCCCCAGCCCCAGAAGTTCACTCTCTCCCAAAAGATAGACTCCTTCTACCTACACCTTGACCCCTGTGTCTTCTTCCACATTTACCCCATCACTCCTTTGGCCACTGTGTCCAGTTGTACTGTTCCATGCTGCACACCGCTGGCTGGACTCTGCCTCTTCTCTGGCTTGACAACAATCCCAATGTGATCTGAGCGTCGTCCCTATGCCTGGGCCTCGTTAACCTATAGAGTAATGGTTACGAACATGGACTCTGGAGTCAGGCTGCCTGTGTTCAAACTCCTGGCTCTGCCACCTACCAGCTCTTTCATCTAAGGCTGCCTGCTTAATATGTCTGTAAGTGGGGATAACAATGGCATATACCTCATAGGGTTGTTGTGAGGATCACATGATGAAATTATTGGCCTTAAATTATGTCTGGACCATAGTGAGTGCTTCCTAAATGTTTGTTAGATAATTAAGAAGCCCTGTTTATAAGAGCAACAAGCTTTACATCCCTTGCAAAAGGACCTTCACTGACGCCTGACCCATTCCCACCTCACCGACCTCTGCTTTTCTTCCAGAGCTGGGCCTTCAGAAGAGAGGATGCTGTCTGGTGCTGGGCTACATGGCCAAGGACAAGTTTCGGAGAATGAATGAAGGTCAGTGAGAACCTGCCCTCGCAGGGGAGATGGGGAGGGAAGAAGTTGTGCCCTACAACTATGGTACCAGGAAAAAGAACCTGGGCCGTTTCAGAAAGGACAGTGGACAGATCAGTTTGGTTTCCATGCAGCTGTTCAGATAGTAACATGGGGAAGGGTAGCTAATGCCTGAAACACTGTATGCTGATTCACGAGCATTCTTCATATGCTATCTTCCCACCTCCCTTTGTGTCCCCTCCTTCTCTTCCTCTCTCTTTGCTTCCTTTTGTTCCTCACCTACCCACCCAGTGCAATTAAATCTGCTTCTATTATCTTGTCTCATCCAGACCTCTCTGCCCTTTTCCTGCATCATTCACATTTCTTGGATGCTTATTGAATTAACGGCACCTCACAGGGCATTTGGGAGGATACTATAGAAGAATAAGGCAGAGCTTTTATTCTCAAAGAACTTCCCCTTGAAAAACTGCCCTCTTTTCCAACTCCATTGGCCCTACGTCTCCCACTTACTCATAAGCCATTCTGCCTTCCTCTAGCACTGGGTCTTTCCTCTGAGGTTTGACTGGGCCACAGAAGGCTGGAGGAAGGTATTGACGTTGATGTGGAGGCTAGGATGTGAGAGGAGTGCTGTCACTTATGGGCCTGCTGTAATAAAGAGCCAATCCCCTCATCCCCAGCCATCTGTCTCCGTGCAGTTAATAACCCTCTCCATCAGATGCCACAGACTGTTTGTCAGGATTCAAAAGTAGGTAAACAATGGCTGGGGATGCCATTTATTCAATAAAGTCAGACAAATGAAACCCTGGCTTCTCACCAGCCCAGCTTGCCGTGAGCCGGGCCCCTCCCACCCAAGGCCCAGGGTCCCTGCAGCCTCATTCCCATTCCAGGCATGGAAAAGGCAGCTCACCTGTACCATCTCTAGCCCTAAAGTTAGACCATAGCATAGCTCCAGTGCCCTCTTCCTATGCTCCTCAGCTGCCTCTCCTCCCAGCCCACAGACCATGACACTCACAACCCCATGTGCTCCCCCGCAGACCTAATGCCTCACCAGCTGTAGGTTTGTTGCCAGCACACATCATGCTGACAGTTTGACAGTGGTTAAGCCAGCGCAATTAAACATGAAGAGTATCACCTCCCCTGTTTCACTGCCTGTCTGTGTAAGAAGGCAACAGCCTCCAGAAGCTGCTTCCTCTCTGTCGGAGCTCCGTGGCTGAGCACAGCCAGGGTTGAGGGCTGCATCTTCTGCACCCTGCCAGTCAGCACCCCTTCCTGACTTCTCTCTTTCTCAGCCTACCCCTCACTTCCCAACACCGCCTTCTTGAGAGCCAAGGCAAGTAACATCTGATTTGTGGAAACTGACAGCATGTCTCTGTCCATGGTGCTGAATAGACACATTCTCTTGCTGGCAATGCTCATTAGAGAAGCTGAACTGAGGTTCACAGGGAACAGGGGAGCCAAAAAGTCAGGAGTTGGACTGGATTTGAAAGCTCAAGCTCTGAGTGTCTGACCTCAGTAGAAGGATACTGACTCAAGATCTTGGGGCCTAAAAAAAAGTCATATCACAAGGCTGATGAACACGATTTGACTCCCCCCAAATTTTCACAAGTGACTTGGGCTGCCATAACAAAATACCATAGACTGAGTGGCTTAAACTCAGGAATTTATTTTCTCACAGTTCTGGAGACTGGAAGTCCAAGATCAGGGTGCCAGCATGGTCAGGTTCTGGTGAGGGCTCTCTTTCTGGTTTGCAGGCAGCAACCTTCTCACTGAGTCATCACATGGCAGAGAGAGAGAGAGTGCTCTGGTGTCTCTTCTTACAAAGACGCTAATCCTATCAGATCAGGGCCCTACCCTTATGACCTTCCTTAACCTTAACACTTTTGTAAAGGCCCTCTCTCCAAATACAGTCACAATTAGGGGTTAGGGTTTCAACATAGGAGCAGGGGGAGGGGGGCAGCAGGGGAACACAATTCAATCCATAGCAAGGAGTTTAAATACATTTGCCATAGCAGAAAGGTACGATGGTGATACTCTGAACCAGAGGTTAGGAAAATGGTAAGAAAAATAAATGCAGCCTTAATATCTCCTTAAATTTTGTTCAAGTAAAGAAGGAAGGAAGAAAGTCAGGGAGGACTCGAGGAGGACTTGGAAACAAGACCAGCACCAGATTACTTCTGAGGACAGTTAGCCTTACTTTGTGCAACAACTAAGCTAAGGCAGCATTTTAAACTGTTTTTTTCTTGTTAAAAAGGGAAGATGCCAGAACAATGCGTCTTCTCTCTAAGTCCCCTCTTCAAACACACACAATCCACACAAACGGGTTATTCGTTTCAACTGATTGTGGTCGACCTGGTTAGGAATGCTTTACCCCAACCTATACCCTCCGCCAGTGAAGACAAACTGAGAATCAAGCAGGAGGAGGCAACAGAGCCATCAGCAATAGCCAGGAGGTAACAGAGCGGCTAACCCCCCAGCCCTGCCTTCCTCTCTGCCTGTGGTTCTCGCCCCTCCCAAATGCCCCTGCACACATTCAGGCTTACACACAACAGCACATACAGTAGCTGCTGCTGCTTCTGGGTAAACAAGGAGACAAGGGGGTGGTAAGCAAGTGAAACCACCATGTGTGAGGAGTTACAAATCTCGGCTAACAAAGAGGAGACAGGATAGGAGGTGGGTGAGTCACTGGGGCAGAAGGAGAGTTGCCGGGGGTGGGTAAGCTTTGGCTCTGGAGGGGTGGGAGGCATGAGGAGGGGAGGTGGGAGGGGCCTGGAAAGGAAAAGAATGTTTCTCTGCTCCCACTCCAGCCAATCTTACCACCCCAAGTGCCATATTATACATTTTTTTCTCTTTCTAAAGCTCACATGCCCCAACTCCAGCATGTTTGCACATAAGAAAAAAGCATCAGCAAGCATGGGGAGCTGTTTTATGGTTTATAATTATCTTGTTCCAATACTCAAAATGCTTATAACTTCCACACATTAATAATTGAACTGGAATAGCAGCTATGACATAGATCAAGAAACAGACACCTCTGTCCACGCTGCACTACACTGCTCGCTATAAATTGAACAATTGGTAAAATAGTTTTAAAAATTATAATTTTTTCTCCCGGGTGTTGGAATTAGTGAGATATTGGAACAATTAGCTGCCTCTTCCATCAAAGATAAGGTGGTGAGCATTATATCTGCAATTTAGAATAAAAATAAAAGACTAACTAGTGCTGTATTAAAGCATGTTCATTCTGTTTAACAGTATCTAACGGGGTGTCTGTCACCCAGGGAGAAGTCGTCCCCTATTTCATTTGCTTCCTTGTTAATTTGGTATCTTTTTATTTTCTTTTCCTTCCACTCTCCCCTCCTCTCTACACTCCCCCAAAAAATAACAGCTTGAGAAGAAGCAAGAGAAAAATAATGAATGAACAGGAACTTTATAGATCTGGGGTTTATCATAAGCTAGAGTAAACGCAACCGGTGCCGTTAAACTACAAAAAGCAATACAAAGAAAACACTATTCAAAGATCATTTAGGGAGGCATGTGATAGTTAATGAGAGGTTTGTTCTATTTAGGAGCCTGTAATAGCTTCTCGGGTAGAATCTGCAGCATTTGCAGGAATGGAGGTGGTTGGTAAAATGTGTGTGTGTGTTCTTTCCTGTTTGGACTCAACACATCTGAGGCATCAAATGGAGATATGGACAAAAATCAATGACGGGCTGACAAGAAAGGTGCAAATAAAGACAGACTAGGCATGGGACTATTAGATTTGTTTGACATAATTGTCTTCATGTGATTAAGTACATGGTGCTTTAAGCAGGAACTGCTGGAAGGAGATCATTTATTTATTCATCAAACATTCAAAGAATACCCACCATGAAAATAATACCAATTTTTCACAGTAAGTGCCAGCCACTGTTCTAAGCACTGGAGCTTTGAAAGTACATAAGACACAGCCCCTGCCCTCACACTCCCAATAAAAACACACAGGCACATCTCAGTGTTCCTGTCACCTCCACAGGAGGTCCTGCCAGACCACCTCACCTAAACCAGATACCCCTCTTCCCCCCACCATTGTGCTCCGTGGTGACAACCAGCCTATTTACTTTGTGGCACTTACGCTAACTGGTGATTATTCATTAGACTGTCCCACCTAAGAGTTCGCTTCAGGAAGGCAAGGATTCTGCTCCCTCATTTCCTTGCCAGTCCCTGGGCCTTAGCCCAGTGTCTCGCACATAGGGAGTAATCAATTTCGATTTAAGTAATTAATTAGTGCCAGGAGTGACAATGGAGGAGCACCCAAAGCCACCCACAAGGGTAAGGTGGGTCCGGAGAAGGAGCCCAGGAGGCAGAACGTCCTGACGTAGAGCATGAGTCTCCACATCCCCAGCAGTTCCATAAGCCTTACCTCTCAGCCTCTCCTCTGAGGCCAGTGCTACAGTCCCTCCTGGGAGGCTAGGACCCGGGCAGGTCAGCCGAGAGGAGGGCTAGGAGGCGAGGCCACCAGTGGTGTTGTCTGTCCTGTACCCACCTGCCCTCCTTCTTCACCCCTCCTACTGCTGGGCCACCTTGTCATCTGGGGCATCACTAGGCAGGTATTGCCCATCAGATATGCAAGGGGAACTGCTCTAACATCACACACACACACACCCCATTCCCTTTCCTCTTTCCATCCTTCCCCGATTACCTGATTATCCATTTCTCCTGAAGAGCCCAGAACCACTCACCTGCTCAATGCACATCGCTTACCCAGGGCGGATTCTATCCAAGGGCAGAATAGGAAGCTCTCACGTGGTGTCAGATGAGGGGCTCTGCTTGCCTCTCAGAAAGCCCAGTACTCCTCTGTGTTAGAACCGTGGGCAACTCTAGTGACTGCAGCACACAACCCACCCACCCAGGGAGATCTAGGAGCATGGAGGGACTCGCCCAGGGTCAGTAGGAAGTTGCTGGAAGAGCCAGGACTACAGCCCAGCTCTCCTGACATCCAGTCCAGCCCTCGTTGAATTCGGAAAGAGGAGGCTGAGGCCGTGATCCGAGGGGAAGCCCCTAAGGCTTTGACTTGAAAATACAGAGAAAGTGGGAGGGGCAGGAGAAAACGGGGGCAGAAGACAGGAGACTCTCCACCTGATGTGGGAGAAAATCAGGAAAGACGTGGGGAGGGAGACACAGGCCAGGGAAGACCCTTTCTTTCTATGGAACCAGAAAAGGCTACCGGGCCCTAGGACTCTTGAAGGGGGAAATGAGGGGGAAATGAGGAAGAGGATGCTTAAAGGAGGAGAGGGGAAGCCGCGAAGCCCTGGCCTCCCTGCCCGGGCGTCCCTTCAAGGCCGAGGTGGGCCTGCCTATGAGGCTCTCGTCCTCCCTCCTCCGGCTGCGCATCTGGTGGGCGGCAGAGTCCCCAGAACTTCAGAATCACAGGGACCGGCTGCTTCTCCCGGCTCAGTGAAGGGAAAGCAGATATGCCTCCCAGCACTGTCACTTTCATCTTCCCAGAAAGAAACAAATGCAAGTGATTAGCAAAGGCAGCTTCTGTTCACTGGGGGTGGGCCACTGCGGGAGGGGCGGGAGGGGCGGGAGGGGCCGAGGAAGGAGAAGGCCTGCTCCAGGGCCACTGGTCCACACAGGCTCAGGCTGCAGCACAGCCCCTGGGGGCACCATCATCCTAGGCCAGGCTCTGCGTGCCAACGTCCTTGCCTCTCAGCCTGTGAGGGAGACAGAGCCCTGGAGGATGAGAATCCAGGCATCTTGAGCAGCTCGGGAGTTCTCTGGGATGGCAGGGGCACCCGTCCTCTCTTCCTGCACCCCTGTTCCCTAATCCTTAAGAATGAGTCTAACACGTCCACTGCCCCCGGTCTGTCCCCTCACAGAGTGATAAGGAGGAGACGTGCCCCAATGGCATGTGTGTGGCCTGGGGCAAATCCCTAAACCCCTGGATGACAGATAACCTCCTTGTGGGCAAAACGGGGTAATGTTGGATATGATCTCCGTTAAGTCTTTGAAATGTGATGATTCAAAACTCTACCCCGGCTCTCAACACCCTGCCACACCCTATTCTCACCCCCCACCCCATAATTTTAAATGCTTTGGTCACCAAAGGAACCAGCACTAGGAAATTCAGCAGCCTCAGAGGCAGATGTGTGTCTGTTTCTGTCTGTCCTTAGAGAAGGAATTCGGGCCCATGTCAGCTGTACCGTGGGCGGCTGGGAGGCCGTCGAGCTGGCCTGCAGGACAAGCTGCACTTTTTTTTTTTGGTGGCGTGGGCAGGAGGCTGGTGGTCTGGACTTGGCCCGGGGACCTGACCCAGGGGAGGGTGGGTCGGCTGACGCTCGAGTTCCTCGCCCTCTGCCTGTCGTCCCCCAGAGTCTGGCTCATGCTGAGGGCCCACCATCATTTTCCTGAGACAGTCCCTTCACCGCCTGCCAGGGCGCCCCGGATACTGGCTAATACTGTCATTTTGTTAGTTGGAGCTTTTGGGTGCATTTCTTCTTATTTCATTTTTCTTACTGATGTGTTTTCTTCCACTGGGGCTGCAAAGCTTGTTATTTGTATAACGTCCCTGTTTATTATTTATGGCAAGACTCAGATTTCCAGGGCGCTTTATGATTGTTATTTAATTAGCTCGGCGCCTTAGAACAAGGAACCCACCATTTCCATTCTCCTGCCTCCATCTGACGGTGGATTTCGGAGCTTTTCCCCAGACCTGTTTCTCCAAACACCAGTCCTACCAGGAGACCTGCTGCTCTAAGGCGAGCTGGGGGCCATCTAGACCACAGACCCTGCCAAGCTCCTTTTCAGACTTCAGTTTCCCTCACACCCCTATCCAATCCTCCCCAGGACCTAGAAATGTTACCTCCCGAATATCGCTCGAATCCGTCCACCTCTGCCCATCTGACGGCCAGCGCCCTTACCCATCGCCAACCCCCTGACCAGGACTAAAGCTGTGCTCTCCTAACTGGTTCCTTGTGTCAATCAAGCTCAGCCCCTTTCCTCCCAGTTCTTCTTCCATCCTTTAGCCACAGCAGTATTTCAAAATGCAAATCTGAAAATGCCACTTTCCTCTTGAAAATATTTCAATAGCTCTCTATTACCGGTAGGGAAAATACCCAAATCCTCGGCATGTTTTATAAGGCTCTCTGTGACCTAGTTCCTACCAACCCCTGTGGCCTCATGTTGCCCCCTAATACTCTGTACTCCAGTCACATCAGCGTGCTTTTGGCTTCTCCAACAGGGCATGCTCCCACCTGCCATACAACCTTTGTCTACGCTGGTCCCTCCTCTTAGGATACTGGCCACACTGGCCACACCCCATCCCCAAACCTTCACATAGTGACTCCTGCTCAACTTTCAGATCTCAGCTGAAGTATCACTTCTCCAGTGAAGCCTCCTCAGACCCACCCCTCCCCAGTCTCAATCAAGTTTCTGTGTTACATGCTCTCATATTTCTTTCCATCCAAGGGCTTAGCTCAGTCTGTACATAGAAGCTGATTTTGCAATTATTTAGCTCAGACCTGTTTCCCTTCCCAGTCTGTAAGTTCTGCTTGGTCTCCGTTATCTCCCAGGATAATGTTTCATGGCATCATGTTTGCACAAAGTAGACAATGAAAGAAGAGCAAGGACAGTGAACTTTTCTGCCCCTGGTCAGTGGCTGCCAAGATGCTGGGACTGGGCAACTTGAGAATCACAGAAACATTAGAAATCACCTGGAAAAGAGGATGCCGAGACTCAGGACAGTGACGGGCTTGCCCAGAACAGCACAGCTGGCGAGTGGTACAGCGAAGGCTTGAACCCAGGCTCCTGAGCCCACGTCCACTCCCCTCCCCACCTCACTGTGCTGAGTCCTTGAAATGTGGGCATGACCGGTTGAGCAGGTCTATCAGGGAGGTCTGCCTGCTAAAAGTGTGTTTGGGGCCATAGGGTGTTTTTTGTTTTTTTTGGAAAAACCAGGTCTTCCATTTTTATTGTAGGCATTCAAGCTTTGCTGCCTAGAGCTTATGTTTACTTTAGAGGTAAAGAACTCTCATTTTCTTGGACCACTTCTGGGGAGGGGTGGGTCGTGTTTTGAAAGAGACAAGAAGCAAGGACCTCTGGAGAAAAGGAAGGGAAGTAGGTGTTTTGGATACAGGGGTATGTTTTGACATGAAACTTACCCCTGTGAGCCCAGTACCGTGCCGGGTACAGGAGCTTCAGAGGCTGGATACAGCCTCCGTCCTCAGGAACTCCATCCTCCACTTGGAGAGCTTAGACCTATTTCACGTCAAGTTGGTTTTGCGGTTGTTTTGGTTTTGGTTTTTCTCTTTAGCCTTGTGGTTAGTATGCTTAATGGTTAAGCACTGTGGCTTGGGAGACACAGAAGTTTAGGTATCGTCAGAGCAGGTTGAGAACCATATCATCAGAGATTCTCAAGGCCAGAAGGGACCCAAGGTCATCTAGTCTACACCCTCTTCTGATGGCTCAATATCCCTGCCAAGTACCAATGCACGTAAATACTTTTGAATACTGTGGTGCTGCGTGCTCATTCATTCACCAACCACGTATCAAGTGCTAACTCCATGCCCAGCACCGTGCCGGGCCCTTGGCATGTAAAGACACAGTCCCTGCCCCAAGGATATCACAGCAATTACAGCACAGTGTCATAATGGCTGTAACCAGGTGTGTAAGGAGCTATGGGAACAGAGAAGGGGAATCCAGTCAAACTGTAGGCCAAGTGAGCAGGGCCCAGGAAAGCCTCCTGGAGAAAGTGATACCTGAGCCCTGGGAACAAATTTTATTATAAGAGGCTATTGTAATACATGCACCCCAATGTTCATAGCAGCTCTATTTACAATAGCCAGGACATGGAAGCAACCTAAGTGTCCATCGACAGGTGAATGGATAAAGAAGATGTGGCACATATATACAATGGAATATTACTCAGCCATTAAAAAAAGATAACGCCACTTGCAGCAACATGGATGAACCTAGAGATTGTCACACTGAGTGAAGTAAGTCAGGCAAAGAAAGACAAATACCATATGATATCACTTATAGGTGGAATCTAAAAAAATGATACAAACGAACTTATTTACAAAACAGAAACAGACCCACAGACATAGAAAACAAACTATGGTTTCCAAAGGGGAAAGGGGGGGAGGGATAAAGTGGGAGATCGGGATTAACAGACACACACCACTATATATAAAATAGATAAACAACGAGGGCCTACTGTATAGCACAGGGAATTCTACTTAATACTCTGTAATGGCCTATATGGGAATAGAATCTAAAAAAAGAGCTCATATATGTATATGTATAACTGACTCACTTTGCTGTACACGTGAAACTAGCACAACATTGTAAATAACTATACTTTAGTAAAAACTTTAAAAAAAATAAGAGGTCATTGCAGCCTATGCTTGAATCCCTCCAAAGACAGGAAACTCACTGCCTACCAAGGCCATGGGCAGCTCCTCGGCTAGGCTCTTATAAAGGAGTTTCAAATAGAAAACACCCCTTCAACCCCAAGAGTCTACAGTTTTGTCATTCCGGCTGCACTGGGGACAATGGGACCGAGTGACAGGTAGCAGCCACGGGCCAAAATCCCGAGGTCTCACCGCACGCCAGCTATGCCCTGAGTAGGCATCCTTTGCTCTCTCCGCCTCCCCTTCCCCATCCTCAGCCAGCCCCAGAGGCTTCGTCACCGAATGCTGAGACCCTCCCTCCACCCCCCTCCCCAGGGAGGGACAGTGAATAAACGAGGGTGCTTAATGGCCTGCAGTGCCATCAAGTTTTAGAGCTGTGTGCCGGCGTGAGCAGGTTCAGGCTGAGATGAATTACCCAGACCTTTTATCAAAGGAGAGTCAATAAAAACCTGAAGGAACTTGCCCCATCTCCTCGGAGTGGCCGTGTCACACCGCCGAGCCCCGTGCTCTGGAAATAGTAATCGGCGGGTGCGTCTCCCCCCCAATCCATCTGCTTTCTTCCCTATGCCTTCCCTTCTCCAGTGTATTCGTTTCCATGGTGACTGTGTTGTTACTGGTATGGGAGGAGTTTAATGACATTCAGAAGTACCAGATCAAGTCCATTTATATAATGGTTTGGAATACACATAATGGCCTGTGGCATATAGGACACGGTGACAGTTTCAGTAACTGCGTACAGACTGTGGGATAAACAGAGCGATGTGACACTCCCCCCAACCCCCAAATCAAACGTACCAGGAATAACCACTATTCTTACTACAAGAGCAGAACCTCTCAACCATTACTCAGGAAAGGGTCTTAAAACACAACACCAAGCTGTTCTCTCGTTGAGGAAGGATGCTGGCCAGACCGTGGGTCCTCTGCACCTGCCAAGGTTTGAGCAGGGTGTCGGGTGGGGCAGGTGCAGAGGAGAGGATGCACCGTCCAGAGGCGTGGAAGAAGCAGCCGTCCTGCCCTGGGATCCTCAGGCACCCCCCTCGGCCAGCCCGCGGTAGGACATGGGCTTCAAGTGCCTGTGCTTATGGTTCCTTTCTGTAAGATTCAGAAAAGGCTCATCAGGCACCCACTGTGTGCCTGGTGCTAAGGGTGATGTGGTGATGAAAAACACGTAGAGGATGCCCTTATCTTAGCTCGGGTTCCCCCAGAAGCAGACCCTAAGCACGGACTCATCCAGGAGGTGCAGAAAGCGCCAGAAGGACGGTAGGGCATTGACAAGAGAAAGGGAAGGTATCCAAAACAGAGGGGACCATCAGGTCCCTAAATGGGGGGCATCTGGAGCCTCCTCCCAGTGGGAGGCTCTGGGAAGTGCTGTGGAATCCATGCCTCACAGTCAGGCCACCCAAGGATCAGGGTATCTACAGAGCACTCTTGCCAGTAACTGGCTGAGGGCCGCTCGGGTCGGGGTGTTCGTTCCCTGGCACTTCTGTCCTGCTCTCTGCAAGGACAGAGTGGCCTCTGCAGCTGAAGAGAAAGACCTCAGGAGAAGGGCAGCAGGTGCTGGCAGTGGGGAGTCGGCCTGAGGGATACAGGTGGGGCACTGGCAGAGCTGGCTACAGCCCCCAGGGAATTTTGAGTCCAATGGGGAGACAGGCATATAATGAAATAGCAGAAGGCAGGGTGGTGGGAGAGCTAGAGGGGTGTGCAGGTGAGATGCTCGTGGAGCACAGAGGTGGGGGGAGCCCCTTGTCTGCAGTAAGACTGGAGGGACTTGGGGAGAGCGGGAGAGGGGAGGGGGCAGCTAGCCCGCAAAGTTGTGGCGCTAGGGAGGCACCTTCACACGCATGTCATTTAATCCTCATGACATCGCAAAGTGGGTGGTGTTAGCTCCATTTTGAGGACAAAGCAAGTGAGGCTCAGAGAGATTAAGTCATCTACCAAAGGCATAGAGCTAAGATTCAAACCCTGGTCTTCTTTTTTTTTTTTTTTTTTTTTAATTTGTTTATTTATTTATTTTTGGCTGTGTCGGGTCCCCGTTTCTGCGCGAGGGCTTTCTCCAGTTGTGGCAAGCGGGGGCCACTCTTCATCGCGGTGCTCGGGCCTCTCACTATCGCGGCCTCTCTTGTTGCGGAGCACAGGCTCCAGACGCGCAGGCTCAGTAATCGTGGCTCACGGGCCCAGTTGCTCCGCGGCATGTAGGGATCTTCCCAGACCAGGGCTCGAACCCGTGTCCCCTGCATTGGCAGGCAGATTCTCAACCACTGCGCCACCAGGGAAGCCCCAAACCCTGGTCTTCTTACGCCTACTCTGCTTAGGGGAGCTTTGTGTATTTGGGGACATGGGGATGGGGTAATTCCCTCCATCACCGTCAAGGGCAGACGTGACCAGAGCCTGTTGTGTATCCGTGTAGGTTTCTCCCCTTGGCCATGGACTGCCCACTCCCGCATCTCCCCGCATTGCACTGTCCATGGACCCGCACTCAGCCAGTCAGACAGCCCCTCTGATCCTGCCCCAGATGTAAGCTGGACGGACTGTACCTAATATTGAGCGAATTATCTGGAACTCACAGCCCTGCGGGTACAGGAAAGAGAAGAGGCAGCCTGAGGTGAGGGCTTCGGTTCTAATGGGCCCCACGAGCATGCTTGCTGCCTGTCCTTGCCCTCCCTGCTCTGCCCTCCCAGCCCTGCTCCAAACCCCATGGCCTCAGGAAACACGGCGGAGGAGGGATCACGTACGCGCATTTCCCTGGAGCAGCGTTTCTGTCGCAGGTTAATAGTTTTTCTGTGAAATAGAGTCTGCATCGTTAAATAAGGTGGGCAGAGGCTGGGTTAACCCTGATTAAACAAGTCTCTCCTACAGAACCTCTCAGAGCCTTTACTACGCCAAAGGGCCTGGTGAACCCCCAAAAGGAGGATACGGTTCTCGGAGTTTCCCAAACTTACTTGACCACAAAACACTTTCCCTAGAGCACGTTGTAGGACTAGGATTTCTTGGAATCCACTTTGGGACATAATGGTTTAAGGCCAGCTCTGCCACTAACTCGTCGTGTGAGCTTCGTCAAGTAAGAATAAATGAAGCCTGCCTCATGAGGACCAGTAAAATAACAGGGATGAAAACTCTTTACAAACCATAAAGGAAACGGTGCCATTGTTTATTCACATAAAACAAACACACTCGGTTTCCCAGAGAACATTTCATTCGGAGTCCAAAATAATAGTAATAATAATAATAGTAATTAATAATTTTTTTAAGTAATAAGTTCTGCTCCTGACTAAGCACGTGACCTTGACCTTGATCTCTCTTGACCTATGTTTTCTCATCTGCAAAATGGGTGTACTCACGATGCTAGCCCTCTTTCCTCCGTGAATGTGTTGCAATGATAAAATATGCACAATGGTTGTACGGGTGCTTTGAGAAAGCACAAAGCACCATAAAATGCAAGGCATTATTATTAGTGCTCCAGGTTAACACCCTCAATTCAGTCCCACTTGTGCTCAGACCAAAACAGGAGACGTGCTGGGGGAGGGGATCGGCTCGTGGGAGACATAACAATGACTAATAATTTTCATCCATATTTATGATGTTAGGAGCCTTGTATGAGCATGCCCCTGAGGGGAGAGAATGAATATTTCATGAGTGGGCACTAAATGTAGTACTAAGATGAGATGGACAGAAAGAGCCCCGCTTGCCTCCGCCTCCAGGTGCAGCTGGGAAGTCAGCACAGGTCCAGGCTCATGAGTGGCTCTGGGGAGCAGGGCAGCCAGTCAAGAGGGAAGAGCACAGCCCTCAGCACAGATGGGGAGCCGTCCAGCTCGGACTGGCCGGGGGACTCCTGTCCGGGGAAGCAGGAGAGCCAGCGCCCACTCCATATTCCAGCTGGGTAGCCTTGGGCAAGTGACTGTCACCAACCTGGGCCTCCACTTCCACGCTGTAAAATGGGGTGATAAGATCAGCCCTGCACGGCTGCAAGGTCTCAGTCCAAGCTCGACTGTTTGGAAGACGGCTTTGCAATGCACTCAGGTGGGAAGTGTTGTTATTCATGGATTCTCTCAACCACAGCTGTTGAACACCTACCCTGTGCCGATCACTGCCACGGTCACAGTGTTCCAAACACTGCGTTCAACGCTTTATACACATCACCTCGTTTAATCATCGCCACGATCCTGAGAGGTATCTGTTATTACTCCCATTTTCTACATGAGGAAAGAAAACCCGGGAAAGATAAATAACCTCCCCAAAGCCATACAGCTAGTAAATGGCAGAGTCCGGGGTGGTATGAAGCCAAAACCCTTCATTCTGCACCGACGGCCCATCTTTGTCTGTACTTCTGCAGAACTGGTAGGTACCCAGCCTCCACCCGCCAGCAATTCCCTATTCCGTTCATGCCTTGTGCTCCCCCTACCTGCCTTGCCACCCACTCTTGGCCCTCCAGGATGCCCTCCTTTTGTTTTCCAACCCCTACTCCCTTCTTCCAAGCCTCTTTTAAAAGGTCTGTCTCCCATACGGTGGTCACCCTGAGGTTCTAATTTCTTTCCCCATCCATCAAGACCTTTGCCTCCCAAGACCCTGGGCAACCTGTATCTATTATCTGGACCAGCCATCGAGTGGTGTAAAGATTGAACACCTCCCCCTTAAATGCCCTCAGAAGATGAAGCAAGGACAGATGGGGCAGTGCCAGGGGTAAACCCAGCCAAGTCTTCCCCGCCTCCTGATGGATGCCTCTTGAGAAGGCTCCTGGCTCTCTCCATCCACCCCACAGCATGAGGACACCCCCATCCCTGCAAATCTCCTCCCTATGGGGCATAACTTCCATGTTGTCTCGGCTCAGCCCTCCTCCAGAGATGAAGAGATTGTTTTAAACCTGCCGCTCCACCACCTCTGCTTCTGGCTTCCAACGTCATTAAGTTTCATTATAACGAATAAACACCACAATGACATTAATAAGTTACCACTGAGCACAGAAGCACAAATATGAAGCAGATAAACTGGATTTGATCCAAATAATTACTGCAGGCAATATTGGGCTTAGTTTGAGCTGGCAGCCAGGTACTGAGTAATTTATTAGATTGCGTAAGGCAATGTTGCACGTTGCGTTTTTCATTATTGTGTCTCTTCCCCTCTCCGCGGTCTAAATAGGTTAGAGGAGTTTAGACAGTGCACTGCCAAACAAAGACAGACTTTGCTCAAGCAGTTGGAGGCTGGGAAGTGTCCAGGAATGGCTGCTTCCTGACCAGCACAGCATTTGCGAGAGAGGAGAGGGTTTCAGATTATCTTGATGCTGCCAGCCAAGGACAGTTCCCTCTACCCCGCACACCCACTGGCCCAGATACAGAAAGAGGTCCAGTGGAGGGAATAAATGGAAGGGCTGGATGGAGCCCCCAGGACACCAGGCCTGGTTCCTGCTGCTGGCTTCCTGCTGAGTTCCCATGTGTTCAGCCAAAGACCCTCTCCACCAAAAGGCCCTCCATAGCCCTGGGCAGCCCTGGGCAGCCGCAGGCCCCAGTCCCAGACCTCTCCTGCAATAAAGAAAGGGGAAGGAAGCAGTCTGCAAGCCAACTCTACGAAACAAAGCAACGAGAGCTGGCTACCAGCTGCCACCTCCCTGCCGAACCCAAACTCATAAAGTTTGATTCAAGGGGTTACAATACCTCCTATTCTGAGTCCCTCCTGCCCCATTCTCCAGCCTTAGTAAATTACCCAATAAGCAGCAAGGACCTGTCCTTATTGTGCAGTTAAACGGTATTTGCCCAGTAAATCCTGAGCAGAGTACTAACGGTGATATACAGTAACTAATTACGGACATGAATTCTCTCCCCAAGACACCAAGTGGTACCAGATATTGTTACATTTCGGGGAGGAGGCGTGAAAGCTGCTCTGTTCTCTCCAGTGAAGCCATGAGTAACTCTCCTATTAGAGGAGTCGGCCCCTCCGGGGGGACTCCAGGCTGGAAACAGAGACGTCCTGGGAGAGACTTCTCCCAGGAAGACTCCCATTCGCTGCCCCCAATCCCGTGCCCAGTAGAAGGCTGGGCACCAACTGGTCCTCCTTGGGTCACCTTTACAACAGAGAAGACGCTCCGCATCACAGCGGCTGTTTCAAAGGCCCAGAGCTCCAGCCATGTAGGGAATGGAAGTCATTCCTCACACGGCCCTGGATTGAGCTAAGAAAGCTATTTCAGGGGGTCGCCTATGCTAAGGGCTTCTGAACAAGGATGCAGCAGTGTGGCCCGTGCCTCTGCCTGGGTGTGGATGACTTTTGCCCTAAACTGTCGCTTACGGAGCTGATCTCAGGCCCAGGTGTTCCCCGGGAGGGTCAGAGGTTTCTTGGCTGATTGTGGTGTGCAGGTGGGACAGGGCCTGTGGCCAGCGGCAAGAAGCAGATGTCCCATCCGCTTCCTGTGTGTTTTGGGAGCACAGCTGGGGGCAGCTGGAGGACACAGTAGCCAGCCTCTGCTTTCTGAAGAGGAAACCACACAGCTCAAACACTCTCTGGGCTTACCGGGGACTGTCTAGTAAACAAAGGCCCATAACTCGGGTCAGATGGTTCAGATACCAGCCTCCAGCGCACACGGTGACCTTGGGTGGGTTTCTTAACCTCTCTGAGCTTTCGTTTTCTAATCCATAAAGTGGGATTGATTCTCTCAACCCCTCGGGATTACTGATGTGAAAATAGCTTGCCTGCAATTGAGGTTACTGCTTCCAAGGAGTAGCCCATCCCACCCCATCCTTCTGCAACGCCTGGGCTCAGTGACCCAGCCTCAGCCTCCTGGAAAGGAAGACAAGCCCTCAGCCCATCTGGCACCCCCCAGCAGCCTGCACACTCCCTCGCCTTCCTCTCAAGGTGCTTCCAGCACAAAATCTCTCCCTTACCAACATCTCCACTTCAAACAATCAAAACAAAGGCAGGGCAGTAATTGCAAGTTAGTTTTATTTTGTTTCCTTTGCTGCTGCATTCTCAGGGTTGACGCAAATAATCTGAGCCCTTCCCAGGGCCACTGTTAGGTAGTGACAGGAGAGGCCATGTGACACAGAAGAGGGCCATCATGGGGCATACACTTGCATTAGGACCTTGGCTTGTCATCGCTTTGAACCTCGACATTCAAGTGTCTACATCAGGACTGATGATAGAATCTTCTTGACAGGGCGTCAGGGGAGTAGGTTAAGTAAAATAATGTAAGTGAAGAGCTTTGTGATGTATACAGCATACACAAGAGTTAGTTGTGGTTAATATCCTAGAGCAGCCAGAAGACAATACCCAGAATCCCAGGGCTGTGAGAAGAAGAATCGCCTTTTTAATTAGACACATATATAGTCAGCTCTCAGTTATCTGTTGGCAAATATCCCCATTCCTGGCAAATGCTCTCACGAAGATGCTTAATGAAGTCCTCTGTTAACATTTCACAGCTTCTTATTTTTTTCTTATTTGCATGCAGCCCAAAGGGAATGAAAGTCCTTTAAAGGCAAAATCAGCTAAGATCTCCATCCCCTCCTGAAGAAAGTGTGAGCCATAAAGACAGCAAGCTGGGGAGGGTGAGTGGATGAGTACCAGGGGTGATGTTTTCCACCCAGCTGAGCAGGAGGCCGGAGGGAGCTTCATCGCTGGGTTTTTGTGGCTTTTCATAAGTATTAAAAATTCCCAGAACATCAAACACATCCATATTCAAACATGAACACCAAAATGTATTCCAACGTTGAAAATAAATGTTACTTAGGATTATTCATTATTTTGAAATGTGCATCACTTTGGATTATTCACACCCTTGCTCCTCTCCATTAACAAAGATCATGAAGAGTGGATTGTCAAAACTACAATGAGGTACCAACTCACATCAGTCAGAATGGCCATCCTTAAAAAGTCTACAAATAACAAAGGATGGAGAGGGCGTGGAGAAAAGGGAGCCCTCCTACACTGTTGGTGGGGATGTAAGTTGGTGCAGCCACTGTGGAGAACAATACGGAGGTTCCTCAGAAAACTAAAAATAGAATTACCATACGATCCAGCAATCCCACTCCTGGGCATGTATCTGGACAAAACTATAATGCAAAAAGATACATGCACCCCTATGTTCACAGCAGCACTATTCACAATAGTCAAGACATGGAAACAACCTAAATGTCCATCCACAGAGGAATGTGTAAAGAAGACGTGGTATATATGCACAATGGAATACTACTCAGCCATAAAAAAGGAACAAAATAATGCCATTTGCAGCAACATGGATGCAACTAGAGATTATCATACTAAGTGAAGGAAGTCAGAAAGATAAAGGCAAATACAATATGATATCACTTATTGTGGAATCTAAAATATGACACAAACGAACCTATCTACAAAGCAGCAACAGACTCATAGACATAGAGAACAGACTTGTGGTTGCCAAGGGCAAGGTGGGTGGCGGGGGGTTGGGGGAGGGATGGGCTGGGATTTGGGGGTTAGTAGATGCAAACTATTACATATAGAATGGATGGACAAGAAGGTCCTACTGTACAGCTCAGGGAACTCTATACACTGTCCTGGGATAAACCATAATGGAAAAGAATGTATATGTACAACTGAGTCACTTTGCTGTACAGCAGAAATTAACACAACATTGTAAATCAACTCTACTTCAATTTAAAAACACAAGAAGAGTGGATGGTATCTGGGCTCTAAGAGAGGAGAAATTCAGGACATTGCCCTGAGATGATCTGCTTCCAATCAGGAAGGTCTTCAGCAGCCACGAGAAGATTCTTCCATAAACACCAGGCCTGAGTTGCTGTCCCTGATGCAGTGCTAGTGAGTGACCCAGAAGTAACCCGTGCTTCAAGGCCAGGCTGCCTCAGCCACAGTGTCCCCTGGATCCCCAGGCCTGCTTTGCACCTGTCAGTGGGACATAGCAATGTTACCCTTCCTGGAACACCTGGAGGCCAGCAAAACTGCCCAGATCCTTCTGATTCCGGGAGCATTTAACACAGGGACCTTGGGGTCCACTGCAGAGGGCCAAGGGGCCAGACTCTGTCCTTCCATCTCCACCCCAGTTCTGTCTCCAACCACGTTATACACCGAGGTTCCACACAAGATTCCATCAACAAAAGGGTATATGCGCTAAAAAACGTGTGGGAGCTTCTGACCTCATCCAGTATCTTCACTGTGCAGCTGAGAAAACCACGGGATGCTCAGAGACAGACAGCAGCTTGACCAAGGCCACACAGGGACAGAGCCAAGATGGGAAAGAATGCCGTCCCTCTGAGCCTGGGCTGTTTGCATACAACAGTGCTTCTCAGATGTGGACCAAAAACTACCTGGGAAGCTGTGAAAATCCAGATTCCTTGGCCCAGCTCAGACCCATCATCTTGAAATTTCTGGCTTGAAGCCCAGGAAACTGTGTTTTTAGCAAGTTCCCCAGGTGATTCTCATGCATACAGAAGTTTTAGAACAACCCGCAACTGGCAAGGCCTATACCAGCATAAAAATGATTTTTTTAAGATGTTTGTTTTTTAAAAAATGATTTAGGGGCTTCCCTGGTGGTGCAGTGGTTAAGAATCTGCCTGCCAGTGCAGGGGACATGGGTTCAAGCCCTGGTCCGGGAAGATCCCACATGCCACGGAGCAACTAAGCCCGTGCGCCACAACTACTGAGCCTGCGCTCTAGAGGCCATGAGCTACACCTACTGAGCCTGCGTGCCACAACTACTGAAGCCCACACACGTAGAGCCCATGCTCCACAACAAGAGAAACCACCGCAATGAGAAGCCCACGCAATGCAATGAAGAGTAGCCCCCGCTCGCCACAACTAGAGGAAGCCAGCGCACAGCAACAAAGACCCAATACAGCCAAAAATAAATAAAAATAAAAATAAATTTTAAAAAGTGATTTAGGACATAGATATTCCCCAAATAGACCAAATGGTCTTAGGAGATTTGCTTTTACTTCCTTGTGCCTCAGTTTTATTTTTTTGGGCCTTAGGCCCTCCCCCAAAATAAGACTTTGGATAAATCAGAACACAGAACATTAGGGCTGAAAGGGGGTACCTAAGGGACTGACTTCTAGTCTAAACCCTGCATTTACAGATGGGAGTTGAGTCTCAGAGATGGGAAGGGTCAGGCCCAAGAGCACACAGCTAAGAGGTGGCAGACGCAGCACCAAACTGGTACCTCCTGGGCCTGGGTGCTCACGGCTTCTTACGTCCGGACAGCATCTCTTTTTTTTTTAAATTTTATTTATTTATTTATTTATTTATTTATTTTTGGCTGTGCTGGGTCTTCGGTTCGTGCGAGGGCTTTCTCTAGTTGTGGCAAGTGGGGGCCACTCTTCATCGCGGTGCGGGGACCGCTCTTCATCGCGGTGCGCGGGCCTTTCACTATCGCGGCCCCTCCCGTTGCGGGGCACAGGCTCCAGACGCGCAGGCTCAGCAGCTGTGGCTCACGGGCCCAGCTGCTCCGTGGCATGCGGGATCTTCCCAGACCAGGGCTCGAACCCGTGTCTCCTGCATTAGCAGGCAGATTCTCAACCACTGCGCCACCAGGGAAGCCCCGGACAGCATCTCTTATAAAAGAGAACAAGACTCGCTGGACTTCCTAGGGTCCGGGATCCATGGCCCCGCCTCCAGCCTAACCCGCTGGTTCCCAAGCTGCTGTGCTCTAAGCGGGCACCATAGGAGCTCTGTCTGCCTGTAACTGATGCCTACAGCTACCTCTCAGGCTAATGACAGTCCGTCACCGCTCTTCAGCCCCACTTTCTTTATTTCATGCTGCTCCCTACCCTCCCCCAACAATGGTTCAGTGAGCACATATTCCAATCCCGAAGACACAAGAGCCCGAGGCTTAGAGAAATAAGGGGACTTAGCCTGGGCCCCTGGCCAGCCAGCAGCAGGCCTGAGATGACCTCCAGCGTCCTAGCCTTCAGAGGCTGCCCGAGTGTCTCCCATCTCTACCCCCCCCCCCATCGCCACCACCAAAGCCCACACCGCTCTGCCCTTCCCATCTCGGTCAGACTCCAGGATGACCGCAGGCAGGGATGGATGGGCTCCTTCACAGGCACCGACACGCCAGTATTTCCAGCAGCCCTTATCAGTGTCGTCTTGGCATCCAGAACTTGGCTGAATGGATGGAGGATCCCCTCTGCCAGCCACTAATGAACTCAGGGCAGGCTCGGGCTGGGGCTACAGGCTGATAATCAGGAGGCGAAGGATTTATAGTGCCTTTGGAGTCACCTGCCTCGGCCAGCCCCATTGTTTTCCATTAGAGCCCCACGCTGTCCTGGATAACCTTGGCAGACTGCGTGTCCTAGGGAGAGCCGTGTGAGGTTGGGAGGACCACAGGCTGCCCGGCTGCCCCAGCTCAGGCAAGGAACGAGGCGGGAGAACGCGCCCTCAGTACTTCTGTCCTCATCCAGCCCTGGGAAGAGTAGTCACTCTCTCCCGTGTAAGCCCCAATAAAAATTCAGCACAAGTTTTGGAACGTTCATGATATTGGCAAGCTTCCCCTCACCTGTGTTTCAGAGTCAAGGCTACCAACAGCTGCAGATGGCAATGCTGGGGTTGAAAGCCTCTCTCCCAGCAGAGGTCCAGGAGGAACAGACAACGGAGAGAAGGCTTGTCTTCCACCCCTGCCTATTCTTCTGGCTTCTCTGTATTTCCAGTTCTGGTCCAAAGGAAGGAGATTGACCTCTTTCCGTCCCAACAGGGCTCTAAGCCTGTGCAAACCTTGACAGGAGTTAGACGTGCCACCCGAGGCAGTTGCCCCCAATACTCCCAGCCTAGAGGAACCGTGTCCCTCTTAGTCACATCAACACCTATAACTTTCCAGATTTGCAGATGAGTTCTCAGGTCAACACCCAATGAGAGGACACGTCGTGAAAACACTTCTCCCACTGCCTGAGCCATAGTGATGCTCAGTAAGTGTGAGTGAGTCCCACCTTCTTCCGCCAGACCCAAGGATCCAACTACAACCAGGGCATCTTCTCTCTTCTCCTGAGCGATTCCGGGCCCCTCTCCACAACTGAGCTCACTGCCCTCCCCCAAACCTGCTTCTTCCCCTGAGACAGCAGTGGTTCCAGCAGTCACCCATTCACCCCGTTCTGCAGGCCAGGGAGAGGGGGGCCTTTAGCCCTCCATCCTCCTCGTCCCACGTCAAGTGCTATCAGTTCTACCTCCGTTGGCTCCTAAATCCATTTCCTTCTTTCCGTGGCTGCAGCTTCAGCCTGAGCCCTTGTGAGCAAAATCCTCCTCATCAGTCTTTCTGCCTTCAGGTTATCCTTCTTCATCCGCCCTCCTCACCATGGCCACTGTCATCATTCTCAAACTCAGACCTGAGCCTGTGGGTCAAAACCAGTAATGATTTCTCATCAGTGCAAACTTCTTAGCATGCATTCCAGGGCCTACGCAGCTGGGCCTACCACGTTCTCTCGATACACATCCTACATGCACAGAGGCCACGTGCCCGTTGCACCAGGCTCGCGGTGAGAGGGCGCGCAGGACCCTGTGCGCTTTCCTCAAAGTGTCCTGTTCATTCTCACAAACAACCCAACAAGCATGATTACCATCCTATGGGGAAACTGAGGTTCAGAGTAACTAAGAAATTTGCCCAGGGACACACAGCTGTAACAGCAGAGCCAGAGATCACGCCCTAGACCGTGTGGCATCTGTGCTTTTATTCCCTGAACGCGTTCGGACCTCCTCGCTTTCCTTACGCCGTCCGCATCCCAGGGAACGTTGCCTCCTTGCCCTCACCTTGCTTACCCTTCCAGGCCATTTCCGAAGCAAGCCCTTTGGCAACTCCTTTCCCCATTCTCCCAGAAGGAAAAACCTTTCTTCCTTGGGACTTTCTTTTTTTATTATTTTTATATAAGTTTCAGGGGAACACATAGTGATTCACAATTTTTTTATTATTAGTTAATTTATGTATTTATTTATTTTTGGCTGCACTGGGTCTTCGTTGCTGCAAGTGGGCTTTCTCTAGTTGCGGCGAGCAGGGGCTACTCTACGTTGCCGTGCACGGGCTTCTCATTGCGGTGGCTTCTCTTGTTTTGGAGCACGGGCTCTAGGCATGCAGGTCTCAGTAGTTGTAGCACGTGGGCTCAGTAGTGCGGCATGTGGGCTCAGTAGTGTGGCTCGTGGGCTCTAGAGCACAGGCTCAGTAGTTGTGGCGCACAGGCTTAGTTGCTCCGCGGCATGTGGGATCTTCCCGGACCAGGGCTCGAACCCATGTCCCCTGCATTGGCAGGCAGATTCTTAACCACTGGGCCACCAGGGAAGCCCTAGTGATTCACAATTTTTAAAGGTTATACTCTATTTATAATTATTAAAAAATATTGGCTATATCCTCTGTGTTGTAGAATACATCCTTGCAGCTTATTTATCTTATCCACAGTAGTTTGCACCTCGTAATCCCCTACCCCTCTCTTGCCCCTGCCCCCTTTTCTCTCTCTACTGGTAACCAATAGTTTGTTCTCTGTATCTGTGAGTCTGTTTCTGGTTTGTGATATTCTTAGGACTTTATACCTCACTTGGGGCACCTTTTATTTTAGTTCCCTGTGCCCATATTTGTCGCCTCCAGACGCTAAGCTCCTTGTCGTGCAAAATACATCAGTCCCTCCTCTGCATCCCCACACGTGGCCAGGGGTCTTGGAGATTGATGGGGTGGGACCTGCCCCTGTGTGTGGCCAATGGCATATCGCTGGTACCATTACACCCCAAAATGATCAGTTTTATTATTAGTCAGGGGGCTAGGACATAACCCCATAACCCCCAATCCCGCTCCCCTGAGTAGGTCACAACAGGGCATTCCAGAAATTCCCCAGAACTCATTCTCCCGCATTAAGAGCTGGTCCTGTGCTGAGCCACAGGACAGCAGCAGAAGTCAAGACTCGGGCCTCCAGGCACGATCTGAGCCATCCTGCCCTGGTCCTTTCCCACCCGCCTGGCATTGTTGGTGTCAGCTGAGCGCTGAGCTGGCTCCTGCCTCCCCTCCCTTCCACCCATCTGTTCGCTTCTTGGACCCTGTGCAGCTTCCCTTAATCTCATAAGAGGCAATTTGCGTGCTCCGGGCTGGGAAAAACCTGGTAACAAATAATCCCCGGTACAAGTATTCTTAAGCCTTCCCCAATTGGTCACTAATAGCAGAGCAGACGGTGACATTTGCGCCTTTTCTGCCTGGCTGACCAGGTAGCTCCGGGAGGCTGAAGCCGGTAAAGGCAGGGCTGCAGGAGGCTCAAATGCTCACCGCTCTCACCTGCATGACTGATGGGAAGAAGCAGATTCTAATCGGTCCAACTTCAGATTTGCAAAGCCTCCTTTCCCATCCCTGGGACCCCTCGTGGCTCTAGTTTTAATAGCCCTGGGCTCAGGAAAGACTCACGAATAGTGATGAAAATTAGAACACACCATTATGAAACACCTTGTGTGTGCCCAGATCATTTACACATGTGGCCCCTCAGCCTCACGGCAGCTTTGCAAAGTAGGTGTGTCACCCCCATTTTACAAATGGGGAAACTGAGGCTCAGAGTGGGTGAGGAATGTGCCCCACATCATGCTGCTAGTGACAGGGCTGGAGTTCCTTCCCAGGCCTGCCTGGGTCTGTGTTTTTTCCACTGTCCAGGACCCAGGCCCTGGCAGGTGACCCGTTAGGTACTCAAAGTGGGTCCCTGAGGTTACCTGTCACTCACACCTTTGCTTGTAGTTTCCCTCCCACAGAAGGACATCTTTCTTCCATCACATCCCCGTACCCTGATTCCTCCTCCAGGAAGCCCCTCTGTTTCTTCTCCCCACCCCTACGCTTGCAGCAGGCCTTTCTTTTTTTAAAAAAAAAGTTTTATTCACTTTTTTTTTTTTTTTTTTGGCTGTGTTGTGTCTTCGTTTCTGTGCGAGGGCTTTCTCTAGTTGCGGCAAGCAGGGGCCACTCTTCATCGCGGTGCGCGGGCCTCTCACTATCATGGCCTCTCTTGTTGCGGAGCACAGGCTCCAGACGCGCAGGCTCAGTAGTTGTGGCTCACGGGCCTAGTTGCTCCGCGGCATGTGGGATCTTCCCAGACCAGGGCTCGAACCCGTGTCCCCTGCATTAGCAGGCAGATTCTCAACCACTGCGCCACCAGGGAAGCCCGCAGGCCTTTCTTAAAGGCCAAAAGAACTTTATGTGACCTCTTTATGAGACTCATCACCTTCTCCCTCACGGTCTAGGAACTTGGGTCAAGTGCAGCCGTGCACAGACTCTCAGTAAGTTTCACCGAATGTCCTGGGAGTTGCAGCAAGCAGGACTTCAGCCGGGCTGCCCCCGCATTCAGGAACAGGGGTGGCACTGGTGCTCCCCAGGGCATCAGAGAAGTCCTTACTCCACCTGCTCCTGGACCCCTGGGCATCCTCGGGGCGTCACTCGGCCTCTCCCTCCTTGCCGTTCCCTCCCCGCTGAAGGAGCAAGTGAGGGCGGCAGTGCACCGGGCTCCGTAAAAACCAGGCAAGCTTACCAGGCGGCCCTGATGTTCCTGTCCAGGTCTGGCTGGGATTAACCCTAAGGGCAGTGGGCACCTCCCCTCCGCCTGCTACTGGAGCAAAGCCCTGGCCAAAGTGCCCAGAGAGACGGGAAGAGGAGGGTGAGCTCACTCCACACCATCTCCCGAGGGGGGCTGCAGGGGATATGGGGACATCTGCACCCCTGCTCCCCGCATCGGGCTTCGGTACAGACTTTGCCCCGAGGCTGTCTCTCCTGTTACGCTAACTAACCCCACGCCCCTTGCTCTCTGCACTAGTGCGTGCGGACCCCACAGAGAGCTGCCTCTCATCGCAGCATGGGACCACCTGACCACCAGATCAGTGACTGGGGAGAGGCACAAACACATACGCCTGTAGGGGTGGCAACAGACTTACGACGCCGCAGTACCAGAATGTGTCCCCAGGAGATCTGGGGTTGACGATTATCGGAGGCAGGGATGGGTGAGCGCCATGGTCCCTCTGAGCCTGGCAGGGAGGACTCCGGCCACCATGGGTGTGGCTCACTGGGCCCTCTTCCTGCCTGTTCTACACACACACATACACATAGACACACACACACACGCACAGCCAGAGTCAGGCCGCAGCACCACGAGCTCCTGGAACCTTAAAGCCTTAAAGATTGTCCAGACCACAGTCCCTTCCAGGGGTCTCCAGTGACCCTGACAGCAGAGGGAGGCCTTGGCCTTCTCAGCCTATATTTTAGTCCCAGAAAAAATTCCACCACGCCCCACCCCCCACAAAATTCTAAACCAGAGGCTTTCAAAGATTCTGGAAGAATAAGAAGAGTTTGTTCAAGAAAAATTTTAAGTGGTTGACAAGGAATAGAAGCAGAAAAGTCTGGCTGGAGAAGGGGTGAGGCCTAGAAGTCAATTCATTCAGCCCCACAGACACGCATGCGCGCGCACACACACACACAAACACACACACACGCGCATACACCATGGCAGCCAGGCCCCTGGAGCGCGGCTGTAAAGGCATCACTCGGGGTGATCTGGCCCTTATCACCTCAGCCAGCAAAGTGCCTCTTCCCTCCCCAGGAAGTAACTGGGAATGGGGGGGGGGGACCTCAGATCGGGGGCCAGAGGTGTGTGCGCTCATAGACACTTACGGGGTCTTCAGCGTTTTAAATGTTTTCCTGGAAGACAGTGGGGACCTCCCCGCGCCCGATGGTGATGGCTCTCTCCATGCTAAGGTGTGCTGCGAGACCCCAGAAAGAGACTGAGGCGAGGGGCTGGGCGGTCAGGGCCGGCAGGGGCGCCCCCTTCGGAGAGCCTGGTGGGCTGATGGAGACGAGGGAGAGAGCGGGGGATGGGGCGCTTTGGAGAACAGTCTAGAGAAGTCACAAGAGAGGTGCTGAGCAGAAAGCAGAGGGCAGGGAGTGGCCGGCAGCAGGACAGGGCAGCAGGGCTGCAGGAGGGGAGGCCCCAGGCTGTGCTGGTGCGGGGGGTGGGGGACCTGAGCCCTCCAGGGGCTTCTCCCGCCGCCCCCTCCCCCGCCCTGGGCCAGGCTGCACCCGCACCTGTCCCTCCCAGCGCTGGGGAGATGAGGGTCTTCCCCCCACCTGCCGCCACCCCTACGCCTCCTCCCCCTCGCCAACCGTCAGTGCCCGCCTCCATCCCCATCCTGACTCAGAGCCCGCCCGCGGGGCGCAGGTGCGCAGCTCGTCAAGATGGGGCTCGTCAGAGCCCTCCCTCCTCCTCGTCCTTCCAGCTGGAAGCAGCCCCCGCTTCCCGAGGTTTGGAGCGAAGGCTCCAAAGGCCCCACCTGTTCAGACTTCTGCCTCTGCCGCTGCCCCTCACCTGCTGCCTCACTCCTGCCTGCTCACCCCTAATCCTGACTCAGCAAACCCTGAGGGGGTCACGTTCCCTTTCTGGGCTCCGTGGGGAGACGCAGACTCCCTCCCCTGCCCCCGTGCTGTAGAGGTCTGTTGCCGAGGCGGTGAGAAGCTCTCTTGGCCCGGGCAGGACACGGCAGCCTGGGCGTGCCGGGTGACACGCGGGCCGGGGCAGTCGCCTCAGAGGCTCTGAAATGGCCCCGGGACCACGGTTCTGCAGGGCCCTTCCCTTCCTGGGACAGGACCATCCTCCCAGGAAGGGAACAGGAAAGATGGCCTGCATCCACCTCCAGGATCACCTCCCCCTCCCTCTAACCCACCAAATGTGTGAGAGCTCCAGATGCGTTTCCACCTGGCCCTCTCCTTTAACATCTCCTCGAGACTTTTCAGTTCTGGCCAAGGACGAGGGGAAGGAGGTCTCAGGGGTGTTCTATGAGCTTCCCGAAGCTGAGGTCTAGTAAAGCACCTCAGGATGAGGCCCTGAAACAGGACTGCTGGGCCTGCTGCCCCTTCTCCACCACGCAGCACTCTGGGTCCCTGTACAGCCTCATGTTCCCGTGGGTCTCGTGTGGTACCCATTTCATAGGACTGCCTATGGAGAGAATTCAATCAGATAACCTCTTAACACATGGTTTACATTCAATGAAAGTCAGTTATTACTAATTCTATAATAATAAAAATACTGTGAATAATATATAACTAGTTATATAATAATATTTATATAACAGTATTATATTAATAATGACTAGCTGTATAACAGTAAGTACCAATAAATACTACACCTTCTTTCTTCTGAACACCCACCCCGATGGTGGCCAGCACTGGAGTCCACTCTGAACCTTAACTCCGCTGGGAGGAGGCTATGTAAACTTAGGGAAGAACCAAGAAAGCGCTTTTTCTCCAAAGATCCTCTGCCTCTCTTTAGATGGTCTGAGGGAGCTGCTCGGTCGGTGGGATGAGTACTTGTTTGAGAATAAAAATCCAGGTTCCAGGCCCTTAATTCAATAGCCAATGTGGGATAGTGGAAAGAAAACAGGGTTTGCAACCAGAGACACTTTTCGTTTAAATTACACCTGGGCACACTGTGTGACCTTGAACTACACCTGGGCCCACTGTGTGACCTTGAACTACACCAGGGCCCACTGTGTGACCTTGAAGTATACCTGGGTCCACTGTGTGACCCTGGGCATGTCACTTCATTTCTAGGAGCCTCAGTTCATCTGCAAACTGTGGGTAATGACAGCTAACTAGCACTGTAGTTATATCCTCCATGAATAACTCAAGTTATTTTTGTCTGGTAAAGCCTGACTCCTTGGGACGCTGACCCTTTGCCTTTATTTCTCACCTCACTCCTCCTGTGTGGTGTGCTCAGCACAATATCTGTCTAATCAGTCGTTTATAATGTAAAAAGCATCTTTCTGCAGTGACCACAGACCTCGGGAGACAAAGCAGAGTAGATAAGCTTCCTGGGCCACAGGCGAATTAAACCTAGGCGCTAAGAGCACCAGATGGAAAGGTAGCGGTGTCCCTGCCCTCAAGGGGTTTACCCTCTAGTTCTTACTTGCTTTTGTTTCTTTGGCATCTAACATACAGTAGGTGCTCAATAAAGGACTGAAGACATTAAGGGAGATGGGAAGGAGGAAAAGGGGTCAGCGGAGAGGAGGAGAGAGAGAGAAGACCCCCTCCTGGTGACGGGAGCTCTAGAGGTACAAGCGAAGGTCATGGGCTGAGCACTCAGCCTTCAATGACGGGCAGAGCTGGTCGGGGGGCCTGAAAGAGGGGCGAGTTCCAGGAGGGTGAAGCAGTGAGGACTGGGGCCGGGAACCTCAGTGGAGAGCCAGCCCAGGGTTGCCACTGCTGAGCAGGGCGGGGTGGATTGTGGAGACGCTTGTAATGCAGGCTGGAAGGTCAGGAACCCTCCTGCAGACAGCGGAGAGCCACACCCCCTGTAAAGGGAGAGAACATGAGATAGTGGTGATTTAGGAAGAAAAATTCAGCGCAGTACTTAAAAGGATTCATAGTCTGTTGAAAGAACCCCAGTTGAGATGATGAGGGCCTGGGCTTGGATGGTAGCTGCAGGAATGGAGAGGAAAGGGTGGATCTGAGAGATATGAAGGGGGGAGGCTGGGCCAGACTCGGTGATGGTGACAGGTACATGTACCATGGAATACTATTCAGCCATAAAAAAAGAGTGAAATAATGCCATTTGCAGCAACATGGATGGACTTAAGAGATTATCATACTAAGTGAAGTAAGTCAGACAGAGAAAGACAAATATCAAGTGATATCGCTTATATGTGGAATCTAAAAAAAACATGATACAAATGAACTTATTTACTAAACAGAAACAGACCCACAGACATAGAAAACAAACTTGAGGTTACCAAAGGGGAAGGGGGGAGAGCAATAAATTAGGAGTTTGGGATTAACATATACACACCACTAAATATAAAGTAGATAAACACTAAATATAAAGTAGATAAACACTAAAAATAAAATAGATAAACAACAAGGACCTACTACATAGCACAGGGAACTATATTCAATATCTTGTTATAACCTATAATAGAAAAGAATCTGGAAAACAATATATAAATATATATAAAACTGAATCACTTTGCTGTACACCTGAAACTAACACAACATTGTAAATCAACTATACTTCAATAAAAATAAATAAATAAACAAAAATAAAGCATGAGAAGGGAGGTCACACGGGCTGCCAGGCTTCACACCAGGAGAACATCTTTGGAGAAAATGGGAAACTGAAGCAGAAACCTGGGATGGTGTTGAGTCACAATGAGAGCAGGACACTGGCTGAGGCAGCACACACTACGCTCAGATCAGAGCTGCCAGATGTGGGGAGCCCAGACGTGATCACCTGGAGGGATGGACCAGGTCGCATTCACCCACTTCTCACCAGACAATGCAGTTTCTGCCTCCTGGCAGGTCTCAATAAGTGTGTGCTGAATAAACAAAGGTTCTCAAGGGGCTTCCTGGCTACGCAATATACTGCCCAGGAGGTTATAGAAAATGATCATTTGCCTTTCACCTCTCTGGACTGGAAAGCAGGAAGTGAGGGAATCGGTGAGGAGATTCTTTGGACAAGAACCTGCCCCTGTGGTTGCACGCCACATCCCCAAGGGCACCTGAGCCTAAAGAGGAGGGCTCAGGGCCTGTCCCACTAGGCCATTCCTCCACCTCCTCTCCATCCTCTCTCACTGCAACCTTCATCTCCTCTAGAAGTGACACCTGACTTAGGTTCTGCTTGAGAAAGCATCTCATTGATTCAAAAAAGTGTTCTTAGTGGCTTGTATTTAATGCACAAAAATTAAAAGTATGCTGGGGACTTCCCTGGTGGCCCAGTGGTTAGGACTCCATGCTTCCCCTGCAGGGGGTACAGGTTCAATCCCTGTTGGGGAACTAAGATTCCGCATGCCGCCAGGTGCGGCCAAAAAAGAAAAAAAAATCATCAGAGCACTAACTACACCCTCCCCCCAAATAATTTGCCAATTATGTCCTTTAGGGCAGCTTTTTGAGACTATCCTGTGTACCTGTATCCCTCCAGGAACATTCTTTCCATAGAAAAGCCAAGGGTATCCAAACAAACAAAATGTGAAAGCCGAAAACTCTCTCTGAAGACTGCTAGGATGGGTCGGGAGACTCTGGTCCCCTCGAGGCCTGCTGCTACTTCCCTGCCCCTCAGGCTCCCTTCCGGCGGCCCCTACCCCAACTCCTGGCTCCGAGGCAGCCTCCAAGGTGAAATCGTGAACGCGCAATGTCCACGCCTGCTTCTGACACCCTCTCCTCCCAGCCCCTCCAGAGCCCGGTTTCCATGGTGACAGCCCCTCTTCTCCCTGGGGCACTGCCACACCCGTCCCCCTTGGGCTTCTCACCCTCGCCCCTGCCCGCATCTTGGCCTGGGGATGCTTCCTGCACTCCAGCTCTCCGGGCACCCTCACCAACACCAAGAGGAAGCGGGATTGGGTGCGGGGGAGACCAGGCCAGTTCCCACCGCAGGCCTCCCTCTTCGTGGGCATTCTGGGGGCTCAGGCTCTACTGCTGAGGGCCAGCTCACCCCAACCCCCCAGCTCTCAGCTGACAACCCGATACTTCTCTCTGATCACACACTCTTTGGCAGCTATTGCTGCTGTCTTGACACTGTCCTTGCAAGGAAGGTGCTGAGATAGAAGAATGCGCTGTGAAATCATCATGAGGGCCTGGAGAAGGAGCCTGGGAGAGGACCACTCTCCCACGCACTTGTCCTCTCTGCATCCCAGCCTCTCCCGCCCCTCTTTCTCCTCCTCTTCTCCCTGCTGCCTTCTCTCCATCTCTCTCCTCCTCTCCCCTCCTGCTCTCCTCACTCCCCTCCCTCACTCGCTCCTTCTCCGGTCTCTCCCTCCCTTTCTCCTCTCATCTCTTCCCTCCTTCTCTCTCTTGTTTTGGTGCCAGAAACAGTCTAATTACAACAGGGAACTTGAAGAGACAGAAAGGAAGAAAAAAAAAAACAAAAAACCACCCCACCACACATAGCTGATGATAATGTCCTATGAAATCTAATTTATAAAGCTCAAATCAGAACAAAAAGTGTTACTCTCACAATTCAGGGCCGATTTGATTTTTAATGAGATTCCTCAGAGACCCAGCCGAGATCTCATCAGGTTGAAAACTCAGCTACCTTCCCGCCTGCCACAAACTCTCCAGTGTGGACCTCTGTCTCTCCTCCACTGCCATCCTCAGCACCCCTCGGAGCGACACGCCAGTGGCTCCCTTCTTAGGGCCATCTGCTGCTGACAGCTTGGCCCTAACCGTGGTCCAAGCCTGGGGCTCTGTGCCCCCAAGGTGGACAGCAGCCGGTGTCCAGGACCTCTGTGGCCGCCTCTGACTCTCTCCAGGTAGAAGGGCAGCCTACCCACCAGGTCCTGTTTTCCTCGGCTGTGTATCTGCATCTGCAGAGCAGGGGGTAGGAAAGAATACAGGCTTAGACGTCATGAACCCCAGGTCAAACCCCACTCATTAGCTGTGTGACCTTGGGCAGGTTACTTTGCCTCTCTGATCTGGGTGTCTTTGCTATAAAATGGGAATAGTCCTGCTCTGAAGTGTAATTACACGGTTACAGGAGGGACAGCATGGGAAGCACAGATGGCACTGTGGGCCGGGAGCTCAGTGGACGTCAATGTCCCATGTCCTGTTGTCCATTCAGCTGTGGCCTCCCAGGGAACATGGGTCACATCACCCCCCTTCTTCAGCAATCCCTCCAGGATGAGGCGTAGGGACCTGCATGCAGTAGATGAGAACATGGTCCTTAGAGCCAGAAAGTCTTGGATTCGCTGCCCTGGTCCTGCCGCTAGATGCTCCCTGGACAATTTAGTTAACCTCTAAAGCTCAGTGTGCTGAGTCCCTGTGAAAAGGGGTTAATAAGGCTCCACACAAGTGTTGTGGGGATGTGACAGCCACAGAGAAGGCCCACAGGGCACGTGGTGAGTCATTAACATGCGCAGCTCCTGTTACTATTTTTTTACCTCCTAGGGCCTCATTTCCTCATCTGAAAAATGGGGATAAAAATAGTACCTGCCTCATAGATTGTTATGAGGATGAAAATATTAACAGGCTAATATTTTTAAATCTCGGAACAATGCCTGGCATATTGTACCCAATGTGGATGTCTTTGTTTAATAAAATATGAACTGCCTACCTTAGATGGTTCAGGGAGGTGTGTATGGGCAGGTGTGGGTTCACACTGATGATTTGCTCCCAGTGACAGAGAGGCTGGTGCAGGGTCTGCTGCAGAAAAGAAAGGGACAGGAGACGATTACCTGCTCACTCAACCCCACCATCCCTTACACTACACCACCCCTCATCCCACCAAATTTGGCCCTAGTCCCATCCTGGGAGCCACTAAAACGATGATATTATTGATATTTCTTGGATTCTCAGGTTTAACCAAAGCACACCACGCCCTATGCCTGTTGCCCTCTTGAAGCACACCCCGCCCCCCCCAGAGTGCTTCCAACTGGGGGTCTCTCTCCTGCCTCTGCCCCCTTGTGGAAGTAGGCGCCAGGAAGTGGCGTTAAAGGGAAAGAGGAATAACACGTGCCAAGTGCAGCAGCGCGTGGCCCGTTTTGGGGGCTGGAGGATGGCTGGACCACAGCGTGAGTGCGCTGGGGATTGATGGGCAGGGAGCCTGCAGCCGGGGCCAGCTCCTGCAAGCAGGGGATGGAGCTGGGGGCAGCGAAGAAGCCGCTGCTGGGCCCCAGGCAGGTAGGGAGGCGCTCTGGGGGTCCTCGTCCCCCAGGGCAGCCTGGGCTCTGCTTCCATAGCTCGAGGAGAAGCCCTTCCGGCAAGTAACTGACCGTTGCACTTGTTTCCTTCCTAGGTCAAGTGTACTCCTTCAGCCAGCAGCCCCAGGACCAGGCTGTGGTGTCGGGGCAGCCAGTGACACTGCTATGCGCCATCCCTGAATACGATGGCTTCGTTCTGTGGATCAAAGACGGCTTGGCTCTGGGCGTGGGCAGGGACCTCTCAAGTGAGTACCCCCGGACCTCCCCAAGAAGGCCTTAGAACCCACCCCTGCCCTACCCACCCACCCCCCCTCCTAGGGAACCCCATCTTCCTAGGCATTTGGGGATTAAATCTCAGCTTTCATTGCAGATCCCAGGGGCAGAGGCAGGCGAGGCAGGCCCTGGGTCCAGGATGCATAGGACTTTGAGGGCCCCTCTGACTTCTGGTGATGAATTACGAGTAAACCCTCAATTCTGGCGGTCAGTCCTAAACTTAACACAGTGTTGCCCTGGAGGGTCCATTCCAAAGTCAAACATGATTCACATAAAGTCAGTTTTCCAGAAGTAAAGTGTTCCTTTTCCTTGGTCCAAAACGTATTCCCCACTTAAGTCACAACCTTGTTCTTCCCTCCTTCCATCCATTAAAGGGAGCCAAGTAGATTGAAAACGCGAAGAAACCTGGTTGGGTTTAGGGGTCGCCATGTGATGGGGAGAAAAGAAAACAAGTGTTTAAAATAAATTCCAAGCCTCGTTCAGCCCACCACCCAGGCTGGCATTCAGCAAAGATGCGCTGGTGGGCTCCCATGGCTGTTGATGGCTGGCGTCTGTGCTGCCTAGTTGGTGCCCACGCCCCATCACCTGTTAACTATTGTAAATGTCAACCCTTAAGCCCATACAGACGTTTTTCCAATCCATCCTCTCCCCTGGGAGAAAAAAGAATGAAATCATCCTCCTGGTCACTCACCCATCAGCCATTATTATTCTCCCCTGAGGAGGGTAGGCATGTGGCTGTTTGCTAACTTAGCATAAACCGCAAAATGCAGAACGAAGAATGTGGGTATCCCTGTGGTTGGGGAGTGTCTGGGGGTGGAGAAGGAGAGAAAAATATGTATTCAACGGAGAAGTAGCTTTGCCTCTCTCATGGTGTTCAGCTGCAGGAAAATAAAAATCGAAGTGCACTCAGGAACATGATGGTTGGGAAATTAATATTTTAAAATGTGAGTTATGTCTTGCCAGAAATGTGTATTGAAACATTATAGCAATGGTCAATAGCATCACAGGGTTTGAGTGCTGCAGCCCAGCTGAGCATGGATAAAATACACAATCACATCTCCAAAATATACTGTGCTGCCATAAAATTTAACTATTGTGGGAACCAGCCAATTTCAGGGACTCTGAACCCCCTTACCCCAGAGGAACTGGGGGAATAATACGATCTTCCCAAACCGAGTCCTTCACGCTCCACGAGGCTCTGAGCTGGCCCAGCACTGCTGCTGGTTAAGGAAGCTCTCTGGGTTCCTGGTCAGTGGTTTTCAGCTTCCATCAGGGACTGGGGACTTGTTGGGTGGGTGAAGAGGAAGCCCCAGGTCACCATGGAGGGTTCATAGAGTGGTCATCGCTGCATGGATAATTGACCCTCTGGCATCCACTTCCATGAATGGCTTTCTGGGATCCAGCATTGGGTCCTGCTAAGTGCTGGAGGGCAATGGGATCTGATGAACTGGGGTCCGTTTCCTCTCCAACTTGACTCCATTGATAGAAAGAAGGTCAGCCCTCTCCTTGCAGAGCCAATAAACTCAAACTCTTGGTAACGTGTTTTCTCTGTATTTGATCACTTGTCCCAAAATAGCATCATGACAATAATGACAAATATATGCTCAATAAACACTGTTTGCTTGCCTGATAAGAATGTGAGTGTAATAGATCTCAATTCAGTTCAGGAAGTATTTGCCGAGCACCTAACACTGTGGGGGAACTGGGGCCCGTGTTATGGGGTTTCAGCCTGCTACAGCTCTGCCCTCTTCTATTTTAAATGTGTAGCCCCATCCAGTCTACCAGAAATGATGCCTTAACTGAAGACCTTACTATCTTTCTGGTCACCAAAGCTGGAAAAAAACAGTCGAAGGAAGTGATTTATAAATACATTCCCTCATACTGATGGAACATTTTTCTTCTAAGAAGCTCAAATACTTCTCAGACATTATCTCATAAATCTACAATCATCCACGGGTAGAAAAAGAAGGCTTTTCCCCTTTGTTTGGCAGGTAAATAGAATCACAGCTGAGAAAGAAATTGATTCAAACAAATACCCAATCCCAGTGCATGGGACCCTGGCTTGTAACCCCAAAAGCCCTTATACCCTGTCTGCTCTCCCTCCTCAAAACAGGGACCTCTTTGGCTACCCTATGTCATTGTTATGTTCATTTAAACTAGCATTTATAGACTACTTACTGAATGCCAGGCACTTTACATAGATTATCCTGTCTGATCTTCACCGTAACTCTGTGAGGTACTAGCATTGTCCCCACTTTACTGACAAGGAAATGGAAAGGCAAAGAAGTTAAAGTAACTGACCCAAGACAACAGAGCTAGGCAGTGATAGAGCTGACATTGGAACCCAGGCAATTTGTCTGTAGAGCCCAGACTCCCAGTAACTTTGCCTCCCCTGGGAGTAGCAAGAGAGAGCATTGATGCTGTGGAAGGAGCTAGAACTTCCCCAGAATCTGTGCTTCTGGGCCTGTGCTTTCCAAAGATGCTGTCAGTCCTTGGGATAGCATCACGGCTCACTGCCTAATTATGCAAATACAAACAAACCCATCACTGATGTTTTCAGCAGCTTATGAGAGCGGAAGCCTGCTGTTGACGGCTTGCAAGTCAACAAAAACACAAGCTCCGGCCAAGATGCCTGCAGGAGACCAGGGGCTAATCACAGGACAGTGGGATCCAGAGGCTGGGCTGGAGGGGCTAGGGGCAGTGCGCCAGCTACACTGAGGACAGCTGCAGCAGGGTGACAGCTGAACTAGCACCCACTTCCAGCCCCTCACCCGGCCCCAGGGAGAGCCAACTTAACTTAGCCGGGCTCCTTCCCAAAGCCCAGCAGAGGGCAGGAAGGGCGGGCAGGGGGGCGGCCGGGCTCTTGGGGGTACAGCTGATGGCCTTGTAGCATCTCCGGCCAGGCCTGAACAGCTGTGCAGGGCAGGACCACTTGATGGCATGATGGGGACAATGCTAGTCGTGAAAACGTGAGCCTGAAAGGCTCAGCCACACAGGATGCACCCCAAAAGCATACTGGGGAGTCTGGTGGAGGATCACAGCTACCTCCACTGACCAGAAATGGGTGCTGCTTAACAGCCCACCCCCAGGGAGCCCTGCCCCACCTCTGGAAGACCCTTAGGTTATGGGGGGTAAAAGGGGCCTAAGAGCGCCAACACTTCATCCAGAGTAGAAGTCTCCTCTGCAGTGTTCCTGACATGCGATCATCCCATGTATGCTTGAATACAGCCAGTGACGGGGACCTCACTACCACCTCTGGCAGCCCAGATCTTTGTGGGACACCAGTAAATTGTTAACAATATTCTAAAGTATTTCCCCATGTTCATTCTGACCCTTGGTCCTAATGCCGTCCTTGGGAGCTACATGAACACATCTAACCCCCACTAAGAGACTTGGAAATATTTGAAGAGAGCTATGGCATGTCTCTGCTTCTGTCTCTTAAGCACTAGTCTTCTCTTTAAAAGGCCAAATGTGCCCAATTCCCTCCTCCTATTGCACGTTTCTGAGAACTCACTCTGTCCTAGCGAAGGCCCTTCAGAAAGAGGAGCAGTGTGGGGCTGCTGGAGGGTGGATGGGCCTCTGAGGGGAGGAGGGACCCTGTAAGGCACTGGTGGGGGGGAAAGCAGAGCTCTGGGAAGAGGACTGATGGAAAACAGATCCTGCTGGGAGAAACTAAGGAGGTCGAGGGTCCAAGACCCGGGAGAGAGAGGCTCTGCCCATCCTGGCAGCCACGACTCATGTTGGCATTTGTATTCAACCCGCAGAGCATCAGGAAAGCTGCTTAATGATTTATCATTCTCAAGCTTTTATTTATCTGTTATTCCTTGCCCATGGTGTAAGAGGCCCCAAATTTTTAAGTATCCCGAGTGCCTCCTAAGTGTTTAATCAGGCCCTGGGGTTCAGGGGGTCGTAGTAGGAATGACCAGAAAAGAGCCACTTACAGTTCCAAGTGACCAGAAGTTCCTGGGAACTGGTGGGTGGGCCTCGGTTTCTACTTCCTATCCATCCTGAAACTAAAGTTTTCCCCAAAGTGACTCTTGATCCTTTTCCAAGTTTTTTTTTTCCTTCTTCTCTCTCCTTCTGACTCTGTCTTCTCGGTTTGTACATCTCAGCCTGGGTCTCTCTGTCTCTCTGTGTGTCTCCTTATTAGAATGCATGTCTGCTTTGCAAACCACAGTGCCAAGCGCGCTGCTTTCCAGGGTGACAGCCCCGCTGTGTCTGTCCACACTTAGCACCCCTATCTCTGCTCTCTCCTTCCCGCTCTAATAATAGCTTCCCCAACATTCCTAAACTTAAAACCTACAGTACCCTTGTACACGTACACACACACACACACACACACACACACACACACACACACACGCGCTGCCCCAGCCCCCTGGGAAACTCTCTTTTGTGCTCCTTATACTGAGATCAGGGCCCTGTGCAGTCACCTCCTGCTCTGCCAGCCCCTAAGACCAGCCCCGGCTCGGGTGTCCCCCCGGTCCCCCGCTGTGCCTGTCTGTCATGCCCGGCTCCTCCACCCCCACCCCAGCCCTCCTGATATGCCTGCCGTCTCCACAGGTTACCCACAGTACCTGGTGGTAGGGAACCACCTGTCAGGGGAACATCACCTGAAGATCCTGCGGGCAGAGCTGCAAGACGATGCCGTGTACGAGTGCCAGGCCATCCAGGCCGCCATCCGGTCCCGCCCCGCACGCCTCACCGTCCTAGGTAAGAACCGTCCGTACGCTGGGCTGAGGATGCTGTGGGAAGCACCCTGGGCTCAGCTCCAGAAGCCAGGGGACAGACTGGAGGGGCCTCCCCACTGGACAAAGCCCCCCGGCATTGTCCCACAGGGCTCTGACCACTGCTGCCCCACTGTGTCAGTCCCTCCCCACCCAAAGGGGGAAAATGAAAGTTCCTGCCCTGGACATCAGAAGGCCAGCACCAGCTGACCTCTGACGTTGCCCAACCCCAGTGTGTTTGACTGCCACTTAGGGAGTTAAAAGGGGCTCCTGGGTGCTTATTTATTGAATCAGGAAGCATGTTCTGCACACGTGATCCAGGTGAGGTCCTGTGCTCGGTGATGGAGATCCACAGAAGAAGGGGACACATCCTCGAGTCCCTTCTTTCTGAATTGCCCTCCCCTGGTGCTGACAAAGCCCCATCTAACCCCCTCCCCTGTCAGACTCAGCATGGAGCTCAGTTCTCTCCATGATTTCAGCATCCACAGGGACCACCCTGACCCTGCTCCTTGCCCCCTTTGCTGCTCCCTGGGAATCCCGGCTCTCAGGTGGAGGACCGGGCTGGCTACGTCATCCCCAGGAAAAGTCATTTCAGGTTCTTATGCTCAATCACACCTTTACCCCTCGGTCGTTCTCCATCGTGGCTTCCCAGGAGCCCAGCATCCCTGGGACATCCTCCTGAAGGGGTCCCCACTCCTTGACTCGGGCACACCTGCCGGAGACCAGGGGACGGGCTCGTCTCCCCCTCCCGCTGCCTCGTCCCAGCTTAGAGTTCAGCCCCTGTCAGCCGCCTCCTCCGGCCGGATGTTAGCCAGGAGCCAGGCCCTCGGGGAGCTACGCCGGCACATAAGTAATAATAGCTCACGTTCGCAAAGCGCTATACAGCAGCCCTCTCAGCACCTCCACTCATGTTACCGCGCCTGCTCCGACGCTGGCCTGCGGGGCGGGGATTGTGGCCCCGGCTGAGGGTCTGAGGCTCAGAGAAGCAAAGGGCACGCGTGGGGGATGGGACACAGGCAGCCAGAAGAGGGAAGTCCCTCCCACCCTCGCCTCCTGCAGCCGGTGCGAAGTTTGACAACAGGGTCAGCAGCTGGGGCGCTGCCTCCTTGCCACCGGCTGCTCAGAGATGAAGTATTTACGAGGGTGTCAGGTTATCTTCAGATCTACACGGCCAGCACACGGGGTAGACTGTCTCAAGCACAACAGCAGACTGACCCTGGAGGACCACTTACCCAGCTCGGAGCTTGGCTTCTTGAGACGGGAAGGAGGAACTGGGGGCCAACCTCAGAAACCCCCTTCCACCTCTGAGTTTCCCCCCACCTGCGATGGAAGGAATGAGAAAAATAAACCTGCTCTGGAGGGTCAGTAAGTTGGGATTGACCAGGAAGTGGGCCTCCTGGGTTAGAAGGGGAGGCTGCCACCTTCATCTCTCCTGAGATGTGGCTAAAATGGGACCCGGTCTATAATCTCTGTGGGGATTGAGGGAGGAGAGGGGAGGATTTAGTGCCTAATATATTTTCTGATCTTTAAGGATTGCAAAGGGCCATATAGATTTGCTAAGCGGAATTGTAGGATCTTCATCTCCAGAGGTTATTTAGCACCGCCCCTGCCCTTGTACCCCTTCTAGGGGGTCCCAGAGATGCTAAAATGAGAGGAACCTGAGCAGCGCCCACTCCTGACTTCACGCAGGACCGAAAACAGATGGAGACTCCTCTGGTTCTTAAGTTCACGTCCTGGTATCAGAGCTTCAACCTGGTCATACCCAGCCAGTCACAGCCTCCTTTCCTCTCTACTGTCTCAGTTAGGTGACAAAGTCCACATTATCCCAAAAGTTTTACAGATAAGGAAGTTGAGGCTCAGAGAGGCAAAGGCTCTCATGGGAGGTCACACAGCTTATTTAGCCCTCAAAATAGACCCCAGATTTTCCAACTCCAAACCACTTATGTTACCTCGCCTGTTCCGATGCCGGCCTGTGGGATGGGGATTGTGGCCCCAAATGAGGGTCTGAGGCTCAGAGAAGCAAAAGGTGCTCTCTGCCCGGTCTCCACATCCCTAAATGCCAGGAGGATTGCCTTTGTCTGGCTGGTTAAGAGCCAGGCTTCTGAGAGCAAGGCCTCTGGATCTGATCTGAACAGACTTAATTTTGTCTTGGGTCACATCTAAAAGGCATTCACTCCCCCGTCTCCTTCTCCAGAGGCCTGACCTGGCACTGGCTTCTGGCAGTTTGGGATGGGAAATGTTTCACAAGTCTGGAGATCAGTTGAAGAGGGGGAAGGCAGAGTTTCCAGGATACCCTAGCAGGACGGCCTGGGTAGAATTCCTGAGGCCAGAAAGGGAGACTGAGCTGGCATTTGTCCATAGGACTTTCATAAGGACTCCACAAAAATCACTTCTCAAGCTTCCCCAGGCTCTGCTACATTCCCCCCTGACTCCTCAAGGCTACCCTAAGTCCCTACCCCTGAGTGGTCCTGTGGGTCCCAGCCCTGACCTGGCCCTGCAGGACTCTAGCTGAGCTTCTCCATGGTATACAGCCCCACCTACTGCCCTGGAGGGAGGCCCTACAGGCAGATGCTGACCCAGCCTTCTGGAAAGGGAGCCTGGTCTATTCACGGTGGTGGATAGACAGGGCTTCTCCTGTCCCAGCAGAGAGAGGGCTCTTTCTACCCTGGGCAGCCAGCTTCCCAGCCAAGATCCCATCTGCTTTGCCATGACATCTCAGCCTGGAAAAATGTCCCAGCCAGATCCCCAAGGGGGACGCTGCTTTCCCTATGTTCCAGGAAAGAGAGAGCTTTCTTAATTTAGTCTGTATTTGCCCGAGATAGATTTTTAATTAAATAAAGTAAGAGCCTGATTAGAACCTGCAGAAGTTGTAAGAGATAGATTTTTAATTAAATAAAGTAAGAGCCTGATTAGAACCTGCAGAAGTTGTAAGAGAGGAATCAGATGGTATTCCAGCAAAATTGCAAAGCAAACACTTTGGCTGGAACAGAGGGAGACCCCCAGGGGTCTTCCATCAAAGCACCAAGTGAGAAGGGCAAATACGAGAGATTATATAGCCAACAGATGTGCACTGTTAAAATATGCAACTGCCGGCAGCCTGCTTAGAGAAGTCAGAGGGCCAGCTCAGAGTCTGCCATGCTCCAGGGAGGGCATGGGGACCCGGGCCCGGCAGCCAAGCCTAGAGTCACAGACACATTAATTAGCCTTGTGTTCCCAGCTCTCAGATGCGATCAGGCAAGGAGCCACTGCGAGCCGAGCACTTGCTACCTCAGGGAGATGGAGGGAAGGAGCCAGGGGACAGAGAGGGAAAAGGGGAAGGGACAGATCCTGTGAAGCTGAGCAAGGCAAGGTCTGGGCGCCCCTCCACCCCACAGAACACCTCCGGAATCGTGGTGTCAGGGGCAGAGCCACAGGCTTGGAGGCAACAGTCACGGTCCTGCCATTAACCAGCTGTGTGATCTTGTTACCCAGCCTCTATGGGTCTCAGTGTCCTCATCTGTAAAATAAAGGTGGCGACAAATAAGATGACCCATTACTATGAAGAACCATCCAGCTCCCAGAAAGCAACGACTTCTGCAATAAGGAGCCCAACTTGCTCTACCAGCTATTTTAGGAAAATCCCCCACTGGAACCCGAATTCATGTGGTGCCTGAGTCATAGACAGTAACTGATGAGGGTATTTTAGGCAACATCCCACTTTGAGGCTATAGAAAGGACCTTTCAAAGTCCTGCCCAGCGCTGGGATTCTAGCTGTACACCTTAGCCCCAGAGCCCTCCTCCACATCCGGCTTCCATGCACACCCAGCCGGCTCTGCCGGGACGCTGCTCAGGGCCCCCCGCACGTGTGCAGAGCTGTGGTGCAAGGGGAAGAGGCTGGGCCAAGAACCAGAATACCTGCCTGCCGCTTACTCACTGTGTGACCTTGGGCAAGGTCCTCAGAGCTCCCTCTGGGCCTCTGGTTCAACTCTATAACCAGTACTTAGTACAGGGTAGATACTCAGTAACATTGGGGATTTTTAAGGAATGAATGAATGAACGAATGAGTGATTGAATGAATGGATGGAGTTTCTGGTTCTTCATCTATAAAATGGGGATGATAAAAATACCAACCTCCTAGAATTGTTGCGAGCATGAAACTAACACACATGCCACTAAGTGGCATGCACTTTCAAGTTACACACCCATGCACACTGCTGCTTCTCCCACCTGCCAGAACCCCTGAGTTGAAAAATACCAAAACGGTTCCAGGGCCAGAGCTGTAAGGGAGATATTGCATGATGTGATCCTTCTAACTTCCTGAAAACCGGGAAGGCAGGGATTTGGTGGACCCAGATCAGGAGGACACGAGCACCAAGGATTTGATCGACACATATTATGTGCCAGGCACTGGAGATTCATTAGTAAATGAGAGAGAAAAGCACCCCTGCCCCGGTGAAGCTCGTGTTCTAGTAGAGAGAGAGAGACAGTCAATACATAATAAACATTAAGCAAGTACATTGTGTAGCTGTGTAGGATATCAGATGGTAACAAGTGCTATGAAAATGAGAAAGCAGAGCAGAGTAAGGGGGATTGGAAGTGAGGGGGCGAAAGGATAGTGGATGTCAGGTTAATTATTCAGAAGGGGATTTTCCCAGTATTCCTATCCTATTTCCCTCTTCTTCCTGGTCCATTCTAATATTAACTCAGCTGTCTTGTGGCTCCCATTAGAAATAAAGCTTCTTACAACTTAAGTGTCCATCGACAGATGAATGGATAAAGAAGACGTGGCAAATATATACAATGGAATATTACTCAGCCATAAAAAGAAATGAAATTGGGTTATTTGTAGTGAGGTGGATGGACCTAGAGTCTGTCATACAGAGTGAAGTAAGTCAGAAAGAGAAAAACAAATACCGTATGCTAACACATATATATGGAATCTAAAAAAAAAAAAATATGGTTCTGAAGAACCTAGGGGCAGGACAGGAATAAAGACGCACACGTAGAGAATGGACTTGAGGACATGGGGAGGGGGAAGGGTAAGCTGGGACGAAGTGAGAGAGTGGCATGGACATATATACACTACCGAATGTAAAATAGCTAGCTAGTGGGAAGCAGCCGCATAGCACAGGGAGATCAGCTCGGTGCTTTGTGACCCCCTAGAGGGGTGGGATAGAGAGGGAGGGAGGGAAGGAGATGCAAGAGGGAGGAGATATGGGGACATATGTATACGTATAGCTGATTCACTTTGTTATAAAGCAGAAGCCAACACACCACTGTAAAGCGATTATACTCCGATAAAGATGTTAAAAAAAAAAAGAAATAAAGCTCCTAAATCAACATGAATTATTTAACTCTGATGGAGAGTAAGTCAGTTTAAATGAAGAAGCCATCTTTAAAATGATGTCAAACCCCAAATACTTTGGGGCAAACGAATAAGGTCCAAATGTGTCTTCACTTTGTGCATTTTTCAAAGCCACAAGCGCTGTCTGCAACTCTTCCAGCAGGGGGAGCTGCAGGGCAAGGTCTCTAAGTCCACACTGCTGGCAGCATCCCCCAATTCCCAGTCCCCTAACCTTCTGGGTAGGTGGGTCCAGAGAGAGACGGTGCATAACTCAGGTCCTACAACAAGGGAAGGCAGAGCTGAAACAGAACCCAAGAGCACTGGCTTCTAAAATCATTCTTCCAGAAGCTGGTGGTGAGAAAGCCACCCGGTCACACTTTTAGTAGGGGATAGTCTGAGTGGCTCTTCACGGGTGAGGAAGCACCTCCACAGAACAAAGCCCAAGCTCCCTCCGTGGCACTCAGGCCCTCTGAGGCCTCCCCTCAGCTTGCTCTCCAGCCGCTGCTCCAGGATAATGACCAGCTCGCAGCGGCCTCCACTCACCACACTCCTCTCCTCCACTCACATGTGCTTCTGCCTGGAATGCACTTCCCACCTTTCTTCCCTTGGCTAACTCTTGCTCACCTAACAGGATTCATCTTAGATATCACCTCCTCCAGGAAGCCCTCCCTGAACCCCACATGGCCCGACCATCCCGCTCTGTGCTCCTTAGCCGTCCATCCCCACCTCAATCACAACGCTCGGCACATTACATTGAAAGTCACTGTTCACACGTCTGTCTCCCCCACTGAGTGTCTAGGAGGCAGTGAGCAGCCCTCACGCCAGCGCAGCTCAGACACATACCGGGGGTTCAGTAAGTGTCCATCAGGTGACTGTAGTGATAGGGGTGGGGCTGACTAGGGGGATTACACAGAGAACCGTACCTGGCAGACAGTACGCCCTCGATACATGGGAGAGTTGTGTTGTGCTGTGCTGTGTTTACAGAAGCAACACGGCTTCATGGTTAAGAGCCCAGACTCTGACAGCCAGCTTGCCTGCACTTGAAACCTGTGGCGTGACCTTGGACAGTTATTCAGCCACTGTGTGCCTCCGTTTCCTCGTGTGTAAAATGGGGGAAGAGTTGTACCTGCCCTCTTAGTGGTATAGAGAGGATTTCATAAAATAATACATGTAAGGCATTTCTCACAACAGTGCCTGGTATGCAGCAAGACATGCAAGTGTTGGCTGTTGTTATTACACCTCTCGTTGTTGTTGTTACTATTATTCCTGCAACGTTAAGAGACACCAACAAGCAACTCCTCCTTCCTGGGGGATCAGGTTCTGTTTTCTAGAGAAGCTTTTCCATCCAATACAAAGGCAGAAATCCACGATTCCTGCAGGCCTCTCATAGCTCGCGTGCCTGGGAAGACAAGCAGAATTGATTTCTAATCTCCTCATTAAGCGTGTTTTTCCTGGGGCCCAGCCTGGTCTTAGGCGCCGTGTCACATTTCTGCTGTGTGCCTGTTTCCTGCCACATTCATTACCCTGCAATCACCCCCAAATTGGGACAGCGAACAAGCCAGAGATGGGAGAGAGTAGCAAAAAAAAAGCATCCTTATCTCCCAAAGTTCCAGACGGGAGATGGTGCCTGAGCCGCTGTGCCCCTCACCCCGTGCACACCTGCCCCTGCCGCCGGCTCTTTCCTCTCCCTTCCTGCTCCTCTGCCCTCTCAGGGACCCAGGCCACCCACAAGGTCCCCTGGGCCAGAAGCAGATTCCACACACCACTCCCCCGCCTCGTTTTGGCCAGAGCTCGCCCCTCTTTGATTTCTTGGTTTAACTCTGTGCCCACCTGCTCGCGTAGCTTATGAGGTGGGCGTGGCTTGGGGTCATTGAGTTACCTGGAGCTGACAAATGGTCCCTCTCTTCCAAAGTTTGTTTTTTTGTTTTTTTTTTTAATTTTTGGCTGCGTTGGGTCGTCGTTGCTGCGTGCGGGCTTTCTCTAGTTGTGGCGAGTGCGGGCTACTCTTCTTTGTGGTGCGCGGGCGTCTCATTGTCGTGGCTTCCCTTGTTGCGGAGCACAGGCCCTAGGCACGCAGACTTCAGTGTGGCGCGTGAGCTCAGTAGTTGTAGCTTGCAGGCTCTAGAGCGCAGGCTCAGTAGTTGTGGCACACGGGCCTAGTTGCTCCGCAGCATGTGGGATCTTCCCAGACCAGGGCTCGAACCTGTGTCCCCTGCATTGGCAGGCAGACTCCTAACCACTGCGCCACCAGGGACGCCCCCAAATTATATTATAAGCTCCCTGAGGGTGGGGTTCTGGTCTCTGAGGTCCACACTTGGGTTCAATGCCATATGACCCCCGAGTGGCTGCCCATAGCCGTTGTTGACGGGGGACTGGGGGAGATGGAGGATATTCCTGGAGGTCCCTGTAGCCATTGGGTGGAGGTGCATTGACTTTGGAGCTGAGTCACGATGGACCCTCCCTCCTGCTGTGAGCTAATACCGTCCGCACCGCACCACCGACAGTCTCACTGTTCCTCTAATCGGCCATGTTGTGTGGAGAGGAATGGCCTCTCTGCCCACCCCCATCTCCCTGTTCTTCATCTCAGCCTCAGTAGGATGTCAGGAGAGGCCGCTGCTCCCTAGCCAGGGCCCATCCATCATGGTGGGAAGCGCGGGGGAGAAGGAGACTCACAGATGCTGGGCGACTCCCAAGGCTCCAGAGGGGATGGGGACCCATCAGGGATGGAGGCGAGCTCAGCACTTCCCCTCTTGGCCTGAATGTAGGTGGCAGCGGGTAGGCGGGGGCCTCTCCGAGAAGGAGGAGACCTGATGCAAGGACGGACGTCCCCCACCACCCCCCCGCCCGCCATCGCCAAGGGCAGTTGGAGCAGACTCAGCCAATGATAGGAGAGCTAAGCGGTCCAATCAAGTGGCCTTGCCGAGGTGGCCCAGAGGCCCGACACTACGCTGGGAAGTGCTCACCGCTCAAAGCACCCACACGACCACCCCAGGGCCAGCCCCTCCCCTCCCTGTTCCAGCATCTCTTGCTTTCAATAGCAGCACAGGGGAAGGCAGGGAGGCTTGTAGGAGCCCAGGGTCTGCTGTACGTAAGGCTCTCAGCCTCCTGCTCCTGGCCCCCCACCACTCCATTTCTAGCTCTGCTGACCGCCCCCCCAAGCCCCGCACCATCATTAAGTGGCTTAGGCTGTGCAGGGCAGCCCTGCGGTCCTGAGGGTGCCTCCACGATGTCCAGGGCGCCGCCACTTCTCCAGGTCCAAGCCAGACAAGGGCTGTGGCCTGGAAGGCAGGAAACGAGCATCATCGCCCGTCCTGCCACTGAGCAGCCGTGACACCTGGGATCACGACACTTAACCTCTCGGGACCCACTTTCCTCCTCCTTGGGAAAACCAGGAGCTGGAAAGGTGGCATGCAAATCCACTCCACAGTTTGACAGTGCTTCTCCCTCATTGCATCATGGTTTAGGGATCATTGCTCCCTGAGTCCTTCTTCCCTTGCTCCTGAGAGCAAGGATAATATGTCCTTCCGCTGCTGTAACCAAGCATGACCCTGGGAGACGCTGAACAGGCTCCAATGCTCAGCAAAGGGGAGCGTGGGCTCAGACCACGGAGATTTGCAGAAGTCAGGACCTTGATCCTCTGGTGTCAGCCCTTTAGCATGGAACCCCCCGCTCCATGGCTACGCATGAAATTCCAGCCACTTCCCTGTAACTTTCAGCATGCAGCTGCCTTGAGGAGGCCCTCACCAGCTCTGCCATCACAGGGCTGCCTCCTCTGGCCTGGACGTGGTCTCCAACATCCCTCCCACCTGAAAAAGCACAAGCAAGAGCCCACCTCTCTCCGGGTGCCCCCCTGGGTCTTCAGTCAGGAAGTCCAGCTGGCCACTGGCCATTTACCAGGCTCCCTGTTTATGCATCCAGACACACAATGACACCGTGCATCAAGGACAAATGCACTGGTGTGCACACACACACACCCACACACACCCACACAAGTTCAGAGCTTGGCAGATTCATCAGTGCGCCCACGGTGAAAAGACACAAGAACCCTCAATCAAGACAATAGTAACTGTTGGGAAATAGACAAATCTTGGTGACCCCGCTCCTTGTCAGGCCCAGAAAAGAATGGAGTAGGCGAAGCATGACACCCCCAGCACGAGGCCCACTTCTCCACTGATTCCCCCTAAGGAGGAATGAAGCAGAGGGAAGAGTCACAGCCAACAGAGAGGGGCAAACACAGCCAGTCCCCCAGGAGTGAAGGGCCTCCTCCTGGCTCCAACCTGTGGGGCAGCACAGGTGTCACGCCCAGGACTCTGCCCGAGGCCAGCCCTGGGGAAAGCCCGAGAGGCTGGGGTGGACGGCGGGACCTTGAAAGGGTAAGAATAGCCACTATTTCTCCGCTCCGACCTCAGCCTGGGCCAGGGACGAGGGTTTCATGGCAAATTATGGATTTAAAACTAGCAATGACTCTCCATTACAGCATGAAATGAGAAAGAAAATGCCACTAAATGGAAGCCTTCCCCCAGCAGCCAATGGGCAAGGGAGGTTAGAGATGAAGTCACACAACCCCAAGGCAGACTCCCAGGAGCGCTCCCAAGAGCCCCCGCATCCCGGGCCAGCAGAGCAGCCCACGGTGACAGAGGATGCGATGCCGGCCAGCAGAAGCCGGGAGCCAGTCTCTCCCTGCAGGCAGTTTTCTGCAGAGGAAGGATGCCCAGAGCCACCTTGGGACTGGGAACGGCCAGAGCTTTGTTATTTTGCCGCTGTGCTGGGATGAACCCTTTGCTGTAGGTCCGGCTAGAGAGGAGCATTTCGGGAATCTTCACCCGCTCGGTCATCCACACGGGGACCTTATTTAAACTTCTCACCATCTCTGGCAGGCAGGCCTGAGGTCTCCTTTTCCGGATGAGGAGGCTGACACCCAAGAGGCCCATTCACTTGCCCCGGGTCACACCACAACAAAGAAAAAGAGCTAGAACCTGAACTCGGGTCTTTCTGGCTCGAAAACCCTTGCCCTTTCTGCTAAGTCATGCCCCGCCCCTTTCCCAAAACTCTGTTCACAGTTACTGCTGCCTGACTCCTCCCCTTCGGATCACAAGTCTCTTTCCAGCCCCAGGGAGCTCCAGGAGCCCTGTCTGAGCCCTCTCACTGCCCGGGCCCCCAGAGTCAAACCAAAGGCTCCAGAACACCTGTCCCGGCAGCCCTGTTCTCCAGATGTGCCACGGGAGCCAGGGCCCCTGGACCCGCAGCATCCATTTTCCATCCCAGTAAGTCTCATCATCAGGGGACTGCCCGCTGCTTCTTTTCCCGTCGCCCTGGGCCTCTAAATTACTCTGTCCCTGTGGAGGAGGTTTTCCTAAGTGGGAGGTTCGTAGGCACCCCGAAGCCCACACAGCTGCCCCTGTCTCGCAAAAATCAATAGCTGAGCCCTACAGCCCACGAAGGCTGGCTTCCAAAAGAGTTTCACATTTTCACAAGTCGATCAAGGTGTTTGTAAATGTTTGTAGGAAGGGAGAACTTTCCATATGTAAATATGTCGGGAAAGGTGTCAGCAGCTGAGAAATCACCCCGTGCCAGGAACACCACTGCAGCCTCCAGGGTGGAAGGCAAGAAACTGGGGAGCAGGCTAGCGGTCCCACAGCCATCCTCCCGGAAGAGCTGGCCACGCTCTGGCCGCAAACACGCCCTCCATTCGCTTCCCCTCCGTCTACACACGGAGAAAGACACACGTTCAATAAGGTGATCAAGAAAACTTGTTTTGCAGATGGGTCGACTGAGGTCAAAAAAAGAAATAAACTGGAGGCTGCACGATGCCTGGGAAGAGAAAACTAGTCCTTTCTGACTCTGTAAGACAGAGAATGGCTGGCTTTGAGCAAGGGTCACCTGGGACTGCCCTGTCCCTCCTCCAGCCCCAGCCTCAAATACCAACTTGACCTGGGCAACAGTTCTACTAAGGACCAAGAGAAGCTCCCCCAAAACCAAACCTTGATTAGAGAATATTAGAGCTATAAGTGTTACCAAAAGTGGTGTCCAGCTGCTCGCTGCTTGAAAGCTAATACTCAAGAGGCAAGATTGGTGGAAAGGAAAGTTTGCTTTATTCCAGAGGCCGGCAACTGGGGGAGAGGGCAGACTCTTGTCCAAAGGTCGGACACCCCCCTGTCAATCAGTGGGCAAGGGCTTCTAAAGGGGAGTTTCCAGCATTTACAGGCAGGGGGAGGGGGTTACATTTAGAAACAGCACAGTCAGCTCTGACGTCATCTTGAAATTGGTCATGCGGTCATCTGATCAGTGTCATCTTGACTGTCTTCAGTACAATTCGTCTTCAGTTCCAGGGTCGGTTTGTTCCCATTTCTTTGAGGCCAGTTCTCAGAATTGTGGCAGCTTATGTCATGGCTACAGCCTGGTCATCATGTAGTTCACTTCTTCCACCTGATGAGGATTTCGGTATCTACCAGACACCTCACAGGATATGTCTCAGAATATTATCTATAGCCTTTGAGGAGGAACTAAAGGTCCTTAACTTTGCTTAATGACTAAACTATTATTATTTTGTCCTGTTTGGCTGTTTCCCTTTGCTTCCGCATTTTCTCACTTCTCTGATTAAAATTCTTCTTCGGCTAAAGTTTATTTACAGACAAAGGGCAGGTGGCGGACATGGTGGGGAAGAACCTTCTCCGTTTCAGAAGGAACCTGCCAATCAAGCCTTCTTCCTTCATTACGTTTTTCAACATACATCTATGTACCTTCTGCACACCTGGCACCGTCCTAGGCATGGGGAATATTCATCAGTAATCAAAACAGACTAAAATCTCCTGACCCCGTGGAACTTCTATTCTAGCAAAGAGTTCATCAATAAAAAATAAATACAAGAAGAAAATGTGATAGTTTATTAGAAGGTGGTAAGTGCTATCAAAAAATGGAGAGCAGAGTATAAGGGGTGGGGTTTCCTGGGGAAAAGAGCAGGTTGAGCACTCAGGGTAGACTTCCCAGAGGAAGTGTCCTTTTTCATCTTCCCCTTTATTTTTTAAGAGCTTTATTGAGGTATAGTTTATATACCATTAAATCCACCCATTTTAAGTGCGCAACTCAATGATTTTTAGTAGATAGAGTTATGCACGCATCACCATAATCCAGTATTAGGCCATTTCCTAAAAAGATACCTTGTCCATCTCTGCTCCCACCTCCAGACCCAGCAACCACTGATCAGCTTTGTGTCTTCATAGGTTTGCCTTTTCTGGATATTTCATATAAATAGACTCAAAATATGTGGCCTTTGTGTCCGGCTTCTTCAGTTAGCGTCATGTTTTTGAGATTCATCTGTGTTGTGGCAAGTGTCCATAGTTCATTTCTTTTTAGTATCCCATTGTATGGTTTGACACATTTTGTTTATTCCTTCATCACTTGATGGACATTTGGATTGTTTCCAGTTTGAGGCTGTTATGAATAATGCTGCTGTGAGCACTCACATAGAAGTCCAAGTGTACGTATGTGTTTTCATTTTTCATGGGTAGATTCCTAGGAAGTGGACTAGCTAGGCCGTGTGGAAAGTTTATACTTAACTTTTTAAAAAAAGTGCCAAAGTGGCACCAACCTTGAATTCCTGGGGAAAATCCCATTGGGTCGTGGTGTATAATCTTTTTTTATGTTGCTGTATTCAGTTTGCTAATTTGGGGTTGAGGGCTTTCAAAGTTTCCAAAGTGGCTGCATCATTTTACTCTGTTCCCACCAGCAGTGTATGAGAGTTCCAGTTTTTCTACATCCTCATCAACACTGGGTGTTGTTTGGCTTTTCTGTTATAACCCATCTAGTGGGTCAAAGTGGTGTTCCAATATGCTTTTAATTTGCATTCGCCTAATGACTCATGTGTTAAGCATCTTTGGATCTGATAATTATCCATTTTTTATTTTCTTTGCTCTGTTTATACAAATCTTTTGCCGATTTTTAGACCGTATCATTCGTCTTATTATTTTTTTTTAAATTTATTTGTTACTTATTTTTTTTTATTTTTAATTTTTGGCTGTGTTGGGTCTTCGTTTCTGTGCGAGGGCTTTCTCTAGTTGCGGCAAGCGGGGGCCACTCTTCATCGCGGTGTGCGGGCCTCTCACTGTCGCGGCCTCTCCCGTTGCGGAGCACAGGCTCCAGACGCGCAGGCTCAGTAGTTGTGGCTCACGGGCCTAGTTGCTCCGTGGCATGTGGGATCTTCCCAGACCAGGGCTCGAACCCGTGTCCCCTGCATTGGCAGGCAGATTATCAACCACTGCGTCACCAGAGAAGCCCTCGTCTTATTATTATTGTGTTGTAAGAGTTCTTTACACACTCTGGATACAAGTCCTTTATCAGATATATAATTTGTGAATATTTTATCTCAGTTTGTGGCTTGTTTCTTCATCTTCTTAATGGTATCTTTTGAAGCACAAAAGCTTTTAATGTTAAGCCCAATTTAGTATTTTTTTTTTCTTTTATGGATTGTGCTTTTGATATTCTACCTAAGAACTCTGTCTAACCCAAGGTCACAAAAATTTACTGCTATGTTTTCTTTACAAGTTTTACAGTTTTAGCTCTTACATCTAGTCTATGATTCATTTTAAGTTAATTTCTAGGTACTTTGTGAAGTAAGGAATTAAATTCATCATTTTTGCATAGAGCTATCCAGTTGTTCCAGCATTGTTTGTTGAAAAAGACTACCCTTTCCCCCACCAAATTGCCTTTGTCAAAAATCAACTGACCGGGACATCCCTGGCGGCACGGTGGTTAAGAATCCGCCTGCCAATGCAGGGGACAGGGGTTCGAGCCCTGGTCCAGGAAGATCCCACATGCCGCGGAGCAACTAAGCCCGTGCGCCACAACTACTGAGCCTGCACTCTAGAGCCCGCGAGCCACAACTACTGAGCCCATGTGCCTAGAGCCCGTGCTCCGCAACAAGAGAAGCCACTGCAATGAGAAGCCTGTGCACCACAGCAAAGAGTAGCCCCCGCTCGCCACAACTAGAGAAAGCCCGCGCACAGCAACAAAGACCCGATGCAGCCAAAAATAAGTAAATAAATAAATAAGTAAAATATTAAGAAATTTAAAAAAAAAATCAACTGACCAAAAATGTAAGGGTTTATTTCTCAAGTCTCAATTATGATACATTGATCTATATGTCTATTCTTATGTGAGTCCCACACTGTCTTAATTACTAATAGCTTTATATTAAATTTTGAAGTCAGGAAAAGAAGGTCCTCCAATTTTGTTTCTTTTCCAAAATGATATTAGCTATTTTGAGTTCCTTGTATTTCCACATAAATTTTAGGATCAACTTATCAATTTCTGCAAAACGGTTGCTGGAATTTTTATAGAAATTGTGCTAAAGCTACAGACCAATTTGAGGAAAATTGTAATCTTAACAATATTGAGTCTTCCAATCCATGAACATAGAATACGTCTCCATTTAATTAGTTCTCTAGTTTTTCCCAGCAACATTTTATGGTTTTCAGAGTATGTCTTATATTTCTTTTGGTAAATTTATTCCTAAGTATTTTATTCTTTTTGATGCTATTCTGAATGGAATTGTTTTAATTTTACTTTCAGATTTTTCCTTGCTAATATATAGAAACGTGATTGATTTTTATATATGGATCTTGGATCCTGTAACCTTGCTGGACTCATTTTTTAGGTTTTAATAATTTTTGTGAATTTCTTAAGATTTTCTGCATGCAGTATCATTTTGTCTAAGAATAAAAATAGATTTACTTTTTCTTTTCCAATCTGATGCCTTTTTTAAATTATTGGACTGGCTAGAACTTCCAGTACAAAGTTGAATAGAAGTGGTGAGAGCAGACATCCTGGCTTTATTCCCAGTCTTAGAAGAAAACATTCAGTCTTTCACCATAAAGTATAATGTTAGCTCTACTTTTTTCATAGATGCCCTTTATCAGGTTGAGGAAGTTTCCATCTGTTCCTACGTTGTTAAGAGCTTTTACCATGAATGGCATTGGGTTTTGTGAAATGCTTTCACTGTATCAATTGTGATGATCATGTGGTTTTTGTTCTTTATTCTATTAATATGGATTATATTAATTGATTTTCAAATGTCGAACCAACCTTGAATTCCTGGGGAAAATCCCATTGGGTCATGGTGTATAATCTTTTTTATGTTGCTGCATTCAGTTTGCTAATTGTGGGTTGAGGGGTTTTATCTATATTCACAATGGACAATGGTCTGTAGTTATTTTGTGATGTCTTTGTCTGGCTTTAGTATCAGAGTAACACTGGACTTGTAGAATGAGTCAGGAAGTGTTCCTTCCTCCTCTACTTTCTGGAAGATTTTGTGAAGGATTGATAATATTTATTCTTTAAATATTTGATAGAATTCACCAGTGAAGTTGTCTGGGCCTGGGGTTTTCTTTGTGGGAAGATTTTTCATTATTAATTCAATTTTTTTACTTGACATAGTTCTATTCAGATTTTCTCTGTAGAAGGTGGCTTCTGAACAGACTTGAGAGGTGAAGGATTTAGCTGTGCATCTTGGGGGAAAGTCTCTACTTGAAGTGAAAAAGCAGAGTCATTGAAGGATTCTAAAGAGAGGAGTGACATGATCTGACTTACATTTTAAAGGCCCCACCCTGGCTGCTGGATTGAGACCAGACTGTAAGAGGACCAGGGAAGGAGACCTGTGAGAGACTCTTGCAGTGATACAGATGAGAGGTGAGGGGACTCAGACCAGGATGGTAGCAGTGGAAGCAGTGGACAGCAGTCGAAGAGAACAGCAGAAGCCAAGGGTGATGCCAAGTATTTGGGAGTGAAGTCTTTTATCCTTATAAAATTGGATGCAAAATTCTGAATGAAGATGTGCATTTCCAGGGAGAGGTGTCACATGTTTAAAGGAGTCAGTCAATAAGCTCCCCAAAATTTAAGAATGGCTAATCTAGACCAACATCTTCATTTTTAGGAAACTATGGCTCAGAACGGTTGGGTTACTTCCCCAAGGCCACTCAGCAAACTAGCAGTAAAGCTAGGGCTATCCCAGCTGCCTTGCCCACCACCTCAGGAGTTTGCCTAGTGGTATGTTTAATCAGGACCTCTCCCCACCAGTCCAATGAGACCCATTCACTCCTGCCTAGGGGCACCTATGGGAGAGAGCAGGAGTACAGAAATGGCCCCTCCTCTGCGCCCAGCTTCTGGTGCCCACCTGCCTCCCAGGCCAGGGTGCCCTTCCCAGTGCCCACGTCTGCCTTCACAGTCACCTGCCCTCCTTGCCCACGGCCGTTGGTCCATCCAGGATCCACAGGCTCAGAAACCGCCCCCCAGGAAGATATGAGAGAAAGCCTTTCTGCCACTCACAGCCCCCTTTCCACACAGAATCGCAGAAAAGCAGCAGCTTATCTGCCTAAGAGAATGAGAGCCCTTGGTTTTTATCTGTGCAGGAATCTTACCTGAACAGGTTCAGATGGCAAGAGTGAGAGAGAAGAATAATTAAGGGGGAGGCAGGTGAAATGTTGACATTATTATTACTTAAGTGCTGTGACACTTTTAGTTCATGTTTTTATACCTGTGACACCCAATGAGGGGAAATCAGCTTGGCCCATTATCTGAGCCACACACCCGCTCACCCCACCTCCCCACCACCTATAAATATTATTAAAAGGGTTCCATTGGCAAGACAGAAAAATAATTAAGGCAAAGGGAGGTTCATTGTTGATGTTATTATTGTAATACAACAGTCTGTTCAGTTTCTACACCAATGAAATGCAGCCGAGGGAAATCACTTTTAAAGATTACCTTTCCGAGATGCAAATCGGAGCGCAGAAAGCTGGGCTTACAGACGAGCGCGTCAAACCAGGAAACATTTCCAAGTCTGTGCCAGACTCTTAGGGGCTTTTAAGCTCACAGTTTACCTTTTGACTGCATTCCATTTTCTTGCGAATCCTTTATTTCCCACTTATTTATTGACTAGACATATAGCACCAAAAGGAAAAAAAAAGGAGAGTGATTTTCCAGCCCCTGGCCCTAAAAATCCATAGCAGGAGATGGTTCTCTGGAGGGAGGATGTTAGCACTGGCCACTATGAACCGTGCTTAATTGAATTGCTTTCCCTCCAAGGTGTGTCCACCCAGAGGGGATGGATTATTCTGATGGCCACCGGACAGAGGAGCTGTCACATCTTATCTTACCCCAGGGAGTGGGCTGGCTGCTGTGGGCAGCATTCCCAGGACAGTCCCCTGGGACTCGCACACATGAGGAGTCTGGGACTCTGTCCAACAAGATGTGTCAGATGCCTCCTCTGTGTGAGGCGGCGTGGGGTCGGCCAAAGAATGAGAGATAGCAGAGTGGGCAGGGACCCTATGACTCACTGAGCCCAGGCTCACGAGTGGCAGCTGGCAGGCCAGATCCGGCACACAGCCGCATCTGGTTGGCTCCCAAAGCATCTTTAGAGTTTTTTAAATTCATCACCAACATTTCAGGTTCTGAAGGGTTATGTATTAAAAACACAGATTCTGGCTTCCCTTGCAAAGATCTGGCAACATCAGGCCCATTCGCCTGCTTGGCAGCATGTGGGATGGCCGCTCCCTCTGGGGCGGTACAGCTGCCTGACCCCGCTCACCTGGGGCACTCCATGCCTCCCGTTACCTGCACTGAATCCGCCGCCCCTGGTCCTGCCCATCCCAGACCTGCCTTCGGGGAGCTCACAGGGAGAATCGAAGGTTAAATGAGAAACAGGAACGGGAAAGGAGAGGAGGGAAGGCAGAAGGCCAGCAGCACCCCGTCGTGCCAGGGGAGTCACCAAGGGCAGGGTTGAACCAGTTTTAGGTGAGGTTTCAAGTGTGAGAAGAGTTTGGACAATTCAATCAGTTTGGCCTAGAAGAGTAGAAGCCTATTCCTTCCCTGCTAACAGAGGATCTCTGGTAAAGAGCCCAGAGCTTGGAGCTGAACTCTCTTTGCCACTCACTGCCTGGTATGGAAATGCCCCGTATAGGGTGTGGCCCAGAAACAGGGCCCAGGATGGGCTGGAGTGGGGTCTGCTCCGCAGGCAGTGAACTAAGCGAAATGACTCATGTTCCCCAACGTGGCCAAGGAGAGGCTCTTCCCCGGTTAAGCTTGCATTCCAGTTAATAGAGTTACCATCAACATCATACCCACATCAGCACCGAAAAAGTAAGAATGCACTAAAAATAGATCCCATTTTCAATTGAATGAATGTGAGTCACCGGAATAACTTGTGAGAAACCTCATTTGATACAAAATGGGCTTTGGTTCCAGGCCCTTCGTGCTGCCCTGGGCGGTGGGTCTCTGAGGATTCCCAGTGGAGCCTCTAGATCTTGCTGTCCAATATGGCAGCCACCAGCCACAAGTGGCTATTTAATTTTAATTTCAAATCAATTAAAATTAAATAAAACTAAAACTACAGTTCCTCAGTGGCACTAGACCCACTTCAAGTGCTCAGTAGCCGCATGGGGCTCTGGGAAGGCTTGTTTAGACAGGATTCAGGCGTTCCTGGCCAAAGGCCATCTAATCCTGCCCCAGAAACCCCACAGCATCCAACAGTAGACACAGGGTCAAAGACTTGGACCTGGAGGCGTAGAGGTCAGCTTCCCGCCACCATTTGCGTTGATGTCATAATGCAGCCAGTGGGTGGAAGCTTCTCATTAATTCACTCCCTGCTTTACCCACCAAGTCTTTAATAAATTCCTACTATGTGTAAAAGCATCACGTAGATGCAAAGGGCAGGTATAAAACATCGTCTATGCCCTCAAGGAGTTTATCACCATGGGAAAGAGAAAACATACAAACCATTTAACAATCATACAAAGCAGAAGGAAGGAAGTGTTTGCGTGTGTAAACAAAATACAGAGAAAGTGTTCGTTTCAACTGAGAAAGTCTGGGAGGCCTTTGTGAGGAAGTGACTATTGAACTCTCCCTTGGAAGAATGAGTAGAATTTTAGTAGACTAATTATTTAAATTATTTGGTAGATTATTTTAAAATAATCAGGGAATTCCCTGGTGGTCCAGTGGTTAGGACACCGCACTTTCACTGCCGAGGGCGCAGGCTCAATCCCTGGTTGGGGAAGTAAGATCCCGCAAGCCGCATGGTGCGGCCATAAGTAAATAAATAAATAAATAAATAAAAAGACGTGCAAACTTGAGAACATCTGCTGAGACTGGGAAACTAGAAAGAGTGATGTTGTTTAAAAGAAATAATCATAAGCGGGGAGCCATCGCAGGTGCTTGAGGAAGTTCATCACCAAATCTGATGGCCCCAAGGAAGAGAACCACATGGTGTATGGGGCATGGATCTGAAGGCAGGGAGGCACTGTCTACTTAGATCCTGGTCAACAGAAGGTAGGACAACCAAGGCTTTGCCAAAGCCCTTGCTAGAGACAAAAAAGAAAGAAGTGCCCAGAGAGAGGGTACCAAAGTGGGGGTGAGAGTCACCCCCTTCGCTTTTCGTTAGCCAGGGAACTTCTATGAATGCCTTTCATCCCATTCAATTCAACTAGGATTTTAACTGTAAATATCCCATGATGCCTAAGCCATGTACAGTTTCTTTAATGATCCAGAAGTTTCCATGCCTCGGGCTCCTGAGCCACTTAATAATTGGCATTTGCTGCACACCCACTGAGGGCAGCCCCGTGGGGTGAGAGACCTCAGTCTCTGATGTGCGGGGGAAAGTGCCACCACAGGTGCCAGGTGACCCGGATGCCAGTCGGGCTCTGTCCCCGTGGGTCCACCCACCTCCTGGCCTCTGAGCCACGAGTTCCTCTGAGTCTGTTTACTCAGTGGAATCTCGGAGGATGGAAACCACGGATGTGAGGTCGCCCACTCCTCACAAGCCCCTTCCCCTGTGTCTGTGGCTCTCAGCAGCCCCGGGGGCTATTAGCACCTCCCTGGGAATATTTAACTGAAAACAATTTCTAGTCAGGATCTGTTATAATTACTAATTAGATCTGATTATAATTATCTCTTGCTGCCATCCCTTACCTGGTGCACACGGTAGGACGGGGCCTAGCGACAATTAGCGGCGAGGCTTCCCTGATACGCTGGCTGATTAGGAACACAACTGCGGGGTCGAGGGGAAGAGCCTGGCTTATTAGAGGGAAGGCTGCTCTTTACCGAGGAATGTCACGATCAAATTAGATTAAAATTAGTGTGGGGGGGGGGGGAAAGTCGGAGTGCAGAAATGCACATTTTTTTTCCCTCAACCATCTCCTTTTTGTCTCAGCTGATGACATCATTTGGAGGAAGAAGCTGAACTCCCTGCTGTGCTCCCCTTCTTTCCCCCATCTCGGGTTCTCGGGGTTCGAAGGCCACCCCCACTGCCCAGAGTGACGCAGTGGACATGATCAAAAGACACTAGTGTGTGACTTTGGGAAAATCACCTGAACTCCCTGAGCCTCAGCTTCCTCATCTGTGAAATGGGGACAACACTTGTCTCTGGGCCAGACACCTGCCATTACCTGCAGGGCTCTGGGGCTGAGGGCTCACTGGGAGCCAGAGACCGTGGCTTAATCATCTGGGAATCTCCAGGCTCAGCCCCAGGCTTGGCTCAGAGAACGTGCTGGTCACTGAAGGAAGAGCCACACTAAAGTCCTATCCGGGACCCATGGCGGGGGTGTCTCCCTCCCCAAGAGCGGCAGGCACCTCCAGGAGAAGAAAGGCCAGCGGAGACGGGGTTACGCGCTGCTGGACACTCTCACCTGTGTGCTTGGCTGCTTCCTTCACCTGCTTAATAAAGTGACACCTTCTCCAAGTGGTTCACCGTGAAGAGAGGAAATCTGGGCTTGACTATCTTCATCCAAGAAGAGTCTTCTGGGCTCCCCGAGCAGAGAGACGCTCTAACAGCCCTGGAAGAGTGAAGTGTGGCCATTACACGATCAATCTGGTGGCGTGGGCTAGTGCCCTGGGGAGACCCGAATGATTTTTTTTGAACCTCCCGAATTACCAGGCGGGTCCACCCTCGACCTGCTCTATGCGGGTGAGAGACGGCAGAGACGCCAGGCCCACAGAAAACAGCCCCTCGTGTTGTTTTGGTGAGAGGGGGACACTCGCACACGCACACACACACGAGCACACACACAGCCAAACAGGCCCCAAGCTCAGGTACCTGCAGAGGTCACCCCTGCCCCATGTAAAGTATACTAGTTTATGCAGCTGCTCCGGCTAAGTATTTGACTTGCTACCTGAAAGGATTCTCAGGGGAGTCCAGGACTGCTTTCCTCTGCCGTCACCCCAGCTCCACGAGTGGGCCCTCTGTTCCCTCCACCCTTGGTTCCTCACCAGCAGGACCCCTCCACCCTCTTGGCCCTCCAAGAAGGAGTTGTGGGTGATCGTGGCACTCGGGTGAGGGCAACCCCAGCTCCCGGGGGTCCAGACAGAGTTTCCTGGACTTAGGATCTGTGTCTGTCCCCCTTGGCTGAGCCCTGCTTCCGCAGCCTGGACACCCATGCCTACCACCGCACCACCCCCAACTTTTCTAAGGGCTCCTGTTCAGGGTGCTGACCTGGAGGAGATGGGAGTCCAAGGCTAGCCCTCGGTTTCTTTTTTTTTTTTTATTGGAGTATAATTGCTTTACAATGGTGTGTTAGTTTTTGCTTCATAACAAAGTGAATCAGCCATACATACACATACGTTCCCATATCTCTTCCCTCCTGCATCTCCCTCCCTCCCACCCTCCCCATCCCACCCCTCTAGGTGGTCACAAAGCACCGAGCTGATCTCCCTGTGCTATGCGGCTGCTTCCCACTAGCTAGCTATTTTACATTTGGTAGTGTATATATGTCCATGACACTCTCTCACCCTGTCACATCTCACCCCTCCCCCTCCCCATGCCCTCGGTTTCTTGATACCCACCCTGGATTTAACCTCCTTTTCCAGGCACGGCCCCCCTTCACCCGACCTCCCCAGAGTCCTTCCTTCCTGCTGCCTCCATCACACCCACCCCTCACTCTGAGCTTGGCCAAAGACTTGGGTTCCCACGTGGTGAGCAGTGAGTTGGAACGGAGCCATGGGTGGTAGAGAAAGCATGGACTTATTATCAGATCCCTAAGCCCTAGTACCGCCTGCCCTTATCCGCGTCGCTCGGACTCTCGGACCCTCGGTTTCTCATCTATAAAATGAGGACTAAGAATACCTGCCCTACCAGCCTCCTGGGTTATCACAGAGAGAAAGGTGCCTGTGTAAAGGAAAGCCCATGACGAGCAGCACGGTGCCTCGTGATGCTCTGAGCGCAGATACCTTTGCAAAGTCTGCGCCAGTTCTCTGTTGTTACGTAACAAGTCATCCCCAAACCCAGGGGCTTAAAACAGCAGGAATCAGTTATTAAATTCTCGTCGTTTCTGCAGGTCAAGAAGCTAAACCCAGCTCGGCCGGTCTGTTCTGGCTCCGGGTGTGTCATGGCCATCAGAGCCCAGTGGGGCTGGGTCATCTCAAAGTCTCCTTTATTTGCATGTCTGGTGCCTGGCCTGGGAATATGTGAGCGTCAGGGGGCTGGAGTGCCAGCTCCTCGGCCTCTCTCTCCATCTCTGTGTGGTCTCTCCACGTGGTCTCTCCAGCGCAGTGGCCTCAGGGCAGTGAACTTCTTACACAGCTGCTTAGGGCTCCAAAGCACATGTCCCACCCCCAGTGGCAAATGCACCAGAAGTGCCCTGTTGCCCTGGGGCACCCAGAGCAGGGTGGGGTCTCAGCCACCTGGCCCTTGGTCAGCCATGTTCATGGGGAGCCCCTCTCCCTGGCACACAGCCTGCCCCGCGGGCTCCCACCGGCCATGGCATCCTGTGGCCAGAAGCCATGTGTGGGCACCTGCCGACCACACACCAGCCCTGCCCTCTGTGGGGAGTTGCTCTCGGGCTGGGGGCAGGGAGGGCAGGGCAGCAGACACCTTTTCTGCCTCCATTGGGTTCCAGGGAGCTGGGATTTAAGACCGGCAAACAGGAGGTCAGTTTCTCAGGATCCCAAATCCAAATACGGCTTTGACGGGCTGACAAGGCTGGCATCTGCCTCATGCTGCTCCAGATTCTCATAGCAAACTCACAGAGTCTGAGCACGCTCAGGGAACGCAGCCACGGAGTGGCAGAGCTGAAGAGGCACTGGGGACCAGGAGTGTCCGGCTTAGGACCCGCCTCCCTCCAGCCTCCGCTCTCCCCACTGCAGGGTACCCCCTCACTCATCCTCTCCCAAGCGTTAATCACACGATTCTCTCTCTTCCTCTGTGTGGACGACGCCTCTCCTCGCTCTTCCCCACCCCCCGTGCCGCCCAGGCCCCTCCAGGCCTCGGCCTTCCCCGGCCTCTGATTTAGGGTCCCTTCTAGGTTCCCATGCATCCTACACTCCCCGTGACAGCCCTCACCACACAATCCTGTGCTGTGTGGATGTCTCCCCACCTGGACTGCGTGTCTCCGGTGGTCAGGGCCTGGTCTCCCTGCCCTCTGCACCCAGCACCGAGCCCAGGCCCAGCACACAACCGCTGTCAGTAGAGTCCGCAGAACAGATGAATGACCACCAAGGTCACCTATTAGCTAAGGGAGTTTACCTTCCACTGCAACTGTCCAGGTCAGCTCGGACTGAGGGAGGAGCGGCCAGGGGACTAAACCAGGCAGGGTGCCCTCCGCTCCTTTCCCGCCCGGCCGCCCTGCCTCGGCTTGGCCGGCATTCCCAGCAGGGACACATAGCCCTCCCCTCCCACCTTGAACAAATCAGTTCATTTCTGAGCCCCAGTTTTGTCATCTGATAAATGGGCATAAGAATAGCTGCCCATCTAAAAGGTTGTTATGAAAATCAGACGAGTACTGAACGTGAGCATGAACTGTGAAGGTCTGAAGCGAAGCTCAGGGCCCTCACCCTGGCACAGTGCATTCTGCCCAGGAGAGGGGTTGGCGGGCGTCTCTTCCCAGCTCTGCATCCAGTGACGACACGTCGGCAGCTTGTAACTGGCCATAATGGGAGGATTTATACCCTAGAAATTGCCAAACATTACAATCAGGGTTTGTTTGGTGTGTTATGTCATGTTTGGAGAGCAGGGTTTACAGCCGGCCATTGCCCTGGCCCCTCCCCTGTCTTAATCTGTAAAATAGGAGCAAATATTCTTGTCTGTCCTCACTCTTCAAAGAGGCTATTTGAAATGAATGGAAGTGCCCTGGGCTCTTCAGCAAAACGAGGCTGGAGAAGCCCCAAGAGTGAGCCATTATTTCCTGTAATTAATGTCCCTTAGTATAATCACCCTTCATCATAAAACAGGCAAGAGCAGTGACAGAGCTGTGACTCATACCGGGAACCAAGCCCGGGCTGGAGAGGCTGAGGATTTGCTCAGCAGCCTCCCCAGGGGCCGGCCTGGACATGGACCCCAGAGATCACTCATGATTCAGACCATAGGCCACCCCGGAGGGCTGGGATGAAGAGGCTGAGCCCCAGGGGGCGTGCCTCTGACCCAGGGTCTAGCCCTCACTCATAGGTGACCTCAGGCCTCTCACTTTACCACGTGAGCCTCCAGGGATGGGCAAGAAGATGAAATGAGATCCTGTATTGAAAGCCATTGGAAAAGTATAAAGTGCCAATATAGTGCAAAGTAGGGACCACGGGTGCAGAGGGGGCCTTCCAGCAGAGCATGAGAGCTGGACATGGCCTGATGGGATGCAAGTCCATCCACCCATATGCAGATGGGAGAACTTTATCCCCCATCATATGCAGCTAGTAGGCGGTAAGCCGTTCGGATAAGCACCTACTGTGTGCCATTGCTTTTCTGAGCACTAAAGATACAACAGTGACGAAACAGAAAGAGTCACTCTTCTCCTGGAGTTTCCACCAGGGTAAGGAGACAGACAGACAAATACTGTAACGTCCTGAGTGTCATAAAGCAAAACGAAGCAGGATGAGGAGGAGGAGGGGGGTGGAGCAGAGGTGCAATTTTATATGGGGAACCAAGGAGGGCCTATTTGAGGGAGTAACATATAACCAAAGACCTGGGGAAAGCGAGGGAGCTAGCCAAGAAAACATTTGGAGAGCAAGCGTTCCAGACCTGGGGAGGGCAGAGGTGGGTACAGCAAAGGCCCTGAGGCGGGAGCGTTCTTGTCATCTTCCAGGAACAGCAAGGAGGCCTGCAGGGCTGACGCAGAGTGAATAAAGGAGAGAGCGATGGAGATGGGGTCAGAGGGAGCCAGATCTTGTGGGATCTTGTAGATCACAATAACGATCTCAGAGTTTACTCTGCTTAAGGGAGAAACCACCAGAAGCTTCGAGTAGAGGGCAGACATAATGCAAAGAGGATCGTCCTGGCTGCTATTTTGAGACGAGATCATGGGGGACTGGGGGCGGGGAGGAAGCAAGAATGAATGCAGAAAACCCGATAGGAAGCCACTGTGCGGTCCAGGTGTCCTGTCCTGGTGACCTGACTGGGACAGCAGTAGCGCAGGTGTGAGAAGGGATGAGATCTGTGTATATTTCAATGGTAGAGCCACAGCAGTTGGAGCGCGAGACACAGAGCAAAGTCAAGGGCGCACAAAGGTGTCTGGCCTGAGCTGCTGGCAGGGGGCAGTTGCCATTTGCTGGGACACTGGGAGGAGAATCCAGTGTCCTGCGCCTCAGGCAGCGATGTCTTCTGTCAGGAGAACCCTGAGAGGGGCGGGGGCTCCCACACAGGCTCACAGAGGGGCCAGACCTCTGAGCTCCCCTCCCGCTCCTCCAGCCTGGCCGTGACACTGATGTAGCCCTCCCTCAGCAGCCCCCCCTGCCTGCGCCTCTGCGCAGCTTGAGAGCCACGGGTCTGAGAGCATTCACAGGGTCGTCTCACCCCGAGACATTGCTGCCAGCATGTGCGAGGCTCTGAGAAGGGACCCCCAGGTATAAGCCATCGTCCAGGCCCTCAGAAAATTCAGTCTGCTGGGGGAGGTGACTTATGCACCCATGAGATGGTCCCACGCAGAAACGAGGCCGGCAAGAACCAGTGGGACAGTGAGGGCTGCGGACAGTCGGGGAAGGCTTCGGAGAGGAAGCAGAACTTGGGTCTGGAGGAGGAACCATTGCGGGGTCAGCCGGAGAGGGTGGAGGGCCCTGGAGGTGGGCAGCAGAGAGGGGGTTCATGCAGAGGACCTTTGGTGGCTCAGAGGGCAAGAGAGGGTGGGACTGCTCATTCAGCTCCGTTCTGCAGGCGGGGGGCCCCCCGGAGGTCTGAGCAGGCAGTGGAGGGTGTGCAAGCCACCCCTAAGCTGTCTGCCTCCACCCGCGTCCGCTTCCTCCCCTCTCTTCCCACACTCCCTCCCAGCCCCCAGCCCTACCAGGGTCTGAGCAGCAGGGCTGAGGCCCGCCTGGAAGATGGGGGCTAAGAGGGGCCGGACCAAGTACACAGCGCCCCTTGGAACCGGTCAGGGCCCAGCCCGGCCGCCCTGGCTGAACCTCACCCCTTCCAGGCCCCAGCTCAAGCCTGCAGGAGCCCTCTGCCCACTTGGCTTCTTCCTGCCTCCCTGTTCCTGAAAGCTGGGGCCTCCTGGCTTGACTAGGGTGAGTGTCACTGCGCCGGGAACTTGATGGATGGCCTCGGGAATGGATGCTTGTCTCTGTCTGTAGAGCCTCAGAGCCCATCCATCTTCCCTTGGCAGCCTGTTCCCGCCCCAGTGCTCACCTTCCCGGGGACTATTCTAGGCCTAGGTGGGTCCCAAGAGCCCGAGGGGTTGGGCTGTGTCTTGCTCCCACCAGGGACAGGAAAGAAGGGCAACTTCCCTCCCTGGAGAGCATCAAAACAGGTCCAAGTTTGGGGTGATGCACGGAATGTAAGGGGCATCCAAAAACTCAGTAATCTAGATGATATTTTAAGGCAATATTTTAAAAAATCAAAGTTAATGCAAAAAAATTAATTTCTGAAAAAAATATCAAAATATTGAATAAAGACAGGAAACAGCACCAAGCCAAGACATACTGGAGCCTGAGGCAAAAGGAAACAATGTGTGCCCCTGATTCCATGATTCCATGTATTTTTAAATAGTTAATTTTCTTTTCAGAACATTAAAGTACTTGAAAAAATATTGAAACATTTAAAAGTAGATGTATTTAAACTCACAACATTATTTTATTTACAGCAAAAACAGTTTATTTGGCTTTGATGGAAGCAAATACATCAATAATGATAATAATCTACTTCCCTTTGCTTCTCTCATTTTTCAGTTGAAAATATATGGCCATGTTTGATCATTTCTCATGACAAAGTGACCATCTTCAGTCATTTTTAATTAATTTCAGCTTCACGATCCTGTCTTTATTTAAAATTGTGATAGTTTGTTCATCATGAATACTTTTGCATTTGTCTTTTTTTTTAATTTTCATTCAATAATAATTTATCTCCATTTCTGAGGTTTTGGGCACACCCATAAATTTCATGCCTGACCTTGAGTTAGAGCAGAGGTCTTGGACCACCTGCCCCCAGCCTGAACCAGAAAAGGGTTCCAGGACCCGGGGCTGGGGGAGGGGGCACTAGGAATGGGCTAGTTCTGGGGCAGCCAGCGGTCACCGTGCATCTGTCCAGGCGAGGCCAGCTAGGGCTGGTGAGTGCAAGATTTGGGTGGCTGCAGGGTGAGGTGCTGTGGGGAAATCGTCCTGGACCTGAAGTTCAGGTTCCAGCTCAGATTCCCGCTGTGTGATGTCGGGCAACTCTCTCATCCCTGCTGGGCTCTTTGCTCCTGAGTCCCAGAGGGCTGTTGAGGCCTGCCCTGTTTGCCCACCTCGCTGGGTCATGGTGAGGTTCAAGGTAAATAATACTAATGATCGCCCCGTGCTGGGCAGCCAGGGCACCCGAGGCTATTCCTCAGCCTCTCTGGTCACTCAGCACAGTGTCAGAAAGTTCTGCTTCGTGTCTGACTTAATTCCTCCACCCTCCCTCCCTGGTCCATCTCTTGTGGAAGACCAGCCTAGAGGTCCCTATTCAGTTCTGCAGCCATTGGCTCCCAGCTGGGGCTCCGAGGCGGCCACCTGAATACCCCTCCCCTGAGCATCAGAGAGGGGGTCCTGGGGGCTCAGAGCAGTAAGAGGCCAGAGTCTCCCCCGCACAGCCCGCCTCACAGCCCCCTTCAGCACCTAGATACTTCACACCGTGAACAGCTGCGAGGCATAAATCACTTTCAGAAGGAAAGGCCCTTTCAGAGTCAATTCATCAAAGTTTGATAGGAAGCTGTAAAAATTGCCTGACTGCTGTCCCCGCTCCAGACCCTGGCCCTCCCCACCCCCAGTCCAGCCCCCTCCCTCCCCAGCCCAGGCCCCTGCTCTCTGCTCCCTTCCTCCTCCGCAAAGAGAAACTCCTCTCAGAGAACCGGATGGGCAGAGGCTAATTGGGAGCAGGGAAGAAACTTCCCTGGCTGGGGCCAACTAATGAGCAAGGCTGGGAGCGGACACAGGCCCAGAGGGGCTTTGGGAAGCCATCAGGTCCACCGTCTGCCTCGGGGCCATGTCGCCACCTGTATGCAACTCATCCCAGACAAGGGAACACAAAAAAACAAAAAACAGTCTCCGGCCATTAAAAAGAATGAAATAATGCCATTTGCAGCCACAGGGCTGGACCTGGAGATTATCATACTAAGTGAAGTAAGTCAGACAGAGAAAGACAAATATCATATGATATCACTTATAGGCGGAATCGAAAGAAAATGATACAAATGAACTTATTTACAAAACAGAAATAGACTCACAGACTTAGAGAATGACCTTATGGTTACCCGGGGTGGAAGGGTCAGGGGGAAGGACAGATTGGGAGTTTAGGATTGACATGTACACACTGCTATGTTTAAAATAGATAACCAACAGAGACCTACTATATAGCACAGGGAACTCTACTCAATACTCTGTAATAACCTAAATGGGAAAAGAATTTGAAAAAGGATAGATACATGTATGTGTATAACTGAATCACTTTGCTGTACACCTGAAACTAACACAACATTTTTAATCAACTATGCTCCAATATAAAATTTTAAAAAATTTTTTTATGTATAAAAGAAAAACAGGCTCTGGAGAGAGAGAGAGAAGCCCCCTCTCCCCTCCCTGGTTCAGTGCTTCCTGATGTCTAACCTCACTCACTCAGGCTGCCCTTGAGCCCCTCTTCCCTTTAAGGGCAGATGGAGACCCCATACAGGCCATCCTCTATGTATCGATGACCTCTCTGTTACTGAAGGTCCATTGTAAGTTATCCTCATATATGATAAGCCCCAGGAAACTGAGTCAAGCAAGGATGGGAGCCACTGGGCTCATTTAAGGCAACTAAGAAAATAAGTACGGATTCTGAAATCACCCTTTCCAAAAAAAAAAACACATCTGCGCTGCAGGGCACCCAGAGAGATGGGCGCTAGTAACCAAGACCACAATTTAATGCCCGGTCTAACTCCAAAAACAGCCCTGCCTCCCTTGCCCAGTGGCCCATCCACGGAGGCAGTGTCTTAGCCCCCAGGAGTTCTGAGCACCTGTGAATCCCACGCTCCACCTCGTGAACAAGTCCAGGCTGAGGGCTGCTTCGTACAGGGAAAGCCCTGCCCACGTCTCCCGGGACTGCGTCCAGTGAATGCAAATTAACTCTAACAGGAGTCTAAAGTAAACATGGTCAAAAAGGAAAGCTGCCTTCCTCTCCTACACACACACACACTCACACGCACACACACACACACTCACAGGTGTGTTCCAAAGTCAAATGCAAGTGATACTTTCAATTATACACCAAATTTGGACTATCCGTGCCTCTGGCCACGAACGTTAGTGGCCATCACAGAAGCCGACTGTGGCTTTAAGACACATCCAATACATTTCACCCCAAGCCAGCACTGAGCACCTCACCCCACCCGCTCCTCTGAGCAGCTGGTGGGCTGTTCCCCAGCGACACGTATGTGAGCAGCACTGACTCCCCAGGTTCCTGCACATTAACAGTGATGTAGATCTGAGCTGAAACCCAGGACACTCCCAGCAACTCGGTGCTGTCCTGTCTCTTTTTATAGAGTATCCACCGTGCTCAGAACCCTTTCCACAGTGAGTCAATTGCTAATCAAAGGAAAGGGGAAGCCTTAGAAGGGAGACAGTGAAAAGAAGGATCCAAGGGTAGCTAGGCGTAGCTAACAGGTGCCGTAGGGAAGGGTGGTTGAAGGTGGAGAGTGGGGAACACAGAAGTTAAAAGACTTGTCCGAGGTCTCAAGAAATCCAGGGGACACCAGCTGTCCTGGGTCCCATTTGGTGACTCAAATCCCTGTAGCCATCTCCAAACTAGCAATGCCCTAAAACTGGCCTGTGAGTCCCACATGGAGTGCCAGTAGGGCCAAAGGGGACCTTCTGGAACAAAGTAGGTGCTCGATACATCTTAGTGTTCATTAACGTTTCTAGGTCTGCTCCTCGCTAAGCACCCCCATCTGGAGGCTTCGTTTTTTCTACCCAACCCCGCTTCATGCAGCATCTCTTCCTACCCTTCCCTCGCTTACTCCGCACTCATCTCTTGAGCACCGGCTCTGTGCAAGCTCTCGGCTGGGGCCGGAGAGACAAGGAGGAAAACGACGGGGCCGCTCCCCTCAGGAAGTCACCCCCAGCCAGGCTCCCGGATTGAGCCGCCTGCGAGGCGCAGGAGCTCTGCAGGAGCGGAGGGGAGGCTCCCAGCCACTCAGCCCCACGGCACTGGCAGAGGCACCGGGTCACACGGGGATAAGACTGTCCCCTGCCCCCCAGTACCCAGCCACAGTGTAGTGGGGGTCACATGGGAGGCACTTCAGCAAAGCCTGCAGGTCACATAGGTGCCCGCAAGTCAGAAAAGAAGGATGGGTGTTCCAGGAAGAGAGAGCCACCCCTCCCTGCCCACCCACCCCCTAGGGACGTGAGGGCAACCACGCAATGGGGTACCTGCAGGCAGGGAACCCAGCGCAGTGGCTGCACCTCGGAGCTGTCGGGGCAGTGATGGAGAAGGACGCACACACCCCAGAGGAGGGCCCCTCCCCAGGGCCAGCAGGGGTGAGGGGGGCCAAGGGAGACGGGGAAGAAAACATCACTCGGACTCAGAATAAAGAGAATCTATCTTCCAACTGAGGTCCGAGCACACACCAGTGAGTGGGATTTTTTTCATCCTGAGGGTCCCATCAGGATCACCTTCCCCAAAGGGTGGAAGGGGTCTGAGTGGACTCCGGGGTGTTGAGGAGAGTGGGAGCCTGTGGGGTCCAGGCTGGAAGGAGACCCAGGAGTGCATCAGAATCAGGGCCGGGAGACAGCTGGCCCAGGAGGCTACCACCCAGCACGGGGGGGGGGGGGGGCCTCCATCCTGAGGCCAGGGTACCTGAGCCCTCACACTGCCCCAGGGTGCCCAGCCCCTGCTGAGGAGCAACTAAGTGGAAAGGTCTCTAGACCTGAGGTCAGAAAGGTGAGATTAAAATCTTCCTTCCACCGAAAAGCTCTGAGGCCTGGACACCAGCTCTGGTCCCTCATCCCTGGAACGGCACCCCTCACCTAGGGACGTCACCCAGTGGGTGACTAAGGCTGCACCTCGTAGGTTTGTCATAATAGACATTGTAAGGTGGAAAGTTAGTATAAACGGTAGGAATGTCTGGGGAGCAGCCCTCTCCAGCCCAGGCCAGAACACCGCCCAATTCTGCACCTTGTCACACTTACCTGCCCCGTACGGCTTTCTGGGCAGATCTGATAAGTTTGTCCGTGGCCATTGTCACCATGAGACATCAGGGCTCTTTCCCCATTGCTTCTCTTACCTTGCACATAGCATTTTACTTGACCTTTTTTTCCCAACTTTATTGAGATATAATTGACATAATTATGTGATGGGATGGAGGTGTTAGCTAACGCAGTGGTGGTAATCACAGGCAATATATGAATGTATCAAATCAATGCATTGTATAAGTTTAAGGTATACAATGCATTGATTTGATACATTCATATATTGCCTGTGATTACCACCACTGCGTTAGCTAACGCCTCCATCCCATCACATAATTACCATTTCTTTTTAATGGTGAGAACATTTATGATCTACTCTGGTGGCAGTATTAAAATGTATAATACAGTGTAATTAGCTATAATCACCATGCTGTACATTAGATCCCCAAAACGTGTTAATCTTATAACTGGAAGTTTGTACCCTTCGACCAACACCTCCCCATTTTCCTCACCCTCAGCCCCTCGTAACCACCACTCTACTGTCTGTTTCTCAGAGTTCAGCTTTTTTCAGATTCCACATACGTGATATCATACAGTATTTGTCTTTCTCTGTCTAACTTATTTCACTTAGCATAATGCTCTCAAGTTTCATCCACGTTGTCACGAATGGAAAAATTTCCTTCTCTCTCATGGCTGAATAGTGTTCCATTTTACATAGATATATGTATCTTCTTTCTCTATATCGAAAACGTTTTGCAAACCACATATCTGGCTTGAGCTTTGTTGGCACCCTGCCTCAACCCCAGGGAGCACAAATCAGGAGAGAGGGCAGCCGACCTCAACCTTAGCCGACCCGGCGCACGGCCACCCCTGCCGAGGACCTGCTACCACCCACACCATGTGTGCGCTTCTCGCTCAATCCTGCACCACGAGAAGCCCGTATTAGCTCCACTTTACAGATGAGGAAACTGAAGCTCGGGAAGTTTAGAAACCTGCCCAAGGTCACCACGTAAGGAGGTTCCCAGGTCCGTCTGAGAGCAAAGACGGTGCCCACGCCTCACCCTGACACTGCTTCCCTGGGGCCAGAGAGGCAGGGGTTGGGTGGCCCCAAGCCCAGCCCACCGACACCAGCAAACACCAGCTGTGGGCGTGACCAGAGGCAGACGGGGCGTCCTTCCCTGCCCCCCGTGAATCAAACCCAGAGCACGGAGCAGGGCCGGCATCTTCTCCTGGCCAACTACCCAGCTGTCCTCCGAAAGGGCAGTATTCTGATACAGAGCGCGCTGGGGCCAAAACCACACCACCCCACCGCAATATTGATGAGGAAGAGGGGGCCGCTCTGGGAGAAGAGGCCATGCCCCCCTCCTATGCACACCACCTGCAGTGCACGCTGTGATGGCCACCTCCACTTCCCTTCCGCCTTTCAGGACAGAAGGACTCCTTCCCTCAGCTGCTGGGCTGTCAGGTGGCCAGCTCTCTGCTGAGTCCTCTCTGGGGATTACCTGCGGCCCAAGGGGAGGAAGCACACTGCCAGTGACTGGCCTCTGCAGGGCATAAAGGCCAGCCTGCCCTCCCGGAATGGGGCGACCCAAAGGTCCCCCTCCCGGCTTCACAGCTTCCTGTTGGGTCCGCTGAGATCTTCAAGGTGCCGCCGCCGCAGTCCAGACTGCCCCTCTGTCCAGTCCCACCTCCCTGGTTCCCATCAGGGGTGATCCAGAGAGGCCTCCCCGCTAAACGTCCTGAGGGCTCTGTCTCGGGCTGGGCCTACAGGGCCCCAGTCTGCACTGCCCCCACCTGCACCCTCCCCAGGATGAGGATGAGCGTGACTTGATTTCCCTCCGGTTGCAAAGCGGCCTCAGCCTTGTCACGTTGCACATCGCAGCATCCGGGCAGATTGTAAAGAGGGAATGTTCACCTATAAAATGCACCCTCTCCATAGAAAATGCCATGCAGTGCTCACCAGTTTCTGAGGAGAAATGTGGTCTCTCTCTGTGAAAAATGAGGAAGATAGGAGATTTCAAAAATATCTATAATGCTAAAGTACGAAGGAGCAGTGAAGCGCTTTTTGCAATGAATTCTAAAAGAATTGCCCTTTTTCAAATTTAGAGGCTCGTGCTTTTCCCAAAACAGGCTCAGAGCAGAAAAAAAACCTTGACTTTTTCCTCTTAAGGATGCTGGCAAATAGTGGATTTGGTAAATTTGCATAAAGTTGAAAGGTACGTTTAGTGGTTTTCTGGGATTCCCTGAAATGAAGTTTTGTGGCGAGAAGCCCAGAGAAAGCATTTTGCTTTTTTCCTTGCTTGGCACGCTGCTTTACAGTTCCCCGTGACAAGGGACAGGGTGTTTTCTCTGCTCCCGTTTATCATTTTCCCGAGTGGATGACTTGCCCATATCTTGGCTCCGTCTCTTCTCGTCCCGCCTGTCTGACCCTGTGTGTCCCCCTCCCTGAACTCTCTCGGTCACTTCTCCATCCTTCCCTGCACTTCCTCAACCAGCTACCATAGGGAACAAACACACATTTTTATAATGCAAAAATCAGTGTTCCTAGTGTCTCATCTTAAAAGCCAATTATTAGGATTTCATGTGTTTATTTTTTAAGCCCCTTAACGAGGTGACCTTTGCCCCGTGCCCCTCAATCTCTGTGGGACTCCTCAGGCTCCGGGTGTTGGTCGGGGAGGTTCCACCAGCCTCACTTCCCTCCTTAGTGAAGCCACGGAGCCTCTTGAGGACCCTGATTTGGCAGATGGGAGCCTGTTGCAAAACCAGCCGTATCAGTTCTGCTCTCTATGTGTGGGACTGACCCAGACACGCCCGAGTCCCGCGGTGTTTTGCTGGGTCAGGATGGCCTCCTTGAAGCTGTTAAAGAGCCAAAGGCCCCGAGACAGCTTCTCACGCAGTTGCAGCCAGGCAGCCCTGAGGTTAGGAGGGCTAACCTCAGGGGCCTGAGCCAGACTCCTGGGTCCCCCCATCGTGAGTTGTATCACTTGTTCCGAGTGGATCTGCCGCTTTGTGCCTCGGTTTCCCCATCTGTAGAATAAGGCATGAGGTTACTGTGAGGTTGAAACCAGTAAATGGCAACCCATGCCACCACGCTAGACTTCTCTCCCAGACCCAGCCATGCTGAGCAGGAGAACCCCAAAGTCAAGTCAAGGTCAGGACGAGCTGGAGAGCTTTGGGAGGTGCTGCAAAGCAGATATGGACCTGAGAAGGGCCGCCCTGTGGCCATCTGCACAGCAGCCGAGCTGGAAAGGGAGAAGTCCCTTCCTCCGCAGGATGACCCACCTCCCACGTGGCAGGAGGGGTGTTTTCCCCTGCCCCCCCTCTCTCCCCCCCACCGCCTGCCCCAGGGTTCCACGTGCTCTCCCACCCCACGCTGTTCTTCTTGCTGCTCTTCTCATAGGTCACCCTTTCCCATCTGGTTTCTCCCTCTGGCCACCAAAGGGTGCTACACCTGCTCTCCGCACACCATCACACATCACCCACCTGCGCCGTGAACACACACACACAGACGCACACAGACACACACCCCTCTGCCTGCGTGGCGCCCGCCACCTGCGCCCTCCCGCTCCCCCTCGTCTCTCCCTCCCTCTGCTCTGCACACACCCTGTGATTCATCTGTGTCCCCGGGAGTAAGGAAACATCCGTCTCCTCGCAGATGGAGTGGCTCAGACCCTTTCAGGGTGTAATCGGAAATAAACAGAGCGCACACCCTTCCTAATCTGAGGGGCGAGACAAGCGACTTCGTTTGACTTTGTCCCTACAGCATGTCTCCCTTGCTGCGTCTCTCCCCCCTGGGGGCCCTGCCCATCCTGGCCTCTTACCTCCTGCTGTCACCATCACCATGGTGATGGTTTCTTCGGTGCTTTGAGGCAAGGTGCTGACCAGGCCATCTAGGGAGGCGGAGGCCAGGGTGCAGAACAAGGACGTAACAGAGCAAGAAGCTGAAATGAACAATTTCGCATGTAACTGCTGCTCTCTGCGTCCACTTATTGAACACACAGTACTCATATCGGGAGCTAATGAGGGCTGAGTTCTTACTGTGGTGTCGAGCTCTGGGACAAAGCACTTGTATTAACCCATTTCATCAGCACACAGCCCTGTGAAATAGATACTGTGATATCTATGCCATCCACGCTATCTTGCCCGGGGAATGAAGCCGACTGCCCACAGTCACGCAGCCAGGAGCCAGGAGCCGAGCAAGGCACCTGCCGCCCGTCTTTTCCCTGCATAACAGGAGCTCCAGGTGAGGGGCGGACTTCGCAGCGTCCGGACCTTTGCAAGTCGCTGGAGTCAGGGACCCCTGAGCTCAGCTAGTCCAGGGCCCCCCAGGCTGGGGGCAGGGCCAGAGCTGAAATGCAGCCTCCAGCCCTCTCTCCTCCTGTCCTTCTGCCTCCATCCTCCCAGGAAAAGTGTCTGGGCGATGGTGCTCCAGAATCCGTGGATGACAAATCTTAAAAAGACCCTATTTGCATCTTACCCCAAATCTTCTTTAGGTAGTCCTGACTGGGAGTGGAGAGGGTCTGAAGAGGGGGGGAAGGCACTCACATTTATTAAATTACATATACCTAATTAACACATGTATAGCATTGCCAGATAAAATGCAGGATGCCAGTTACATTTGAATTTCAGATAAACATACTAAAAATTATTTGCAGTTTATCTGAAATTCTAATTTATCTGGGCGTTCTGTACTTTTACTTACTAAATCTGGCAACCCTGCACGTCTCCCAACTCCGCTGCCTGCCAGCTGCATGACACTGGGCAAGAAACCTAACTGCTTTGTGCCCCCATTTCCTCATCTCTAAAATACGCATGACCACGTCTACCTGTATAGGGTTGTTGTGAGGATTAAATGACTACTTTTATAGCACTGGAAGAGTTCTGGAGCTCTGGCTGTTAACCATATTATTATTATTTGTTGTTGTTGTCTTCTTATTACTACACCCAAGGTAATATGCTAGGAGGTGGTAAAAATGCAAAGATGCATTAAGACTCCTCCTGGAGCTGTAGGGAACCTGAAACAGGTCCACAGATCAACCTAACGGGGACCACGGTGGGTGTCAGAGTAAAAGGCTAGTGCTAAGGGAGCAGGGGACGTTTGCTTCCAGCTCAGTGGGATCAGACAAGGCACCAGCTAACCAAGATTTATTGAGGCTCACTCTGAGCTGCACACGGTACGAAGTACTGGGATAGAAAGAAGAACCCAGCGAGGGCCAGCCCTCAAGGAGCTCACAGCGGTCGGGCAGCCAACGGCAACGGCACCAAGGGCCACACGAGCTCACGGAGTTGGCACATGGTCTTAGGGCAAGGGCTGAGATTGAGAGAGGGCTTCCTGGAGGAGGTGACAGTAAAGAATGACCAAGAGTTAACAAGGCAAAGGTGGCCTTTGAGCTGCTTGGAGAGAGGATGGGATTCCAGCCTGTTAAGACTCAGGATGAGGACATTCTCGGCAGAGGGAACTTCACAAACCTAAGCATGTAGTTGTAAAGGTCAGGCTATCCTTGCAGAGAGGTGAACAGACCCGTCCAAGGAAAGCACACGAGAGAGAGCTGGAGAAAGAAGGCCTAGTTGGAGAGAGCCTTGGATGCGCTCCATGCGGGTGAACCGGGTTTTATCCCGGAGCAGCAGGGAGCGATGGACATTGTGAGTAGCAGAGATGGAGCCTGTGGGACGGTCCCTGACCATCACGGAGGTGGAAACGATTGGAGTGCAGCAGACAGGGTCGCGGCCATGGGCCCAGTGCTGGGACTACTACAGGAGCCCAGAGCTCCGGGCCATCTTTCAGGAGCACACCGGACAGTAGGTTACTACTGAGTGCATCAGTTAGCTTTTGCAAACTTAATGATCCTGTAAGCCAGCGATTTGGCCGAGCCCAGAGGAGGTCCTCACCTCGACTCTACACGGGGTCAGCGGCGCACGCACACCTTTGCAGCCGTCTAGCGTAACGGCCTCACTCTCATGGGCACAGCCTGTGGGGAGACTGGAGAGGAAGGGGGCCAAGCAGGCAGGGCAGCAGATCACCCCTGGGGAGCAGCAGGGTCTTCACGCCGTGTCGGGTGAGGACAGGGCAGGGAAAGCGGAGAGAGACCTCTGCTTCCCCAGGGAAACAGAGCACGAGACTCACAAGCCCCAGGCACTCTGCCCACCATCTTTCAAGGGAAGAGCCCAGTCTGCTTGGAGAACAAATAACCTCTCTACAACACTAGACCATTGATAAAGTGTTTTCCCACACTGCATCTCACTTGATCCTGGGAGCTACACAGCAAATCCGGTTTTATTATAGTTTCTTTTCTACAAACGAGGAAACTGAGGCACAGAGAGGCTAAGAAAGTTGGCCATGGCCACAAGCTAGTAAGTGCAGGGCTCAGCACGTGAAGCCAAGCTGCCTGACTTTCGAGTTAGCCAAGGAAAGGGAAAGTGACAACTGGGGAAGAGTGACTTATTCCAGGAGCTGCAGGTGATTCTCATCCATAAGAACAAATTAGAAGTGATGGAAAATGAGGCAGGAGGGGTTGGCAAGAGCCAAGAAGTTCAGACTTTATCCAGATGGCAGTGGGGGACCTTTGAAAGGTTTTAATCAGAGGACTGCTAGAAATTCAGCAAATGGTGAGTGAATGAATGACTGAGTGGATGGATGAATATCAAACCTTTGCAAAGATCACTCTGGAACAGTGTGGAGGGTAGAGCAGAGGGTGTTAGGTATTGTAACCCAAGTAAGAAATGATGAGGGCCTGAGAGAGGAAGACTGTTGGGGATGGAAAGGGAGAGACAAATTTGAGAGATATTTCAGAGAATTAACCAGGACGGTTCGTAATGCCGGATGCAGGAGAGTGGAATTCAGAAGGACGTGCAGATTTCTGGCTTCAGTAATTGAATGGTGGTGCCGTTTCCCCAAATAGAAGTTATGCCTATTTGGGATTTATCAGCGTGCAGATGTTGGCTGAGTCCACAGGAAAGCCATGTGCTTCTCCACGGATAGTGTACAGAAGGACGTATGCAGGCCTGAGAATCCCTGGGGAAGACCACCCGTTACGGGTGGGAAGAAGACAGAAAGTAGCATCCAGAGAGGATGGGAGAAAACCAGAAGAGAATCCAAGAGGCCAATTTAGGATTTCTCTATTCCCCCACTTGGTCTTTTTTTTCCTTAGTACTTACTACCAACCAACATTGTATTGCGTATTTACCCGTGTATTGTCTGTCTCTCCCACTGGTATATAAACTCCACCAAGGCAGGAGTTTTGCGTCCCCGCTGCTTTGAGCAGGGCCTGGCACATAGTAGATACTCAATATGGATTTTCTGAATACATGTCTAGTGAGCTGGCCCTGAGAAGCCAACCCTTAAAATCAGGCCCATCCCAGTCGTGTCTTTACAGACTGCGGTTCTGCACTTTGGCCATTAGGTGGCGCATCAAAGTGAGCGAGGAAGCTGGAGGCTGGGATCGCGTGGGGCCCAGAACCTGACAACAGGGCAGAATGACAAAAGTGAGCAAAGCGTGGATCTGAACGGCAGAAATCATTCCTCCTCTCCCTTAGCAGACATCTCTCTCCAACACAAACTGCGAGTCAGGCCCGTGCGTCATCGAGCCGTCGGAAATCAGGCTGGGGGACGGGAGTGAGTGCGGGGTCTGAATGCATAGGGATAAAGAGTCAGGACTGGGGCAGGAGGGTTGACGGGACGGGCTGTGAGGCACAACCCCAGCTTCACGGGCGGCTCTGGGTGCTGCTCTGATGCTGGCAGAACATATCACAGGGGCAAACAAACCTGGGTCTCAATCCCAACCCTACCCCTTACCTGCTGTGTTATCTAGCTAAGTAATTTGCCCTCCCTGAGCCCCAGTTTCCTAGTCTATAAAATGGAGGTCCTAAGAGCACCCGTTTCGAGGAAAACTGAGAATGACACAAGAGGGCCCTTGGCCCAGTGCCGTCCACATAAACAAAACTAAATGTCATTCTTAAAAATTGGACCTGATAATCAATATTTGTCTAGCCCTTTACAAAGCTCCCTCCTCATTCTTCATATCATAAAGGTAATCCTCACAACAACCTGCAGGTATCTTTATTGCCCCACTTCCCAGATAAGAGGGCAAACGTTGTCAGATTATATATGTCACCCGCACATCATACAGCTTGTAAAGGGATGGACTCAAGCCAGGTTCAGCTCAGCAAACATCCAAGGGATGACCCTGGAGCGGCAGGTGTTCTGCCAGGTGACGAGGACCAGGACGGATGAGGGTGCAGTCTAGGGAAAGGCAAACACACTCGGATCATTTCCATAGAAGAGGTGAGATACTGAGACAGAAGGATGCCCAGGATGCTATGGGATCATAGACAAAAGCCACCTGGTCCAACTGGGAGATCCAGAAAGACCTCATGGACTGGGCAACCCCTTAGCTAAATCTGGGAGGCTGGGTAAGAATGATCCAGGAGGAGAAGGACCCCAGCATCCCAAGTTAAAGAACTGCCCAAGCAAAAGAACCTGTTATTTTTATTTTTTATTTTTTCAATGCGTTGGGTCTTCGTTGCTGCATGCGGGCTTTTTCTCTAGTTGTGGCGAGCAGGGGCTACTTCTCTCTGAGGTGTGAGGGCTTCTCATTGCGGTGGCTTCTCTTGTTGCAGAGCACGGGCTCTAGGCGCACGGGCTTCAGTAGTTGTGGCACTCAGGCTCAGTAGTCGTGGCTCGCAGGCTCTAGAGCGTAGGCTTCATAGTTGTGGCGCACAGGCTTCATAGTTGTGGCGCACAGGCTTAGTTGCTCCACAGCACGTGGGATCTTCCCACACCAGGGCTCGAACCCGTGTCCCCTGCATTGGCAGGCGGATTCTTAACCACTGCGCCACCAGGGAAGTCCCAAAGGAACCTGTTATGAAACACATTCATACTGGGGTCCACCTCTAAACCTAGTGTCTAGTGAGCAGGACGCTACCGCAGGAAGTCACAGAGGGAAAGGCACCAACCAAGGCACAGAGGTCCCCACACGTGTTCTCACTGTCCGATGCACCTTTTTTTCAAAGCACTTATCAGTTTGTAATCATCCTAGGAGCCCTCCAGAGCAGCGTTCCTCAGACCTTAACGTACATACAAATTACCTGGGTCGTTCTTAAGCGCAGATCCAGATTCAGGAGCTCTTGAGGTGAAGCACAAGTGCCTGCGTTTCTAACAAGCTCCCGGGTGACGTGGAGGCTGCAGCCCCATCCCGGGCACACGCTTTGAGTGACAAAGTTCACCCTACCAGCTCAAGAGGGCGGGCTGCGTCTGGCTTTACTCAACCACTATGGGCTCAGATTGGGGCGTGAAAGAGGCTGAAAGAAAGACGTGGAAACATCAACTTCAGGAGGGAAGGAAGGAACACTGGCCGTGCGCCCTGGACACTGGGAGGAAGGAAGGTTCTGGAGTGTGGGAGGTGCTGGTTAGGATGAGCTCGGAGGCCCCTGGGGGTCCTCCCTCCCCTCCAGTCAGCTCCCCCACTCCCAGCACAAACTCAGTCCGCTCCCCACCCCTTCCTGACTCCCTGGGGCCTGGGGCTGAACACTGACCCCTAAAAGCAGAGAAAAGCACCGTGGAAGGCACACCTCCTCTTCCCTCCAAGCCAGAAGCCCTCCGAGCTGCCACCCTGCTTGCCGCAGACCTCCCCCTAGCCTATGACCCAGACAAATCAGACGGGGTCCCTCCTCGACCGAGGGGTCTGGTGCTACCAAGAAAACCAGCCGAGAACCACCCCACCACCCCAAGCCCTCCCGCCTGGGCTCCTCCTTTCCAGAAACGGCAGGAAGCAACCACTCCCCAAGGTCCCACCATAGGGAGTTCCTGTCCCCGCGAGGGGTGGGAGGCACCTCCTCTTTGCCCGCCACCCCAACTCTACCCACCGCCGTACACACACAGCATAAAAACTGCTGGCCTCGGAAGCAAACGCCCATGCCAGACCCCTCACCCAGGGATCTTTCATTTATTCATTCAACAAACATTTACTGAGCACCTACTGTGTGCCAGGCACTGATCCAGTGACCAAGAGAGACAAGGTCTTTCTTTGCTGTCAGGGAGCCTCCTTTCCGTAAGGGGAGATACAAATGAACCCGGTGATAAAGAAGCAAGGGGGCTGGTGTGACAGAGAGTCATGAGGGGATGTTACACGGGGTGGCCAGGCCTCGCAGAGGACGTGGCATTTAAGCCGCGCCATCACTGACAAGGAGAAGCCAGCAAGACAAAGACACAGAAAAGAACATTCCAGATGGAAAGGCCCTGGGGCGGGGCGTGGTGAGGGCTGAGTGGCTGAGTGGAAGGAAGCCGGGTCCCAGAGGCAGGCCAGGACCAGGGGTGCAGGTGCTTATAGACAACAGAGAGGATTTCAGATTACGTTCCAGGGACAGTGCAGAGGCCCCAGAGAGCTTGGAACAGAGCAGTGACACAACCAGACTGTGTTTGAACAGCCCACTTGTGGAGAAGGCACTGCACATGAGTTGAACAAGACCCGGGCCTGCCCTCCAGAGAGCTTAGCGTCTACGAGGTGCTCCCGGTACTGATGGGGGCGGGGGGATGGCCCGCTGACCGCCCCACCTCTGCCCCTGGCAACATAAGCTCCGCGTCCGGGCTGCTGGCCTCTGCTGGCAGATGTGTCCCATCCCCCATCTCTGGGGACCAACCATCTGGGCTGACGGAGCATCTGGGGAACTCTGGAAGCCCAGCGGGCTGGAGGGGGCCACTTAGGTGACCAACTGGACTTTGGAGGAAACCTAGCACCGAGAGAATTTTCCCAGCCTGTCCGGGCAAGGTTGACCAACCCGGCAAACCAAGACCAAGGAGTCAAATGAGCTGGGCACAGAGGCAGTGAGCAGTTCCAGAATGAGGCGGAAGCCCTCTGAGCCCAGCTCCACTCTGCTCTCCGTCCAGCTGATGTCCTGCGGGAAGGACAGTCAGATGGTCACCCCTAGCATATGCTCTACTGCAGGAGGCCTTCTGATCACAGGAGCACGTCTTAGAGATAGCTGTGGGGCTGGTGATCGGTCCCATACAACTTTTAGCCACAGAATCTCTTGTTGCTGTAAAATGGTATAAAGAACCCTAGTACATAAAACAGATGAAAGCTTTACCCCGCGGGTGGAGGCAGGATGCACTTCCCCAGCCTCTTACCCTCGCCCCCTGTGACTTTGGGCGGTCACCGTGCTCTCTGGCCTCACACACCTCCCCTGTGCCCCCCTGCCCGCCTCTCCACTGAAGCCCGCTTGCCCTGGGCAGCAGAGCTGGGAGAAAGTCCTCAGGGGCTCCCTCCCACTCAGGGAGCGCGGGTCCTCCACACTGTACACCCACGCACGTGGCACTGTCTACACGGCTGATGGCCAGAGGCGGGCAGAGCAAGGAGGAAGGCCCCCAGCCGCCTGCCCAAATCCTGGATGACAGGAGGGTAAACGGCAAAGAGCCAGGCACCCCCCCACCACCACCACTGTAGAACCCTAATTCGCATGATGTGTCCCTTTCAAAAGCAGCGCCCCGGAGCCAGCCCCTGTCCCAGGGAGGGCGTGAGCCCCGGGCTGGCTTCCAGCTCCTGGCACCCGCTCTGCCCGGGGCTCCATCAGGTCCTCCCAGGCCTCAGTCACCCAACAGTTAATGCACTTTTCCTGACCGACAACAAGCTCAACACCAAAACGGTCAACTATTTTCATCTCCGGATTAATCACAAAAGGCTAACGCTTCCACCTTCCCTGTGATTAAAAATTAGGAGACCAAGCTCTATAGTGGTTCAGAATAATAACCAATCCTGGGAGGGGGATGGATGAATAAAGCATCTCCAGGCTCGGGCTGCTCGAGACTTTCTCCCCTCCTGGCTCCCCAGCTCCGGCCCGGGTCTGAATGGAGATGTAATGAGTCACCCCACCTCCTGTCAGGACCACAGCTGCCAGGAGCGACTGTTGATTTCTATTCAGCCTGCAGGCCCCAAACCTCCCCCCTCCTCCCCCTCCCGCCCTCCCCCACCCCAGCCCCCATCCACACCCCCTCCTACCCCATCTGGTGTGCACCGAGGCGAAGGCCTATCCATAATGCATGGTTGCGTGAACAACCGGCGTGATAACCACTTATTTGGGAAGATGTAATCAGGGCCCATTCTGAGGGGGGGGCGGTGTGTGTGCGCGCACGTGCGCCTAAGCATCTCACAGCACAGCCCCACTCCCCTCTCCCCTCCTCTAACCCAACATTCCAAACACAGCACTAGAGAAGCACTAGCTACATTTGCTCTTTGGAAAGGCCCCTTCTGTCTCCGTGCCGTGATCACAGGTGGTTACACTGAGCAAAGGCCCAGAGACACTATGTTCTCAAACCTGGTCACACAGCAGAATCCTCTGTGAGCTTTAAAATGCCCTGATGCTCTGGTCTACCCCCTGAAATGGGGATTCAGCTGGTCAGGGTGTGGCCTGGCGATGGGACGTTTAAAACCTCCCCCAGAATATTGTAAACTGCAGTGAGAACCACTGTCTCGGGCCCAACGAATGTCAGTGCTGGGGGAACGTTCCAGATCCCCTGTTGTACTTCCACATTTTATATCTGAGGAAATAAAACTGGGCAAGGGACTGCCTTCCCGCTTCGGCCTCTGATTTAGGGCATGTCCACAATCTCGCCCCCTTGGCTCAGCACTGGGGAGGCCACGGAGACAGGATGGCCAGGTGTTGATTCTGTTCCGGAAGCTTCGGATGGTTCTTTCCAGTCTCCCTGGCCCTCAGCAAGCTCAGCCTGAGCACACCCATCGAACAGCTCACGGGGAGAAAGCCGCCACCACGGAGGGAGGGGGCAGGAGCCCGGCCCAGTCCTCCCTGCTGGAAGGGCCGGCCCAAAGCAAGGCAATAAAATCCCCTCCCCAGCACTTGTAAAGCCCTCATTAGCCTCCCTGTGGCTCTCTGGCCAGTACAGCACCAAGGAGGCCTCTGGCACTATTGAGGGTGTAAAGGGAGGGTGGGGTAGGAGGCTGTCTTTAGTGTCCGGCCCACACCCACCATCTGCCTGCACCCAGGGCCCCCTAGGAGGCTGGGCAGGGTTGAATGAGGCCGACTTCCTCCCTGGGCCAGGATCACGGTGGAGTCCTGGGGCTGATGAGAGCAACTTGGAAGCCGGAAGGGTTTTTTTTCCCTTAGGAAATAGAGACTTGGGGGATGGCACTCGCCGGGGCTGTAGTTCTGAACTAGGTGTCCTGGAGGCCGGAAAGGGAGGGGGCAGAGCCACTAGCTGGAGGCATGCTGCTTCAAGTACTTACCTGGCCCCAGGGTCTCCTGGAGTTTCCTGAGGAGCCTGGCGGGTGCGGGGGCAGGGATGGGCCCTGGGGAGCGGAGGGAAGCCAGCAGGTTGCTGGGGGTGCCCTGGGTGGGGAGGGGCTGGAAGGCAGAGCTGCTGGGTCTGGACGTGCCTCCACTGCCTGGAGAGGCTGCCTTCCTGCCCACGGGCCCAGAAGGTCACACAGGGCCTGGCTGGAAGGATGGACTTTCTCTGGCTACTGGGCAAAGAAGGCCCTTTGTGTGAGGACCCCAACTCTCACCTAATGACTGCTTCACCCATTCACTGAGCAAACACGCAGCTCAGCCCTCCTGACCAGCCCCTCCTTGGGGAAGAAGGCCAGGGATTCCTCAGGTGGTCTCCAAGGAGCCCTGCCCCTTCTGGTTTGTCCAGGGAGGAGAGGCAGGGAAAGCAGAGGCCTGAGACCCTCATGTGTCCACAAGCACAAACTTCAGAAGAGGCTCTGTGACCTTAGGCCAGTCACTTAACTTCTCTGGGCCTCTTCTCCGAACAGTGGTCATTCATCATCATAACTGCCCATCCCGCATCCCACGGTCGTCATGGGGATCAAAGGCGTGATTGCACTGGAGTTAGCAAACGTGTATGGAGCTTCCAGCAGGCACCGGGCCCTGTGCCGGGCGCTATGGGAGGCGTCGCTCTCCTCCTGGCAGTCCCCGTCTCTTGGCGGGGACCACACTGCTATGAAATGGGGTGGAAGGACCAGGCAAGAGAGATTCATTCTGACTCTGGGATGAGGGAGAATAAAGTGCTAAGGAGATGCCCAGCCCTCTGAAACACTGTCTCAGCCTTGGAAGGTTGCCTGTCACCTGTCCCCTGCAAGGGAAGCAGCCAGCCTGGTGCTCCAAGTGTCAGGGGACCTGCTTCCAGCCCTGGCTCTGCCACTCACGCACTGTGTGACCTTGAGCAAGTCACTTAGTCCTGCTGAGCCTCAGTTTCCAGATATGTGTAATTGGGATAATAACGTTTACCTCGCAAGATGGTTGTGAGGATTAAATCAGACGACAGATGTGACACTGCTTTGTTTTAAAAGAGGGAGAGAGAAGTTAAAAAGAATGATCTGATCCAGGCAGCCGTGCCGTGCTTCCCGATCTGCAAATCACAGCTAATGACGCCTGCCCTGTCCCGTCACGGGCTGCCGCGCGGGATGAAATGATGACATGAGAGTCCTCTGCAAATAAACACGCGACGCCTGTGTCAGGATTACTGCTGTTGTTGCCGTTATTGTTATCCTACAAGGGGATTATACATTTTATTAAAGAATGATAATTACTGTTTGTCATCGGCTCCATAAAATCCACCCAGCCCTGCCCGAGGGGAGGGGCGCCCTCAGCCTGACCTCTCTCCTCCTCTCCCCGCAGTGCCACCCGACGACCCCGTCATCCTGGGGGGGCCTGTCATCAGCCTGCGGGCCGGGGACCCCCTCAACCTCACCTGCCATGCAGACAACGCCAAGCCTGCAGCCTCCATCATCTGGCTGAGGAAGGGAGAGGTGATCAGTGGGGCCACCTACTCCAAGGTGAGGCGGGGTGGAAGGAGGGGAGGGGCTGCAGGAGGGGCCGGCTCTCCCCTTCTCTCTGCAGCTCGTGCTCTGCCTGTGTGACTTTCTGTCGCCTTTTGTTCCTGGCTCGTTGTCTCTCTCTGTCTTTTTTCTCTCGCGCGCACTGTCACCTTTTCTCTCTTTTTCTCTCTCGTGCTCTGGCTCTATTTATCTGACCTTTTCTGTCTCTCCTCCACTTTCTCTCTTTCCTGGGGTAATCGCTGAGCTTGGTCACCCTAAGAATAGAGTATGGTCAGAGGAGAGGACTCAGGGACAGAGGTGGCCAGGGCTGAGGGTTGCCAGATAAAATACAGGATGTCCAGTTAAACGTGAATCTCAGGTAAACAACAAATAACTTTTCAGTGTAAGTATGTCCCAAGTATTACATGGGCCGTACTATGGGCCATATTTATACTAAAGATTATTCATTGTTTATCTGAAATTCAAATGTAACTGATGTCTGTTTTTTTATTAGTCAATCTGCCCACCTTCCCAGAGCTGCAAGGTGAGGCTCTTTAGGTTCTTTCCTGTCCCAGGTGCCTGGCTTGGGGTGGGGGAGGGGTGCTGAATCCAGCCCATAATCCCTTACCAAGCCCTGCATCTGCTGTACCTACCGGCTGTGGTGCTTTTCTCTAATTCACACAAGGTGCCATGAGCTGGAAGGGCCCTGAACTGGCCCCTGTATTTGTCATGTTTTTAGTTTCTATATTTCATGATGCTTTGACATCTTGTAGTTGAGGAGGGACGGTCCCTCCTAGGGCTAGCTAATCCCTAGAGAGCAAACAGCTGGGAACAGGCCCCTAATATGCAAACCAAGCCACCCTGGGTCCACATCCTCACCACCTCCTCTATCAGGCTCCTGCGGTCCCAGGCGCTCTCCCCCCACCCTAAGTCACTGCAGAGCTGGATACCAGGTAACCAGAGACCACCCCTATAGCCTAGAGCCCTCGGAAATTATTCTAACCCTCCAATCCTAGACCTGTTCAGCTGCTTACCCTGCCTCGTCCATTCTTTCCCACAAAAACCACAGTAAAGTCTTGCACCCGTGCTTTCCCCTCGCTCCCTCTGCCTCCTGACCGACCCGGTGCATCCCGGCGGGGCCAGTGCTGTACATGGAGTCGTGTGCCCCCTCCTCTAGGGAGCTGGGTAACAAACTACCTTTTCTTTTTTCCTTTTTGGCCGTGCTGTATGGCTTGTGGGATCTTAGTTCCCCAACCAGGGACTGAACCCACAACCTCGGCAGTGAAAGCCCGGAGTCCTAACCACTGGACCGCCAGGGAATTCCCCAAACTACCTTTTCAATGGCCATCTTCTCCTGACCTGTCGGCCTCACCAATCCTGAATAAAAACAAAATCCTGGGCACGTTTTAAAACAGCTCCCACCAAACTCCACTCCAGGAGGCTGTGAGTAGAGTTCCAGGCGGCTTTGACATACCACGGAGCCTTTAAAGATGAACGGGACCTTGGGGAGGGCTGGTCCGACTCCCTGACCTACAGACAAGGGAAGCGACGGCCCTTCTCACCTGATGACCGTCCTCACAACGGCGGGCCTGTTTCTCCTCTCCGTGCAGCCTCAGACACATGGGCAGCTGCTCAGAGACTGGATCAGTCTCTGAGGCGGGAGGCCCAGGCCGCCAGAACCGTGGCTCTCCTTTCCCCTTGGCCCTCCTTGGCCTCAGAGAGCAGGAGGGGCACGGTCTGCTGCCCACTCCCAGTGCACCAACTTCCTGGGCCCCGGAAAGATGAGCACGGCCTCCACCACCCATGGAGGATACGAGATAGGGCCGTCCCTCCTCTGAGGGAGTGTCCTTCCTGTCCAAAGCCGAAAACCCAGCCAAGGAGTCAGCTCCAAGCCTGCAGACCGAGGCCTGGGCCCCTGGCCCCCACCCAGAGCTGGTGCCAGACCCAGGACAAATGCCTTCCCTCGGGCACGAGTCCATCCAGGGGGAAGCTGCTTTACTGTGGGAGAAATCCCGCACTCACATCCAGAGCTGGGGCCACCCTGTTGTGTTAGCAAATACAAAAATATGACACAGGGATGGATCATCCAGATGAGGGTGAAGAAGGAAAGGGGTGTTCCTTCAGTCTGGGCATCTGTCCAGTCCCTCCCTGAAGCTGGACCAGCCTGGCCCCTGCCAAGATTTCTGCCCTCAGAGGACATGCCCCCATCTGGGGAAGAAAAAGGTCCGGGACACCCTGCTGGACCTTGCCCCCAGCACATTGGCCTCGTCCATGAGGGGAAGGCCCCTCCGAGAGCCCAGCCCCGTGCCCCTGCAGACCAGAGCAGGGAGGCCACGCTCCACCCTCTGCCCCACCCGACCCTGTCACCCTCCTGCCGGCCCACGACAGGAACGATGGTACCACCAGCCAGGGCCCTGGGATCCATCCCTACTGTGTAACTTCAGGAAAGTCACTCCCTGAGCCTCAGGCTCCTGTGTAAAACAAAGGGGCTGGATCAGACACTCTGTATTAGTCTGTTTGGGCTGCCATAATAAAATACTAGAGACCAGTGGCTTAAACAACAGACATGCATTCCTCACGGTTCTGGAGGCTGGAAGTCCAAGACCAAGGTGCCAGTGAGGTTGCTTTCTGGTGAGACCTCTCTTCCTGGCTTCCTATAGACAGCGGTCTTCTCACTGTGTCCTCACATGGCCTTTCCTCTGTGTGTTTAGAAACAGAGAAAGAGAGAGAGAGAGAGAGAGATCTCTGGTGTCTCTACCTCTTCTCATAAGGACTCCAGTCCTATTGGATTAGGGCCCCACCCTTATGACCTCATTTAACCTTAACTACCTCTTTAAAGGCCCTATGTCCAAATATGTGCCATTGGGGGTCAGAGCTTCACCATATGAATTCTGGGGGGAGACACAATTTATATATAGCAGGGGCCTGCCAGCTCTGACTAGCTATAAACCTGTGACTTGGGGCACACGGAGAAGGCTGGATCATCCAGCCATACTCATACGGAGTCCGCTCTGGGGGCTGTCAGAGCCCAGCCCTCTGCTGCCCCTTCTTTCCCCAGGACTGCAAGTGCCATTGACCTAGGAACTTCTGATGTCCCAAAGGCAGAGCAGCCCCAGACAGGCTATGCAAGAGAAGGGGCCGGGGGCATGAGCAGCTGAGAGAGAGAGACAGAGACAGAGAGACAGGGAGAGAGAGAGGTTGAGAGGACACACAAGTACACACAGTCAAGGAGGGTCCACCGTCTACAGAAAAAAATCCCACAGGGCGGCCCTGAAAGCCCTCATAGCTGAAGCCTCAGTATTTATCACATGGTGGGTGGTTAAGCCCGTGGGCCCAGGGGGCTGGGAAGCCTGAATCCAGGCTCTGCCTCCTTCTAGCTCTGTGACCATGGGCAAGCCCCCTAACCTTGCTGTGCCTGAGAGACCCCATCTCGACAATGGGAGCAATGGCACCTGCCTCAGAGGATGGTCGTGAGGCTTGAATGAGCAGAGAGCCTGGCAGGGGGAAGCAAGGCTGTTAGGATCACTGCCTTCCCTCACTTGATCCGTGAGGTCCCCATGCTGCACCCTGCCAACCACATTTCCTGGGTAAGAGTGACAGTGTCATAGTAGAGCAGGCCCCATGGTCCTACCCACTTGGTTCAAACCTGAGCCCCATCACATATTATGGTAACTTCAGCTCTCCGCCTCAGCTTCCCCATCTGCAAAATGGGAAGACGATAACCGCGGACCCCTGTTAAGATTGCTTTGAGACGTAGAAAGAATAATGCGTTGAAAGCACTGTGTAAAGTGCCTGGCATAGAGTCAGGGCTTCGTAAACGTTCGCTGGAATTACTGGGCCCTTCCTCCCAGAGCCCCGTCTCGCTCACCCTGTTCTCCCTCCCCAGACGTCACACAGCAGCCCAGGTTTCGTGGGGTGTTCGTTTTGCTCCTCCACCGTGCGGCCAGCAGGGGAAGGATGGGCTGGTGGGACTGAGGATGGCATCACAGAGGATGGCTAGGTCCCTCGCCCTGGGAGAATCCTCGGGAAGAGGATGCACCAGCACAGGCTGTGGGGCCTCTCCCTGAACCCACGGCCGCCAGAGCCCTCGTGGCCCGGGTCCTTGGGGGAGGGCCCGCAGCTCCCAGCAGGTGCCTGGCTGCAGAAGCAGGGGAGTGGATGGCAGGGCCTCTCTCCAAGTCCTCTCTTCCTGGACACCCAGCCTCAGGCCGTCTTCTCCGGGCCTGGCACCAGAACAGAGGCCACCTGGCATTCATCTGGAAGGCAGACCAGGGGAGGCAGGACAGATTGTGGAAGAGGAGAGGAGACAGTCTGGGCTGAGGCCAGAGAGAAATCTTCCCCGGGAGCCAGATTCCTGCTCCAACTGCTACTACCCCAGCAGCTGCCACACTGGGGGATGAGGCCTTGACCCTGACGCGCAGAACAGGGGGAGGGTCGCTTGGTCTTAGGATGTACAGTCGTGTACATCTCTACCTTGAAGCCCCTTACCCTCCAGCCCTACCCCTCTGCTTCCTCCAGCTTCAGACTGCTGCCTGCCCAAGGGGCCACCCACCCACCCCCAGGACCAATGAGCCTCATTAGGTTCCATGCTGGGCCCTCACTGGGGCCCAGCTCTGCAATCTCTCCCCACCAGTCACCCCAGTACCCCCCATCCCATCTGTCCATCTTAGGGGCCAAGAGTCTCTACTTGGTGTGCAGCTGCCACTCATCCTGGCCTTCTTTGTGAAGAGCATCCTTCCTGGCCCCAGGGAACAAAACTGGGGGTTGGTCCCCGAGGACACAGGGTCTGGGGCAAAAGGCACCGTGCAAATCTCCACCTTCCCTGACAGCCCTCATTCAAACCACATAACAGGCACCCATGGAGTCCCCAGGCAGCTATAAGAAGGGGAGGCGGAGAGATGATTAAAAAAACTTGAGGGACTTGGCAGGTGGGCGAGGTGAGTGAGGAGGGAGAAGAGAGGAGGCCTTGTTGCCAGGCAATCAAGCCCTTTCCAGGCTGTTTGCATATCAATGAACATCCTATATTTAGCACCAGGTTTGGGCCACCCACCCACTGCATTCCCTCCAAACCTCCACCCTCCCTCAACTGTGGTCACGAGGCCTCCCAGCTCTTGGGGCTCAGCCTGGCTCTCCACTGCCCAGCTGAGGCTCCAGGGGCTTTGGAAAGAGCAGAGTGGTGGCAGCTGCCCACACTGGATAACCTCACACAGGGTGCAGTCTGCGCCGGCCAGCCCAGCTCCCCCATTACCGCTGCCAATTGAATGCCAAGTGCCTGCCCTCAGGGGTGGGACAGGGGGGCTGGATGCACAGACAGGAAGCAGCACAGCACAGGCAGGGTCCAGAGATGAGCCCTAAGCCTCCCACAGACACTGGGACAGTCAGGAAGGCTCTTTGGAAGCAGTTAGTGGACCAGAGGCCGGTGGGCATGCACACAGGCCCTGGCGTGTTCACCCCTGTGCAGGTGAGGTATATAGGCCCCGCTCCTGGTCCATATCTGCACACACAGGTGGCACCCGCAGGAGAGGCCATCAGGGTCACACTAGTGCCCACCAAGCTGGAGGGAACGCTGCCCCAGGCCTTGGAGGTGGTGGCCCTAGAAACAGTGATTCACCGCTAATAACCCACTTACCCTCCTGAAGCTGAGTGCATGCTTATGAAGGTTTCTCAAGCAGAAGGTGGCGGCCTGGAGGTGTGTCCCCAGAGCCAAGTTCAGGGGAGGGAAGGGGCAGGGAGGATGGGGAAGTGACAAGAATCAGCAAACGAGAGAGTGTCCACCTGGCCTGGACCTGGAGGCCACAAAGTCCCAGGGTTTCATTTGCATGTGAGAATAGTGGAGGTTTATCAGAGAGGAATGATGGAAAAGAAAAGAGAAAGAAAGGAGAGGGGAGGAGATGCGGAAGGAACAAACGAGGGAAGGAGGAAAACCAGGGTGGGAAGACCAAGGCCCCCTCCTCGCCCTGCGCTCGCTCGGCTCCCTCCCCAGGAACGCGCTGTGGCCGCGCCTTCACAACCCCGAGCTGCGGGCCCCCCCTGGGGAGCGGGCGCTGAGCTCTCCCCCGGTTTAATGAACACATCTCCCCTTCTCTAATTAGGCGGAACAAACAACTTGAACCAGAATTTTTATTTCCCAGAAAAGCACACGCCCGGACACAGTAAATATGTCATTAATCATCATTCTGGGCGAGGAGCGCCCTGGGTGCGGGGGAGCTGGCAGCAGTCAGGGGCCTAATTAGGAGCTCGGGCCCCCGGCTCCCCTCCCACCGGCCCTGCAACCCTCCAGCAGATCAATCTGAGGGGTCCTGGCAGAGTAAAATTTATGTAAATGCCCCTTGTTAGCACCACGGAAAAGTAAAGAAAAAGAGAGGGGGAAGAACAATACGATCACCCTCCTCCTCAACCCCAGCCCCGAGGTCTTATTTTCATCCAGGAAATTGTTCTGATTATCGCTTGGCTATTTATAGACTCGTGAGGTCAGCAGAGCCGGAGCCAGCAGGTTACGATGGTGCGGCCGCAGCTCCCTGCTTCGGCTGGGCGGGGCTACACCGCCCGCACGCCAAGCCCCACCCCCGGGGGCCGGCGTCCAGGTTAGCGCCCTGGCCCCGAGGCTGAGCTCAAGACCCTCACCCCACCGGCTCCTGGGACTGACCGTATCACCCTCCCCCAGCCCCTCTCCGAGATCCCTCTGCCCAGGGCTGAGACCATCACCCCACGTCCCAGGAGAGAATATGGACGGGAGCAGGCCTGCGCCCAGGCTGTTCTAGAGAAACAGGCCGGAACTGCTGCCCTGCTCTGCGGATCTCCCCGGCATCTGAATCTGGCTTTGTCTACAGCAGGGTGCGCTGTTCTGGACCGAAGCTCCCGTCCTGTTCTCCTAGTGTTGGAGGGTACTGAACTGAGGACCTTAGAGGCAGGGTCCAGCCGCCTGCACGTCACTGCTAAACTCGGAAGCTGCTTAATCATCTAACTGTTCCCACCTTTAGGTGGGGATCACACCACCCGGCTTCCAGGTCCTCAGGAAGCTGCAGTAGGAGGGTCATGGGCTCAGGGCTCACCATTCTCCGGTGCAAATCCCAGCCCTGCCCAGCAAGTTCCTGACTCACTTTGAACTCAGTTTTCTCTTCCGTTATTTCGGAGACCTTTCCTTCCAGGGTCCTGTGAGGATTAGAGAGGATGTCATGGTTAGTTTCAGGGAGGTTTTGAGGAAGTAGAGTCTGTCCATCTATTCCTTGGCTCCAGTCATGGCAAAGTAAGACTGCATCCGGCACCTCCCTGATGCAGGATCAAGTTCCTTCTGTACTGAGCAAGTCCAGTCTCCCCACCTCATCCCCTGAAGAGACCCTCCTGCACACTGCACCTCCCCAGTATGCACCCACCTTCGTGGGCCACCAGGGAGCTCAGGGTGCAGGGCAGCAAACGGATGGGGAAGTAGCTGGATGGGGGCTCAGAGGAGGGAGGGGCTAGCGGCAATGATGGGGAACAGCGGCTGTGAGGAATGACCTCATGGTCACGGGGAAGACAGGAGACCTTTAGGCTTGCGTTAGTTTCTAGGGCCGCTGTAACCAAGTACCACAACTTGGTTCTTCAAACAACCAAAATGTGTTGTCTCACACTTGTAGAGGGGAAAAATCAAGGTGTGGGCAGGGCTGTGCTTCCTCCAAAGGCCCCAGAGGGAGAATCTTCTTGCCGCTTCCAGTTCCTGGGGGCTCCTGGCTTTCCTTGGCTTGTGACAGCATCATTCCAATCTCTGCCTCCTTCTTCCCATGACCCCCTTCCTTGTTTCTCCCTGTGTCTTTTCGTCTTCTGACAAGGACACCAGTCCCTCGATTTAGGGCCCACTCTACATCCAGGATGATCTTGTCTCAAGATCCTTAACTAATTACTAGTTACTTAACTAAGTTGTGAAGGCCCTATTTCCAAATAAGGTCACAGTCTGAGGTTCTGGGTGAACATGAATTGGGGGGATACTATTCAACCCACTCCAGGACCCTCTTACTTCTATCATCACCAACTTGAAGTGAGTTTGATCAAGCTACATAGCCTCTCTTGATCACACCTGTTTTCTCACCTGTCAAATGAAAGACGATGGCATCTGTCCCGCCTGTGGCTTGGTCCGAGCTCTAATGAGGTCAGGAAGTGAAACGATTGAAACGTTGAAAGGGTTTGTACAGGTAAAGTAATGAAATGCTCAGTGTGCGTTGATTCTGCCTACATCCCTCCCAGCCCCGCCCTTACCCCCACCCCCCAAACTGCACCCCCTTCTACAGCCTGCGTCATCCCCAGGGGCCACAGCACCTGCATGTAGCCCCCATCTCAGAGCTTCCTGCAGACCCAGAGACACCCCCAGACCAGAGGCAGAATAGTTACAAGTTCATTTCTACATAGAACCTGGTTTCCGTCAGGCCCAGCCTGGTTTCTTTTATGTGTCAGGATGGGCAAGTCCAGGCTGATTTTCACACATGATGGAAAATTTTCCAGTTCCTTTTTCCAGCCGAAGCCCAGCACTCAGCTGGGCCGGGGAGCCAAGGGTAACCCCTGGCTCTGCATGGAGACGGGCTCCCCTGGGTGTGTTGAGCTGACCCACCTCCATCCACAGGGCTCCCTCCTCCTCTCCGAGACTGGCACGTGTCCTCCCCGACCCACCCAGGCCGTCCCAGCCGAGTGACAAGTGACAAGGGCCTTCTCTCCCCCCTGCAGACCCTGCTTCGCGACGGCAAGCGTGAGAGCATTGTGAGTACCCTCTTCGTCTCCCCCGGCGACGTGGAGAACGGGCAGAGCATCGTGTGCCGAGCCACCAACAAAGCCATCCCCGGAGGGAAGGAGACCTCAGTCACCATCGACATCCAGCGTGAGTACTGACCCAGCCCAGGGCAGGGACCACCCGGCACCCCCTGCCCGGAGCACGGGGCGGGGGGATGTAACCAGGCCAGAGCCACACCCCTGCAGGAGGGCTGGAGACAGGACCTGGGTCAGTCCGCCCCGGGGACTCGCGGATTTTTATGGGCACCCAAAGGACCATCTTGTCCTTCTTACTGTCAGAGATGACGGTGACAATCTTCTTAAAAACACCACTGGGGACTTTCCTGGCAGTCCAGTGATTAAGACTCTGCGCTTCCACTGCAAGGGGGCACGGGATCGATCCCTGGTCAGGAAACTAAGATTCCGCCTGCCACGCAGCGCGGCCAACAAACAAACAAACAAACAAACAAAAGAAAACATCACTGATGAGGGTCCTTTACAAACGACAAGTTGAAACCCCATTTCCATACCTGTATAAGGTAGAACTTCCACACCAACAAATAGGGTGGTCAGCCCTGGCAGTGCCGGCCCAGCCAGGCGGCCTCACACCCTCCTTTGGAGAGGAAGCCAGAGCAGAGGTGCTGGCAGCAGAAGGGGCCCCCAGGGCTCCAGAGGGGAGGCACGGCACCAGGCCCTGTCCTGGAAGGGTCGGTCAAGGAGACAAGAGGAAGATGAAGAGGAGTCATCACTCAGTCAGCTCGTACCTTGCCCGTATTATCTCATGTAATCTTTTTTTTTTTTTTGGCTGCATTGGGTCTTAGTTGCTGTGCGCGGGCTTTCTCTAGTTGTGGCGAGTGGGGGCTACTCTTCATTGCGGTGCATGGGCTTCTCATCGCGGTGGCTTCTCTTGTTGCGGAGCACAGGCTCTAGGCACGCGGGCTTCAGTAGTTGTGGCTCGTGGGCTCAGTAGTTGTGGCTCGCGGGCTCTAGAGCGCAGGCTCAGTAGTTGTGGCACACGGGCTTAGTTGCTCTGCAGCATGTGGGATCTTCCCGGACCAGGGTATGACTGTGGTCCCTATCTGGGAAACCGAGGGCCCCCAGGCCGCATGGGTTTCTGAGGTGGGCAGCCAGCTCTCCAGAGCCCACGCTGGGAACTCCTCTTGTAGACGTCCACACCGGGAGCCCTCAGCCAGGGTCAGTTATTACGACGCACGTGAGCAGTGACACTTTAAAGCTCCTCCAGCACTGCATTCCCAACGTCCCTAAAGGAGACTCCTGAAGGTCTAAAATCTCTCTAATGTACCTGTCGGCCCCCGGGAACAAAGGTGAGCTCAACACAGGGACCCAGCAGCTTTGCTCTCCATACTGGACTGGCTTAGGTTGGAAGTGTCAGCCCCCGGAAGTCGACTTTTCTTCTCTTAAACCCCCCTCCCTGCCACAGAGCATGAGGCCGTCATGAGCTGGTGGCTTTGGTTGGAGTCTCTGAAGGACAAGGCCAGAGCTGCAGGCTGGCATTGGTTTCTTCCTTGTCATTTTACTCATTTTAATTCAAATCCACCTAGAAACACCTCCCAACAGCCCTGGCTCATCTAAGTGTCTGGATTCTGTGCTCCACGGGGCTCTCCAGGGATCTGGGGTCTGCAGGGGCCATGTCCTGGGGCTTCCAGAGCCCGTCTTGGAAGCCAGAGAGCAGACTTCTCTCAGCGTCTGGAATTCTGGCAGGCGACGTTTAGGTTCCAGAGGGCAGAAGAAACTGTTCAAACCCTCAAATGGGCTTGCTCTGGACACCTAGACACAACAGCTGAGGCCTCAGAGAAGGTTTTGTATTTGCCATTTTCACCAGCTGTTAACACCCCCCCACCCCCATCTGCACCAAGCAGAGGGCTCTGGCCAGGTCTAGGACCAGGGTGATGGGAGGGAGGCCCTCGCTCCGAGGGTCATGTAAGTTCAGGGTCACCCTGAGAGGGCTGCCTCCCTCCCCAACCGCAGTCCAGGCCTTGGCTCTCCACACCTGCCTGCTTCTTCCGTGCAGCAGGCGTGGCATCAAGCAGCAGGTCCAGCTATGGAGGGGAAGCGAGATGCCGAAGGATGGAGTGGTCCGCGTCCAGAGAGGCTCCACCACCCACGAGCTGTGCGGGCCTAAGCTTGACGCCTCACGCCAGAGATGCCCGTTCCTTGTCTGATTTGATCGAATGACATCTGAGTTCTCTTTCTGCCCTGAGATTGACCGTGAATCAGAGCTCTCTCCAGACACGAGCCAAATCTGGGAGGGATGAGGGTGGGAGACACAGACACCCAAGCCTCCTATAACAGGCTGCCGGTCGTGGGCGCTGTGCAGCGCCACCCTCCTTCGCCCACCAACCCCCCAGCTGGTCAGGAGACCTGTGCCAGCCACGGAACCCTCACAAAAGGACCGCCTGGTCGGCTCCTGGGCCCTGGCAGGAGGGACCCAGGGCAAGGGGTGTTCCTGTTCCCTCCAGCCTGTTCTCCGTCACACAGCAGAACCTCTTCTGTCAACAGGAAAGTCATCATCATGACAACAGCCCACCAACTACTAAAACACGTCCCTCTAAACACACTCTAATGAGATGATCGATTTACCAGGGCACACAGACCACAGTCTGCACAGGAGGAGGACGCCGGCCTTGCCAGGTCTCTGGGCTTTGCTGGCCTTCTTTCCAGGGACAACTCAGCCACCTGAGGGGGGGAGGCATCGGGAATGAGGTCGGGCTGAGACTGAGAACCCAGGTGCCCGGTTTCCTAGCTGGGCCCCATCCAAGGCAGTCTAGCGTCGTGGTTAAACCCTTCCTGGTTTGAATTCTGGCTCTGCCACTTACTGAGTGATGCCGACCTGCTTATTTAACCTCCTTGTGCCTCGGTTTCCTCATCTGTGCGTGGAGGTGGCAGCGCTTGGCTCACACGCTGGCCGCGAGGATTACATTAAATCATTCAGGTGGCGACCCTGGCACTGCGCCGGCACCTGTCAGCTGCTGTTACCGTGCACAGTCATGGGGGAGCAGCTGCCCCTCCCCAGTGCCCCCAGCCCCAACGGGGGGAGGTCTGCATCCATTTGTCCCCTCTCCTGAAGGTGTCTGCGTGCACCTGCCGAGCAAAAGAGCACGCTCCCGCCACGCCCTCCCTCCTGCTCTCCCCCTGCCCCCGTTTATCCCTTTGTTCATTCAGTAAGCACCCAGCTGTTCACTGTGGACACCACGGGCTGCATCAGAGCTGCCTTTACAAACCTGCTCGTCTTCTCAGTCAACCAAGACGCATCCAGACTCAGCAAAAACACATTTGTTGTTTGTTTCCCTTGGTCTTTAGATGTTACCCAACGGAAGACAAAGCCCCCAGATTGAGTAATGGGTGAGAAAGCTTAACACCCCCAAAGTCTTGCTACATCTGGACTCTGCATCCAGCTGCCAAGTTTCAAATGGATGTGCTATAAAATCACTGAGTCATGGAGTTTCTCTCTTTTCTCACCCCCTCCTCGATGTACTGCTTCCCCTGAAAACACACACACACACACACACACACACACACACACAGAGGCAGGTTGCTGATGGATACACTAACAGACTCTCAGCTGTGACATCTGTTCAATGTGATCTCAGTTCCACCAGCTACATCAAAGCTGCCCCCATGCAAGTTATTCAGCTGACATCACAAATGGGATTAAAATTATGTTTAATAGTTGGATATGACATAAACTATTTATACCTCCGGAGCCTGGTAGACTACTGAAAATTCATATCCTGCATACGCAGAGGAGAGGGGTGGAGAGAGGAGCATGGGCACCTCTGGGCCTGGGGTGGAAGCACAGATGAGACTGGCAAGTGTGGAAGCTTCCCAGGGCCTGTTCTTTTGGGTACCGAGCATGTCGCAAAGAGGTAGGGAAGCTGCAGGAGAGTGGTGCCCACAGGATAAACGGAGGAGGGCGGCTCTGTGGTGGAGAAGGGGAGCAGGCAGCCCGAAGGGGGTCCTCCATCCAGTGTGTGCCCCATCTCCCTGCCACCAAAGCCTCATCACTTTATAAAGCACATCCAGGTGGGGGCAGACCTCCTGGAACTACCCCGCAAGTTCTGTGGCGGGTTTCTAGGCTTCCAGGGTTGAACTAGCCCTGGAAGCTGGTGGTCCTCGGCTGGGTGGGCCGGCACCAGGGTGATGGGCAGCAGCCGGGGAGAGGCTGCAGGGTTCTGGGGGGGGGGTAGCTCTCCTGGGAGGCGTGGGGAGAGTTCTCATGGCGAGTCCTGGCCTCGCATCTTTGGGACCACTGGAGTTACGCTTTAGAAACCAAGATTGAGATCACTGAAGTACTTCCCCGGTAATTAACTCTCCAGAAAAAGGCAGACAAGCCAGCTGTTCCAGTAGCAGAAGCTCGTGGTCCCCAACCCGAAGCGGGGGATAACGCGGGGAGAACAGCCCCAGCTCAGTCGCCACCTGCTACTCAGGAGCCAGCGTTGTCTCCCGTGTCCTAACACGCTGTCTGCAGACCCCGGCACAGCCCCTGTGGGTCATCTCCCCAGCCCCGGTGCCCCAGCGCTGGCAGCCTGAGCACCAGCAGGGCGCAGGGAGGCCGAGTGGCCAAAGGATCCCGGCTCCGGGGTGGGTGAGGCTCCGTCCATGGCTGGGCGTCTGCACAGGTGACTCTCTGAGGGGCTCGGGGACCACCCTGTCGTCTCGGCCAGGAGCTGGGCCAGGCGGCTGGAGCCTTGCTCCCCCCGTGGTGCCCTTCACAGGCACCCAGAGGGCTCAGCGTTTTCTCGATGGTCTCTGAGAAACTGACTTCCTCGCTTCTTTTTCTGAAGATGGGCTGAACCCCTGGAAAGTTCTCACGCCCTTCCAGCGCGTTGCTGTGCTTACTGGTGAGGTCGGGCTAGAAGATGTGGCCCCGGGGCCTGGCCAGGACGCAGGGACCAAGCCGCCCTCTTCACTCAGCCTAGAGCTGAACTCCAGCCAGACCTCCAGGCCCCGACAAGGAAGAAGGGCGGGCACTGGCTGCCATCGCCCCTCCCCTGAAGCGCAGATGCCTGGGGTGCTGGGCCTGGGCGCATGCCCAGAAGCACGAGGATGCCCAGCTTTTAGAGCAGGTCCCGAGGCTGCTTCCCCGGAGCTCAGGAGGGCCAGGCCGCCTTGGGGCCTGTCTCTGGGCTGATTCCCCGCCTCTGATCTCTGCTGTACATCCCTCCTCCTCTTGTTTCCATCTCTAGGTCACTCCATGTCTGTTTCTCCCTCTTTTCTCAGTTTCTCATTATTTTGTTTGGCCTTTCTCCCCAGCACCCTATCATTTTCTGTCTCCATCTGTTTAGTCTCCCTTGGTCTTTCTGCCTTAAGTCTAAAATTTTTGTCTGATTGTGTGCCTCTGTGTACATGTCAGTCTCTCTCTGAACCTGTCCATCTCTGCTCTCTGCTTCTCTGGGTTTCTGCCTCTTTTTCTTAGTCTGCCTCTGCACTTTCTCTCTCTCTGCCTTTCTCTGTCTCCCTCTCTCTGTGTCTCTCTTTCTCTCTCTCTCTCCCTCATCTCCATGTCTCTCCTATGTAGGCATCTCTCTGCATGTCCCCCCATCCCTTCGGCACGGATCTGTGTGTCTCTGTGTCTCCCCGTCTCTCTCCCTCTCTCTGACTTCTGTCTCCTCCACCTTCAACCATTTCGCACTTCAGAGCTGGGCTTCTTGTCATGTTGAATGAGAAAGACGAGCCCAGCGTGGGGAGCTGAGGGCTGGGTGACACCAGTCAGGACTCAGCAGAGATGATTAGGCTGATGAAGGGGTAAAAATGCCACTTTCAAGGCAACAGATGCACCAGAACCTTTACACAAAGAGACACGAAACAGACACTTCAGAGACAGAAAGTTTATATTTAAAGGGGCTTAGTGTCCACAACCCCCTCTGGCCCCTGCACCCCCTCTTCCCACCTCTCCTTTCTGCAGTGGTTTGTTCTCCCAAAGCTGGAAGGTGGACAGTACATTCTGAGGCCCAGGCAGCCCTGCTTCCTGGCTGGCCATTCATTTAAACACCGGCCTTGAATCCACAGCAGGAGCCCTGACCCCACCGCCAGACGGCCTGAATCCGGCACTTCCAGGGAGGGAGGGAGCCCCCTGCCGAGGCCCCCAACTTTCTGGGGACCACCAGGGGAGCGGCTGCTCCGACGGTCCCAGGTGGTGGGATCACTGGCCTTTACCCTCATGTTCTCCCGGGGATTGAATCCCCAGCCCGTGCGTGCAGCTCCCCACCTGCAAGGACGCCTCTTCTCTCCGCAGACCCCCCGCTTGTCAACCTGTCGGTAGAGCCACAGCCCGTGCTGGAGGACAACGTGGTCACGTTTCACTGCTCTGCAAAGGCCAACCCCACCGTCACCCAGTACAGGTAAGAGCCCTGCTGGGGAGGCCCAGACCGCGGCGCCCTGCACACCCCTCCTTGTCGCGGGGGCGTCACCTGTGGTCCTGGGCCTCCAGCGCGGTGCTTGGTCCGCTGTGGGTGTCCTCAGCACACCCGCTCACCCCTGGCCAGGCGGACTTCTCCTTTCCTTCGTGAGCACACACCCCCCCCCTCCTCTGAGGCAGAAGATTTCACTGCTTCTGTTTGAGCAGCTTGTTTACCCCTTATTTCTGAAAGGAGGGAAAGAGGCTCAGGGAAAGAAAGCTAAAACAACCCGGAGAACGAGCAGGATCACTCAGCATCTGGATTCTAGTTCTGTGCTCGCCAAACCGCTCTCCTGGTAGGGTAGGGTCTCCGGGACCACCAGCCCTGAGCGGCGGGTACCCAGAATCATTCATACCCACCGCCCCAGTGCAGCCTTTGCTCACCACACTGATAAATGCATCACTTTTTTTTACATGCCTGTCTTTCCCTGTTGACTGAGCTTCTCGAAGGCGGGACCGCAGTTTAGTCACCTAACAGCTCTCAGGTGCAGCACTTGTGTGGCAGGTACTCGGCGCTCCACGACGTTAGCTCGCAGACTCCGTAAACACATAGAGCAGCCCCTCTGGGCACCCTCCTGCCCGGGCACCATCACCACCCAAGACTTCCAGACACACAGTGGCCTCAGAGGTGCTCCGGGGGCTGACTCAGACACTCCCCTCCTTGAGGCATCTGTGCAACTCACCATAGCCCTCACCCTGCCCCGTCCCTTCCCCCAGCCCAGACCTGGTGGAAGAGCCTGGTGTCGCCTCCGCTGTCGAGATGGGCTATGAAGCCCCAGCATCAGCCAGTGCCAGGAATGCTGATGGTCCCAGACTAGGAAACAAGCCTGCCAGTGGGAGTGGAGGACAGGGGAGACGAGAGGCAGTGCGGCCCCAGAGGGCAGAACTCGAGCAAATGGGCCAAAGAGTCAGCCAGAGATTCAGGCTGGACATAGGTGGTACTCCCTGCACTGCAGATAATTAACGCTGGAACCGGAAACCCAGGAAAGGCACAGAGTCTTTATCCTTGAGAATATTTTTAAGTAGGATGAGAACCCATCTGTCCCGTCGATGTAAGCAGTCACTGGGCTAGAGGCAGGAGAAAGATCAGACGACCTTCAGGCTCCCTGGAGTCCTACAGCCCCTTAAGTCCAGGGGGCAGGTCTGGTTCGGCTGGGACAAGTGACAAAGGTGCAGAAGGAAATGCCCAAAGAGTCTTTGTTTTTTTCTGAGCTTCCACCCTGTACCTGCAAGACCTGGGCTCCATCCACAGGTGGGCTTCTCTCTGTTGTCTGCTCTCTGCTCACAGGCACTAAACACCAGGCACCATGTGCCCAGAAAAGACCTCTAATGCCAGTTTCCCTGGGCAGCCCTTCTCTCCCACTGACCCCCCGGGCAGGTACACCCACATTCACCCTCACATCGTTGACAATAATAAGGTATAAATCTAATATGGAGAGATCATCAGAAAGCAAATGTGGCAAGATATTAACAACTGGTGGATCTAGGTGAAGGGAATATGGCAGTTACTTGGGCCATTCTTGTGACTTTTCTATAACTACAAAGTTATATTTAGCTTTCAAACTGAAAAGTTAATGAGCCAGGACGTGCAGGTTTCCCCAGGCTCTGGGCACCTGTGGTTTCCCTCCATGCGCATCCTTCCCTGCAGCTCAGAGCCTGGGTCAGCCCATCACACACAGAGGACGAGCCAGAGGTGCAGGCAGGCCCCCTGCAGATATGCACCTGTTCTTACTTGCCACCTTCCCTCCTGAGCTTCCCATTAGCCAAAGGCCCCAGAAAGGCTTTGGTGCGGATCAGGCTCCCTCCAGGACCGGAGAGGCTCTCAGGGAGCCCTTCTGGCCTCCAGGAAAATGTGGGAGAGCTGGGGTGGCCCGGGAGGAAGGGGGTGCAGGGGCCATGGCAAGCGGAGGCAGACGTCTGCGCCCACTCCCAACTGGCTCAGCCCCTTGGCCTCAGGAAGGGCTCACCCAGCAGGCAGATGGTCCTTCTAGACGTGGTGTTGGGATCCGAGAGGAAAAGCCTTGAGCAAATCTCGGCACGTAAGCACATCGAGTTTTCCCAACTGACTTTGACAAGACTAAGGGTTCTTTGTTTCTTAACTTCCTTTGGTCTTGATTGCTTCCTCCTGTTCCGCATAAGAGGCTGTGATCTTGGAAATTAGAGATATGCCCTCGTCCACCCCAGCACCCAGCAAGGGGACCTGGGGGGTGGTGCAGGGGAGCCCATGCAGCTGGACTCAGCAGTCACTTTGGCTGCCCCACTGGACCAGCGGCCCGGGGCGAGCAGAACAGGCCCACGCACACCTGAAGTGCATCTCTTCCGGCCTCTCTGCTCCCCTCTGAGGCTTTCAGGGCCACCCCACCCGGCAGGTGACAGGGCGGGTCCCACCGCCCAGTGTGAAAGGCAGGGCCATTGAGAACAGCCTGTCAGCCTTGACACACCAGCCTCCTGATTGTGTGATATAAATAATTAATCCTCTTACATTTGCTCACGCCAAATTAGACATTGATTGGGAAAGGTTTCATCTGACTCCTGTTCCGAGGGCTGGGAGAGGCGGTGAAAGCAGCAGTGGTGGCAGGGGCGTAGGTGGGTGGTGGGAGAGTGAAGAGACAGGAGGAAAGAGGAGGAGGAGGGAGCAAAGCTGGAAAACAGGAGAAGACAGATGGGAGGGAAGATGGGAGGGGAGACGGGAGAGGGTGGGACTCGCTCCCTGGCTCACCCTCGGTCGTGTGACCAGCTGCTTCAGTGAGTGGTTTGAGCTTCTGGAAGGGATGCCTCCAAGGGACTTTTTGGTGTGGGAGGGGAATAAAGACGGGAGAGAGAAAGACTGGCTGAGTGGGACGTGAGCAGGGGACTGTGGGGCGTCCCCCAAAGGCCCAGCCCCACAGCTGGCCTCCTGTGACCCTGGGAGAAGACGGCCTACGACTTCCTCCGGCTCCCCCTTCACCTCCAAGGTGGGGACGGGCCCTGGGAGCTGAGAGCCGCAGCCGCACAGCCATCCGGCATCCCTGAAGTCTCCCTTCTTTGGCTCTGAGAGGGGAGGCCAGCCTGCTCTGGGGAAGAGGAGACCCATGTGACCTGGGGCACTGGGCTCCGGGCCTGAGGATGCCCCAGCAATTCTGAGACCCTCAGGGCCCCAGTGGTGGAGCTTTCACCCTTCTTACACTATGAGGGGCCCCAGACAGGTGGGGAGAAAGCCCCCTTTTCCCCAGGAACCCCCCAGTAATGGAAGAGGACTGCCCAGCAGAGCCTGCTCGCTGGGGCCAAGCCCACCCCTGCCCCAGCATCTGGAGCTGTGGGCAGGCAGGAGCAGGGGTCCGGGCAGGGCAGGAGGGGCTCACCCGCCTCCCCCCAGCCCAGCCAGCTGCCTGCTCCACCCCCCAGCATCCCACCGCCTAAATCTTCACCGCAGCAGGGTAGATGGAGTAGCGGCTGGACACCGATCCCTGGCCGTGTGTCTGGGACTGAACTCAGCCACCCCAGGCGGGAGCTGTACCTGACTATTAAGTCTGGTCATTAAATTAAAGTTAGAGATGGAAATGAGTCATGAATAATTCATAATGGTTTGTTGGGAAGCTCCTTCAGCTCTCGGGGAGCTATGGTTTGCTCTGTTGTTAAACTATAATTGTTATTATTGTCTTCTTAATAAGGACCCGATATTCATTTGAGCTAATAACTGCACACGGATTAGTCAGGCTGCCAGCCTGACGCTCCCTGCTATGCCGGGAGACGGCAGCCTCCGGGCCGGACGGGCAGGCTGGGTGGGAGCCGGTGGAGGGAAGGGCAGGAGACGGGCCTCTGTGGCCCCAGGAAAGGCTCCAAGAACGTGGTCACAGGGGACCGTGGCCCCAGGGTAACGACTGCAGGGCCAAGGTACCTGCCCAGCTCTGGTAAAGACACGCACCCCAAAACAGGCCTGAGCCACAGTAGGAAGAGCCTGGTCGGAAGTTCTGTGATTTTTAAAACGTCTTATCCACAATAGGAGTAAACCAAGGGAAGCTCTGAACTCTCTCTCCTTAGGCATCTGTAAGGAAACCTCAGCCTCACGCACACAGGCACATACCCCCCTGGGCGCACTGCCCCACAGGTAGCAGACTGCCCAGCTACCGGTCCAAGGCAGTGATCACCGCCCCGGAGCCAGGTCCAAGACACAGATCAGCCCAATTGGCCCAGCAAAGAAGTCAGCACAGCTGTCTTCCCATCCCCCCTCCCCCACCCCCATCAAACCAGTGCTGATGGAGCCCAGGCCTCTGAGGGGCAGAGCCAGGGTGGGAGGCAGAGGCTGGGCAGGAAGAAGAGCAAGTGCCATGAGGGAGGCTGAAAGGGCTTTCAGAGAGAGAGGGACACCATGAGGGGACCCCCCCCCCAGGGACAGGAGTCAGGACAGGGGGACTGAGAGAGCTGACCGAGTTGGGGAGGGAGCAGTTGGGACCACTGCTCACACCTCTCCACCGGCTTCTCGCCTCGTCTGGAAATCAAGCTTCCTGAGCCCCACGCGTGTGTACACACGTGCACGTGTGCATGCGCGTGTGTGCAGGAGTGCACGCATGTATGGGCACACACCATTAGACCTTGGCCTCTTTGGTCACGGATTTGGCTTCCTTCTTTTCCACTGTGGCCCAGGACGGTCCCCCGCCACCCCCGAGAGAGCTCAGAGCAAGAGGGCCAAGCAGTCTGGGCACTGACAGTTGGGTTAGCCAGTTGCGGTGGCCAGCCAGGTGCACTGACCCACTGAATAGTCAACCCACCGCCCTCCAGAATAACCCACTAGTCGAGTGCTGCCGGCTGCCTGGTGACCCACGGACCAGAAACCACTGCCCCCATCACCAACCCCACACCCCTAGCCCTGAGAGTAACCCCTCTGCGGAGGCTTCCCCTGAGGGACCGCTCGGGGGCCTGCCCTACGCCGCCCCTCCCTGGGCCTCGTTTTTTTGCGGGATGGATGTGTCCGGCTCCCAGAGAGAAGAGCCCCCCAGGCGGGAAGGACGCCCTCGCCACCAGAGGTCCACATCAGCCCGGGCGCCTGCGTTGCAGGTGGGCCAAGCGGGGCCAGATCATCAAGGAAGCATCCGGGGAGGTGTACCGGACCACCGTGGACTACACGTACTTCTCAGAGCCCATCTCCTGCGAGGCGACCAACGCCCTGGGCAGCACCAACGTCAGCCGCAACGTCGACGTCTACTGTGAGTGGCTGTTTGGGGGCTTCCGGGCGCACGGGCACCGGCTGGTCGCTGCTCACGGCAGGAGGAACCGTCGTGGGCTCGTTGCACGTGCCATAAGAATGCCTCACAGGCTCGTAATCCGTGCGCTTTACGAAAAGCTGCCCTCGTGTTTATCTTGACCCTCATAGTCACCGAGGGAGGGGAGTTCCCCGGCGGTCCAGTGGTTAGGACCCCGCAGGTTCACTGCCGCGGGCGCGGGTTCAATCCCTGGTCACAGAACTAAGATCCCACAAGCCAGGCGGCGTGGCCAAAAAAAAACTTAAAAGAAATAAATCACCCAGGGAGGCTGGACTTCTCATTCCCAGTACCCAGATGAGGGGATGGAGGCCCAAGGTCACGCGGCGAGTAAGTGGCACGATGAGGACTGAAAAGGGTCTGCCTCCCATCAGGGGCTCCCCCTCTTCCCCAGCGGCCCGGAGGGGACCCTCGGGGAAACAGCCCACAGCTGTGTTCACAGCGCTGAGCGTCAGCTCACCCGCTGCCCTTTACAGATTTAGAAGCACTTTTGCGAACTTTATGCCTGACCGCCCGCTCGCCCGCACCGGCCTCAGCAGAAAGTGCTATGACTCCCTTTTTGCACCAAGGGACTCATCTGGGTCTCCTGACCCTGGTTTCACACCTTTTGCTCCCTGAAAACAGCTGTCTTCACACCCTCCCGTCACCACCCCTGAAATCCCACGGCTGCACGCACTCTGGGAACCAAGGCTTGGTCTGCAGGGTACTCGGGTTAGGACAGGTGTAGGGGGGGAAGCAGGAGAAGCCTCCGTTAACAGCAGGGGCGCGGGCAACCGAACCAAAGGCCACCTGCTCTGTGGATTGAAAAAGAGGTGGGGCGGGGCTGGACTAGAGAGTAACCTGGGCGGGCGCCGGGTGTGGGGGGCACCTCCAGGAGGCCTGGCCTCCCCATTCCTTATCTCAGAGCCCTGCGGTGGCCCTGCGGGGCCCTGGGTGGGCCCAGGGAGCTGGGCCAGACGCACGGGTACCTTGACTCCCGGTCACAAGGCTGAGGCCTGCAGGAGGTGGCCAGTTGACTTGAAGGCAGACACAGAGAGATTCTGGGGTGGGGGAAGGACACTCTGCCCACACGCTGGGGTCAGGGGGGCTTCCTGGGACCAGGACAGAGGGAATGGGATGGGAGAGCCCTTGGGGGCAAATCCAGGCAGAAATGGGACCAGAGCCGCTTTCCGGGGCTGGTGCTGCCTACCCCCATGGTGGGCCCGAGGGAGGCTGGGCTGGGGGAGAGGCGTCTCCTCCTTACTGCCCAGACCCGGGCCCAGACCAGTAGAGGACTGACACGGAAGGGAAGGGAATGGGCCGGAGTGGAGGGACGTGGCACCAGTGGTGTCCCCTCTCCCAACCAGAATGGGGGAGGGAAGGCAGCAGCAAGGAGGGTCCCCAGAACTCCCGGCCCACGAGAGCCCTGTCTCCTCCTTCCTCCCATCGCAGTCGGGCCCAGGATGACCACGGAACCCCAATCCCTGCTCGTGGATCTGGGCTCCGACGCCGTCTTCAGCTGCGCCTGGACAGGCAACCCGTCCCTGACCATCGTCTGGATGAAGCGGGGCTCTGGCGTGGTGAGTCCGCAGCTCAGACCCTGGAGGGCCCTGGAGGGGTGTGAGGTCCACAGTCCAGGAGGGAACTGCCTCCCATAGCCCCTCTCACTCTTAGACTGGGGACGTTAGCCTCCCATGTAAACTGAAGGAAGAAAGGCCCCAGAAAGAGGAGAGGGAACCCCAGCTACCCACACGTAACCCCCTTGGGTCTAAACACATTCAGCCGGTGCCGTTTTGCCTTATCCTGAACCTTATAAGAAAAGCAGGTGTTCACCAAGGTGCTGGGGGTGAAAAGTCACTAGGAAGGCTTTTCAGCTTTCCCCAAATAGTTGTAACCCTTTAACTTTGGGGTTAAGCCTTGCTTTCTTCCTGTGTTCCTCTTTTAAAGTGTATGTGTTCTTTAGTGTGCATAGGAGTTTCAGACATCCCTCCTCCCAGGAGGACCAGCGAGAGCCTTGGGCAGGGAAGCAGGGGGAGAAGCAGCAGAAAAGTGACTTCTGTGTGCCAGCCACTGCACTGTCCTCTGAGCGTCACTGCCCCCATTACAGGGACAAGGAAAGAGCCTCCAAGAAGATAATTAACACCCAAAGCCACACACGTAGGCACCGCTGAAGCCGGGATTCCCACTCAGAGCAGCTGTTGCCAAAGCCTGTTTTCTTGCCATCACCCCAAACCTCATCCCAAAGGGATATTGCAAATGACTCAGGAGAGACAGATCCGGGACCCTCAAAGATGTTCAGCTGCGGGATAGCTTCACCCCTGGCCAGCCTGGTACAGGCTGGTCGGCAGACCCCCTGGATGAGAAAGCCCTAGGGGCCCCAGCCAGGGAGGCCCCCTCCTTCTCTCTCACCACCCCCCCCCCTTGCATTCCCACCCTTCAGGGCTGCCGCTGGGGCGGAGCATCTTCAGCCTCACGGGGTGCTCTGTGCCGTGGGCTCCCGCACCCGACAGCCCGCCAGGCACACTGTGTAAGAAGACTTCTGGCTCCCACCCCACCCCCTGTTGTTGCTGAGATGCTGCAGACTGTGTCCCCTGCCACCCGGCCTGCCTCTCAGCCTTTCTGGTTCTGAGACAGAGAGCGTGGCCCCTGCCCTCGGGGTCTGACCCTCCCCACTCCTCCTAGGTCCTGAGCAATGAGAAGACCCTGACCCTCAAAACCGTCCGCCAGGAGGACGCGGGGAAGTACGTGTGCCGAGCTGTGGTGCCCCGGGTAGGGGCCGGGGAGCGAGAGGTGACCCTAACTGTCAATGGTAAGACCCCACTCGTGCCAGGGCAGGGCTGGGAGGGGGCCGAGAGGGTCCTGGCATTGCCCCAAGGGGCACGCGTGGGTTCTGGGCCTCACATCCACCTCCGACTATGGGTCCATAGTGATTACATCCACCTGCTCCAGTCCGTGTCAGAGCCCAGCCCTGGGGTGACGAAGGACCTGAGTGGTTGTCTGGTCACCTCCCTCCTCTCTGTTCCTTCTAAGGGGTCTCAGCCCTAAAAGTGATGGCTGATGAATTTATTCCTGGCCAGGAAAAAGGGTCAGAGAGCTACTGGGCAACCAACATAGATCCCATATCTACCCTTTGACCATGACCTTGGCCCTGGTGGAGAATTTAAGGGGGCATCTCTGTGACTCCTCGTCTGCCTCTTCCCATTTTTAGAGCCGCTCAATGAGGAAGACCTGCCACCATCCCCACAGGGCCAAGTTCAGGGGGTCCCCTGAGGGCGGGGAACTTGTCTTATGATATGTAATAAGATCACCCCAGCAGGAGAGCATTGCCATCTCTCTCCAAGAACACAGTGTGAGTTACCAGAGGACTGGTACATGAGACATTCAGGGGACGGGGCCTGGTTGATGGGATGTAGGAGGTCACAGAGAAGCTGGGACCTAGCTCAGGTCAGACCCAAGAAGGCTGTGGCATCAGGACGGGAATTCGGTGTCCCTGGCGTTACGTGTGCTTGGGCCACGCTGGCAACCGACGCTGTGGGTCCGAGAGGGCAAGGATGCTGAGACCGCTCCCTCTGTGTTTCCAAACGCCCTCCTTCCTCTGGGTTTCGGTTTCCTTGTGAGGCCTCTGCTCCCGCGTAGCCTGTCTCCCGATCAAGGCTCTGAGCCCCAGCAGGAACCAAGCCACAGACCCACGTCTGTAGGGCCTCTGCTTCCTGTTCCAGACCAGGGCCCTAGCGCGGGGCTGAGCCAGGACCCAGGAATCAGCGCAGGTGGCGCACAGCTTCCTCTGGTCTCCGCTTTGCTAGAAACTAAAACCAGCTTGGTGCTGTCCCCGCTAGCCAGCCCCCCTCCATCCCTTTCTTTTCCTCGCCCCTCCCCAAGAGTCATGGCAGCCCCAGAGGGATGGTGAATCTGCTCAGACCCCGGAGCCGTCTGTCCGTCTGTCCGGGGCAGATCCCTGCCTCGGGAGCCTTCCTGCCTTTCCTATGTGTCCCCAGGACGCCACCAATAAATTGGCGCTGCAGGGCTAAAAATAACAGCATCTGATCGCACCTCCATATATCCATGGCAACATGGGCTGCAGCCTTTTCCTGCCGGCTCCAGCGTCTGACACTCGGCTCAGGCACCAGGGCCTGGTGAAATCAGCGGCCTCCTCCGCTACCCGCTACCTGCTACCCGCTACCCACTCTGGGAGGGCGCTGGGAGTCGTGCTGGCCCATGACTACGGCCAACTCCGCTCCGATGGCCCTGTGACCAGCCGGGCTGGGGACCCTCAGACTCACGTGTGGCCCCCAGGGTCCCCAAGCCTGAAGCTTTTAAATGAGCATCCTCATTTCTGGGGAAAACACGATAGATAAAGGAAGGACTAAAATCCGTTGGCACTTTAGACTTTCAAGCATTTGCCAACAGGGATTCAAAGCGGTTTCTTGAGGAGGGAACGCCCACCTCAAAGGGACATTCCTCTTGGATGGGACACCCCAGCCTGGGCCCTGGTGTCTATCCAGGGTTTAATCTGCACTCTCCAGGGTCCTTCTTTCCAACCCCCTCCTATGCCTCCAATGCTCTGACACAAGCTCCCCTAGGCTGCTAGGAAGAGAAACACCCAAGAGATTGGAGTGAAGCAAGGAGGAGGCAGTGTGCTTGTTTCTGAATGAGGGTCGTCATGCCCTGAGGCAGGAGGATGCAGGAAGTGGCCCACAGAAGGGAGCCGGCCAGCCCGCACATGCGTGGACTTGGGAATGGACTTGTCTATACCTGTGTCTGGAGCACAGGTGGGGAGGGGTGGTGAAGCCCCTTGGGCAGGCCCGGACTAGGCTGAAGGAATCAACACTGTGAACAAATCCAAGATGTGATGAGGTTCTCATCAGAATGCATCCAGGCCAGGGGGTGACTGCTGGCCATTGCCCTTTGGGGAATAAACGGGCCCGTGATTTGGCTCAAACCTGGGATTTGCAGGAAGGGGGAGATAAACCATACTACTGCTGCCTTCTGACTCTCCCAACCCCATCTACCCTTACCCCGATTCCTGTTTTCTTTTAAGAAGCCCTTAAATGTGTATGCATTTACCTGATCGTTTTTAGAACAGCTGATGACCACCCCACCCAGGGAAATCGTAGCTCCTGGGAAGTGAAGGGGAAAAGGTTTTACAGGATCAGCACTTTCAGCCCGGCAGCAAAACAAAGCTCCACCCAAGGTCCTAAAACGTGAAGCCCTCCTGCCTTTTGGCCAAAGGCTTCTTGGAGCTAAAGTACCTAAGAGAGGAACTCTGAAGGCCCCCTGAGGGTGGAAGCCCTTATCTTGAGGGTCCCTCATGTCTGCCTCTCCCAGCTCCAAGACCTTTCCCTTCCCAGCCTAAATGCAGTCATTTGGGTTAGTTAACAGGCAGAACTGGACAGGAAACGCTGCTGGAATCCTGGTGGACCCTCCAGGCTGTCCGAGGTGGTAAACGACCCAGGTGTCCCCAAGACATCCATAAACATGACCCATACACGCACACATGCCCGGGCGGATAGGATAATGTCAGGGTCAGCTTGGGAGCTGTGGTCCCACCTGGGCTGTCCGGGTATGTATGTGGAGGCGTGCAAAGCGATGAACTAAGGGATCTCCTGAGACACATGTGAGATGAAGTCTATGAACGTGCCCAGCCCAAGCCACGTATGCCGGCGGGGGTGGGGGGGTGATTCCCCGCTTCGTGGAGGAACTTCTTTTACTTCCCTTCCTGCCAAGGACACCGGTTTGTTAGGCAAGCGTGCCCTCTACTGGAGACACAAGGGAATGGTTTGAAATCCAACAGCTGGCTAAGGTGGAGGTGACATTAGCTAGGGGAGGTGACATTACATTCCTTCCTCCCTGACCCCTCCCCAACTCCCTTCTCAGGTGTACCGCCTCCTTCATAAAGGTTTCCCCACCTGCCGGGTAGAGTTCTCTCTGCTGTGAAGTCGGTTAGCACTTTGCCTGGTGCTCACCTCCCCACCTCCTGTGGCAGCTCTTGGTGTCTCTGGGTGTCCTGACTTAGAGGCACTCACTCACAATCCCTTGAGAGGTTTATGACTGAAGCCTCATCTATCTGAGTCCCCTGCCTTGCCCGTCACCTTGCATATACAGGCCTCCAGTAACTGTTTGCTGAACGACTGAATGAATGTATAAACTTCTGAACTTGCCAAGAGGGGCTCAGCCAGGTCCCACCCCCTCCCGAATCCCTGATGTGATGCTGTCTCCCCAACAGGACCCCCCATCATCTCCAGCACCCAGACCCAGCACGCCCTCCACGGGGAGAAGGGCCAAATCAAGTGCTTCATCCGGAGCACGCCGCCACCCGACCGCATCGTGAGTGCCCCGGGGCGGGCAGGGAGGGCCAGTGGCACGGCCCCCGGGCTGGGCAGCCTGGCGGGTCACCTCTGCCTGCAGCCGCTCCACCATCCGGCTGGTCAGTCTTGCCTCTGCACTGCCTTTCCCCGTTGGGGAAAACTACTCCTGCCTTGTATCTCTTGGAAAGGCATCACGAAGACAAAAATCACAGGCAGTCTCCTTTCTCAGGACAGGCTGTGCTCCTTGCCTGCAGGTGTGTTTAACTCTTCTCTGCCTCTCAGCTGTGTGCCAACACAAATGGTTCCAACCGAATTCTGCATCTTGGGGGCAGAGGGCAAATGAGGGCAGCAGAAGGGAAAAAACCGATTTCTTCCCTTTCCTGGGTTCAAGGCCAGCCTTTAGCAAAATCGTAAACAGGATGCAGTTCATAGTCGGCAGACCTCTCTCTGCGCCTCCACAGTCCTCCTCTGCTTTGATGCCCATGGAGAGCGCTGCCCCAGTTAGCAAGTTTTCCCTCTGAAAGCATCACTCCATTCTCCCCGCCCCTCCCTCAAAACCCTCGTCCCCCGCAGTGCAGCTTGGGCCGCCTGACTGGCTCACACGTAGCCCTCCCAGGTACTTGCATTTGTAGAAGTGGGGGTCTCCCACCCAGGTTCCGCTGACACTGGTAGAAGCTGGGGTGGGAAAACGGAGAGGCGAGCATCTCCCCGTACTGTTGGGTGTCGGGGGAGGGGTGGAGACACTGTTGTCGGCAAGCCCAGTGCCCAGGCGGTCCTGCCAGAAGACCGCCCAGGTCAAGTTCACAGGGCAGTCTCACCTTTCCCCAGGGCGGCAGCACCAGAAGGGGCGTGGGAGGCACACGCCAACAGCTAAGGTGTCACCCTGTAGACGAAGACCTTGTTAGAGCGCTGGTGCGTTACACACTTCCTCAGGCATTCAGTTCATTCACTGTCTGAGTCACACAAAAATGGCAAGAGTCCACATGTAGAACTAATGCCTACGCCTCCCTCTTCCCTTCACTCTAATCTTTTTAAAGTGTTAAGTGTAACACGTGCCGGTGTCGATAATATCCTGTTCACTCCTGAGCATAGTCACACTGTCTTCCTCTTCGTGGAAATGGAACTCTAGGCCAGGGGTTCTCAACCTGGGCGGTTCTGCCCCCAGGGGACATTTGGCGACACGTGGAGACATTGTAGGGTGCAGCTAAACGCCCCACAGAGCCCAGGGCAACACGGCGGGGCAGGCGGCGACAGTGTACGGGAAAGGGCTCTGAGAAGAGGTAAACGCTCACCGGCCGAAACCAAGCTGCACTAAGGTTCTCACAACTGCAACTCTCAGAGCGTAACGTTTGAACAAAGACACACACAACGTAACCAAACCAGACTCAGTCAGCCTGGGGCTGGCCTTCACCACCATCTGTCAGGGGCCCCAGCTGACGGAGGGGCTCCCGTCGCCCCAGAGTCCCCTGCTTGCCTGGGAAAATGTTCCAGCACAGAGCCGCGTAAGGCCCCGTGTCGTTGGAAATACCCTCTGTGGCAGCCCAACCTCTGTTTGTGTACATGTGTTGGCAGTGTGGGTGGGGCGGTAGGTGTACCCGTGTTGTGTGTGTGTGCTGTGTGCACACGTGTCTGTGCTGTGTGTTGTGATGTGGGCGTACTTGTGTGTACACATGTTGGCACTGTGGGTGGGGCGGTAGGTGTGCCCGTGTTGTGATGTGTGTGTGTGCTGTGTGCACACGTGTCTGTGCTGTGTGTTGTGGGCGTACTTGTGTGTACACGTGTTGGCAGTGTGGGTGGGCGGTAGGTGTACCCGTGTTGTGACATGTGTGTGTGCTGTGTGCACACATGTCTGTGCTGTGTGTTGTGACGTGAGCGTACTTGTGTGTACACATGTTGGCACTGTGGGTGGGGTGGTAGGTGTGCCCGTGTTGTGATGTGTGCGTGTGCTGTGTGCACACGTGTCTGTGCTGTGTGTTGTGACGTGGGCGTACTTGTGTGTACACGTGTCGGCACTGTGGGTGGGGCGGTAGGTGTGCCCGTGTTGTGATGTGTGTTTGCGTGTGCTGTGCTGTGTGCACACATGTTGTGGCGTGCGCGTCGACCTGTGCCGTGTGGCGGTGAGCATGAGCGTGGGCCTGGCAGCGTCCGCCCGGGAGCAGGGAGGCGGCACGGTGGTCCTGGCGGGGTGGCTCTGGCGGGATGTCCTCCTAATTCTGCGCACCTGGGCAGGCCTGGTCCTGGAAGGAGAACGTGCTGGAGTCGGGGACCTCGGGCCGCTACACGGTGGAGACTGTCAGCACCGAGGAGGGCGTCATCTCCACGCTGACCATCAGCAACATCGTGCGGGCCGACTTCCAGACCATCTACAACTGCACTGCCTGGAACAGCTTCGGCTCTGACACGGAGATCATCCGGCTCAAGGAGCAAGGTGGGGCCGCCAGAGCCGCCAGGGCCGTGGACTGCGGCCGCTTCCCGCGAGGGCAGGGCCCCAGGCAAGGTCCTCCAGGGCCCTGGGGGGGACAGCACCTACACAGTGCGGGTGGGCGGGAGGCCGTTCCTCCCCTGCCACGCAGCCGCTGCCGGCCGGCCAGCTCCCCCGAGCCCAGGGGCACTGGCCTGCACCAGAAGCGAGCAGGCGGAGAGCTGCCCGGGTGGTGTCCCCTCAGGAGGCGCCACGTCGCCTGAAGGCCCCGGCTTCCCTGCTCTCAGCAGTTCCCTGGGGCCCTTTGGGGGCGTGATCTCTGAGCAGTGTCCCCACGGGGATGCACCAGGATGGGCGTATCGGGGAGCCTGGCCCAGCCCGTTAAGACAACAAGCCAGTCCAGGTGCCCCAAACCCGAGGGTGCCCGTGCCAAGCTAAGGAGTGGCACTTGAGCTGTGCAATCCCTGGTGTGCGAGAGGACTGGCCTCAGGCTGTCTGCAGCTCCCCAGGGGGACACAGGAGACACTTGGACCGCTGTGCTCTGACGGAGACCCCGGCCGGCGGGGCAGCGCTGGGCAGAAGGGCGCAGAGCTCGGAGGGACTCAGGCTCGGAGGGCGGGGAGCCTCAGGGGGGCACGGAGGGGGTTCCAGAGAAGCGAGGCAGCCAGCCAGGGGCACACCAGGTCCTGAGATGGGCTGCAGATCTAGCCCCTTGGCCAGCGGGGGTTAGTCCAAGACAGGCAGGAACGGTCCAGGGGGCCTCGGCCCTGGCGGTCTCCGACCCCTCCAAGCTGAAGCCCCACCCACAGGCTGTCAGGCCTCGGAAGAGATTCTGGGCCAAGCAGGTGGTCTCAGCTGGGCCCCTGGGGCCGCAGTGCTACCCTCTGGACCACGCATTGCTCCCAACCCCTCTTCCCTAATAAGTGCTGCTTCGCTAATGCTTTGCACATAATTTGCATAATATCATCCACACATCATCCCAACCCTCCCGGTCCACTCTTGCTTCCCCTCCGTGTCTTCCCCTCAGTGCCCCACTCCTCTGCCCGCCCCTTAGTGTTCTCACCACCACCCCCTCCTCAGAGCCAACTCCCACCCCAGCCTTGACCTCTCTCTCTGGTCCCACCCGTCTGGAGTCTCTAAGTCAGTCTGAACGAACTCCAGGTTCAGTTCGGCCAGCCCGGATCGGTGGAGCATCCTGGAGACGTGAGGCAGGAGGGAGCCCCCAACCACCCCAGACCCTCCAGAGGGCCGCCCCCGCCCCCAGTCCCACCCCACCCTGGCCAGCCAGGCCCTGGCTGTGGACGCTTGCTTTATTTCCAAACAGGTTCGGAAATGAAGTCGGGAGCCGGGCTGGAAGCAGGTACGAAGGAGACTTGAGACTCCCCGGGATGGGGGAAGGGACTGCTGGGCTAGTCGCGGAGGGAGCCCAAAGTGTGGGTAGGGAGGCCAGGGCAGCCGCTAACTTCTCTGCCCTCCCCCCCGTCTTGAGGCTTTAGTGCAGTCAGAGCAGCAGGGAGAGGGTCTCCAGGCAGCATGGGTCTAGAGACCCCGGAGGCCTGTCTCCGCTGCCGCTGACCCCCGCAGGCTCCTCGCAGCCCAGGGCACTGGCTCTTGCCCCTCCCCGTCTTTCCTCCGGCCCCTCCTCTTCTGAAGCCCTGACTCCTCCCCCCTGGGGTCAGCTCACCCCGCCTGACCCCCGCTTCTCACCATCACCACCAGCTTGGCCATCGCTTCCGAGAACACCTGGGCCGCCCAGCCCGGCTGTGGCCTGCCATAATCCATGCTGACCCCATGCTTTCTGCTGGCTGGCTCCTCCCCGCCCTCCTGCATTCCCCGGGGAACTGTCATCCCACCCCCGGGCTGAGGCCGCTGGGCAGTGCCTCTCTCCCCGGGGACTCGGCAGCAAGGGGGTCACCAGGCTCCCTGGGTTGAGTTGCTCTCTCTTGGGACCCCACAGGAGACAACTGCCCCCCGCCCTCCAGGGAGAAACCCAGAAAAGAGAATCAGGATATGGCAAGCCAGACCCTACAGGGTCGACAAAGGCCATGACGAAGATGTGGGGTCCCCTGCCCTAGTTCTCCCGCCACACCGGCCCAGAAGGAGCTTCAGCAAGTCCCTGGTGGGTCCCGCTCACCCCCTCGCCTCTGGGCGGACGGCCCCTTAAAGAGCGACAGGCCGGGCACAGGCGGGCTCAAGGGGGGCACATGGTATCAACGCCTGCCGTGTTCTCCCTGACGCCCCTCAGGGCCACTCCTGGCGCTGAGCTGGTGTCACCCTCTGTCTCCATCTCTTCTGTGCCTGCACCCTGGGTCCCCCGCCCAGGACCCTCTCCCTCTGCCCCCGCCCACCCACTCAGGACAGTCCTCCAGATAAGATGGCTACCACCACAACCCCCCAGCTGTTAACAACTTAAGGAAATGCGGACGCCAGAGGCAGAAGCTGCCTTAGATATCGCTTCCCTGGTTCTCTGGTTTCACAGACCTTGAGGCCCAGAGAGGTTAAGGACCCTTCCACCGTCATCCTTTGGCTCTGAGCTCAGCTGAGGCACGACCCGAGTTTTCCAAGGAAATTCCCTAGGAATCTAGGAGAAACTAAATTCAACTCAAATCAATAAAATTCAAAAGCACAGAAGCAATGAACTTCCAACGTGGCTTTCCTTTCCTAGAGGAATTCAAACCTGGAGACAGAACCATCTCACTGTCAGAGCAAGCTTACAGGGCTGGCCGAGGTCAAGTCCATTGTCTCACCCCTGACTGTTGAGACCAGCCCAAACGCCTCCCATTTTCAGTCCCCGAGTGTTTGTCGCACCCACCCCCTCGCCGTCGCCTCCCCTGCCACCCCTACAGGGGTCTTAGGCTCCAGTAGGCAGGTGATGAATGCACCAGTGTGCCTGTCCTGGGCTGGAAGGAAAGCCCCAGCCTGACGGCCAACACTGCCAACCATCGGACACGCGCTCCTTCCGGGAGAGGGACCCCACCCCCTCCCAGCAGCGTCTCCAGGGGCCAGGGTCTGCGGGGTTCTTCCTTTCTTTTGCTCTTTAAAGAAAACGACAGTGAGAGACGAGAGGCTAACCTCCAGCTCAGGACAGATACCTGGAGTCCCCAGTCATCCACACTGAGAGCGTGGGTAGGGGCAGCAGCTGAGTCTCAAAAAGGGTCTTTCCTATCCTTGCATCTGCTGCGGTCCTCCTTCCCACACAGACACGAGGGCAAAGGCTTGGATCAGTTTGGGTGCCAGGCTCTGTGCCAGCCTTTACCTGCCTGCATTCACCCATCTAAACCCCAGACACCCGCCCTGAGGCAGGCACTGTAATTATCCTATTTTACAGGTAAAGAAAAGAGAGAGAGGTAAAGTACATTGCTCCGGGCTGTACAGAGGATGTGAGATTTGTAGGATGCCATGGGACGCAGTTTGCGGAGCTGGGCAGGATGAGGGGGCGGATAAGAGGAGACGCGGATTTGCACTGGCTCTATGGCAGCTGTGTGTCCTTAACCAAGTCACTTGACTTCTCTGGACCTCAAGGTTTCCATCTCTAAATGGGAGGCTTGGACTCTCTGAGCCCTAAGCTCTCCTGCCCCTGCATTCTCTAGTTCTATCCCCCCATGGACTACTCAGGGCCCCACATCATATGCTCAGGCCCCCTCTGCAGACACAGAAGGGTCAGGACTGTCTGGAAGAGCTCCCACCCCAGCCTAACGTCACCCTCCCCACCCCCATCTCTACTTGGCTAGGGCAGGAGACAGACTAGAGGAACTCAGCAGGGAGTGAAGCTTTGTCTAGCTGGAGTTCCAGGTGCCTCTCTGTCGGGGTGGAGTGCCGGGATTCCTGCCCAGAGGACTGGCCCAGGAGAGGAGGGAACAGGACTGGGCATCTCTCCTTAAAGAGGTGGGGGGAAGGACTTCCCTGGCGGCCCAGTAGTTAGTACTCCGCGCTTCCACTGCAGGGGGCACAGGTTCGATCCCAGGTTGGGGAAGTACATGCCATGCGGCGCGACCCAAAAAAAAAAAAAAAAGGGAAGAAACAAGAAAAACAGAAAGAGGTGGAAGGAGCTGTGATCCTGCCCTCCGGCCCCTAAGACGTGGCCTCTGGCAGTTACCACCTGTGATGCCCAGGTCCTGAGGGGAAGCTGCCGCAGACCTGAAAACTCTCCAAAAGCTGCTGGTCCATGCCCACCCTCTGCACCTGGGAAAGGGGAGAGAAGGAAAAAGCGAAGCGAACAAACAGCGGCAGTGACCCTGGTCGCTTTCCAAAGAAAAGCCAGGACTCAACGACTCTCCTGGCTTATCACCTCGGAGAGCTCAGTGTACCAGCCTTGCCTCTCACCTCCGACGCTCCCCTCCCCTCCCTGTGTCTGCTTGCCTCTCTCCCCCCACCACTGCTGCCATCTTTCCCAGGCCCTCTCCGCCACACCGTGTCCCGCCCAAGCTGACCCCTGTTGGACTGTGCCCGCGCCTGCCCAGGCCCCTGTGGCCTTTCCCAGGAGCGCCCGCGCGCAGTGATCTGGCCCCAGCTCGGCAGGGGCTGCGCCCGAGGAACTGGGTGAGATCTTGGGGGAGAGCGGGCTATCCCAGCTCCCTCATCAGCCTGCTTGCTTCTCTCCCACAGAGGCTGTGCCGATGGCCGTCATCATCGGGGTGGCCGTAGGAGCTGGCGTGGCCTTCCTCGTCCTTCTGGCAACCATTGTGGCCTTCTGCTGTGCCCGCTCCCAGAGAAGTACGGGAGGGAGACCCGGGAGCTCAGGGAGGGGGACAGAGAAAAAGGCCAGGCTTAGACTGCCCCGGAGAGCAAGTAAGCAGGCGTACAGTGAGCAGGGGCCCTACCAGTGCTGTGAGCTGTTGGGGCAGGGATGGGTCTCGTGCATCTTTTCACATACAGCGCTTCGCTCGGCATCTGGTACACAGTGGGCGCTCCACTGCTGTTGAGCTGGACGGAAGTGAACTTCATGCAGCAGGGCCATCAGCTAGCACCTCGGATTGAACATACGCAGCACTCTCCACCCATCGGGAACTGTATTGAAACCCAGGGTGCGGGGTGGGGGGAGGTGATCTTTGCCCTCCAAGATCTGCTAGTCGAACCAGAAAAGCAGGTCACCCACACAGGAAAAAAAAAGGCGTTCAAGGAATTGCTTTGTGCGGACTCCTAAAGGTCTTTTAGTCGTTGGCCATAAAATGCTGGTGTTGATGCGCTCCTGAATCGTGTGGGCCTGGAGTCTCCGTCCTGGGCGTAGCTCTGAAGTTACGTGTGCTAGACAGACACGTGAAAGGGTAAATGGGACAGTGGAGACGGTGGGAACAATAGAGACTGTCTTGTGGTCCCGCCTCTTCCACCCCGTGACCCTGGGCAAGCCACAGCCACTCCAGGCCTCGGTTCTCTCCTGTGTAATAGCAAGGGGTCGGCTGATGTGACTTTCAGGGCCCCACCCGGCTCTGACATTCTATGAGCGTAAGGCACAAAAAGAATAATCAGGGTAAGCCTGCTCCCTCCTCTGCTTGGCAGCCTTCACGTGTTGGAAGAAGGTTGCCTGTGTCCTCCCCTCCAAGCTGAGCAGCCTTGCTCTCTTGAGGGCCCCCAGTGATGCGGTCTCAGGCCCTCCCCCACCACCCACTCAGTGGACATCATAGGGGAGCATATTTCAGCAGGAATTTTCTAACAGAGCTCTCCAGGTATAAATGGGCTTCTTCCTCTAGAAGCCGTAAGCTCCCCATTACGGAAGCTGGACCACTAGTGCAGGGACGTTTCTGCTTTGGGCGGGAGGTTGACCGTGGGATCTCAAGGTCCTTTCTAACAGATGTGTGATTCTCTGGACAGACAGATCAGAGCCTGGCAGAGTAGGTCAGGGAAGACTTCTAGAAGGAGGTGAGGATTTAGTAGGATGACCAGGTGGCCGAATGGCTGGGGATGGCCACCCATGCCACGGGAGCGGCAGGGAAAGGCTGAGGGCGGTGCAACCAGGAGGCAGCAGGGAAAGTTCTCTGAGGTCCCAACAGCCCACGGCGCGTCCAGACAGGTCTATTACCAGGCGGGCCCTGAAACGGCTGAGTTCAGGGGCTGGAGGGTCCACTGCAGGGGAGGGGAGAGCTTGACATCTCAGGCCCTAACGCCTGAGATGACAACTGATTCTGTCATCTACACTTTCCTATTTTATGTCCAGATCTCAAAGGTGTCGTGTCAGCCAAGAATGACATCCGGGTGGAGATTGTCCACAAGGAGCCTGCCTCTGGCCGGGAGGCTGAGGAACACCCCACCATCAAGCAGCTGATGGTGAGAATGTCATCTTATCCCCGCCCCACCCCGACCTCTGTGCCCTGAAGCTCCCAGAACCAGAGGCTTCTTGATGCTCTAGATGCTCTTGAGAAGCAAAGCATCAGCCAAGATGTGCTTCTCCGCCCGTAACAGGCCAGGCATCTACAGGCAGACCTAGGAGACACTGTGGGTTGGGTTCCAGACCACACTAAAGTGAGTCACGTGAAACTTTTGGTTTCCCAGTACATGCAAAAGTTATGTTTATGCTATATACTGTAGTCTATTAAGTGTGCAATAGCATTATGTCTTTAAAAAGGTACATATCTTAATTAAAAAATACGTTATTGCTAAAAAATGGTAACCATCATCTGAGCCTTCAGTGAATAGTAACATCAAAGATCACTGATCACAGGGACTTCCCTGGCGGTCCAGTGGTTAAGACTCCGCTCTTCCACTGCAGGGGGCACGGGATCCCACATGCCGTGTGGCGTGGCCAAAAAGAAAAAAAAAAAAAAGATCACTGATCACAGATCCCCATAACAAAGATGATAATAATGACAAAGTCTTAAATTCTCGAGGATTACCAAAATGTGACACAGAGACACAAAGTGAGCGGCAGATGCTTTTGGGAAAATGGTGCCCAGAGACTTGCCCTCTGCAGGGTTGCCACAAGCCTTGGACTTATAAAAAATGAAATATTTGTGAAGCGCAATAAAACGAAGTGTGCTCGTATTCTCCGCCAACAAAGATTTATTGTGTGTCTACTATATTGTGCTTGGGGTTCTCGGAGACTCAAAGGCATCTAAGATGCAGTCCCAGCTTTCAAGGGACCCACTGTCCGGTAGGGAGAGAAGATGTGCATGATTGCCATAAGATGTTGTGATATAACACAGAATCCTCCACACATAGATGTTATCAACATTCAGTACATGCCCTGCTCCCCCCATCTCCCCAGAAGTCTGCAACAAGCATAGGTTCCTCTTTGGGAAGTGGATTGCTTTAAACTCATAACTTCTCCAGCAACCTCAAGGCCACTTCTCCTCCTGATCCCCATCGATGGACCGTCACCCATCCATCTGTCCAAACAAAATCCTGGAAAACTCTGCTAGAAAACTCTGGTGCCTACTGTGTCACGGTTATAATATGTTGGAGTAGCAGCAGCAAGCAGGTGGGTCAAGAGCATGGGCCTCTCTGTGCTTCAGTCTCCTCTTCTAGGAAATGGGATGAAGGTCATGGTACATGGGGTCGGGGTGAGGGCTCAGTGGATGAACCCCTGAAGAGGCTGGAGCCAGTGGAACACAGTGAGGGCTCAAGGAACGGTAGCTACTTGCTTTGCTGTGAAATCACCTGTTTCCTTATCTGTCTCCACTAGATGGTGAGCAAGCTGCCTTACTCATCCCTGTGTCCCCAGGGCCTTCCACGGTCCCTGGCAGATGCTCACCAACGTTTAGTGAATTGAACGGACGTTTTCTCTGCTGCTCTTTTTCTATCCAGTTGATTTTCAGGTCCCGACAATTCCACTTCAAAATCTTTTCAGAGCTGTGCCCCTGCCTCTTCTCCACTGTAACTCCTCAGCGCAGGCCTCACCACGGCTGCCCTGGTCCCTGACATCATCCTCCCAAGTGGTCCCACATTCTAATCTTTCACCACTTTACTCTCCACCCTCCAGAGTCCCACAAAGGGTCCTTCTAAGATGCAAATCTGATCCTGTTACCGTCCTACTTAAAGACCCTCGGTGGCCCCAGATCTACTGGATAGCCCAGCACCAGGCGGGTCATCAAGACCCTTCAGCAGGAAGCGGCTTCTGGCCTGTCCAGCCCCATCTTCCTGCCAAATGCATCCAGCCCTTCAACACCCCGGAGAACTTGCAGTTCCCAGCCCTTGAGTCTTTTACACCTCGGAGGCTTTGCACTGCTGTTCCCTCGGCCCGTAGATTTTGTCTGTTGAATTTCACATTCTCCTTTGAGAGTCAGCTCAAATGTCACCTCCTCCACAATTTTCCAGGCTTGCCCCACCACGGCTGGCAGAGCTATGCACTTTCCTGGTGCTCTCCCCAAACACTTTGCATGTTCCTCTTTCATAGTGCATTTCTCTAATTACACGTCAGCCTCCCCAAGTATCCCAGCGTTCCTCAAAGGCAAAGGGACAAATGTCTACTTCGCCCGGACCTAACATAGTGTCTGACACAGCTGAACGGTCAGTCTTACAAGGGAGGGGACCACAGTCCAGACCTGGGCAGGAATGGACGTCTCTGTTGATGAGATTTATTGAGTCTAGTGTGGAAGTACCCACGCCTGTCCTTCATCCCCTGGGGACCTTGCATTCCCTCCCACTGGGATATTCTGACTGCCTCTGACTGTTTCTGCACTGTTCTCCAGTCCAGACCCTGAGGGAAGGGGGGGGGGGTCACTCAGTCGTCAGTTAAGAGTGGGAGATAAAAAGAACCCGCTGAGGGCTCCCCCTGGGGAGACCTTCCTTCCGCCACTCCCTTCACCCCCGGCACCGATACAGCCCCAACACTGAGGAGAGGCGGGCGGAGAAGCTGAATCTGGTGGAAGAGAAGAACTCAGTCCAGATAGAGCCACAGCATTTACTGGAAAATGAAAAAAGCAGCATTAGTGGGGAAGTGACAGGATGGAAGTACGCTGGCTGATTCTGTGGGGCTCCAAAAAGAGGTCAGGAAAGTGAGTCACAAGGGAGAAGACACATGCCAGTTCTGAGAGTGGGTGGGAACCTGGCCCAGATCATGTCATGTGCAGAAGGGATACATGGGAAGAAAATTCTGTGCCACAGGACCAGAACCACTGTGGCTGTTCACATTCATTAATAACCCCACTGTGTGCCAAGTGTGCTTTACTTTTCACCTTAGGTCTAATTATTTTTTTAATTTCCGGTAATTGAGCGCCATGCCACTTCATTCATTCATCTGACATAAACATAACATTTGTGACAGTCCTACTGTATGGCAGGCACCACGCCGGGCACCGGCAAATCAAAGAATGAATAAGACACAATTAAATATGATTCCACTCCAAGAGGATTTGGGTCAATGACCACAGTATGTAAGGCACTGTACCAGGTGTGCTGGAGAACCAAAGAGAAACAGGAAGTGGTCCTTGTCCCCAGGCTCTCTGGCCTCTGTTCAGGAAGATAACTTTGAATAATCTAAGTCCTTGCTGTGAATGGCAGATGAGGCCCTAGCTGCCAGCACCTCAGAGGTAGTTATTCACTGATTCCTTCTCAAGGCCGTCATGAAGCCTAGCACCGCTGAGGAGCTGTGGGGCCCTGACCCCTGCCCAGAGCTTCTGCAGTTATTTATCTACAGGCCCAGCTCCCTGATGAGCACAGCTGTTCTGTAATGTCTCCTGACCTCTGTTTGCCTGGCCCTGAGCACAATGCCTGGCCTGAAGTCAATAAAAGCTCACTGAATTGAACCAAATCAAAGCGAGATCTCTGGAGGAGATAACCGTAGCCCACGGGAAGGAAGGCGGTGGGTCTCAGAGACCTGCCCTGCACCCACCCACCTCTCTGTCTCCGGCTCTCAGGAGGGGTGGGGCTAGGGGGTCCAAGAACAACAGTGAGATCTGGAATCTCCTCCAGACTCTTGTCACCTGCCTCGGGGGGCCAGGCAGTGAGAGGTGGGGGGGAGGGGAGGCACAGATGGCAAGCATCTTTTGAGTGCATTTCTCCGGCTTTTCCTTGGGGGAAGTGGACGATTAGCCCACCTCCTACCCACTGAGCAGCGATTTCTGGGTTGTAGATGGACCGGGGTGAATTCCAGCAAGACTCAGTCCTGAAGCAGCTGGAGGTGCTCAAAGAAGAGGAGAAGGAGTTTCAGAACCTGAAGGTAAGAAGAGCCCCGGGTCACGATACGCCGGGCATCTGGTCTTCAGCTCTGATGACCCAGGCCCCAGATCCAGGCACAGATAGAAGGGACAGCCCCCCACAAAGGCACCTGCTCTCTCGCCCCAGCACCAAGGAGGTGAGAGAGTTAAGGCTGAGCTATCACAGTTCTCCCCTCCCACGACCTCCTCACCAATAACATTTTTAATAACGTTTCCAAGTTCCGGACTAAAACAAAAAACAATGAAAGCCTGGTTTTCACATGGCCTTGAGCTGCCCTGAAATAACAAAACGTACCGGTCAAGACCCCACTTGAACACCTGCCAGCATCCTGCCCAGGTTGACCCTCCCGACCGCCACCCCCCGCACCTCTCCCGCTGTCCCCTTCCTCCTGTGTGTCCCTGGCCCTCCCCGTGGAGGGCGGGACTGGCGCCCGGCCGGCGCTGTGACGCCGCTCTCCCCCCGGCCCCCCAGGACCCCACCAATGGCTACTACAGCGTCAACACCTTCAAGGAGCACCACTCCACCCCCGCCATCTCGCTGTCCGGCTGCCAGGCCGACCTGCGCCCCGCGGGCAAGCAGCGAGTGCCCACAGGCATGTCCTTCACCAACATCTATAGCACGCTGAGCGGCCAGGGCCGCCTCTACGACTACGGGCAGAGGTTCGTGCTGGGCACGGGCAGCTCGTCCATCGAGCTCTGTGAGCGGGAGTTCCAGCGGGGCTCGCTCAGCGACAGCAGCTCCTTCCTGGACACGCAGTGCGACAGCAGCGTCAGCAGCAGCGGCAAGCAGGACGGCTACGTGCAGTTCGATAAGGCGAGCAAGGCCTCGGCCTCCTCCTCCCACCACTCCCAGTCATCTTCGCAGAACTCCGACCCCAGCCGGCCCCTGCAGCGGCGGATGCAGACTCACGTCTGAGGATCCCGGACCGAGGGCGGGGGCTCGGCCTGGCTCTACAGAGACTTTGCAGAGGACCCCGGAAGCAGCCGCCTCCAGGACGGCCCCGAGGGCCCCCGCCACCACCTTCCTGGCAGCCCCGATCAAGCACAAACACGGGCCCAGCTGCAGGGCATCGGGGCGTGGAGGTGGGGACGTGGCCAGAGGACGCCGCTGAGCGCAACGGGCTCCGTGCTGGCCACCCTGGGCCCTCGGCCCTTTCCGGGCGGCCCCTCCTCTACCTGCTCCTCCCACAGGCTCCAGAGGCAGCTACAGCTCCGCTTTCATGAAACTGCGGTCCATGCCCCGGGCTTCGGAGGAGCTCTGCCCCTTGCTGCCCGCAAGCCCTCCCCCGACTCCCACCGTGCCTGTGTTCCCGTACAGCCCCGGGGAGCAGGGGGTCAAGTGCTTGCCGGCACTGAGCTGCCCCAGAGACCCCAGCGCCCCCTGCCGCTCCTAGTGCAGACCCCAGAGGCTGAGAAGCCAGAAGCGGCCCTGGCTGCCACACTGGCCCGGAGCCCACCCCCACTTCGTTCGGTGTTTTGTGTCCATACTTGCCAGTTCCGTCCTTGGACTGGATGCCTCTCGACTCTGAGGTGGGACTGGCCCAATCAGAGACTGGCGTCTGGGAGGGAGGGGGAGGGAAGGAGGGGGGAGCGTGACCCTCGGGGACCCCTCGCCAGGCTGTGCGACTCAGAGCCTCCCCACCCAGCCCTGCTTCGTGTACTCCCCTCCTCCCCTCTGCACATTTGGAGTCAATATAAGGAGTGTGAGAGTTTCTCTGGTCAGGGTTCTTTAAACAGCCGTTGGAGAGACTGTGTCCCAGGATCTGTGGGGTTTGAGGGGACTAGGGGGCAGGCCTTTAAGGTGATGAGACTCACCTTCTCAGCTGAGCCTAGATTCACACAAGGAACCATGGTCCTGTCCTCAGTAAGGCTGCTGGGCCAAGAGAGAAAGCATATCTGCACCTCACTCCTGCCTGCCACCTGAGAGTAAATGTTAGGGGTCATTCCTCCAACAGATGCGTTCTGTTCTTTTGTTCCTGCAGAGTCACAGCAAGACTCCAAGAGCTCAGAGGATGCTTTGGGAACGCAGGGTGCCTTGCCCTGCTTTGATCTGGTTTTCCCAGGCAGTGGAGAGCTCTGGCCGTGGTGACAATAGGACCTATGGGCCGACTCCTCTCCTTGCAGTTGTGCCCAACCCAGAGGGCGCACGAAACCGGGCCTCACCAACCGCCTGACTCATGCCGAGTACAGCTCAGGGGCCAAGGGGTCAGACTGCACATTGGAGGGGTCCTTCTAGGCCTTTCTCTCAGCAATATTCTGCAAGGGCGGCTCCCTCCGTTGGGGGTTCAGGGGAGGAGGCCCTCTTCAAAGAGCCTGTGCCACCAAGCAGCCCAACACTCTGAGACTCAAGTGATGTTCTAAGAATGGCTTTGTTTGGGTGGAAAGCTTGACATGGTGATGGCAGACAGGCTAGGGTGGATAAACAGGGCCAAGTTAGGATGCCATCTCTGCAGGTAGGACTCAAATGGAACTCTGGAGAACCCACACTGTCCCAAAGGTTGGAGGTTCCTCCTCAGATTTAGACCCTTCTCCTCCAACCTTCCCCGGGAGTCCTTACCCACCCTGGGAACCTCCATCACAAAAGTCTCTGCTTCTTTCCTCCACTGATGCCTTGGATGGCCCCAACCCACAGATGGTATACATAGCCTTCCTAGAGCCTCCACCCAGAGGATGTTTCTGCTTCCCCCATATTTCCTATTGCTTCAGAACCCTCTACTTCCTTAGATGTCTTCCTTTGCAGCACCCAAGCCTGAGGTAGTAGAAACGGGTGAGAAATATAAGTGTACATCCCAGCCCCACATCCTGCTCCTGGTACCATTTCTGGCCCAGCACAGATGCCTGTGGGCTCCAGGTTAATCTTGACAAGTTCTCTTCCTTCCCATATACGTTTTGCCTTTGCCAGCAAGGAGTAAGGATCTAAGATCAGATGCAAAATGCCTTGGTGTGCTAGAATAAGGAAGAGGATGACCTAAGAGGATCTGTCCATTCATTTTTCCTAGTCTTCCCCACCTTGGAGGTGGGTGGGAAATCTACCTCCTAAGCCTCTCCACAGCCTACCTTGCCCCTTACCCCCTGCCCACATCCTCCCCCAACACACACACAGCACTTATAATAGGATGGAGGTACCCATTCTTTCTTGGAACCCAAGGTTATGGCACAGAATAACCTGGAGAACAGGGAAGAAATCTGATCTCCTGGAGAACAGAACCCTCTTCCCCCTTGGGAGCCTCAGACACTCCCAGGGTGGGAACGTGGGCATCACGGAAGATGGGGCTGCACGGTCAAGACTCGGCCACACGGGGCCCAGCCCCTGAGCTCTCTCCGAGGCACAAACACAGCAAAGAATCCCCGAAAGGGGAGGAGATCACAAGTGAGGCCCTGGTGAAAGAGATGAACGTAGGCAGGGGAAATCAGTAGGCTCTGGTGGCCTCTGGACCGTTGAGGCACTGAGAAGGATGCTGGCCTGAGCAGTGTGTGTCCTTCAACCCCTCTGACTCCATTTACTTCTCATGTAGGAGGGGACAAAAAAGCTGGTAAAGGGAAGTGTTAAAAAAAAAAAAAAAAATTAAGGCAGTGGGAAGCCCTGAATTTCCCTGTAGGTGATTTCAACTTAACTGAAATGAGTGCTTCACATTTGTAATCATTTAATTCTCACAATTCTACCAAGTATTACCATTTTACAGACGAGGGAGTGAACTTAAAGAAGCCAAAAGACCGGCCCAAGGTCACAGAGCTAACAAGTGACAGCACGAGATTTAAACATATGATTTCCTCTGTGAAATGTTTCCATCCTACAGTGCAAACCCAAGGCCACTTTCATCCTAGAATAAGATGAAAACGGCCGACGCTGAAGGCCATGAGCTGGGACCCCCTCGGGGGCAGGCTGAGCAAGGACAGGCCAGAGCTCCAGCAGGAAAGCAGGACTGGCATCCCCCACCGCCAGTCCCCAGATGACCTGGAAAGACCACAACGCCCTGGGAAAGCTCATCTGTGTATCAAATCACCCCCACCCCTCCCAAGGCCAGGACCCAGTTTTCTGATAGCTTTACAATTCGTTACTGGCTCCGAGTCACTGGATGGGGGCCCAGTTTCTGACTCTCAGGCTCACTATCGGTCTGGAAAGGCCAGGGTTATTTCCATCACGTCTTCAACTTTCATGGAACAGGAAATGGTCTCATACAAAGCACTAGAGCACCACAGCAAATCCATCTCTGATGGAGACTACTGAAACAGTGCTCTAAAGGAATAGGCCTTGAAGCTGCCTTTGAGCTTCCGGAGTGGAGAGGAACTGGGGGGGAAATAACAGCAAATGTGAAGCAGCCCTTGGGAGATTTCTCAGAACAGGAGAAAAGAGCCAACAGGAATTCCGCTTCTCGCTTCCTACATGGGGGCGGCATACACGAGGCACCGTGGCCTTTGCTATTACGGAATCAGAACTGAAATTGCCAGGTACACACTCCAGGAGTCCCATCAGCCCTTCCCAGGTATCGTGCTCGGTTTATGGCCAGAAAAAAAGACGAGGGGGAGTCCTGTGATTAGTTTCTTCTCTAGTAAGTTTCCCTATAAAATCAACTCTTTATTAAAATAAAAGTATAAATATTTAAATAAAAACTATCCTAATTTGCATATAGATTTTTATTTAAAATACCACTTGGGGGTGCCTGCTTAAAGAAACATGAATGTTTAGACATAAACTGATGACATCTCAACTAAATCTTGACATTTACTTCCCCTTTAAAAAAGCCTTTTAGAAGCCTCTTAAGGAAGCTGTTTTTAGGAGCTGTAACCACAGGCCAGCCATTTACAGCTTCAGCATCGAAACTACAAGCGATCTCTGAGTCACTGATAAAACATTCCCTTGCTCTGACAGTTACTTCTTACACCCAGTAAGGCTCTAATCATCTTTTCCCCAACCCCCTACTATGTTTCCATCTTCCTAACTAGGTCATAAACTGGGAAAAAACAAATAAGGATTTGTTTTCCTGGATGAATCCATTTGTGTTTTAGGGAGAGGACCATCCACTCTTTCCCTCTCTAACATGCCATTCACAGGATCCATTGTTGAGTTTTGGTCTACATCCCGGGTGCCCATATCTGCCTGCCATTCCATGTTCCCAGAGCTCCTCTCTGGACCAGCCCACTCGGCCCACCCACATGGCCGGAACAGCCTCAACCCCTGGGCCAAAAGCCTCCCTTGAGCTCACTGATCAGGGAGCCCCGGTCACACAAAGGAATCTCCTTCCACTGCTTCTCAATCTATGACCCTTGGAAATATCTTGGAATGCTATGAGAACATTCATATAATGCTCCTTAATAGCTGTCTTCTTTGTGATGAATCTAAAGTATTCATGTTTAAAGACAAGGTATGTGAAGTCTCAGGAAACAGGTCTTCTTAGGGAGAAGTGGGGTCTTATTAAATAGACCTTCTCTGAAATCTACTCCCCATTATGCAAGAGGAAAAGTGCTACTCAGGATAGGAGCTGAATATAGGGATTCATTCCCCCTGAATGGATTCATCCCCCCTCAACTAGGCAAAGAAAAGTTCAAGGGGACTGAGCTCAAGATACCACCTTGACCACCTTTGTAAAGAAATTAAAGGGCCACAGCCTTGCTGCCCAAGGACTAGAAAACAAATTCATGACACTAATGGGAGAAATACGGAATGAAGAAGGCATTAGAGATAAAGTGATACAGATAAGGATTGAGGACTTCTACAGCAGAATTTTCAGATGAGAACTTCCTGAGTTTTATTTACAAGTTTCCCTAGCTCTCTTGCCATGCAGGGCTGCAAGTGGAACAGAAATCTACAGAGAAAAAGAACAGAACTGGAGAGAATCTCCCTACCAGACTGTAACTTGTCCCCTTGTGATATTTTTCCTCAAGAGAGAAACACATTTTTAAGCAAGTGAAGACACTCCTTAAGTGTTAAAGTTGGTGATGTACATAAATAGTGTTTTAGGAAACCTCAGAATAACAGACGGTTCTGGAACAGCTTAGTTCAGTAATTCCAACTTCGATTCCCCTGGGGTGATTTCTCTCATTCCCTCCGCCAACTCCACCCTCCCAGTCTTGCAAGATTCTCCAGAGGAAACAGCGTCTCCGCTGAGGGGTGCAGTACTTTCAACTGGTCTGCCCTGGGAACCTGAAATCTGGCTCCCAACTTTCAGTTTTCCCTAAAAACTTTTGTCAGATCCTCTGTGCTGACGCTCCTAGACAGGACTGTGGTCTCCCCAGCCTGCTCTCAGCAATCCCTTTACTTTAAGAGGTGGAGCCCTCCAGTACATTTGGGCTCCCCCCAAATCTGACATTTAATGAGACCCAAGGTTCATCTCCCCGCTTCATTTCCCGGGTGCAGGATCTCCACAAACTCTAACAAGAGAGGGAAGGTCACTGAGGAAGAACTGGACAGGAAAACAGGCTATATACCTACTGACATACGCACACATAGATCCCTCCTTAAACTTTTAAGTTGGAAAGATTTCCTGGAACCACGTCTGGTACAAAACCATGGAAATGCTCAAAACTAACAAATAGTTTTCTGAAGCTATAATTAAGACATCAGAACAGTCAGATGGTTTAGGGGAGAGCTTACCAACTCTGAAGATGTACTTCTCAACCTTAGTTTAGGAACCTACCCTGGTATGCTGCATGCCATGGAAACGGATAATGCCACCCAAGAAACCCCTTTCTCCAAAAACCCCTAAGAGCGTCTGACTTCAACTTGAAAGCCACTGCCAGAGAGCAGTTTGAACTCACAGTTCTTTGTCGGATTCTGCAAAGCCTGCATTCGAGTCCGCTTACCAATGACCAATGTCTTAACCTTCCTCTCCTTGGCTTGTGGGTGACTTGAAGACAAAGACTTTTCTGTAATTAGCCGTACCTGGGCATACGTTTGGCCCTTCAGATGGACCTCACTTGTCCCATATGCTTTCCGGTATTTTTCCATTATGCAAGGTAGCTTTCCAATCTAATATTTATGTCATACTTTACAGTCTACACAATGTTCTTCCAGACATATTCCCACTAGATCCTTAAAACTTCATTGTGAGACAGGCATGCGTAATCACTATTTTACAGATTACGTGGCAGAGCACGGTTGTGTGTGCGCTTACACCTAACTGCCTCGTGGACGGAAGTGCTTCCGAGTTCAAACTCTTCGCAGGCTGGCCAGTCTCTGGGGTAAGGCAGTTGGATGTATTCATGTCCTCGGAAAGTGTAAATAAAACCCTAAGTGTTCAAAATTAAGACACGCCACTTGATGTGACTATAGTATATCATTTCAATGTGTTCCTGGGCTAGATAAAGACCTGAACTCTGTCTTGCCCAGCTAAGAGGTCGAGCTGGGAGTCCCGCCTCTTCTCCGGGCCTCTGCGGAGGAGAGATGGACCTCACAGTCTACACTGCACGGAGCAGATCTCCTCCGCTCCCTCCCAGTCCTAGTCTGTTTCACCCCCGCCCCTGCGGTGAAGTCAACGTAAGTCACGTGAACGAGGCCCAGCGGGAGCTCAGACGAGCCCAGGGAGACACCCGCTGGGAAAACCGCGGCTCCGCTGCAAACCGGGCAGACGGGCGAGGCCTCAGCGGCCGTTGCCAGGCCCGGAACCGGTTGCCAGGGAGGCGCCGGCCTCTCAGCGCGCCGACAGGTTCCCGCGCGCACAGCGCTAGAGCGCCGCTCTGACGGGGCCGGTCCCGCGCCCCCACGGACGACGCATGCGCGCCCCCGCCCCCGCCCGCCGAAGAAAACCGCGCGTGCGCCTAATTAACGCGGCTCAAGGGCTCCGGGGATTAGGCTGGGCTGTACACGCAGACCGTTGAGTTGGAAGAGGTCTGTGAGATCATCCTGTAGTCTAGACGACTGGAGCAGTGGTTGCGGGTGCTTGTTAGAATTCCAGATTCCTGGGCCGTACCCGCAGCGGCCTGGGTAAGACCCGAGAATCTCCATTCTTGATTATGCCCAGATAATTCCGGCATAGGTGGTCCTCATGGGCTGGACCCTCCCTCTTGTTTCAAGGGATGTAGGAATTGGGGCAGAGACGTGGAGAAGTGATCAGCCCAGGGTCGTCGAGAATTAAGTGACAGAGCCCGGTGGAGGACCCGGATTTGTGGACTTGCACCCAAGTGCCTTCCCTCTGCTGTACCCTGCTTCCCCGCCTGCCTCCTTTTCGGGGCACGGTTTAATCAGGACCAGACAGGCTGGCTGGCCGGCGGTTCATTCACATCGGTCGGGCTAACTGAAGAATGAAGTTCCTTTCTCAGAACGCCAAAGAACCCCATCCAGCAAGTCCACATCAAAGCTCCACTGCCTGCTCCTTAGCTGAGCGGTGCTGCCTCCATCCACCTAGATTGGGGCACCCTGGAGAATGCACACCCCCCAGGGAACAATGGCCACTTTGGGGAGTATACACCCCCTCCCCATACACATGTGTGGATGTGATTATGTCTGCATGTGGTATGACAGGCTTCACGCAAGAATGTAAACCGCTCCTGTGTCTGCATGCGTGCGTGTGGAGTTTGGGGCGGGGTATGAGTTTGGATTCTGGCTCAAGTTTAGGCACATTCAGTAACAGGCAGTGGCCCCAGTCCAGGACAGCTGGATCATATGTGCTGACAGCCACTTTCAATGGCCTGGACGGGGAACTGGACACTCCCATGCATACCCTTACGAGAAGCAGCTGGAGAAGCATCAGCAATCAGCAGAGCTGAGATCCCCGAACACACTCACGCCTGTGACGCCTGTCGGAGTCAGCAAGGCCCCCCAGGACAAAGCCTGGGGGATGGAGCTGGCCCGTGTGGTGGAGAGGGGAGGGGGCTTGGGGCTGCAGCCCAATTTGCTTTCAGAATTCCCCCTCTCCCCTGGGGGGAGAGCAGCTAGCAAAAGTGTTCTGCCAGGCTTCTGTCTATGCATTGCAGTGGTCCTCTGCTGCTCCCAAATCTCTGCCCCTCTTTATCGGTCCTGTCCCAGCCTTGCTGTCTCAAAACCTCAAGGCTTCAACTCTTTCCAAGAAAGCCAGGAACACAGCTGTGAGTCCCTTCCCTCTGGGGGAGGTCCAGCTCTCCCTCCTGGCTCCAGATGTAAAGGAACAGCTGTGAGAGTGGCAGGAAGCCCACTTGGCAGCTAAGCAGGGCCTGGGGAGATGAGGAACAAAGCGGGGTAGAGACAGGCAAACAGCAGGGCTGTATCAATTCTAGAGACTGGGGGAGGGCAAAAGCATTTCATCCTGTGGCTCGGCGACTGGCTGACAGGCCTTGCCAAGCCCTCAGACGCCGCCCATGCCCTGCCTATCCCAATTCTGGCTGCCTGGGCCACTGGCAGGACTTTCTGTAAACTCCATTTTATGATTCCCACTTAATCTGAGAAGGGAAACTTGGCTTTCTTTGTCTGTCTCCACCCCTGTCCTCAAACACACACCTCCCAGAATGAGATTTTGGAAAAAAGGCTGGTGAGGGAGAGGAAGGGAGGTGGAAGAGGGTGCTGCCACTCTACCCTGGCATCCTCCTGCCCCTCCCTACCTCTGGAAGGTAAACCAGGATGCAGATGCCAGGCTCGGTGTCCAGCAGACAGGGCTGCTTGGGGCACCACTTGCTTGCCTGCTACGCCAGGGCGACAAAGCGCGACTTGGCACCCACCAAGCACTGTACTCAGTAAATAATTATTGCCTGAATGACCCTGGCCCACTCTGGGTCCCAGTGGGTCTTTAACAAGCCTGTCCATGGCCGGGAGAGGGACCCACCGCTGTGGCCCACTACGCATCCGTGTCTTCTTCGCTCTGAAAGGACACAGGGTATCACAGCTGCTTCTGTTTTAGGAAAAATAGTTTAATAAGTCTGAAACCCCTTTTAGGTCCTCTCCTCCATGGAACCCGTGTGCCAGTGCTCTTCCCATGCCTGCTGGGAGGGAGCAGCCCTTCTCTGGAGGGCACCACCCACTCTGGGCACCACCCACTCCAGACGCCTCGCCCTCCTGGGAGGCCTGCTCTGGGTCTAGGCCGAAGTGGGTCCATCACTTTTGTGTAAAAAGTGAGCAGACCGCTGTAATATGCCCCCTTCTCTGGATGCCACGGGGCCAGCCCACAGCATGTTCCTACCCCTTAATTAAATAGCCCGTTAAATAATCTCCCGGCGCTGGCAGAGAGGGGATGCCACGGCAACAAGCCCCGTGCCTTGGCCGGGCTCCTGCTGCCTCACGGCCGCCACCCTGACTCGATCTGGCCTCCACCAGAGCAGCCAGGGACACAGCCTCGTCTCAGACCTGGCCTCCTCCCCACGCAGCGGAGGCTGAGTCCAGGCTGGCACCGGGCACCCCCCACAGCCACGGACGGGGGCACTCGGCAGGGTGAGCAGGCGGATGGGAACAGCTCCTGCCCAGTCAGAAGTACGTGAGGTTCTTGACGGCTCCGATTTCCAGCATCCGCTTGATGGCCAGGGCCTCCTGGGAGACATTGTGGCCTGACCACTGTGGAGACAGCCAAGGAAGCCAGCTGAGGAACTCCTAGGCAGCTCCCTGGTCCTCCCCGTAAGCCCACGCCCCGGGAGCTCCGCTCCCCATGCCGGCTCTCGGAAGGAAGACAGAATACAGGGGACGCTGGCCTGGGAGCCCAGATGCCTTGGTTCCAGATCTGACTCTCTGTGTGACCGCACGGTGAGCTGCCTCTGGGACCATCCTCACTCACTCCGTGTCCCCAGGCTGGCCCGCCCCACCCAGTTCCCCAGCAGGGACCACTTACCACCATGGACTTGAGTGTGATATACTCATAGTAGTGAATGGACTGCTTCTTGTGGTGGGCGTCTGGGTAGCCGAAGCCAGCAATATGCACCAGGTCACAGAGGTGGAGGGCCAGGGTGATGGCCAACAGCCCTGTGGTGGGCTTCTGAGGGACAAAGCGTGGGGAAGGTATTAGAGGGGGCCTGCTTCTTTCAGCACCTCTAGGCCAGCGTTCTGCAACAGAACCTTCTAGTGTCATGGAAATGTTCTTCATCTGTGCTGTCCTATATGGCAGCCACGAGCCATACGGGGCTCATGCAGCTAAGGAACTGAACTTTTTATTTTATTCAGTTTTAATTAAAATTTAAATTTAAATAGCCACATGTGGGGAATTCCCTGGTGGTCCAGTGGTTAGGACTCCGTGTTCTCACTGCCGACGGCTCAGGTTTGATCCCTGGTCGGTGAACGAAGAGCCTGCAAGCCGTGCATCGCAGCCAGAAAAAAAAAAAAAAGCCACACGTGGCTCGTGGCTACCATACTGCATACTATAGCTCAACACGTCTGGGGAGGGGTTGGGCCTTTGGGGATGATGATGGCAATCAAGATGACACAAATGATAGTAATAATAACATCTGTGATTTTCGGAGCACCTGCTATGTGCCAGACACTATGCTAAGTATTTCACCCCATGTGTCACCTCATCCAGTCCTCACAAAAACACTTTGAGGTAGATAGTATTATTAGCCCCATTTTCCAGACGGGGAACTGAGGCTTACAACCGTTAAACAAGTCACTCAAGGAGTGGAAAGGTTCTGCTCTCCATCTTGGAGAACCTCACCTCTCCGGGAAGCCCCGAGGCTCTCACATTTCCGGGCTGTGTGCCCTTCATGAGGGTGGGCTCTCCCTCCTATAAAGTGGGGACAGCAGCACCTCCCCCACCTCCCACCGTATGGACTGCTATGAGGACCTCACTTTCTCCACCCCTGAGCCATCCACGGGGATGGGCCACCTGATATTCTAGCCTCACAAACCGCCTTCCTCAGCAGGGATGGCCTGCCTTCCACTCCCCGGACCTTGTCAGACCCCCTAAGGCCAGGTGTTCCCCAGCTTCCCTTTCTGAGCTCTCCTGTCCTTTCATGTCACTGCCTGCCCCGGCCTTCCGTTTCAGCCCTGTTGCTTTTACCGCCACTGTGTTATCTCATCCAGTTCAGACCTCTGCTAAACCACACATGCATCACCTTCTAGCAAACTCTTCTCTCCCCGTGTATTCCTGTAATTGTTAAACGTATTACCGTCCACCCAGTTGTGCTGGAAACCTAGAATTGTCGTAAATCTCTCAATTTCACCTTAAAAGAAATGCTGTAGCAGAAGAATTCTAAGATGAACCCCAATGACCCCTTGCCCTTGAGAGTGTGTATAACCATGAATATGATGAGATATATTACATTGTGTTATATTGCTTACTATGGGACAGTAGACTGTAAAATAGATAGTCCTGGTGGGCTTGACCTAATCTCGTGAGCTTTTACATCTGGGTCTAGAGATCAGCAGTGGAGGAAGTACGAGATGTGAAGCACAAGAAGGATTATGTCATGCATTTCTGGCCTGCAGATGGAGGGGACCAGACAGCAAGGTATGCAGGCAGCTCTTACGTGCTGAGGGTACCACCCCTAGGCCGAAAACCAGCCAGGAAATGGGGACCTCGGTCCTGCAACCCAAGGAACCAAATTCTTCCAACAACAAGAATGAACTTGGAAGCAAATTTCACCCCCTGAGCCTCCAGACAAGAACGCAGCCCAGCTGCCAACTTGATTTCAGCCTTGTATACCCTACGCAGAGAATCCAGCCATGCTGTACTGGACATCTGACCTCCAGAACTATGAGCCAATACATGGGTGTTGTTTTAAGTCTCTAAACTGTGGTAATCTGTTAGGCAGTGACAGGAAACTAAAGTTCATCCCTTCCTCTCCCTCTTCCTCCTACCAGGAGCTGGGTTCTGGTCCTAATCTCTGGCTTCCCTCTCTAGCCTTCACCCTCTGCCATCAGGGCCATAAAATTCCTCTTTGCTGCCCCCCACCCAACTCCATGTGCACTAGAACTCAGTGCCAGGGGTGTTGTTTGCTCTTGACAAACGAAATACCTTCCCTCAATTCTCTGCTTGACGGGCCCCATGACCCCTTAGGGCCCAGCTCCAGCCCCACCTCTTCCGGTGGTACCACCTCCAGACAGCCCCAAGCAGAGTTCCGCCCCTCCTCTGAGACCCCGCAGCACTCGGAACAACTCTCTATTGGAGCATTTTGCCGTTCCAGGCTGCATCCTGCGTGTTTATTCCGCTAGACCGAGTTTCCTTAGGGCAGAGAGCATGTCTTATTCCCCATGCATGCAAACTTGGGGCCTGGCACTGAGCAGTCACAAAAGCAGGCATTCAGCATAGGAAGCTGAATCGTAGTAGATTTTCAGTAAAGAATAAAATCATGGGGAGCTCCCTGGTGGCCAAGTGGTTAGGATTCCGGTCTTTCACTGCCGTGGCCCAGGTTCAATCCCTTCCTGGTTAGAGAACTGAGATCCCGCAAGCCATGCAGCGCCGCGGCGGGGGGGGGGGGGCGGGGGGGGGGGAAGAAAGAATAAAATCATTTATTCAAAACTTGGCAAATATTTATCGAGCATTCACGGTGTGTCAATCTCCGTGATAAGCACATTATGTAATTATCTTTTAAAATTCTACAATGGCTTTAAAAGGTCAGTACTCCTATTTTCCCTACCCCACAGATAAGAAAACCAAGGGTCTGAGTGGCTGACTGGCCCAAGGCCATACAGCAGGTAGCACCGTGAGTCCTGTCTATGTCTGATCATTACTTCTGTCTCCTACCCTACACAGCCTCTCTGAGGGCTCAGAGATACGGTGGAAGTACCTGCTTGGGAAGCTACCCAGTGTGCCAAAGCCCGCCAGCAGAAGACCACTAGGGAGGGTACTGCGAGCCGAAACCAAAACCGGAACTTGCAAACTGCACCCTGACTTCCCAAACTGTCACACCTACCAAACCATGATCTGCAGGACCAACTGCACCCTCAAATTCTTTTAACTCCTTTAGACCAATATGCTCCAAGATTGGATCACAGATGAAGTGATCAAATAGTAACCACAGGGCTCAGGCTAGACTCCATAGCCTAAACATAAGATTACTGACTGCTGGGACTTCCCTGGCGGTCCAGTGGTTAGGACTCCACGCTTGTACTGCTGGGGGTGCGTGTTCAGTCCCTGGTCGGGGAACTAAAATCCCACAAGCCGTGCGGCCCGCAGCCCCCCCCCCCAAAAAAAAAGACTACTGACTGTCCCAGCAAATCCGCAGTGTACAGATTCTGATCAGCGCCTGCCAAAGCCGTCCTCTACCTCTAGCCCCCAAGCCCTAAAAACACCCTTCCCTGACTCCCCACTTTGGAGATGCCCCCGGAGCATCTCAGGAGTGCGTGCCCTCCCTTTGCTGTAAAAGCCAGAATACCTGCCTCTGATTACAGGTGTGTGCCTGGGGGCTGTGTGTTATTCAGAGGCGTGCTGCGGTCTCTGCTATTGTTTTCCCCTCGCCTGGGGTCCTCCCTGGCCTTCTGGAGCCTCTAGGAAGTCCCTCCTACTTCCCACAGAGAACCCCAACCCTCTGGCTTCCCGTCCGTCTGCAGCCCATCATCACCTGCTTAATCTTGTATGGCTGCTGTATCGGCAGGCTCAGCAGTTTGTCAGCTGCAATCTCCATGAAGAAGGGGTTGAGAATCCGAATCTGTTTGGGGTTGACGTCCCAGATGAGGGGAGGCTGTTTCCAGAAGCCCTTTCGAACCTAGGCGGGTGGGGTTGGGAGGGAGAGAGCCAGTGGGTTGAAACGGGGAGGTGGGGAGGGGCTTCTCCAGGGGACGGGGCCCCTGTGTTGATGGCACAGGCCCTCGGGAGTGCGGGGTGAGGGGGGGGACGTAGAGGCCTACACCAGAGGTGGGAGAGGAGACTAGAAGAGAGGAGGAGGGAGAGAGGGGAGCGGGGCACCCCCCAGGGGAGGCCAGCTGACATGGTGTGGAGAGTATGGGCTCCAACCATTGCCCACTTCCAAGTATAGGCATGCAGGTAGAAGGGGCTGGCTAAACACGTGGCAAAAAATGGGACAGTTCAGCAGTCAACCGGATGGCAAAGAGACAGAGCGGACTTTCTGGAGTCCACCTAGAAGGACAGAGATCTCGACTGTTCTAACCCGCCTCCACCTGGAGACGACTACCAACTGGTCCCTCTGCTGCCAAGCTTCTCACTGGCAAACGTATTTTGGCAGCTTCTCTGTCCCAAGCAGCCTCGAGCTTGGGGTGCCCTTCGCAGCTGCTGCCTGACTCCTGAGGACCGTGGGGCACACGTGATGGAGCGGCAGGGCCTGACCCGGGCGGCGTCCCCATCCCCAGGCTGCGACCTCACCCCCGCCAGTCTCTCCACGTACGCGCTTCTTATCACTCAGGATGCTCTCAATCCAGTGGAAGTCCATGGCCTTGAAAGCGACCATGACAAGGAGCGTGTCAGGGTTGTCCTCCACTTTGGGGTTGAAGTGGGCGGATTCAGGGTAGAAGAGACGCATGGTGGTCTTGGAGCCCACGTCATGCTCGTAGCCAGCCACTGGCGCGCTGTTTAACCTGGGAGGCAGGGGGGAGGGTGCCTGTCACCTAGAGCCCCCCTGGGTCTGTTTACCGTCGCCCCCCAAACGGAAGAGGGAAGGGCGGTCCTACAGACCTGATGACCACGTCGTACTTGTTGATGGCCTCTCCCAGAGAGCTGTTGCGCAGCCGATGCCCATTCCCCACCACCACGCAGCGGCGGCACTTGAGGCTGCCACGGGAACAGGGTGGTGAGACCCAGAAGGAGCCCCCGTTCCTGCCCCGCTTCACTCTCCTGGCCCGGTCTGCCCAGGCCCCCTCAGCCCCTCAGCCCCTGGCCCCCACGGACCAGGCATCTCCAAGGAGTCCTGCTTCTGGTCATGCCGACCCTGCGGCCCTGGGCTTTCAAGGGAGAGGAAACTGAGCAGAGCACAGGGGAGAGAGGGGAGGAGGGAAGATGCCTGGGGAGTACCAAGAAGAAATCCCATCTCGGAGCCCCCGACTGCTGCCGAGCCCTGCCTGTTACCATGGCAATACCCTCAGCAGCCTCTGCCCACTCCGGCAGCCTGATGCCCAGGCTCGGTTGCCGTGGGGACTGGCGTGCCCGCCTCCCCTGGAGACAGGCAGGCTCATCGGCAGGTGCTGGACCATGACTGTTCCACACTGGGGCAGGAAGGAGGGTCTCTTACCTCTGGATGCTCTCTGGAACGGAGTAGCTGGTGATGGCCAGCACCCGGAGGAGCAGGTCTTCTACAAAAGAACCGCAACAGAAGGGGCTGAGGACAACAGCTAGCTCCCCAAAGGCCGCCAGCCCTCCCTGCCCTGACCCCAGGATCCAGGCCTGGCTGAGAACCTGGGCGCTGGGACCACGGACAGCAAAAAACGAGAAGCGGCGTGGCCAAGGTGAGGCCACCGTTCCCACCTGACCAGGCGGATACTTACCACTCCCCTTGGTCCCGTAGGGCAGCTCATAGGCAGATGGCGTCTTGACCCAGAAATAATCCTTAAGCTGCAGGAAGACGGGCTGTTCTCGGGAGTAGCTGCGCCGAGGTGAAGGCAGGGTGGGGATGAGAAAGAGATTAGTCTTCATGCCAGAAACTGGGTCAGACCCCTGACTCACATTATGTATACACACCAAGGCCTCTCCCTCCCTCACAGGCTGCACCTGACCCGTGTCCGCCAGCACGGTTCCCTCCGTCCAGCCGGCACCCAGGCCCACCCCCCACCCCGCATCCTCACGTACTTGCCGAAGAGCTTGGAGGCCATCCTCTCCGCCTCACCCTGGAGGCATGGCTCCTTCTTCCCTGGGATGGGAAAATAAAAGCTGGAGACAGAAAAGGAGAGAGGCAGGCGCTCCAGTCAGACCTCCCGGGCCCCGGGGGGGCCAGCTTCCCAGGAAGCCTCCACCTCCTCCCAGGGCACGTCGGCCCCAGGGCCCTGGAGAGCGACTCGCAGGCTGGAACAGTGTCAGCCCAAGTCCCACTTTGAAACCAAATCATTGCAAACCCAGCTCTTCCTTCTCCTGAACTCCCTGGGTGAGGGCCCCGGGGAGTCATCCCAGGCCCTACTCCCCAAAACCCACCAACTCCCCTCCCAGAGGATTCTGGGCTGTAGCGTACGGGAGAGGTCATGCCCTGGCTCTCTGAACCCCCCTGTCACCCCACTAGGTCCCCACCTCACGATGCTCCATCCCCGAGCCCGGTTCCCAAGACGAACCCACAGAAGGACACGAGAGATGGACTCACAGCTCAGTGTACCTGTCTTCTCGGGAGATGGAGTACCAAACCATGACGGCCAGGACCAGAGCCAGCGTGGCCAGGAGTTTCCAGCCTGCAGGGCGAACGCACAGAAGAGCTGGAAGCAGCAACAGGCAGGCACCGCCCCAGGCCACCTTCTCAGCTGCCCCAGCTGGGGCCCCTGCAAGGCCGGCTCAAAGCAGGCCCTCGCCTGGCCTTAGTTCTCTGGCTCAGGGCTCGGACCCGAGTGTTTCTGCTGTCCTTCAAGATGAAGACAGGGGCCCCTGGCTCCGTGTCAGTCCCTCCACAACCCCCCGCGGGTCCCAGGATGATGCTTACGACTGCTTCTGGGGAGCCCACCGCTCAGGGTGGGGAGCTCCTGGAGAATACTCACGGGACTTGCTGATCATGTTTCTCAGGTGCCAGGGTTCCTGGGGAGAGCTGTCATCCCGGCTGCCTCGGGCCACCTAGGAGGAAGGAGTCACAGGTGTCTGGTCAGCGCCACAAACACTCTCGCCTAGACACCGGAGCAGGGCACACCCACAGCCTGCCTCTTCCCGCCTCCAGAAAGCACAAAGCTGCTTCCAGGGCGGCCATCCGGGGAGCGGCCCTCCTCACCCTGGACATCTCCCTAACCCCTCAAAGGCAGCACCAGCGGTCCAGGTGGGGCCTACGCCCCAGAAAGGGAAACCGAGTCCCACCCTTCACGAATTCCATCCCAGGCCAGACCAGCCTGCCACAGCTTCCCCGGCACGGTTCCCCTCACTGTGTCCTCTCCCTCACTTGGACCTCGGAAGGGCCAGCTCCAGGAAACAGATGTACCTCCACCCATTTTCTACATGAAAGCTAAGCTAACTGTACAAGGGCGTGATTCACATTTTACACAACTGAAGTTTATCTTTTCTCCACATCCAAGGCATTCCCTTGGTTCTGGCCACCGTCCACCTCTCTATCATCAATCTCTCACTATTCCACCCGAATAGATGTGCTCGGGCCAGGCCCTGGGGTGACTGTGGGACCATCAGATGGTCCACAAGCCCTCTTGCAGCCCTTCTAGACTCTGGCTGAGTACAAACAGTGTCCAAGCCGTCACCACCAGGTACATGGGGGAAACTCAATGGAGGCAGGCTGTTTGGAGCACGGAGAGTGAGAAGGGTCTGGTTGGTCAGAGGAGAGAAGGGAGACCCTTTCAGGTAAGGGCAGAGGCTGGCAAGGTAAGGACAGGGCTGTGGGAGGGGTGAGTTGCTACATGCACATAAACAGTGAGGTCCCTCTAGTCACAAAGCCAGCCAAGGACCATGCTTCTGAGTCACCGGGAAGAAATTTCTGCAGCTTTCACAGCCACACAAAGAGGCACGGGATGCACGCAGAGTGCCAGTTTCTCCTCTCCATGACATCTTCCCCAGTGATCTGGGTTGTAGGAATCAGATGGGCCACATACTAAACGCAGATTCCAGGGCCCTTTCCTGGGATAGCTTCGGCCAGCTGGGGTGGGACCTGGGATGGGCATTTTCACAAGCTGCCCACGTGATTCTTCTGAAGGATCAGGAAAGGGAGGGAAGCCCTAGTGTCTGTGCTCTTTTGGGGAGAAATGAAAAATCTCAAATTATTTCTCAATGGTGGGGGACCGCATCTGGACGAGGTCTGGTTTTTGTTAGAAATCATAAATCCATCATCCTGAACGCTGTCCTGTTATGGAGTCGATGCTCTGCTCCCAGGGGGCACTCCCCAGGCCCCACCCTGAGTCCACTAATACCCAAGAATGAGAGTGTTGAGGGGAAGAGAAAGCCGGGTGGGGGAAAGGGATAGGGGTGGGGACCAGAGCCAGATGTTTTCAGTAGGGTCAGGAGGGCCCATCTCTGAATCCCAGTGGGGATGGGGGACGTCCTGTCCAGTAAAGAAAAGCTCTAGAGTTGTAATCAGCAGACCCCAGTGAAAGTCAAGACCTACTGCTTTTCCGAGGGTGGCCTGCCTTCCCGACCTACCCACGACAACTGCCAAGTCATGCCCTACCACGTTATCCCCTTCACATGCTTCTCCTGATCTGTAATTCGTTTAGTTCCTTGCTCTCTGTCTGTCTCCCCCGCTGCATATAAGCCCTGTGAGGGTAGGAATCGGGTCTGTCTTATTCTAGCATCTAGCACACTGCCTGACACACAGCCAGTGCTCAGCAAGTATTGAATGAATAACATGTTGGGTTATCTTGGGGGAGTCACTTTTCCCTCTCTGACCCTCAGTTTCTTCAGCTGTAAAACTGGGAATTTGGCCTAATAAATGCTTGTGACGCAAATATATTTATCAGATCAGCAGCCTGAGCCACGCCAGGGACCTTATTAGAAATGTATAATCCCAGGCCCCTCCAGATGCACAAATCAGAAACTGCATTTGCGTAAGATCCCCTGATGATTCACAGGCACATTCAAGCTTGAGAAGCACTTGTCAAGATGGATGTCCTTGACCTTGGCTGAACAGGAGGATTGCAGTATCTGGGTCCCATAACTGGAAATTCTGACTTAAGTGGTCTGGCCTGGCACTGGAATTTGTTCAAGCACCCAGGGGCGATTCTAACCCAGCCAAGGTTGAGAACCACTGGTCCGGATAACGGCGAAAGCACGGTTCTCAGTCTTTTTTTTTTTTTTTTTTTTTTTTTTTTAATTTTAAATTTATTTATTTATTTATTTATTTATATTTGGCTGTGTTGGGTCTTCGTTTCTGTGCGAGGGCTTTCTCCAGTTGCGGCGAGCGGGGGCCTCTCTTCATCGCGGTGCGCGGGCCTCTCACTGTCGCGGTCTCTCCCGTTGCGGAGCACAAGCTCCAGACGTGCAAGCTCAGTAGTTGTGGCTCACGGGCTTAGTTGCTCCGCGGCATGTGGGATCTTCCCAGACCAGGGCTCGAACCCGTGTGCCCTGCATTGGCAGGCAGATTCTTAACCACTGCGCCACCAGGGAAGCCCGGTTCTCAGTCTTTGATGTGTACGTTCTGACTCAGTGGGTGTCGTGGGTCCACATTCTAACCGGCTCCCAGGTGGTGCCCTGCTGCTAGGCTGGGACCGCACCGAGAGCTGCAAAGCTCTCAACAAGATCCTTCAGGCTCTCACATTTCTTTACATTATGAACTGCATCCTCTCCCGCCCTCCGCGCTCTCAGTCCTCCTTTCTGATCAGGATTCAGTCCATTGTACTCCATCTCCCTGTATCAGTAGGTCACAGCACTCGGGGCACAAGGCAATCATCTGAGAAGCTGAGGCATTTACTGACGTCTAGACCCCACTTTCCAAGTCTTATTTAATTGGTTGGGCATGGGGCCCAGGCATTGGCCAGTAAAAAAACCAACCAAACAAAAAAAGCTCACCTTTCTGGTGATTCTAACATGCAGCCAAAATGGAGGACACTACAGAGAACGTGCTCTGCAGTAACCGGAAGTCAAGGACTCAGCTATCCTCAGTGAAGGAGAACTTTGGTGGCTGGAGGTGATGGGTCCTGAGCAACAAGACAACTACTCTTTTTTGACCTCTTCCCCAGGAAAGTTCTGCACTTCCCTCCTAAACCGTGCTGGTCTTGTGCTAAGCAGACTGGCTAGTCCTGGGGTCTGCTCCGAGAGACCCCCAGGGATGCCATCCACCCACCCGCCCCCTCCCCTTGCTGGCCAAGCCAAGAGGATGGATCAGCCCCCAGGATTCCAGGAGCACGGGCTTCTCGGGCTGGCTGCTGCCTCGGGACAAGTGGGAGTCTTCTCCCAGCAGCTGTCCCATATCACTGACAGCCCCTGGGGACAAAAGGACAGAAGAAAAGTCACAGCAGGGTACCTGGGCAGGAGAACCGAAATCTGATCCACTCATGTCCAAGGTGCAGCAACCTCTGCCTGCCACCAGCTGCCCAGGAGACTGGCTCACCCGACCCGCTAGGTAAAGCTGACCCCAGGGCAGGAAGGCTGTGTGTCCTCCTGGTGCTCTGCTAAGAACCACCGTGTCCCCCGCGGCAGTGAGGCTGCCGAGCCCTGCCACGGAGTCGCCAAGGGGCAGAACTGGAGGACGGGGTGAAGAACAGAAGCCTCCTGCTGCCTGGCACTCAAAGCCTCACACAGCGAGTACTCAGTGGGTACACGCTGTACCAAGATGAACAGAACTGGGCATCACCCACGGACATGGCATGACGCCAGGCCCCTCCAAGCCCTTGGGCCCATCAAAGGGCTGTGGCTTAATGTTCCTGAGAAGGGCGATGGGAAAACCAGTGGGGCAGAAGCCGTAATCAATGTCACCGTCCCTCAGTTCTGGGGGGAAAACCCGGAGCTGCCTGCCTGCCACCTCTAGACCCACCTGCAGCTCCTGCTCCACCCGGATACTGGGTGGGTCCCCGCCCACCTTTCCAGCATTGCTCCCAACCAGTGGTCCCCTCTGCCTTGCTGCTTCCACCTCTCCCCCCTCCTCCACTCCCTTTGACTCAGAAACATAGTCAAGTCTCCCTGTACCCAAAACAAAACAAACCCCCTCTCTGCCTCTGCCTCCTCCTCAAGCTACCTCTGCATCTCCATGTTGAGCTCCAGTGGTCACACTCCTTAATCTGTGCTACATCCTCACTTCCCACTCAACCCTCTACCCCCACTCCACCCCTGATCCCCATCCTTGTCCTTATGCTGACATCGCTCTTGTGGAAGCCTTCAGTGGCCTCCTAATGGTCAAACCTGAAAAAGATCTATTTTCACTCTTCCCCGTACTCTGAAGCCTTTGCTACTAATAGCTAATAGGCCGATGCTTCCAGGTCAAGACTCTCTCCAGGCTTCCTCCAAACTGTCTCCACTTCCTTTAAGTGCTGGCGTTCTCCAGGGAGCTGCCCTTGAGTTCTCCCTCTGCTTGTTTTCACAGACCAGGTTCATTCATTTTTGGAGGCTTAACTACTACTCAAACCCTGATGATTCAAGCTCTTTTTCAGCTCTGTAATTTCTCTCCCAGATCCTGTCCTAATATTTCTGATTTTCTACTGCTCCTCCTCCCTGGATGATCTTAAACTCTCACACGTAACACGTCCACAACTGGGCCCGCATCTCCCCGCTCCCCCCCACCCCACATTCTCATCAGCTCATCCACCCAACATCTCCTTCGCCTTCACACCATCCCTGCGAAACGCTACCCACTCTACCCCCAGTTCCTCATTCCAGCAAACGCTTGCTGAACTCCCACTGAACGCTCGCCATTATAGACGGCACTGGGATGTAAAGCTTGATAAAGCTCAGCGCAGCATGAAGGCCACACAGTCTAGAGCCCCAGAAGTACTTCGGAAAGCAGCCTGCATCTTCTCTTCTTGAGCCACAGGTGGATTCTAGGATCTCACCCCAATTTATCTGTCTCCTAACTGGTCTCTTTGCCACAAGTCTTTCCTCACTCAAGCCTCTTCCTCAGAACTGCCAACAAGGTATCTTTCTCAGAAACAGTTTGGACCAAACCACCCTTCTGCTTCAATCACTCCCCATTCCTTCAATGAAAAACCAAAGCTTTTTAGAGGCAACCAGGGCGCTTCAGTCCCAGGCCCCAAGCCCTGCATGTGCATCTCGGAGCTCCTGCCACGTGCGCTGCAGGTGCCGCCTTCTTCCACAACCCCACCTCTGCACGGGGCTTTCCTCCAGCAGGAAGACCCTCCGCAGCCCCTGTTAGCCTCAACAATCTCACTCCTTCTGCAGCACCGGCCCCTCCTCTACAAAGTGTTTTCTGACATTTCTTTTTTTTTTTTTTTTAAATTTTATTTATATATTTTTATTTTTGGTTGTGTTCGGTCTTCGTTTCTGTGCGAGGGCTTTCTCCAGTTGCGGCAAGCGGGGGCCACTCTTCATCGCGGTGCGCGGGTCTCTCACTGTCGTGGCCTCTCTTGTTGCGGAGCACAAGCTCCAGACGCGCAGGCTCAGTAGTTGTGGCTCACGGGCCTAGTTGCTCCGCGGCATGTGGGATCTTCCCAGACCAGGGCTCGAACCCGTGTCCCCTAAATTGGCAGGCAGATTCTCAACCACTGCGCCACCAGGGAAGCCCTTTTCTGACATTTCTAAGCAATGTTTTTCTTTCCACAAAAAATCGTTTATATCTTGATTTTAGCACCTAACAGGTAGTAAACTTTTTGTATTATGTAATTACTAATTTCATGGCTTGCCCACTATCCTCTGACCTCTGAAACTGGAAGCTTGTTTATACCAAGAGTCTACCAGAGCACTTAGAGAAGATGCTTTATCACATAATATAATTTTATATTACATTATTGTGTTTTCGTATCTTGTCCATGAGACTATGACCTCTGTGGTCCAGGCCTGCATTATATCTTCAGACTCTATTACAGTGCCTAGAACATAGCAGATGTTTTATAAACATCTGACACACAAGTAATACGATGAGACTAAAAATGTATTGCATCCCGTACTGATCCTGAAATGTATTGTGCACTTACTATGTGCAACACCAGGGGGGAGCCAACCTCACTGCCATTGCTTTGGGGACCAGGTGAGTCATCGCTGTGGAGGCTGTCCTGTGCGCCACTGAATGGTTACCAGCACCGTGACCACTGCCCACTAGAGGCCAGTATGACCCCCGCTCTCCAGTTCTGACAACCAAATGTCGCCAGACATTACCACATGTTGAGAGCTACTCTGCAAGGTACTTTTAAGGGCTGTCCAAGTATGATCTCAACCCTATGAGTTAAACACTATTATTACCTCCATTGTGGAGACAGGGAAGTGAGGTGCAAAAAGGGTCAGCAACTTGCCCGGGGTCGCCGAGCTAGTGAGCAGCTTAGCTCCAGAGGCGCGCTCCCAACTCCTGCCCTCCACTGCCCCTAAACCATCCTGCGAAGACGCCAAGATCCTCGCAGGGCCCACCTGCAGCGCTCTGGGGCAACAGGAGGAAGCTGCCCTCCGTCACAGCCAAGTCCTTCAAAGCCTTCTGACAGCTAAGAGGTGCCTCCTGCGCCCCTTCTCAGGCAGGCTGCCTCGTGAGACACAGTCTCCGGCCCCCGCATCGCCTGCCTCCCCTGGAAGCCCTCCAGCATGTCCTCAAAGCCCGCAGCTGTATTCACGGGATTACTAGTGCCCTCCATCTGGACACCAGACTTCCACGAATGCTGGCAAAGACCGCGTTCACTTTCTCACGGCCGTGCCGCTTTGCTGGCAGGGAACCAACAGCCCTCAGCTGGTCAGCCAGGTCCCCCGGGCCCTGAGCTTGTGTGGCTACTCTCTGGAACCAAAGAGCGGGGCTGTGCTACCACAGCTGCTTGCAAACATCTCCTCTCGGGGATCTCCCGCCATGTGTCCAGGAGGCGTGTGAATCTTGACTGCCAGCTAACCCACAGCGATTCCTCTCAGCTTCGAGTCCTCTGCCATTATTCCAGGGGGGGGGCTTGAGCTGGACGGTGAATTTAATGTAACTAATACAACTGTGAAGTAAGGCAAGGTGAGGACACAGGCCACTGGAGTCGCACTGTGTTATGATCCGCCGCTCCTGGGTGGAGTCAGCTAACGGCGATTCTCCAGAATGGATCATCTGTATCCCCTCTCCTCAGCTCAAAAACCCTCCACGGCGCCCATCTACTCAGAGAGAAAGGCCAGGCCTTTTGCTCTGACCTGTAAGGATGCACGTGATCTCCCCACCAGCACTTCTCCGCCCTCCTTCCCCATTTCCCTCATTTAGTCTGCTCTACTCAAACGGGCCTCACTGTTCTTGACTGGGCAAGAAGTCCCTCTCCCTCTGCTCTGGCTGTTCCCTCAGCCTGGAATGCTTTTCCCCTAGACACAGGCTTGGTAGCTACCCACTCAGCTCTCCACTCATCTTCTCCACCTCTGGTCAAAAAATCCCCCCTACACCTCATATTTCAGATCCCCCTCCCTGGCTTGCAAAGAACTTTTGCTGTTGTTTTGTTCGATGCTGTATCACCAATGTCTAGAACAGTGACTGGTACACAGCAGGCTCTCGACACAAGTTTGTTGAATTAATTTACTCATCGGGAACTACACCGCCACAGAGCAGGCAGAGCAAGAGGGGAAGAGGTGGTAGCAATAGGTCAGATACCCACTCCAGCCCCTCTGGCCTGGCCGCTGGCTAGACACAGCCTGAACAGCAGCACAGCGTGATCTGATCTCCGCAGGCCCAGTAGGGAGGGAGCTGGCCTTGGCCCAGGGCTCTCGTGAAGCGGCAGAGGGCAGAGTAACTGACCAACTGCCTCAAGGCCCACCAGTGGGCAGATGGGGCATCTGTCCAGCCAGCCAAGCTTGGAGGAAAGGGGCTGCAGAGGCTTCCACCTGCAGGGCAGGAAGGCTCTCTGCTCCCCACCCTGGGGGTCCACAGGATACCCTCCACCCCCAACAGGCGTCTCCAACAGCCCAGGCCTGCAGCCCCCTGCAGAGAAACACTGTATTCTCCACTTTATCAGCTGCCGGTCACAAGACACCACCGAGAACCACATGAAAATCATACTTCTGGAGTTGGCCGGGGTGGGGCAGGAGCTTTGAATTCCATTCGCTGGGTAAAAGAGCTTAAGTGTAGTGACGGGGTGGGGAGTCAACAGTACAGGTTCATGCCCACAATAAATAAAGAAAAAAGCCGGTGTGGCCGTCGACCTGCGCCAGGCTCCCGGGCACGATTCCCTCCTCATACCTCCCACCCAGGGGCCAATGAATCTAGCCCCAAGGAGCCAAAGCTGAAGGCCCTGCAGGAACTGGAGCTTGAAACCACCAGTATGGCCAGTCCCCTCCCTCCCTCCGGCCTCCAGATGCCCCTTCTGAAGACGGTGGACTGCACCAGCCCCGCCGTGTCCCGTCCGGTGAGGTGGCCGCAGCCTCACGTGGCCATGGAGCACTTGCAATGCGGCTAGTTTGCGCTGAGGAGCGCTGTCTGCGGGGCACATACGCTGGATTTCAATGACTCATTACAAAAAAAAAAAGTAAACTATCCCCTTAAAAATTATTTACATTGAGGCGGCAGCCGTCATTGAAAAGACACTTTTTCAGCCTGTTCTGTGGCCAGAAAGCACAGCACTAAGGACTGAACCTTACATGGAGCAGAGCTGGATGGCCACTGAACTGAAGAGGGCCCGGCTGGCCCCCGAGGCCCCACCAGACTTCCTAAACACACCCTCCCCTCCCCAAAGGTAAGAATCTTAGCTCACACGCCCCCATCTGCACCCCAAGCCCGTTTGAGGACGGAGGAGGAGGCAAGGTCAGTGCCAGCAGTTTCACATCTGAGTCCTCGTCAGGGGGGTTGATTACAGTATAAATGTTGGGGGGATCTGGAATCATTGCTGGGACCCAAGCCCAGGCTGCTCTCCCCAGCCACCCCTCAAGGATCCTGGCACTCACGCTTCCATGCTTCCTCCTGGCGCCGGGTCCCAGATTACCCAACCACTCCCTCAGTCTGTCCCACCCGGTCGCCCTGTTTCATTTCCTCTGTAGCAGGGACACCACACTGTCTCCTGTACTCACGAGATGATAGGACCCAAGAAAGCAGGGACTTCTTGTGGCCCACAGTATCTCCAGCACCAAACGAAACACCTGATGTGTGGTAGGTAACTGACGAATATTGAAATGAACAGATGTCTAAATGAACGAGAAAATTAGCAGAACAAGTGTGAACAGAAAGTTTCACCAAGTTAAAAATTTCCACACCCTTACTTTGCCGTGACCTGGTCAAACAAGGGGCCAGGGGCTTGTTAGAGGTCAGCTCAGGACCTGGCACAGCCAGCCACTACCACATTTGTTGCCAAAGGCACGTTGCCATGCTCATAAACACACCCTTATACCAAGGGTGTTGTTTCTGCAGAACTGGCTAGGGTTAACCTTTGACTCCCTTTAATTACTACCAGCTCCAAGGTTGCTGGACCACACTGCGAGCTGATGTCAATATACTCTGTGGGGTCCCAGGAGAGCTACAGGCCTGGAGACACCCTATTACCCAGGAAACCTCCTTTCCTCCTTACTTGCTCAAGAGGGCCAGCCTGGGCTAAAACCCCAGCCAGCAAGCCCCAGACCTCCAAGTACCCTTGGCCTCCTGGAAGCAGAGGAAAGGGGTTTGGACACAGACCTGAGGTCCAACCCAGCCTCTGCGGTCACGGGCCAGCTGTCCCTGGACAAGGTCCTGTATCTCTTGGGCCTCAGATTTCCCATCTGTGAAATCGGAGTAGCAAGAACAAGTTCTGGGAGGTGTGGGAGCCTCAAAACATATCCCAGGATTGAAAGCCCGCAGCCTTAGTACCGGCTGAGCCCAGAGCAAGCACTCGGCCCCTGGAAGCTGAAGGTGACTCCTGGTCTGGGCCTCCCCCAGTGCGTGGCAGCCCCTCTCCGCTCCAGGTCTGCCCCAGCCCAGCACGGGGAGCGGTCCAGAGCTCCCACCTGACACCACAACCACGACTGCACTCACCTCTCCTCCCAGCCGCTGGGTCCACTGCACTCACGGCACACACGCAGCTGCCCGGGGACCAGGGGGACTGCCACCCAGACTCTGCCTGCACTGAACGTGGATCCCACGTACAGGCCAGGCTCAGGGTTGCATTGCTGGGGTGGGGAGGAGCATGGGATGGAGGAGAGAGATGAGGCTTCGTTGGAGAAGCCACTCTCCCTTTCCGGGTACAGCACCTCCTAGAGAAGGTGCCCAGACCCCTGATCAGACCCCTCTCCTGAGTGGTGCCCCCTTTGCAGAACAGGTGCTCACAAAGCTGCTCGGCCACAGGCAGAGGCCGTGGTGCAGCGGTGAAGAGTCCCAGCCTCGGACAAGTCAGAGAAGGCATACCATCAACAAATACCTGGATGGAGCAGTAATCCTTCCAATCAATTAAGAAAAAGACCAAGGAACCAAAGAGAATAAAGCAAAGGACAGGAAAAGCAATTCACAGCTTAAACCCACACACCTAACAAACATGAAAAGATGTTCAACCTCACTAAGTGACCAGGGAATGCAGATTAAAACCGAATATCACTTCTTGCACATTGCTGGCAGGCGTTCATTGACATAAAGGCTTAGAGTTCACTGACATAAAAGGCTTTGTTTATTGACAAAAAGTACTTCATAGTATCTAGTAAGGCTGAAGGCGTGCACACTCTACGAGCCAGCAATTCCACGTCTAGGTGTAGCCCAGAGTGACCTGCCTTTGTACGTGTACACACACTAAGGATGTTTATTGCAGCACTGTGGCAACAGCAAAAGAATGGAAACATCTTAAATGTCCAAGAGTGGAGGGATGGCTGAATAAAGTGTATCATCACACAACTGAATACAGCCATTTAAACTGAAGAAAGTACTCTTTATGGATCTATTAAGATAAACCTGATGTTTAAGGGTTTCAAAAAACTGTAAACAGATACTTATAGTATGATCTCATTAATTTTAAAAACACACAAGACTATATATAGCGTGTGTGAGTTAAAAGAATTAAAAAAACAACAAACAAACATGGAGGAATCACCCAACTCTTGGTGACCATTACATTCTAGGAAGAGATCGAGTAAACTGGGATGGATTGTGAGGACAGGGCTTAGTTCTATTCTTCTAATATTTTATTTCTTTTAAAAACTCAGACATAATATGCAAAAACATTAACATTTGTAAATCTGGCTGTCACATGGGATTCTATTATCCTTTATATTTTGAAATATTTTTATACTGAAAAAAGGGAGTACAGATTTTAAGACAAAAATTCAGAAGCTATAAAAGATAAATTCAACAACATAAAGATTTAAGAAGCAGAGGGCGGCGGGAGAAGGGGGAGAGAGACAGGATGAACAGTTAAAAAACAAATGACAAACTAGGAAAAGTATCTCTGCAACATAATATGTATCAGACCAATGAATTCCCTTAGCCTATAATGTGCTCATGCAAGTCAATAAGGAAACAAGTCAACAAATCAGACAGAGAAATAGGCAAAGGATGTGAATGAGCAGTTGACAGTACATAATATAATGGCACAGAGGAAAGACCCATTCTTCACTGATCGTAACAGCAAAACCCCAGAGGCCTGAGAGCCCACGCTGCTTGGGGAGGTGGGGAAACAGGCCCTCTGTCAGATCAGGAGTGGATCAGGGTGACCTTTTTGGAAGTGACCTGGCAATATATGTCGAAATCCCCTTAGCCTGGGAATCCCATTGCTAGAAGTTTATTCTACAGAAAAGTCTCCTATATTTGCATGAACTTTTCTATCACAGTCTTTACAGACAGCACCATTTGTGACAGTGAAAGATGTAAACGACTTGAAATTCTACCGAAAATCCACAAGGACCTGTTTAGAAGCATCACCACACAAACAACGAACGGAACGCTACGCAGCTGTGAAAAAGAGGATGCAAATGCATGCACGTTGCCACCAGATGATCTCCCAAGTACATGATGAAACTTTAAAAAGGCAGGTGGGGAGCAGTGTTCTTTGTATCTCATGCCCTTTTGACAGAAGACTTACACGCATATACGTGGATATGTCGCTAAAGGAATAGATTATTCAAAGGATGCGGAAGAAACTAAGGGGGCAGGGGTCTAGAATGGGAGAAAGGCCTTCTTTATATCATATACCCTTTTTTTAAAATCAATTAATTAATTAATTAATTTTTGGCTGTGTTGGGTCTTCATTTCTGTGCGAGGCCTTTCTCCAGTTGCGGCGAGCGGGGGCCGCTCTTCATCGTGGTGCGCGGGCCTCTCACTGTCACGGCCTCTCCCGTTGCGGAGCACAGGCTCCAGACGCGCAGGCTCAGTAGTTGTGGCACACGGGCTCAGTAGTTGTGGCTCGTGGGCTCTAGAGTGCAGGCTCAGTAGTTGTGGCTCACGGGCTTAGTTGCCCCATGGCATGTGGGATCTTCCCAGACCAGGGCTTGAACCCATGTCCCCTGCATTGGTAGGCAGATTCTTAACCACTGCGCCACCAGGGAAGCCCCACATACTCTTTTTACGTTTAATTTTTTTAAACGGGTGAGTGTGATACACTTTCAACTAAAGTTTTGCTAAAAGGAAAAGAGGAGAGGAAAAAAAAAAAAAAAAAGGAATGTAAACTCTGGAGTCTCACACACCCGGACCTGAATTCCGGACCGACCGCTTACTGGCTGCACAAGTGTTGGATCTTCTCTGGATCTCAAGTTTTCTGCTGCATCAAATGGAGATAAAAACAGGGCACTTCCTCCTAGGGTGGGTGGATATGCCAGGTAAGAGGGACTCTAAGGTTGTTACCGTGGAGAAGTAGAAGCAGCTGGTCTCAGACTCCAGAATGCGCTTCATCTTTCCCCCTCACGGATCCAACGGACACAGGCCCTTCTTATCTCTCCTTATGTCCCACTCCGCAGACAGGGAACAGCAGGGGCAGGGCCACCAGGCACAGCTATGCAGACTGGGTGTGCGTGGCCAGGCCTGGGTGGGGAGTGAGGGCTGAAATCCAGCCCTCCCTTGGCTTGTCAAACCATCGCCCTGGTGCAGGGCTGTGTCCAATCGCTGGGGTCATTCATTCTGCTTTCTGTAAAGGCTCTGTACAGGCTAGCAGCAACATAATTTACAGCAGAGCAATTTAACCCTTCTCCAGAATCCTTGCCAGGTTATAAAGAGCCCAGTGAAAAGATCTGGGGGTACACAGACCAGGGGCGGGGGGTAGCCATGGGAAAGTTGGTACAGTCATCCCATCGGTATTTATCTTTCCATGGGTCATTTCCTCTGAACTCACAGAGACACCCTGTTTTACCAGCAGAAGTGGTTTCTAGGGAAAGAGTCCTGCCACCTTTGGCCCATCGGTACCCACTTCATAAACCTTGGGCATCTGGGTGATGTTCTAAGTGAGGTCACCCTGAGACGAATCCTGCGTGGGGGAAGGAGAGCCAAGGGGACACCGCCCTGCTCCGCCTGCCTGCTCCTCAGAAGGGCTTGTCTGCAAGAACAGCCCTGTCCCACGGCAGGTTTGGGGTTCTGAGGCCTCCAGGGACACGGTGAGGCTGGGCAGTCCAGAAGAAACAGGAGCTGACAGGGACTGTGGGCCTAGTGCACCCAAGGCACGGCCTCAGGCACTGAACTACAGCAGGAAACAAGGTAACAGGCCTGTGCTCCTGGAGTGTACACCTGGGGAGCGGGCGGGAGGGGCGGCGGGACACACCTGACAACCACATAGATGAATAAGAAAAGGTGCCATGAAACACACGGTGAGGGCTTCCCTGGTGGCGCAGTGGTTAAGAATCCGCCCGCCAGTGCAGGGGACGTGGGTTCGAGCCCTGGTCCAGGAATATCCCACATGCCGCGGAGCAACTAAGCTCACGTGCCACAACTACTGAGCCTGCGCTCTAGAGCCTGTGAGCCACAACTACTGAGCCCGCGTGCCACAACTACTGAAGCCCGCACGCCTAGAGTCCGTGCTCCGCAACAAGAAAAGCCACCGCAGTAAGTCCGTGCACTGCAACGAAGAGTAGCCCCCGCTCGCCGCAATTAGAGGAAGGCTGTGCGCAGCAACAAAGACCCAACGCAGCCAAAATTAAGTAAAATAAGTAAATTTATTAAAAAAAAGAAGAAGAAGAAACACACGGTGAGGCCATCAGAACAGGGTATTGGAGCAGAGGAAGATGGGGCAGCACCTCGGGATGGAGCGTTGGCAGGTCCCTGAGGGGCTGCCTCTTGACCTCAGACCTAAGTGAGAGGCGGTCATGGAAAGGGGGGTGGGGGAGGGGGAGCAGAGGTTCCAGCCCGAGAGAAGAGCAAAGACCCTGGGGCCTGTGGGGTGTAAGTAACAGAAACAAGTCCAAAGTGACCGGAGACAGTGAGGAAGGGCCGGTGGCGGTGCCAGGGAGACCCGCTGGCCGGGTGGTACAGGATGTCACAGGCCACCCTGGAGCCTGGACGTTACTCAGGGTTCCATGAGAAGTCACTGGAGGGTATGAACAGAGGAGTGACACTCTGGATTCATTTTTTAAAGATCCCTGGGGCTGTTCGGCAGCTCTTGTGCATAACCTCATTTAATTTTTAAAACATTCTGTGTGGTAGTCCTCTTTCATTCTCATTTACAGATGAGGAAACAGGCACAGAGAGATACATTAAGGGTCCCAGGGTCTCTAGAAATAAAGAATTCAAGCAGTCTGAACTGCTCAGAAGCCCTACACTCTCTGGCACCCATGAACTGGGGGGAGCTGTCTGGGGTGGATCTAGAAAAGCTCCTACATCTCTTGGGCCTCAGATTTCCCATCTGTGAAATCGGAGTAGCAAGAACAAGTTCTGGGAGGTATGGGAGTCTCAAAACATATTCCAGGATTGAAAGCCCGCAGCCTTAGTACCGGCTGAGCCCAGAGCAAGCACTCGGCCCCTGGAAGCTGAAGGTGACTCCTGGTCTGGGTCTCCCCCAGTGCGTGGCAGCCCCTCTCCGCTCCAGGTCTGCCCCAGCCCAGCACGGGGAGCGGTGCAGAGCTCCCACCTGACACCACAACCACGACTGCACTCACCTCTCCTCCCAGCCGCTGGGTCCACTGCACTCACGGCACACACGCAGCTGCCCGGGGACCGGGGGGACTGCCACCCAGACTCTGCCTGCACTGAACATGGATCCCATGTACAGGCCAGGCTCAGGGGGCGTTGGAGTCCTCAGTGGCCAAGCCGTTCTCCCGTTCTGGGTACAGTCCCTCCTAGAGAAAGTGCCCAGTCCCACGGGGCGTGGCCACCGACCTCCAGCCAGCGCCAAGCTGCCCCCTCCCCCGGCGGCTCCAGGGGCAGCACCTGCTCCGCTCGAGCAGTGCCTCATTTGCAGAGTGCTGTCCCCTCTCCAGAGCTGGTGCTCCCAAAGTCCCCCAGCAGGGACGGTACAGGGCCAAGTTCAGTCCATGCCTGAATTTCTATCAGGAGCCCACCAGGGTCAGAGTGGCTGAGGGTGGGATTAGGGCAAAAAGGGAGGGCTATGCATGCTGGTGTGCACGGCCTCCGGGGTGGGGTCTCTGGAGGAGAAATGAAACTGCGGAGAATGAAAACAAGACCTCCATTTCCTGCATCAGCCTGTCCCCTGGGAACAGCGAAGGCGATAAGAGAGACCCTTTTGAGATCGTTTCACATCAGTAAGATGTTTCCACAAACCAGCTGTTTATACAACTCTCCTGGAGGTAAAGGTTACCAATGAGGGAAGGGGAGGGGCGGCTAGCATTCTAGGTGTTGCTGGGGAAGGTGCAGACCCTCCAGTCTGACCAGTGGTCCCTCTGGGGCAGGGCTGGGGCACAGCAGGTGGGACTGCTGGCAGGAGGGCTGCCAGGTCATCAGGGATGACCCAGAGCCTCCCCTGCCAGGGGCTCACGCAGCCCCTGTGGGGAAACAGGGAGGCAGATCTGAGCACGCTCGGCGCCATCCACACCCCACAGCCGGGAGGCACCCAGAAGACACTCTGAGCCCCTTCCCAGGCCAACTCCGCTCTGGTCCACTGAGACCCTCCATGTTGAAAACCTACAAACACACCTCTGAGCGCAAACACACGAACCCCTGTTCAAACACAGGAGCACACCCCAGGATAAACATGGCCCCTACACACACACTCACACACACACACACACACACACTCTCCCCCTCTCTCTCTCTCTCCTCCTTCCTGCTCCTCCCTGCTGGCCCCACTTCCCGCCACAACGTACAGCTTCTGGGGCCTGCTGGGCCTCCTCTGCCAGGGCGCTGTCTTCCCCCATCTTTCGAGAAGGGCACTGCCCACCGGGTTCCTTCAACTTCAGCTCCGGCTCCAGCGGAGTTTGTTTGTCGGGTTGTAGGTCCCTTGGGCTGTCCGCCAGGGAGCCTGAGATTCGGGTGGAGCCAGGAGTGGCTGGGCCAGTCCTCCGGGGATCTCTTCGTCTCCAAAAGTTGAGTAAAGGGGAGCCCTGGGCTCCTGGCTCGGCGCGGCCAAGCCCAGTTCCCAGGAAGGGAGCCCCACCCCAGCTGTGCTCAGAGGTGCCCGGGAAGGCGGGTTGTGGAGCAGGGGGCGGCAGGAAAGCAGAGGGGGAGGACACTCGGCCTATGTAAGCGTGTCCCCGGGGCCAGGGGAGCGTCCTGGGGCAGCCTGTGGCCAATGTCAGGCACGGGGCAGAGGCCGCTGCCCCGGGGCAGGGCACACCCCCCAGCAGCAGCGTTCACTCACCATACTCCTGGCCTGTCCCAGCCTCTCTGCACCTGCACCTGATCTTGACCTTCCCGCTAACAAATCCAGGAAACCCCTAGGCCTTCCCCCGCCCACATCCCACCCCGTTCAAGCCCTTTTGGGCTCAAGCCCTGAGGCATTAGCAATTCCAGACTCATCCAGGCACCCAGTCCTGGGGGAGGCGGAGGAGGGCAGGCCTGGGGCAGTCAGGGCCTGGGGACTGAGGATTCCAGAGTCTCGGGCTTGCTCGGCAGGTTTGGGCCGTGCCCACGCCGCCTCTCCCCAGAGCTGCTGGCCCAGGGTCCTAGAGGGTGCCCCTGGGCGGGCACCCTAAATCTCACGGAGGGCGGTGCTGGGGGTCAAGCCACGAGCCAGAACCCTGGGCTCTCTGCCACTCACGCCCAGGAAAACCCCGGGCTTTGCCAGCAGCTCCTCCTCTCTGCCCTTGTGGGAGCCGTCCTGGTTCTCAGGCTGCAAGGGCAGGAGCTGTCAGCCCCCTGCGGCCCGCGCATGAGTACCACCCTCAGGGCCAGACCACGTCCAGGGCTCCTTCTGAGGAAGCCTGGTGCCAGAAGCAGACTCAGAGAAACTGAGGCACAGAGGAGACCCTGAGAAGGCCTAGGCGGCTGAGCCACCGCGGGGCCCTGGCCCCGTCTGAAGGTGGGAGGCCCCAGAGGCGCCCCCATCCATCCTCTTGGCCTCTTCCGCGAGCCCTTCCTCCTGCCTAGAAGCTGTCAGGATCAGGGTCCTGGGACAGGGCCCCTCCCGCCCCCAGCAACACACCCAAGCCTGGCCAGCTCACCTGGCCTTCCCGGCCTGTCAGTCCCGCTGTTCCGGAAAGAGAACATTTTCTTCTCACTCTATTTGGACAGCTGCGGGGAGAGTGAGAGTGAGAAGAGAGTGTCTGATCATTGAGGGAGGTGGTGTGCAGGGGACAGGGCCACAGGGCCCCCGAAGTGGCCGGGGGGCCGGAGCTGGGGAGGCCCCAGATGGGGGGCTGCGTGAGGAGCTGGGAGGCCTGGGGCCACCCGACAAGGGTCAGCGTCCCTCAGCAGCACCATCAAGAGAGTAGCTGGAGGGGCTCCCAGCCCAGGTCAGGGGGTAGCAGGAGGGACGAGAAGCCCAAGGCACCAGGGAGACCGATTCCCATCTTTAGGGAATGTGCTCGGTTACAGGGCGGGGTGAGCACGCCTCTCAGGCCCAGCAGCCCCTCTGCAGGTCCAGGGCTGACAGGCGGGGCTCCAGAAAGGAAGACAAGGCACCCACAGGACAAGGCCAGAGGACCTGGAAGCGGAGCTTCTTCCCGCCCTGGGAGGCAGGAAGTAGGAGCGCGGGGGTCAAGACAAAGGCTCTTCCTCCTCCCTCTGCCCAGCCTCCCTCCTTCTCAGTGGTCGGTCTCTCTCTCGCTCCCCTCCCCGCTCCTCCCCGCCCCCGTACCCTTTCCAGCCGCCCCATCCTGGTGTCTCCTTGTCCCCATCTCCAACTCCTCCTGCCTGCCTCCCCCGCCCCGGTTATGTAAGGGGCCTGAGAACACACAGAGGGAGCTTTGTTGTCAAACCAAATCCATACGGAGCCGGGATCGGCCAGCGCAGCTGTTCCCCATTCCCTCCGCCTTGGCAGGGGTGAGGCACCGGGCAGGAAGCCCCCCGACGCCTCCATTTGGGGAGGTGGGGGGCAAAACATGCTGGCCCCAGGGCCCCCAGGCAGCTGAATGGGTGGCCCGGGATCAGTCACCACCGCGTGGGACCACAACAGGGCAGCAGCTGGCCCTCAAGACAGAGGAAAGCCTCAGTGCAGAGCCAGGGCCCCAAAGTCCGGAGAGGAGAGCTCGGGGCTACGAGCAGGGCTGCACAGTGAAGGCCCGGAGGGGGGCCCAGACCCACACCAGTGGACCCCATTCTTGTCCACACGTGGATGCAGGCCCGTGTTCTCTCTGCCACACAACCCATGTACATACTCTTCCGTGCGCGCACGCACACACACGTGCGCGCGCACACACACACACACTCACACACACACACGCTGTGTGTGCTCACCTGGAAGGCATCTGAGCAGAAATCTCCTCCCTGCTCTCATCAGCCTCCTCCATCCCAGCAGGTACCTCTGGAGAGAGGAGGGTGGAGGGCAGAGGGCAGAGGTCAGAGGCCAGAGAAGCTCCACCAGCCAGCTCCACTTTGGAGGCCCTCTGTCTCCGGCATGAGATCCTGCCTTCCCACCCAGGCAGATGTCCAAGAAGGGAGGTGAGGGGCCAGGAAGCTGAGCTTAAGATCAGAGCATCCGCACCTGGGGCAGGCCCTGTCCCTTCACCCAACCCAACTGCTGGACAAGCGTCCCGCTCGAAGATGCTGGGGCCGCCAACAAGAGGAGGCGCTCCTGAACCTCCACGGCTGCAGGGCACCCACCCGAAGTCCAGCTGCCACATCAGGCAGGACAGCGAGGAGGCTGAGGCCTGGGTGGGGCGGGGGCAGAGGGGCAAAGGAAAGAAGAGGAGGCAGACACAAAGGAAGAGGGATGGCTGGGGGAGGAGCTGGGAGAAATCTGAAGGAGAAGGGAGGGAAGGCAGGGGGGTCGGAAAAAGAGGAGAAAGAGGAAAAGGACCAAAGAGGGGACAAGAGGAGCAGGGGGCGGTGTGGAGAGAAGGGCCCACACCTCCTGCAAGGGTGCATCCACACCCTCTCAGCCAGACAGGCCGGTCCAGGAGAAGCAGCACAAGGGAGGGGGCGTTTCCGGAGCACCGGCCCCAGCCCGCCCCGTGCCACCGTCAGCCACGCCCCAGGGGCTTCAGCCTCAACAATCCTGGCTCCTCGGAACCAGAGGACAAACCAGGACCTTGGAGGAAGGAGAGACAGGGGTGGGATGGAGCTCAGGAGAGGCGGCCCCTGCCTGGGGGAAAAGTCGCTCTGACACCTTGAACAGTAAGTTACTTTTCTGAGTCTCAGCTCCCACCTTTGCAAAAAGAAAGAGTTACCGAGAGGCTACTATGTGCCAGTGCGGTGCTGGGGACACGATGGGGAGTCAGACGGTCACGGGTCCTGCCCGACAGTCTAACATCAGCCGGGACCTCTGAGGCCTCCCCAGCTCGCCAGTGTCTATCATCTGTGCTCCGAGATCCATCCCGTGAGCTGCGCTTCGGCAGACGCTATCAGGTCGGTTATCGGATTGTCTGATGGAGAGCCAAAGTCCCAGACCTGCCTGAGGTCACACAGCTGGGAGCAGACAGAGAAGACAAAGGCCACCTGCCTGGCTTCCTGGCCCCGAAGGAAGGCACTCTGCAGTCTCTGGGCCGCACCCTGAATCACAGAAAGCCCACCAGCCAGCACTTACAGAGCCAGGCCCCAGGAGCTGAGACATTATCTGAAACGCACTCTGGTTCAGAAGAGGAGAAACCGAGGCTCCGTGTCGGGCCCAAGGCTGTGCAGTCCTGCCCTCCCCCACCCGTCTGAGCTCACGGGCGGTAGGGTCCCCTGATGTCACAGGCTGGGACCTGTGGGGGGGGGGGCGGGGTACATGACAAGGGTGCAGGGCCGTCAGGGGAGCCTCAGAACAGGCTCCAGTCGGATGCAATCTAGGAAGGGGACTGCCAGCGGCGCCCAAGCCACCGTCAGGGGACAGTGGCAGCAGAGGTGGGGAGCTGAGAACACGCGGCTCGGGAAGTACAACAGTCCGACCGGCGCCCAATGGAGGTTTTCAAATAAAAAGGGTTTTAAGCCGAGACACCCTCTCTCCCACTTTCAAATGAGATTTTATGTGGAAACCCAATATGTAGAAGGAATAAGAGTGGAGTCGTTTGGGGTGAAGCAAGAATGGGGGCGAACCCGCCTCTTGAGCCCTCACTCCTGAGATGACACCCCAGAGGGTTCCACCCCTGGGGCGCTTTTCGTGGACCCGGATAAGGGGAGAGCTGACATTGGGCAGGAGGGGAGGTTAGGACCAGTCTGTGCAAGGACCCAAAGGCAGGGCTGAGGAGGGGATGGCGGCAGGAATGTGACCAGGTGGCCCTGGCACGGGGGAGTGGGGGGATGCCCTCCCGGTGGGCAGACTCCTGCCCAGCCCACCCCCAGGGCTCCTGCCTGCCTCTCCTGTGTCTGAAAAGGCTGCCAGGCCAGGCTCCAAACAGCTCAGCTGTCAAAAGGGAAACTCTTCGCCCTTCGCCCCAAGAAAAGGGGGAAGCAAAGCAGGGACACAGTGAAGACAATGTCACATCCGATCTATATCCTCCCTTTGTTCATCAAACAAATATTTACTGAGCACTTATTACTTGTTAGACATCATTCCAGGCATGAAGAACATGGCAATGAGATGACAGGTTCCTGGAGCTTACATGAAAACCCTAAAAAGTCAGGGAGGAAAATGCCTTGGAAGTTTTCAAACCCGTTTCACACCACAAACACGCCCCTCCAATGCCTGCGTCTCCTCTGGACCGGCCCTGCCAAGGTCACGGCTCCAAGCCTGAACATCTTCAGCCACAGGGCACTTGCCCCCTACGCAGGCAGAGGGCTGCTCTTGAAAGCTCCAGATGGCCACACTGAGGGCCCTGGGTCCCTCCCCGCCCAGCCTAGGCAAGGCAGCCCACAGAGCACTGAACACACCGCTAAATGGGCAAGTTTTAGTTTTTATCACGACAAAATATGAAGCTTCATCTCGAGTTCTGCTGGTTCTGAGTCAATTGCTCGGAACCAAAGGAAATGAGCCGTCTCCCTTCTCACCTGCCCAGAGTTCCCAGGTCCCTTGGTCTCTGCCACCGCCCGTCCCCTGCTTTGCTCCCCTCCCGTGACCTTCAAGCAGTGGGTTGCCAGGGTGGGCCCCTGCTGGCCCCCACTTCTCTCCTGCCATCCCATCCAACCAGGCCTCCCTCCTCCTGACCTGAGTGACCTCTAAGGAGCAGAGGGGAGGCAGGTCTTTAAGGAGCCTCTCTGGCCTTGAGCCAGGCCAGGCCAGGGTCCAGGAGAGCCCCAGAGCAAAGTCCTGTGGCCTGGCAGGAATCTGCGGATGCCAGATGCCAGGAGCAGCCACCTTGGCCGGGTCCCCGCGCTCAGACCCCCGGAGGACCCCTCCCCTTCCCCACGTGTCGCCGTGGTTGCCGGATGAGGCCTTACAGCCTTGTGGGCGGCAGCCGGGGAGCTGCATTTCCAAGGAATAGGAGCCGATGGGCAGGCCAGATGGAAGCAATTACCGGAGGGAAAGCGGGAGAGGTGGGGGCCGGCAGGGGCTGGGAGGGGCCGCAGCGGGGAGGGAGGAAGGAGAGCCCAGCCCTGCCCAGCTGAGAGAGGCAGGGGCTGGGGAGCCAGGACCGGCAGGGCCAGATGTGGGCTTCAGGGCCGCACAGAGCCCTGGGCTGCGAATCAGGAGGGCTGTGTCCTCCTTTGTCACCCACACCCGGTGGCCTTGAGCAAACCCTTTCACACCTCTGAGCCTCGCCCTCTTCCTGGATCACAGGGCAGGAGAAGATGAGCTTGGGGAGCAGTAGAGAACTGGGCTGAAAAGTGCAGGTTTTGGAAACAGGCCTAGCTAGGAGTCCCAGCTCAGCTGCTTAGGAGTCGTGTGACCTTGGCCAAATGGTTTAATCTTCCCGAGCCTCCATGGCTTCATTTACAAATGGGCTTAATGAAAGGGTCGTGCTTACGTGAAGTGATGTAAATAAGTGGACAGCACTTTTTTTTTTTTTTTTTTAGGTTTATTGGGTTAGGCTTTTAATAAGTGCTCTATAGATAAATCATAACTAGTTTTGTTACTTGCTAAGTCCCTTTTTACAATAAGGACAGGTATTTGCAGAGGCTGCACGGGCAGAGGACACAGGGCAGACCATGGACACGGGAGCATCACCGCAGGCCCTGGAACGTGCACCCTGGAGCAGGGTTTGGACCCACGCAGCACAACAGTGCGCGAGCCCGGCGCTCTGCAAACTGCTCCGTGTCCCCTTTCTAGCAACCACGGTCCACCCCGCACAGGAAAGCAAGATCCTGGGGCCCCTGACACACTGGGGCTTTGAAGTGAAGCTGCAGGCAGGAAGAAGGGACCATCCTACAGCCAGGCCTTCCTCACCCTCGAGGCCCAGGTGGACACCCCCCCGGCCACCCCCCAGCCCCAGCAGCACCCTCCTCCCTGCTGGGCTCAGGGTAGAAGCCAGGGCTTCAGATTCTAGAGCGTTCACATCATCTCTCTGCAGGATGGCTTTGCGGGGTGTGGGGTGGCAGAGATAAGGCAGTCATCTGGCTGGAGGTCTCCGGGTCCCAGGCAAGGGGCCAAGGTTAAAGGAGAACCTGCAGCTTGGGATGGCCTTCCTCACTCTGAAGAGCAATCAACCCAGCGCACCCCCTGGCAGAGTTCACCCCCTGCCAGCCTCAGGGGCACCAGTCGGAGGCCCATGGCACCTGGCTGGGGCCCACACATCGCATACAGCTGCTCGCACTTGTAGTGCATTTGACCACTTCCTCTATCCGTAGAATAAAGGGCGTCACTCACACTCACATTCACACACACACACACACACACACACACACACACACGGAATGTGATACAGGTCAGGAGTGAACGTGAGGCCAGGGGTGGCCAGCAGCCCCTCCAGGGGCACTCAGAACACTCGTGTAGAAGTGCTGAGCACCTCTGGGAAGGGGTGACAAACGAGAGGGGGAATTAATGACTACAGGCACCCAAACGTGACTGCCCTAGTCATTTCCTCAAGGAAACCAAAGGTTTCAGGTCAAGGACAAGAGTCGAGAAGGAAGGAGGACCTGAGGTCGAGAGGCATGAGAAGCCAGCTCGTTTCTGCAGGGAAATGTGTAACCCCAGGGCAGCTGAGGAGTCAGGAGGGAGGGGCAGGCCCTGTATGTTTTCTGGGTGTCCCCCCACCTGACTGCCCTGCTCCCTAGCACTGACAGTCCAACCCCCAGGGCCTGGGAACTCAGCTGGGTTGTGGTGGACGCCTTGGGCACAATCTGTAGGTCTGGCTCTCAGGCTCTGGGACCCTCTGGGACACTGATCTGAAGGGTACCCTTTCAGGAGGCTGGAGGTCCCCACCCTACCGTGGGCTGGGACCACTTTGTGTCATTCTGAGGTGGAGGGACCCCTTCCCCACGACGGCGGGGACAAACCTTTGAGCCGCTCTGAGAGGAGGAATTCACCCAGAGAACGTACCCAGGTAGGGCCTGGGCGGGCACCCAGTGCAGGGCAGATGCCAGGCCAGTAGGGGTAAACCACAGATGGCCACAGGTTAAGCTGGGGCACAGGAAGGGGGGTCTGGCCTCTCTGCTCCAGCTGGTGAAGGGTAGGGGGGCTTCTTTCCAGGATTTGTTATATAATTCTGAAAGGAACAGATTCTCGGTTCTCTCCAGAAAACTGGATCCCAGGGATCTAAGAGGGCTGGCAGGGTGGAGGGGCCGAGGAAGTCTGTTTCTGAGGAGTGGGGACTGAGTCACTGCTCTGGGTAGGGAAGGGGTGAGGGAGGGAAGGGAAGACGGCCCAGAAGACGCCGAGCGCTTCCTTGGCCTGGGCCTCCACTCACAGGCAAGGGGCCTGTGGCCATGACAGCAGTCCACTCCCAAGCCACAGATGCCTCTCGGCCCACAGTCCAAGCAAGAGGCTCCCACGCTACTCTCCTAACTCCTCCTCTGTCTACGCTCCCCTCCTGACCCCTGACCACCTGGACTCTGGGGGGAAGCGCCCGACTCCTGGCTCCCCCTCAGCTGCTGGGAGGGAGACCCAGGCCCAGGGGACAGACGAAGATCTCCCGCCCAGCACATGGATGCTGAGGGATGGGGCACGAAGAGCACGTGCAGGGGAGACATGAGCAGAGCCAGGAACAGGCTAGAGGGACCTGGGGTGCCTCGGCTCGGGCAGGGGTTATTCACAGAGGAGCTCCCGGCAAAGAGAAAAAGCCCCGGAAGTTCATTTCTAGGCCCCAAACAGCTGGCGCCTCCCAGGCACCCTCTCTAGAGTTATGGGGCAGCTTCGGTGAGTGTGGAGAACTTTGGAGGGTGCGGGAGAACCGCTGCTAATAGCAAACACTCACATACCTCCGCCTCTGTGCCGACACCTTCCGCAGTACTCAGCGCCTTTACGATCCCCCCTCCCTGCCCCCCGCAGCACAGCAAAGCTCAGGAGAGAGTGGTATTGGTTTGTGCCTCTGGTGACACCCTAGCTGTATACCAGGCCCGTTCCCAAGGTTCCGCAAAGAATAAGTCTGCCTGAACTTGGCTTCCACACTGTGCCTCCCCCCAGCGGTGGAAAGCACAGGCTTCTGTGAGAAGCGCATGGGGGTGCCAGCCTGTGGGTGGGCATGAGGTCACGTGGGCAGAGCTGAGCACCCGGACGGTGCCTGTAGCCCCAGGCCTCCGGCAGGAGCCTCCCACCCCGGCACTCAGGACCCAGTCTGCGGGACAGACGGAGGAAGGGGCAGCAGTAGATCAGGCCTCCGACGCCCAGAAAGAGCCTCCCCCAGGACTGGGAATGGAGGGGGCAGTGCTGGCAGACATGTTGGCAGCTCTGGGCTGCCTGGGAGGTCCCAGCCAGCAGGGGCCCCAGGGGGGGCACCCAGCACAGACGGCTGAGCCCAGCGATTCTACCCCCAGCTGGACTCCACCTTCACCCCAACCCCATCCCTTCCCACTGCCCACCAGCCAGCTCTGTGGCCCAGTGGCCTAGGCCCAAAGAGCCCCGCAATGTGGACTGGTGTCTTGGGCACAGCCAGCCTGCAGCTAGAGCCCCACCTTTGGGCACTGCTTGGCGACCTTGGGTCTCCTGCACACAGCCGGACGCAGCAGAGCCTGCCACTTGCAGGCAAGCCAGCCCAGGATCTCCTGGACTCGGTGGGGCAGTTGTGGGGAGAAGTCGGCTCAGAGGATGCCCAGGGGTGGGGGCTAGAAACTTTCCAGAGAAGAAGAACGTCCCGTTTGCTCACTCCCAGGGAGCAGAAAGAATCGGCTTCCCGCGAAAAACTGGTCCAGGGCAAGGGATCCCAGGGCTGTGGCCTCCCCACCCGGCCCCGCGCGGCGCCCACGTGCCCGGCCACCTCCCCGGCCGCGGCGCCGGGCGGGGAACCGGGCAACCGGGCAGCCGGGACCCGGAGGCGCTCCCCACCCTCCCTCGCGGGCCCCACGGGGACCGGCCGCCGCGTACTCACCCTCGCGGGTGGCGCGGGGCGAGGCAGGACAGCTCCGCGCGCAGCTCCGATCCGCTAGGCGCACGGGCTGGAGGCGTGGCACTGGCGCGGCGGCTCCGCTCGGCCCGGTCCCTGTCCCGGGCGCGGGGCCGGCCTGCGAGCGGGTAAGTCCGCCTGCTGGGAGGCGGGGGCCCGGGCCCAGGCGGGGGGCGGGGAAGGGGCCGGACACGCTTGCGCACACGGCCGGGCAGCCGACTGGGGAGCCGGCGGGCAGGAGGAGGAAGGGCGGGGTGGAGGAGGAGGAAGGACTCGAGAGATCCTGCTTGCGGGCGGGGCCGATGCCGGCGGCTCGCGATGGTCCGGGAGCCGCGGAGGCCGGCGGAGAGGGCGGGCGGCCGGGCCAGGAGCGAGGGGCGCGGAGGGGTCGACCGACCGGGCAGGCGCGGAGGGGCGGGAGAGGAGGCTGGTAGGGTGAGGGTAGAGTTCTGGCGGGCGCAGCCTGTGAGTGGCACCAGGATGGATATGCCCAACGCAGCCTCTGCACACCCTCCTGGAAACAATGAGACCCAACAAAGGGTTCTCCGCTCTCCCACGCGATGAACCGTGTCCTTCCCTCGCTCGGGAAAACGAGGCACAGAAGAGGGAGGGCCACCTCCACTCCCCATGCACAGTGGCCAGGTGCCCTGGACGGAGACCTAGACCCTCCCTCTGCCCTAGTCTCGACCTGCCACCCCCAAACTCCTCCTTCTGCAGCCTCTTTGCACACCCTATCTTTGGCCTTGAGAAAGCTTCAGTTGCTGTTCCTTACTGAAGGCGCCAAGCAGCCTGTCTCCAGGGGAAACCCCATCAGGCCTTACCTTGGTTCCTGGGGCCCACCCACCTCAATCAATCCTGGGAACTACTCAGGCCGAAGAATAGTCCAAAAGTCACCCGCAGGACAATCCCCATCCCCCGAGACACTCTTTCATAGGTGCACAGCATTTACTGAGCGCTTAGTGTGAACAGCCTGATGCTGGGGGCTCCAGGGCTCCAAGGAAAAACGTAAGACACACACCCCCGTCCCCCCCCCACAGGAAGCTTACTAGAAAGAAGGCTCACAGTGGACTCCCACTCAAAAATAAGTTAGGACATAAAAGCTTTTGCACAGCAAAGGAAACCATAAACAAGACAAAAAGACAACCCTCAGAAAGGGAGAAAATATTTGCAAATGAAGCAACTGACAAAGGATTAATCTCCAAAATTTACAAGCAGCTCATGCAGCTCAGTATCAAAAAAACAAACAACCCAATCCAAAAATGGGCAGAAGACCTAAATAGACATTTCTCCAAAGAAGATATACAGATTGCCAACAGACACATGACAGAATGCTCAACATCATTAATCATTAGAGAAATGCAAATCAAAACTACAATGAGATATCATCTCACACCGGTCAGAATGGCCATCCTCAAAAAAACTACAAACAATAAATGCTGGAGAGGGTGTGGAGAAAAGGGAACCCTCTTGCACTGTTGGCAGGAATGTAAATTGATACAGCCACTATGGAGAACAGTATGGATGTTCCTTAAAAAACTAAAAATAGAACTACCATACGACCCAGCAATCCCACTACTGGGCATATACCCTGAGAAAACCATAATTCAAAAAGAGTCATGTACCACAGTGTTCATTGCAGCTCTATTTACAACAGCCAGGACATGGAAGCAACCTAAGTGTCCATCATCGGATGAATGGATAAAGAAGATGTGGCACATATATACAATGGAATATTACTCAGCCATAAAAAGGAACAAAACTGAGTTATTGGTAGTGAGGTGGATGGACCTAGAGACTGTCATACAGAGTGAAGTAAGTCAGAAAGAGAAAAACAAATACCGTATGCTAACACATATATATGGAATCTAAGGGGGAAAAAAATGGTCATAAAGAACCTAGCAGCAAGACGGGAATAAAGATGCAGACCTACTAGAGAATGGACTTGAGGATACGGGGAGGGGGAAGGGTAAGCTGGGACAAAGTGAGAGAGTGGCATGGACATATATACACTACCAAACGTCAAATAGATAGCTAGTGGGAAGCAGCCGCATAGCACAGGGAGATCAGCTCGGTGCTTTGTGACCACCTAGAGGGGTGGGATAGGGAGGGTGGGAGGGAGGGAGATACAAGAGGGAAGAGGTATGGGGACATATGTATATGTGTAACTGATTCACTTTGTTATAAAGCAGAAACTAACACACCATTGTAAAGCAATTATACTCCGATAAAGTTGTTAAAAAATAAGTTAGGACAGGATGTGACCAAGTGTAGGGTGTGTGTAACTGACAAAGAGGGTTCCCGGAAATGCCCGCTCAACGCTCACTTCAGCCGATACTGGACGGTTTATCTGCTAAGAACGTATAACAGAGGAAGCTCTACCCTGCGTAAGCAAAGTGGAGAAGGCAGGGTGAAGATAGAGGGCTTCAAGTGCTTCCACAGGTGACTCTCCATCCTAAATCCCACCTTGCGTGGGCAGAGGTTTTTCCTACGTTTCCCCAGTGTCTAAATTATGCTTGAATAGTGCCTTTGGCTTTGTCAATCAAGCATTCATCCAACAAATGTTTTTGTATCAGCTCCAGGTCAATGTATTGTGTATCAGCTCCAGGTCTGGCACAGTGACTAAAGTCTCTGCCTGGGTCAAGGTTAGAGGAAGACAGAATAGCCTTCTTGGTGCGTGGGTGGGAAAACTGGCCCAGAGAGAGTAAGCAATCACCCAAAGCGACTAGGTGAGTCTGGCAGAGCTGAACTGAGAATCAGCCCAGCTTCTAAACTTTGCAAACTCTTTAATGAACTAGATCTAAACACAGTTGGCAGTTCTTGTTATGAGCCATGTAAACTTCACTCTGTGGGAAAACAGAACTGAAAGGCCAACTTTTGCTCCTGGAGACCTGATTTCTAACTCTGCCTCGGTCAATAAATAGCTTTAATTTTCTTACTAGAAAGAAATGGAAATAACTGTGCTTATTCAAAGGGATGTCAGTTCAAATGGATACACATTTGCTCTGGGAGTATAAGGTGCTGTATAAGTACGCACTTTTATTATGCACACGGAACCAGTAAGCTGTATTCAGATCTCCTCCCTTCCCCCTCCCCCAGCTTATCCCAGACCTGGTTACTGGGTGCCCAGAAGCTAACTGAGATCCTGACTCCTCCCCTTAGGCCACAATGTGCTTACTCAGGATCTTTTCCCTCCAGTTTCTTTTTTTTTTTTTTTAAACTTTTTTTTTTTTTAATTTTATTTATTTATTTATTTATTTATTTATTTATTTATTTTTGGCTGTGTTGGGTCTTCGTTTCTGTGCGAGGGCTTTCTCTAGTTGCGGCAAGCGGGGGCCACTCTTCATCGCGGTGCGCGGGTCTCTCACTGTCGTGGCCTCTCTTGTTGCGGAGCACAAGCTCCAGACGCGCAGGCTCAGTAGTTGTGGCTCACGGGCCCAGTTGCTCCACGGCATGTGGGATCCTCCCAGACCAGGGCTCGAACCCGTGTCCCCTGCATTGGCAGGCAGGTTCTCAACCACTGCGCCACCAGGGAAGCCCCTCCCTCCACTTTCTTAATGGCACAGCCAGATGCTTAGCTAGCTGCCTAGAACCCACATCATCTGTGGGGCAGGAGGAAAGCGATTCTGGTACTTTTCACCTGGAGCCCCTCCCAGCTCCACCGCCCCGCCTGCCCATCTACAAGGCACTGGGATTTGCTTAGCAAGAGGCAGTGTGGTGGGACAAGCGGGGCTTCGGCTCCTGAAACTGTTCCTGTCGGAGACCAGCTGTGCCAAAGGCGCGTCAAGACACCCTGAGGGTCAGTGGTCTGGGTCCTGGTCCCCTTCCAAGCCATGCTGCCTCCATTCCCACCTCCTCAGCCGCCCCCCTTTACCTCTCTGGTTCTGTCTCTGCTGTGGAGGAGGTGGCGGACACCACTCTGCTGGGACGACCAGGGCGCCTCTCTCTCTCTCTCTCTCTCTCTCTCTCTCTCTCTCCCTCTAGGGAGTAGAAGGAGGAGACAGAGAAGCAAAGGGTGTGGGAGGGGCAGGTGCATCTGGAGCTGGGAGGCCCTGGACTTGTGGCTCCTCCCGGCCAGGCAGGGGTGTGGGTAGGAGGCGTGGAGCCCTTGACACGTGTGTCTCACAGGCTTTTGGCTCCTGTCCTTCACATGTGCCACGCTAGCATCCTGCCCACCGGGAGGAGGGAACAGCAAGATGCCATTTGAGGAAGAAATAAACCCAATCCAGCATCTCAGACGCTTTTAAAAATAGCAACTCCGGGATGGTGTTTCAGCTCCTATTTTTATCAGGTTTATATGGCTGGACGCTGGAGCTGAGCTGTCACCAGGGTTCTCAATAGCAGCGGACACTTCACTATTGTAGTCTCAGAAACCTGCCGTAAGGCGAAGGCTGAAACGCATTCCAGGAACCTGTCGGCTGGACGGGATCCTTGAGAAGTCACTGCACACAGCCCTTGTCTCTTTTGGGGCCACGATCAATTAACCACAGAGAGTTTATGGCTTGCATTTTGCCTTCAAGTCTCTTGGTTACCATGACTTCAGTGCATAATCGAGGATTTCACTGCCTTCTAATCCGGAAGTCCTTTTTAATATCTAACCCCAACATATTGGCTGTGTCCTTTAGGCCCTTCTCGCGGTAGGAAAATGGCAGCTAACATTTATAGGTCTTACCATGTCCACAAAATCCTCTTATTTAATCCTCACAAAGCCCCTCGGGGTAGGCACTGCTATCACTCCTAGCTTACGAACAGTTATGTAACTTGCTCGAGATCATATCTGGTTCTGGTGCAGGTTCTATGCCAGAATCACCAGACCACGCTGGCTCTCAAAAGGAGGTGGTACAGAACATTAAGAAATTTCCCCTTAGCCTTGACTTTAATTTCTTCCTCCTGATCCTGAAGGAAAAACTGGTCAGGGTACTACTGGACATTTGTGTCCCATGCTAGAAGCCAAGTTCTAGGTCCCAGCCGTGCTGAGCCACTGTCTCCCTGACTGCTGGCCTTGGCTTGTGCTGGTCACTTGGCTCTCAAGCTTCAGCCCGGAAGTCTGGCTTCTCTCAGCATAAACTGCCACAGTCCCCTCTGGGTCTTCTCAAAGTACTCATGTCCATGGAATTACTTTGTAATTATGTCTCTGTGTCTCACTACCTTGTAAGCTCCACGAGAGCTCTAGCTCCATATTCTTGTCTAAAAACAAAAAGTAGGGTAGATATTCAAAACCTTGTTGATTGAACGGAAACACTGTAGTCCGTGCTTATTTTTCAACAGTGGTTAAAACTTGGTAACTTCAAGTTTATAGAGACTTCGGAATCCAGTGTAATTTCAGTAAGAATATGGAGCAAACACAGGGCTGCCAACATTTATTTTGCTAAGTGAGGATTTTTAAAAAACAACTACTATTAATTATCACCATCTTCTTACAAAAGAAAGGACATTTTAGGGTTCAATATACGGGTCTGGAATAAAGATTTAGTCCTTTCTGAGAAGGCAGAGTTAGCAGACCCACGTCAGCCTATTCAGAAATAAAATAGATATATTAAACTATTTTGGAATAGAAGTATTACAAGAGAAACATTTTCAAATATTACTTTGTACGTAATTGTTTTTTTTAAATTATTTATTTATTTATTTATTTATTTTTGGCTGTGTTGGGTCTTCGTTTCTGTGTGAGGGCTTTGTCTAGTTGTGGCAAGCGGGGGCCACTCTTCATCGTGGTGCACGGGCCTCTCACTATCACGGCCTCCCTTGTTGCGGAGCACAGGCTCCAGACGCGCAGGCTCAGTAATTGTGGCTCACGGGCCCAGCTGCTCTGCAGCATGTGGGATCTTCCCAGACCAGGGCTCGAACCCGTGTCCCCTGCATTGGCAGGCAGATTCTCAACCACTGCGCCACCAGGGAAGCCCCCGTAACTGTTTCTTGAGTTGTTTCTCCATTTGGGGATCTGTATCCAACAGAATCAGGCACTGTGGAGCTAACTGTCCAACTCCTCCTGAAATGCTATTTTTCTCAGGGTCATGAAGGAACGCTGACAAATACAGAACACTCAGCAATTCTGTTCTCTGAGGAAACTTTTGGGCAAACTGAGAGGAGCCGAGGAACAGCAGTCCTGTCTCCAGTTGCTCCCCTCCCTCCCCAACCACGCCGGGAAGAAAGTCAGCCAAGAACTGGGGCCTGGTGGCCGGTGGGGAGCCCTCCAGGACTCATCTGGGAAGGTGACATCTACCTCCAGGAGAGCAGGGACACAGGCGCGCACACCGAGGGCACGCAGCTGAACACACAGGACAGACGTCCACGCTGCCAGAGAGGGCTGGCGCTGCCCGTCTTGCTCAGGACGCTCTCTCCGGGCCGGCGGGATGCTGGGGTCTGCTGAGGGAAGGCAGGAGGAAAGCCAAGGCAGAGGACGGGGTGGTTCTCACTCTGCATCCCTCGGGCTGAGGACCGTCTGTCCGCCCACTAGTCCGGAGGCTGGGAGCTTCTTTTCAGTCACCTCTGCATTCCCAGCACTTAGGACACTGTCTGGCTCAAGAGTCCGTCAGCGAGTCAAAGCTCTGGACGCCACCACAACCATGTCACTCTGCCCTGTTGGCTTATGATCACCCAGCACATCACTCCGTAGTGGGTCCTCATCCCCGTTCCCCTTGACAAAGAAACAGGCTCAGGACGCCTCGGGTGGACGCCGGGAAGAGACCATTTACCACTATCTAGGGCAGTGCTTGGCCTGTAGTATGTGTTTAATAAACATGCGAGAACAAATGAATGGAGCTCGGCTCTGACTCCAGTCTCCTGCCTCTCAGTCCAGGGGACGCAGAATAAGAGCCACTCCGTCGTCTGCCTCAGCTTTCCTCCTTCCTTTCACTTTGCGGGACACACATCCTGTCTCCCCTGAGAGTGTGTCCTGAGGAAACAAGACCCAGTAACCCGCAGCCCCATGCTGACTAAGGAGCAAACGCCAGCCCCTCTCCAGCAGCGTGATACATCTGTCCCCCGGGCTGGAAAGAGGGCCTCATGTGTTTAACTGCATGCTGTCAACGTCTGCACCTGTGTCCCTGTTCTGCTGGAGCAGTGGTAGATGTCACCTTCCCAGATAAGCCCTGGACGGCTTCCTACAGGCCACAGCCTTGGACACTTTGAAGTCCCTTCCTGGCCTCGCGAGTCTATGGACAGGGACCTGTGATGCTGGTCATACCTTGCACCCAAGGCCCTCAGGGCTTTCAGACTCCACCGCAACCATGTCACTTTGCCCTGTTGAGACACTGCTTGTATCTGATCTTCTGGCTGCTCCCTGAGACTTGTTTTATCTTCCTGCCCAGATAACAAACTCAAGGCCACAGACTCACTGACCAAGTAGCCGAGGCAAAGGCAGGCTTCTTGGGCTTGCATCATCTGATTCTTATTAAGGCCCTCCCACTTCCAGGAGCGGCCATGCTCCACCCTTGTCAACAAGAGTTTATCAACAGGATTGGCTCACACATGGGAAGTGTGACCTCAATGCTGGGGAGAGAAAGAGGAAGTACTGTCAAAAAGACTCTATAGATTACTTCCAGAAAGTTTTTGTACTTGGTTTTTTGGGGGAACTCCCAGACAGGTGGGTGGACCTAGAGAACCATTAGGAAGATACAATAAGTGGGAAGAAGGCAGAGGGCCCTGTGGTGGCAGAACAGGAAGGAGTGAAAGCAGGGAGGCTCAGTTGGATTCCGGATGTGAAGTCAGCCAGGACGGGTGCACGGGGGCCTAAAGAAAGCCCCAAGCCCTCCGGGCCAGCTGGGGCTGCCCCCCAGACCCTCACTCCCTTCTTAAGACCTTCCCCCTAGGTTCTGCCCACTCTGCTTCCCCAGCAGGCCACACCGTGTGTCCACACCGAATGAGACCGATAGTTTATTCTCATGCTGGGAAGAAGCCAGTACAAAATATATTAAAAAAAAAAAAAAATTCACTTGGTGCTAAAAATCTGGCTGCCCACCGCCCCCATACACATCAGTGCTCTTCTCCAACTCAGCTTCTCTGGGCCTCCTGCAAGAGCGCGAGGAGGGGGTCATCAGCTCTGAGGGCAAAGGTGAGGGTGCGGCGGCCGTAGTGCTCGGGGTCCTGCTCCAGGTTCTCGATCACCTCCGCCAGCAGGTGGGCCCGCTCCACGCCTGCACCAGGGGCCTCGAAGCCCAGGGCGGTGAAGTGCACGTGCAGGTGGTAGTAGGAGGGCAGGTAGTGCAGGTACACGCGAAGGCGGTCTCCCGCCACCTGGTAGCGCTGCAGGATGGCTTCCTGGCAAGAAAGGGGAGGGGCGGGGAGGGTCACCGTGCTACCCACACACCGGCGCCAGAGCCCCCTCCTGCCCACGGCCCCGACCAGCCTCTCCGCCCGCTGTTGGCTTCGGATCCCTGTCTTCCATTCTTGGGAGTCAGCAAGTGCAGGTGACAGCAGCAAAGCGGAGGCTCTTTCTCCCAAGGATGGGGACGGTGGCCTCGATCAGGCTTCCCCGCTCCAACCTGGTAAAACACCTGCTTCCTCACAGTTGCCACTGGGCCTCTAGGAAGTCTCGGTGCTAAGGACAGGCCCAGGTTTCCAAGACTGTGGGGACTATCCTGCCCTGGATGATTTACCAGACTCATATCATCAAGTAGGTGGGAAGAGGCCTTGTTCTCCCTTTCAGCATAGAACAGAGTGGAGCTGGGCTGCGGCAGAGCTAAGGGCTTGGTGGCAGAGAAAGGATAGGGGAGGGGACGCGAGCAGGGCTGTCCTGGACAGACCAGGGAGTCATAATAGGATCATCAAATTCTTGCAGGACTCCTGGTGGAAGAGGAAAGCATCACCTTCCGCCCTGGCTCCCTTTGCCTGCCCCAACCTTGCTCAGGGGCAGGGCTTTTTCTACCACACCCCCTTCAGGAGCCTCCAAGGCTCGGAATTAAGAGGAGACTTAATTTCCACTGTAGGCAAATCCCTGAGGCAGCAGGGGTGAAGAGAAAAAGACAGGGCCTCAGTGTGCTCAGAATACACCCTGGAATTGTATTCTGTTCTGCATTTGGCGCTCCCCCAGGGATCTCGGCAGCAGGGTGACACCAGGACCAGGGCACCCAAAGGGCTTCCTGGAGGGCTGGCCTGCCTGGGAGGTGCTGCTGGAACTGCCAGGGCAGGCGCAAGTGCTGGCCCAGCATCTCCCAGGGGCTCTGCATCCAGAGGCTGTTTCAGCAGAGAAACGAGTTACTGGGAAAAGAGAAAGGCAGCCAGGGGGATGGTGACGTAGGCAGGCGGGGCAGAAGGCAGTGGGCACAGGACAGGGAGGGGCCGCAGGTGAAGGGAGAGCGGCCTCAAACACAGCCCCTCCTTCAGGTCTGCGGCAGAGCCTCAGAGCAGCTCTTGTTGAACCTGACCTGGGGGGGAGCCTCTCCCCCGCTGGGCACCCTGGTGACAGCAGGCCTGGCATGGAGGCCACATCTAATGTCTCAGGCTGAGACCAAGCCCACAGAATAATGGAATCAGAAGGAAGAAGGACCCCCTCCAGACACCGAGGCCCAGAGAGGTGAAGTGACCTGCCTGAGGTCATCCAGTGGGCTAAGGTCAAAGTGTCAGAACCAGGACCAGGACCCGGACCCAAGACTTGAGACTCTCTTCCCCCATCTCCCCTCGCCCCCAGGGCTCCTTTTAGCAACCCTGTAATTTCATTCGTTTCAGCAAATCTCCCAGAGAGAAAGAATCTGGGAGAATGCCAGGTGCTAGAGGATTCAGTCTCTTCCCTCAGGGTAGATGAGGGGGCACAGACACACGTCAGGTCGTGCACCATCTACCCGAGAAACACGTCTGGCATGATGTGGCTGTCGTGAGCGGGGCGGGTGACCCTGGGATGGGAGGGCATCCCAGACGTGGCCTGCAGGACAAAGGCAGGGAGCAAAAGCGGGACCCCAAGCTGAGGAAGCCCGTGTGCGGCGAGGCAAGGGGGCTAAGAGTAGAGCTTGAGGGCAGGGCAGGACCAGGAACAGGGGCCTCGTGAGGCCCCCTAAGAGCCTTCATGGGCCCTGCACGGGCATTCAGAGAGGAGCCCTTTTCGCGAGACGGACTTCTGGGAGGGGTGAGGAGAGGCGTCCAGGAACGCAATGGAACTGCAGTGTAACTCTCCTGGGCTCCGGCACGGATTCGGCCCCGGCAGCTCACCTGCCCCTCCTGGAGGATGTTCCTGAGCAGTGGCAGGTGCTCTGGGGTGAGGTCCCGAAGCGACTTGATGTCCCGGCGATGGCAGATGGCAATCAGGTACAGGTCATCGAGCTGTGCGGAGACAGGCAGGGGTAAACCGGGCTCAGCAGGGGACAGGGCCAGGGAGGCTGCTAATCCCAGAATTCCGCCCAGAAACCAGGAAGCATCCACACCCCAAGGCCTGCAGTGTCAGCCATAGCCAATCCCAGGGACCCCGTGGCAGGACCAATCCCCAGGCAACGTGGGCGTCCTCATGGCCAGGGTGACTGGGACGGTCTAAGGGACAGAGCTTCTGTTTATTCTTCCTGCTAAAAAATACCATATGAGAGCATTTACATACTCACAGCTGATGGGGAATGAGGGGCGGGAAGGAGGTTCAAGAAAATGCCGAGAACAACTCTTATGGTCTAATCGCATGTACAGAAGTAACTGCTGTAAGACATAAGGTGGTAAGAGTGCAGGAGGAAGAAGGGAAGACTAGCTAGGGTGATCCAGAGAGGCTTCCTGGAAGAGAAGGCAGGGCACCCAGGTCTTGAAGAAGAGGTAGGGTTTGGAGAAAGGGCATTGAGGTAGAGGAAAGCAAAGGCTCAGAGGCAAGAAAGTCTAGGGCATCTAAGCGGGAGAGTAAACAACTCCATGTGCCTGGAATCAGAGGCAGGTGAGGGAGTGAAGAGGCATGTGACGGGGGGAAGGGAGCCTCAGGCCAGCGGGGCAGTGAGCTCCACCACTGCTTCACGCTCTTCTCCCTTCCCCAATCTCCCAGGGCTCACAGACGGCCCTTCCTGCTGTCCGTCCTGAACACTGCCTGGCTGAAGACCTGGAGTTCACAACAGTACTGAGACCCAAGGCCAACAAGGTCTTGAGCCAAGGAGCAAACGGACTCTTCCTCTTGCCCACAAAACCCTCCCACCCGTCTCTGCTTACCCAAACCCTGGCCTTGGCCAGTTTCACATCCTCGTGCGAGGCAAGCCCCAGACACCAGGACTCCAAGGGCCGAGGCGTGGAGAGAATCCAGCAGCCCTCAGCCCTGCAGTCTGAGCTGCTAGATTCCTCAGTGAGATAATTTGGGGACCATGAGTCACCCAACCAAATCCCCAAGGGCCCCAACTTAAAAACTTAGAATGAGATTTTCCATATGGTGTCGGACGTCCAACCGTGCCTCTTCATGCCAACAGTCTCTCCATGCCATACACATTCTTCTCCTCCAGGGCCCTAAGAATCCAGGCTTTCTGCCCCAGACCTGCTACAGATGAGCCCAGTGGGAACCTCCCAGCAGGTGGCTAAGCTGTGCCCACCCAGACCTCAGTTTTGCCTACAAGTCCCTTCTGGACTCTTCCTTCTCATGGCCTGTGTCCAGGACTCTCACACTAGCCAGGGGCCCAAGGAGAAGTAGGAAATAAAACTGCTTGAACTCGGAGTGTGTGTGCATGTCTGTGGGTGTCTTCAGCTGTTCCATGTGTCACTGTCACAGGACTTCCAAATAATAGTAGCATTTATTTTAGATGGTATCTGCTGATGAATCCCAAACATGACATTAAATCACACCTCTCTGCTCCACTGGCATGGAATGAAGCATGAAGCCTGTGCTGGGTATCAGCTCACGGGATGGGCGAGGGAAGGAAAACAAACCCATTCTTTGGGATCAGACGTGACCCCGGATTTCCTGCAGGCAGCCAAAGGGCCCCGGCCCAGAGAAATGATCTGAAAAAAGCTAGATGGGGGGATGGCAAGGGTCTCAGACTGGCACCCAAGAAGGTGGCCCATCAGTCACTCTGGGGAGACAGACACCATCAATCTTTTTCATAAGGCAGGACAGCAAACTCAAAGTAACGGCTTCCTCGCAAGGGGCAAGACGGAGAGCGGCTGGAGCTTCGGAGAGCCGTCTCCCCACCTCAGGGGAGACGCAAAGGAGGATCCCCCTGTCTGAGTGCTTTAGACCCAAGGATCTAAATTCCGTGAACTGAAAGTGTGTCTCTATAAACACATACATATATGCTGACGTGCACAATATGTGAAGACTAACTCTGGAAGGAGAGACAAACACAGTCTCTCCTGGGAAGGGAAATGGAGGAATGTGAGGTGAGGGAGCTGACTTTCACTGCCCATCTCTGTACTATTTGCATTGTTACCACGTACGTGTATTAACTAGACCGATTCCCACCCCCCGGCAACCCCAAATAAGGAAATAAAAAAGAATATACAGGTTCTCTCTTAAGAGAACTGAGGGAGGGATTCTATAACCTCCAGGGAGCCAGAATCTGTAGCAGACATTAGGCACTTGATAACTATTTGTGAAGCGGATGGACGGATGAATGGATGGATGGACATCTTTAACCCTAGGCCATCAGCTGGGGGAAGAAAGACACACTCCTGGGAGAAGTGGCGGCAGGAGACTCCAGGGTGGCTAGAAGTCCCCTCAAAGCACATGCCAGACAGCCCTCTCCTCTGTCCTCCCCTGGTGGGTGAGGACGAAGGACAGAGGTCCAGGCCTGGCCTGTCTCCCTGCTGGACACACTGCCTAACTCTAGGGAGCGGCGGACCTCGGTGCTCTGTCACAAGTCGAGGATTTGAGACACTGACGTGGCACCCCAAAGAGACAAGTGCTAAAAGCTAAGCAAAGGTTAGGGACAATCGCATGTGTCCCACCATCAAGGAAAGTCTGATATGTAAGGGGGCCCCTTCACAGCCCAAGGGCGAGTCGCCCCAGCCAGGTGGCTGGGAGCCCAGTGCAGCTCCTGAAGCCTTTTCTCTCTTAAAGGGGACAGAGAGAGGGCAGTTCCACCGGCAGGCCCGGCGGGATGCCTGCCAGCACCAGGTCAGGAGGATGATGAATTTCCGTTCTCGGCGCCGTGGGCGCCGGTGTGTTAGGGCTTCTTGGATGGAGATGCTTCGGCGGCCCCCGCATGGCCCTCAGACCCCCTCCCCGCCCCCCGCAGACCACAAGGTCTTCGATGTCTGCAGGGACCCCGTGAGTCGCAAGTCCCTCCCACCACACACCCACCTGCCGCCACCCAGTCTGCGATCCACAACCTGCCGGTGCGGGGCTGCCCAAGGGACAGGCGGGTTTGCAGAGCCACACGGAGGCACGGCCCAGAGCCCTGCCGGCGCCCCGTGCCCCGAAGGCCGCCTCCCGCCCGGCCCGAGTGGGGTGAGCTGTTGGGGGTGGGGGAAGGGAAGCAGCTGCACTCCAGCACCCGGAGGGGAGGGGGGTGCCCGGGACCTGCCCTGCCTCTAGCAGACCATCGCTGAGACCTCTGGAAGCTCCCTTCAGGGTCCCCCCCACCCCCGCGAGCCACGTTCAGGAACTCCCGCGAGCCTCCCCAGGAGGCAGCTGGCGCTCGCCGGCCTGTGCGCCTTGCCATCCAAATCCTGTCCCCTCACCCCGACCACTGGCTCTCGGCCCCCCTCTTCTGGCACCTGGAGTGGTGTGGCCAGTCGGAAAACCACCGAAGCGAACCAAGCCAACTGCAGGGGAGCCCGGGTGAGGACGCAGAGGCCAGGAGGGCGGGCGGCAGCCGAGAGAGCGAGACGGGAGGCGTCCGTGCCGGGCGGGTGCCTCCAGAACAACGTCCCTGGGTGATCTCGCGACGGTGCCCGGGTGATGTCACGACGGTGCCCGGGTGATCTCGTGACGGTGCCCGGGTGATGTCGCGACTGTGCCCGGGTGATCTCGCGACAGTGCCCGGGTGATCTCACAACGGTGCGAGGAACACAGAAACCAGGAGGGCCCGCCCGAGAGCAGAACGGCAAATCTGAGCTTGGGTCGCTCGCAGATTTCAGCTGGGGGAGGGGGCGCTCATCTATCCCTACTGCCTACCCCGAGAGCCCGGCTCTGGCTTCCTAGGCCTTATCCCGGCCCAACTCCAGTCTGTGCGGGAAGAGCGTTTCCTGCACCCGGCGCTCTGCTGCTTTGTGTTACTATCAGGATATGAAAGTCCACCCAGAGAGGCGACAGTCAGGGAGACTGGTGACGGGCCTCACAGTGTGAGGTGAGGAAGGAGGAGAGAAGGGGGACAGAGGCTGCAGAGGACAGGAGGGGCGGTGTGAGTGAAGGCGGCTCCCAGGAAAGCTGCTCCCAAGGAGGTCAGGGCGGGGGGGCCGCTCGGGGGCCAGGCAGCAGAGCTGAGAGGCTTGGAGGAGGGGGGTGGCCCTGGGCCACCGGAGGCCTCCTCTGTGGCTCGGGTAGTGCAGGGGACTCCTCGGGTCAGTCACCCTACTTTCTGCCGGCCAGCGTCGCAGACCGTGGGCCTGCCTGGATCTGCCGGTATCCAGGGCGTGGGGGGAGGGCGAACAGTCCACCTCAGGGCCCCACATGCTCCTGGAAGTGAGGGTGCAGCTCCCCAGCTTGGCTGGTAAAGGAACAGCCCTCGAGGTCATGAATGCAAACACTGTCCCATCCTCACCCCCAGGGTGGGATTTGAGCCAGAGAGGGGCTTTAACTGGCCCATTAAAGTGTAAACATTTGTTTTAGGCGCTCCCACTGCAGAGAACTCAGGCCTCCCCTGTTGGTTAATTATAATCTGCTTAGAGAGAGCGAGCAACGTGAGGAGGGAGGGCAGGATTAAGGAGGCCCAGCAGCCTGGAGCAGGGCCCTCAGGGACCAGAGAGGCCCAGCACGAAATCCTTTACCTGCTGTTGGTTCCACTTGAGGTCGGGGATGAGGACAAAGCCGTCAGAGGGATCTGGATTCTCAAAAACAATCCGCTCAGCTTCAGCCTTCCTGTCGAGAATATTGTACACCCACTGGAAGGAAGGGGAGAGAGGGCGTTCACAGACCAATCACTTTCCCCGGGAGACACCCCACAGCGGGCCAGGTAGGCTCTCAGGCCTCCCCAGGAAGGACAGCCAAGTCCGAAAGGGCCACTAAGCTCAGGGGACCGACACTCAGGCTGTCCTGTTCCGGGGAGCTACTCTTGGGGGTCCGGAAGGGGCTTGCCCTCTCCCACCACAGCCACCCCCACAGGGGTCCCGACAACTCAGACAGGGCCAGCTCTTCAGGCGCTTCCTGGCCGGCACTGTGCACGCGCTCTGCTCCGGCCTCACAGGCCTGGTCTGCAGCCGCCCCTTCCACTGCCCACAGGACTCGGGAAAAGCGTCCCATGGGCGGGCCCTGTCCCACTTTATTCAGGACCACCGGCAGAGAGTCAGGCTGGGAGTTCCCTCTGCAGAGGAAGTCCGCTACACACCAGGGTGGGGAAAGGCTCAGGTTCTAGAAGTTAGTGTGCTGGGTTTCTCAGCCTGCTGGGATTCTTGTGAGGGCTGGGGTTAGCACCTCTGCCCCACCTGGGGACCCAGCTGACATGGACCCTTCATGACAAAGCAGAACAGACGCCACGTGGAGAGGCGATTACACAGACCTTTCCTGTTAACCCCAGGCTGTCAGCTCTCTCACGCCCTTTGATTAGCTGCTGTCAACAGTCTTCAGAGGACCCTTCCTTGGGCGCTGTGTGGATCCCAAGGGCATCACTTTACCATTAAGGTCCTGGGGGCCTCTCTGAAGAAGGGAGGGAGGTTAAGCCTGCAGGGAGGTTAAGATAAGAAGGCCCCTGTTCTCACGGGGATCCAACCCCCCGGCCCCGGCTCTGCTCCACTTCCCCAGAGGTCTGAGAGCCCTTTGCCAACACGACTTCCTTCCAGGCCAGTGAACTCTGTGCCTGAAATCCGAGAGCGAACCCTGCTGGAGAGCCACAGAGAGGGCAGGAGCTGGGCTCACGGCTGCCCCTTCCGCCCCGCAGTCACGCAGGGCCTCAAGCTGCCCGAGGGGTGGATGGGAGGCCAGGGCGCCGACATGGCCAGGCCAGCGGAGGGCTCCTCTGCCCACCACCAGGAGCGCTGGTGCAGCAGTGTCAGCGAGGGCCAGGGCCACACACATCCTCCCCCACGCCCCGCCGGGTCCACATCCTCTGCTGCCGGCCAGCAGGGCCAAGGCCAAGTGCCACTGTCTGAGATGGAGAGGGAGGACGCAGAGAACACCTGCCTGGGACCATCTGGGCCTCCCAGACCCCCTGGTAAGACCCACAGCCCGGTCACAACACGGTCGAGAAGCGCCTGCCAGCTTCACTTCCTGGGTGGAGTCTGGAGGCCGCCCAGCAGTGGCTTCCTCGTGCAGCACTGGGGCCAGAGAGATGCACAGCCCAGCAGGTGGAGAACGTCCCAGGGAGGGACATTCCAGTCAGAATGTCCTCTCTGACCGGAACTCCCTCTAAGAATGTGCTACTGGAGAAGAAAAGCCAGCCGGATCCTGACCTGAAGCCTCCCCAAAATAAATGGGAGGGAGGGGATGGTGGCCCTGCGTGGAGAGCCCTGGTGTGGCCCAGCCTCCCTGGGGCCTGTAGCTTTTGCCCACAGATAAGCAGCTCTGCCTCCGCCTGGAAAGCAACATGTCGTCTGGGAGAGAATGAACGGGCTCTGGAGCCCAACAAGACCGGGTTCATCTCTCACTTCCACCACTAACTAGCTGTACGCTGGCAAAGTGATTTCATCTGGGACTTCCCTGGTGGCACAGTGGTTAAGAATCCGCCTGCCAATGCAGGGGATACGGGTTCAAGCCCTGGTCCGGGAAGATCCCACATGCCTCGGAGCATCTAAGCCCATGCGCCACAACTACTGAAGCCCGTGCGCCACAACTACTGAAGTCCGTGCGCCACAACTACTGAGCCTGCACTCTAGAGCCCGTGAGCCACAACTACTGAAGCCCGTGTGCCACAACTACTGAAGTCCGTGCGCCACAACTACTGAGCCCACGCACCTAGAGCTCGTGCTCCACAACAAGAGTAGCCACCGCAGTAAGAAGCCCACGCACCGCAACGAAGACCCCCACTCCCCGCAGCTAGAGAAAAGCCCGCATGCAGCAATGAAGACCCAACGCAGCCAAAAATAAATAAATACATAAAGAACTAGCATCTTTAAAAAAAAAAAAAGTGATTTCGTCTCTCTAAGCCTTGGTTTCCTCCTTCGTCAAGAGGAGCTAATAACACCCCCAAGTGAGGGTTGTGGTGTGGACTGTAGGTGAGAAAATGCGTATGAAAGCGCCCAGCACAGAGCCCTGCCCAGGCAGGCAACTGAGAGCAGGGAAGGTGCTGGGAAGGCTCCCAGGGGAGGTCAGGCTGGGCTTGCCCGAGGCTACACGACCGACTGTGGAAAGGCAAAAAAGAAAGCAGATGAGAGCAAAGGAGGTGCGCTGAGGGGACCGCGTACGGGGCTGGAAAGGCGCGTGAGGGCTGGGAAGGTGTGCTGTGATGAGGGCATCTCACGGGACCACGCTGTGTGGCAAGCCCATGAGGTGGGCGCTGTCGGGGTCCCCATATTGCAGGGGAGGATGAGGCAGGTGCAAAGAAGTTCACCCGAGTTCACACATTCCGACCCAGAGCCCACGCTCCAGGCCACGTGGGTAAGGCCTCTGGGAGAGCCGGGAGGGGCCTGAATCCACAGGATGTCTCAGCCCAGATGAGAGAGGGAGGAGAGCCAGGGAACAAAGTCCACATGAATCATAGGGGTGACGTAACGGAGAGTGACACGCTGGGAGAGCAAGCCCGGGAACCTCGGCCCCGCAGACAATATGGGGGTGCTGGCGGCTTCTGGACGCACCTGGCACGACTTTTTCCCTGCAGGTGACACTGGCAACTGACCCAGGAGCCCCTCTTCCCGAGCCCCCTCTTCACTATCCTCCTGCTCTTTTCTGCTGGCCCCTCTCCTCCAGCCGCCCCTCCCCTGCCTGTGTCTCAGCCCCACACTCTCCCATCCTCCCTGGAACGGCTGGCTACCTGTGTGGGCAACGGTGGCCACCACTCTGGCGCCTTTTCTGTGCTGGAAAAATGGCAGCAGGCACATGATATGTGGCACGGCTCTCAACTTCCACTGGGACCCCAGGAGGGAGGTGCCGTCGGTCACATTTTCCAGACAAGGAAACCGGGACTCAGAAATGAAGGGTGAGGTCGCGAGGCTCTGGGGTGGCAGGACTAGAGTCCAAACCCTGGGCTGACGCAGAAGCCCTTATCGGGTGGCTCACAAATCAGCCTCTAAGGCTCCAGATCCAGACACCCCACCGCATTTTTTTTTTTACTGGGAAATTACAAGCACCTCAAATTTGAGCAGCCGAATAGGGTAGATGGCTTAGAGCACAGACACTGGGGCCAGACCGCCTGGCTTTGAAGCCCGTCTCCAAAGGCCTGTTGTGAAGATACGATGCCTGTAAAAGGCTTAGGACAGTCGCTGTTCTAAGTCACCGCGTGAGTTCCAAGAAGTGCCAAACTAACTCACCGTCCTCCACGTAAACCACTCCGCTGCCCAAGCCCCCGTGCTGGCTAACGATCCGACTCTGTACCATTCATTGCCCAAGCTACCCCTGGACCCACCCCAGGCCCTTCCCTCACTGCTCCAAATCCCCCACGTCTAGGCCTTATCTCTTCATCGCGAGGGAAGCTCCCCGCTGCCTCTGCCCCGGTTCAGTCCTCCTCCTTCTTCTACTCTCACCACTTCCAAATGATTCTTTAAATCTGATCACGTTACCCACATGCTCAAAACCTTTAACAGGACGCTCATCGCTATGGCAATCGTCCACAAATCTGACGATCATTAGAACAAAAAGATTTTTTTTAAATGCAGATTTCCCAGCTCTACTCCCAGCTCCATTCTGACTCAGTAGATATGGAGGAGGGCCCTGTGCTCTGTATTTTAAAAAATCTAACCAGGCCATCCTGACAATCAGCAAGGTGTGGGAACTCCTGGTCTCCTGGACAAAGTGCACAAGCCTCTTTCTGGCCCCCACCTGCCTTCTCCTGCCCGTTCCCGAAATGCATCAAATGGGTCCAGCCCTCTGTGCCCCTAAACTTGCTCTGCCCTCTGCCTGGAATGCCCTGTCTGCCTCTTCCAGCTGGCAAACTTCTCTTTGTCCTTTAAGACCCAACTGGAGGATCCTCTCCCCTGTGAAGCCCCCCACTGTCTGGGCTGATCACTCCCCCTCTGTGTCGATACTGCACCTCGTGTATAGAGCACCAAAGTGCTCATCCCATTATACTGCAGTTACCAGGTTGCATGCCTATCTTCCTTACAAGACTGTGGGGACATTATCAGTGTTTATCTTGGTGACCCTCCAGAGCCTAGCACAGGGCCTGGTACATAGGGGATGCTCAATAAATATAATGACTATTGCCAATTAAGGTGAGTGCTTGTGAACTTGCTAGAAACAGCCGAGAAAGAATACATGGGAAATTCCCTGGCACTCCAGTGGTTAGGACTCGGCGCTTTCACTGCTGTGTGCCTGGGTTCGATCCCTGGTTGGGGTACTAAGATCTCACAAGCCACGCGGTGCAGCCAAAAAAAAAAAGAATACATGAATGCTCATGTCAAGCAGAAGTTGGTAGAGCAGAGGGGTTATTATTTCCCAAGAGGATCTGCATAACGGTCTGTAAGAAGGTATGTACACGACTCATACCAGCTGTATTAAGGGCTTCCTCTCTTGAATCCCATATATGTGCAACCAGTGCAGCAGAACACACATTCCAGGACATCCCCCCGCGATCTTAGACACTGTCTAGGAAGATGGAGACATATTTCCCTTCTACTTAGAAGGCAGAGCAAGTGCTGGGACTTCTTTAAAAAAAGGAAAAAATCAAGGCACTGTGAGCTAGAGGAGCCTTGTGCAAATACTGTGCAGGGGACCACGGCTAACAGCCGGGTCGGGTCTTCCCCAGGGGACCCCCCTGCAGGCCCTGTCAACCTCCTGTCCTTCCTCCTCCCAGGCACAATCCACCTCCCGGGACCCCACCTCCCTCCCTCCTCTGGGACAAATGGCTGTGAGCTTCCCATACTAGGACGTCCCACACCACTGTAGCCTGAATCTTGGGTGGAGTACGTAGAGATGCTCAGAGAGAACAGGGGTGAGTGATAAAGAGACAGAGAACGGGAAAACACCTCATCCATCACATTATCTCTGAGCATGCACGTGGGACCAATTCCAGGCAGAGGCTCTGGCTGGCGCTGGGCACAGACCCAAGGAGAAGTCGGATGTCTTAGCGAAATGGCCTCGTGTCTGGCCCAGTTGCTGAAGACACTTCAAAGATGCCCCCAACCCACGGACATCGCCCTGGGAGAAGAGGCCCTGCACCAACCCCCCAGCCTGCCCCCTGTAATGGATGCAGGGGAGCGAGGGAAGGGGGTTTCTACCCTGTGACTCAACTCCTGGAGGCTGGTTTGCTGTGGGTGAAACCAGGGATAAGAGTCTGGATGAGGAGGCCTAACCAGCACCCGTCTTTACCGTTCACAGACCCCCGGCCAGGGCAAGCCATTCTGAGACCGTATCAAGGCTACTGTAGAGTACTTAGAAATTCTTTCCACGAACTGGCCTGCTCTGAGATCCCAGAGTGCCTCGGCGGCGTGCCCAAGACCGGTGTCAATTCCCTTATCAACGAAGGTGACTATCCTCTATGAAACCGCGACTGCCTCGGCCCAGCACGTTCTGTGCCCTCTATCCTGCTTATTCTTCTCCACAGCACTCACAGTCTCACGTTTTGTGTGGTTACTTATATATTCACGTGCTGTCTGACACCTGAACAAGGAGGTAAGCTCCATGAAGGCAGCGGCGCCGCTGTACTCTCTCCTTGCTGTGTCCCATGGCCTGTGCTGTGGGAGAGCGCTGGCCCCCGGTACCACCTCGACAGGTGCTTGAGAAGATACACTGGCCGCAGGGACAGCACTCCGAGTCTGACCCGGGGGGCTGGCCCAGGCCGTGGCGGCCGTACCTGGACGCTGAGGCTCTGGGACTCCAGGTGCGGTAAGGTGACGTTCCTGTAGTCATCGCCCGTCTCCCGGACCAGGCGGAGGTCCCGGTGCAGGTACTTCTGCAGGTGTTTCTCTGTGGCAGGGTAAACCACGGTTGTCTTCACGTCTGCAATGACACAACACAGCCCGGGCCACAGTCAGCCACTCTCTCCACCCAGCCCTGCCACACTCTGGCCCTGACAGGCACCGCGGAAAGGATGGGCCCAGTCCCTCTCTGATTCCCCAGTGAAGGGAGCCAAAGACTAAGAAGTTATGTTCACCCATAACCCACTCCCATGAGGTGCCTCGTGCCATTAAATTCATGACCTGAACCACACTCGGAATCTGGAAAACATACGGTTTTCACTGATGGGTCACTAGGCCCCTCATCACCCTTAACCCTAGCCATTCCCTCTTATTTTCTAGGCACAGGAATGAAACGTTTCTTGACTCTTCTCACATAGCAAACGTCCAGGTGTGGGGCTTTCTGGACCCAAAGCTGAAAGTCTGATTTAAAGCCAGGGACTTCCCTGGCGGCCCAGTGGTTAAGACTCCACGCCTCCACCGCAGGGGGCACGGGTTCGATCCCTGGTCAGGGAACTAAGATCCCACATGCTGCGCAGAGTGGCCAAAAAAAAAAAAAAAAAAAAAGCCAAGCAGCCTCCTTAACACAGGGCAGTGCAGCACAACAGTGGTTGAAGGTGCAGACTCTGGGGCTGGACCATCAGAGTTCAAGTCCTGGCTCTGCCTGCTCCTCGCTTGGGACCCCTGCCCCGGTCCAGGTGTTTACCCTGCCTGTGCCCCTACCTCCCCATCCGTCAGCTGAGGGTAATAATAGCTCTTACGTCATAGGGTTGGGAGCATTAGCAAGTTAATGCCTGTGGAGCTCTTAGAACAACAATGTCTGGCACATAATAAATACTGGCTATTTTCAACCCAGGGTTACTCAGTCTTGACTTTGGCACCACCAACATTTCCACCTAGATAATTCTTTGCTGTGGGGCTGTCCTGTGCATTGCAGGCTGTTTAGCAGCATTGCAGGTTTCTACCGGGATGCTAGTTAAACCCTCTCTCCAGTTGTGACAACCATAAATGCCTCCAGACGTTGCCAAGTGCCCCTGGGGGATAAAACTGCCCCCAGTTGAGAACCACTGTTTTCATCACAAGGAAACCTGGTAGTGTTCCTAAAGAGACTCTAAGCTAGGGTCCTAGTAAAACACCACCCGGTTTTGGTTAAGTCCTTTTTCCTGTTTCTCTTAACATCTGCTACAACAGCTTCAACACAGATCTTAAAAGCAGGATCTTAAAAGCAACATAGATCTTAAAAGCAACATCAGTTGGGATGTTTCTCAAAGGACCCAAGTCCTCCCTGACGCTAGATTCAGATGTGCTCTCCCAGAGAGGTCCGTGAGAGGAGCAGCCCAGCACGGGCATCGGACACTCCAGGAAGTTCTCAGACTCGCCTGCATACCCACCTAAGAACTACCGACCTAGGTCTGAGGACATAGGCGATTGTCATGCTCATTTCCCAGGTGGGTGAAGAGTTCACAGGGATTCCAGACTCCTCCGACACCACGCTGTGGGATGGGGCAGAGGCAGGACTGGAACCATGGCTCCCATCTGACCTGGAACGGGAGGTACAAAAGTCTCCTCGCAATCCTCTGGGCACTTCTCACTCCCACCACCCTCTAACGGCCCAGGGTCACAGGCCAGAGGTCAAAGGGCAAGCACACCAAGCTCTCAGGAGACAGGAGACTGCCTGAAATAGAGGGAATGTCAGCACCTTGGCCCTTGCAGTGCAGCCTGGTGGGGAAGGACGAGATTCTGGCACCCATCGGCCTGGGTTCAAATCCTGGCTGGGTAACCTTGGGCATGTGAGAAGCCAGTGAGCGGCAGGTGGGAAGCCTCTAGAAGCTGCCCTCCACCTGCAGCCCCATGGAAAAGTGCTCCTCCAATGCTGCCTCTTACTCTCCTTGTGTCGCCTGGGCAGGGCAGGCGGAGAAAGGCGCTCCCTCCGGGTGGGGAGACGGGCCGGGACGACCTGGAGAAGAGCCCGGCCCCACTGGCAACGCACACGCAGCCCTGGGCTCCCGGCCTGCGGCTCCCTGGCCGCTCCAGACCGGAAAGCCACGGGGCCTATGGGCACGCCCGCCTGCCAAGGCCGGCCAGAGACTGCCCCCGCTGCAGAGCCCTGGGAACCGGCCCCTCCTGCCCTCCCCCCAGCAGCAGGGAAAAATAAAAAGGCACTTTCCAACTGCTCACTTTCTGCCGTCCTGCTTCCCTTCCCGAGACCCGCCTGCCTGGAGGAGGCACACCTTGTTGCACCCTGAGCCCCGCCAGAGCCAGTCACTCCTCACCCGGCCTCGGGCAGAGCCGCGCTGCTGGCATCAGGGTGGGACTGCCCCTCATCTCGCCCAGGCCCCCCTCCGAGCCCACTGACCGCCACGCCCCCCCGGGCCGTCTCTGCCCCAGCCACAGCGACCTCCTTACACTCCCCACCGGCTCCCATCTCTAGGCCTCACACCTGCCCCCCTGTCTCATTCACTCAGGCCTCCGGCCAAAGGCCAGCTCCTCAGAGCTCCCAGACGGCCCCGACCAGAGAGGCACCCCTTACCTCCCCACGCCCTGCCTCCTTCACCCCTCACTGCCTGACGACAGAGGACATATTTATTGTCTGATTCCCCCATTAGACGGACTTCCCTGGAGGACAGGGATTTCTGTCTACCTTAAAATTTTGTTTTATCATTTTATCCCCAACGCCTGGAAGAGCGCCTGGTATACGGCAGGTACTCAACAAATACTGAACAAATGAAAAAATGAATCTGGCCTTTTTAGACTTTAAACCCAGGAAGAGCATTTCTTGTCCCAAATGGAATAAAACCTCTCCGGAAAAAAAAAAAAAAAAAAGAGTCAATATATTTCCCAATGCTGACTTTCTCACTGGAAGCCAAAAGCAAACTCTGGTGTTTATCCAAATGACCTGCAACTGAGCTTCACGAGGAATCTGGGCAAGAGTCAATGCCTGATAAATGCTCAAACCATCGGGTGAAAATATGTTGAGGAACAGGACATGCACTCAGGGCCTCAAAAACTCTACTCAGAGATTACTTATTAATTACAGAGGCGGACACAAAGTGACTGGGGTGAACACCACTCCCCGTGGGATGAACAGACAGCCTGGGCCTCCGGGGCTGTGCCGTGGTGCGCCCGACGAAACGCATAACCCGCATCCGATCGCGAGGCGACATCATCCTCCCAAACCCAGGGATGCTCTCCGGAACAAGTGGCTTCAAGCTCTGCCCAAGTGTCAAAGTTAGGGCTGAGGGACTGCTCCCGATTACAGGACACTAGGGCCTGGGCTGGATCCTGGACGGGGGCAGGACCAGGGTGTGCGGGAGTTTCCTGCTTGAAAGATGGTACTGAAACACTGGCAAGATTTAATAACGGTCTCCACATCACATAATGGCTTTGTATAAATGGGGAAGCTCCCAAAATTGATCATTTTACCCTGGTTCCTAGGAGACACACACCCACGTGCTTAGCACTGAGGGGCTACCACGTCTGCAACTTACTTTTCAATAACAGAGTGAATAGTAACAAAATATTATTATACGTGTGTGTGGAGAGAGAAAAAGGAAACGTGGCCAGATGTTAACAAGAGGTGAAGGGCTTTTTAAGGGAGTTCTTTGTATTATTCTTACAGCTCTTCTGTTAAGGCTGAAAATTTTTTTCAAAATATAAAGTTAAATAAAATGGTGTCGGTACTCTCTAGACCCTGGGCGCTAACTGGCAGCGGAGGTACCAGGCACTGTCCTAAGCCCTGCATGCGTATGAACCCACTCACTCCCCACAGCCAGCGTGGGACGGGTATGACTTTGGTCCCCGTGTCACACACGAGGAAGCTGAGGCTCAGGGCTGGGCTTCCAGCCTCAGCACCACGTGCCAGCTGCGCAGACGTGGCTTCAGCAGACGTGGCTTCACCCTCCGCCCGGCGCCCTCTCTGCCAACCCCCGTTTAGCAAGTTGACTTAAGGGGCCACCTGCCCAGGATGAGAAGTACCTGGAACCTCCCAGCCCAGAAGCTTCTCCCCGTAGCTAGAGAAGCAACAAGGAACTTCCTGACCCTGCCCTCCTGCTGGCATTCTTAAAAAAATCAGCTCCAAAACCAACAGCTCAAAAATGTTCACAATCTATTGAGAGCATCCCTGACGCGCCTTACAAGGGCTTCCTATCCGTCATGCTTTTTCAAACTTTGTTTTTATTTTTAGTTTAAGGTGTGTTTGCACATAGGTTAAAAGTCAAACGAAGCTCGTTTTAAAATGTTTTCTGCTCCTTTCTGAGCACCATTTTCAACTCTTCCGGCCATTTCCTTGGTTTCGTACTTCCACCGTTCCAAATTACAAACATTTTTATAACTTGTTCCACCTTGATTTTTCAGTTTTATTATTTATTAAGCTCCCGTTATGGAAGATAAGGATTTAGCTTTTTTACCAACTCTACCAGAAGAGCGTGAGCATGCATGTGCGTGCACGTGTGCACACACGCTCCTTCTACCCCATCCTCACAACACAACCAGATCACGATTTTGGATAAATCAGTACACACGCTCCTTCTACCCCATCCTCACAACACAACCAGATCACGATTTCGGATAAATCAGTGCTCAACATCAATACCATTATGATGATGTAAATGCTGTCTACTGCTGAATAGTACACTATGGCTATTTTTCCTTTTCAGCACAATTTTTGGTATACAGAGTTAGTATTTACTTTTTTGTTTTCTTTTCTATAAACTTGTCACTAATTCATCCCCACATCCACTTCCCTTTTTATAAAAATCTCCTCTTGATGTTACAACTCATCAGGCACGAGAGCAACAGTGTGTTCACGGAGACTGTGACCTGCTCCTGCAGGTGCCCCGTGCAGGGCTGTGGCCTGGGAGCTCCGAGCACTGCCCTCGCCCCCTCTCCTGTGCTGGGTACCTTGTTTCCCAGATCCATCATCTTCCTCTTTCACATGTATGTCCTCATTTTACTGAAGCAGTGCTTCTCAAGCTTTAGTGTGCATCAGAACCACCTGACTCAGGACGCCTGGGGTGCGGTCCAAGAATCTGCATTTCTAACAAGTCCCCAGATGCAGCTGCTGCCGCCGGGCCAAGGACCATACATCAAGAACCACACGGCACTGGGCTTCCCTGGTGGCGCAGTGGTTAAGAATCTGCCTGCCAATGCAGGGGACACAGGTTCGAGCCCTGGTCCAGGAAGATCCCACAGGCCATGGAGCAACTAAGCCCGTGCACCACAACTACTGAGCCTGCGCTCTAGAGCCCACGAGCCACAACTACTGAGCCCACGCGCCTCAGCTACTGAAGCCCGCGGGCTCTAGAGCCGGTGCTCCGCAACAAGAGAAGCCCACGCACCGCAACAAAGAGTAGCCCCCTCTCGCCGCAACTAGAGAAAGCCTGCACGCAGCAACGAAGACCGAACACAGCCAAAAATAATATATAACGAAATTAATTAAAAAAAAAAAAAAAGAACCACGGCACTAAAGTACAAACTCAAGATACGTCCAGAGATATGGCGCAAGGGAGATACATTTAGAGACTTGGAACATCTGAAAATGTCTTTATTCTACTATTGCACTTAATTAAGTGCTTGGCTAAAGAATTCTAGGATGGATAGCAACGACCCTCCAAGTCTGAAAGCACTGCTCTGTGACCTTCTAGACTGCTAAGAAGTCTGAGGTCATTCTGATCCCCAAACCTTTGTACCGACCTGTTTTTTCCTCGCTGTCCCCCCGTGTCCTGATTGTATTGATGGGTCTTGGAGCGGGTTTACTTTCATCCATCGAGCTGGGTAAGTGTCAGGCCCTTTCAATCTTGAAAATCATGTTCTTCAGTCCTGGGACTCATTTCTTTGATTATTTTCTTCCCCATTTTCTCTGCCCTTTCTTTCTGGAACACTATTCGCATATTTAACTTCTTTGATTCATCTTGTAGTTTTCTTTTCTCTCCCATTTTCCAGCTCTATGTCTTTCTGCTCTACTTTTCAGGAATTTTTCTTCATCTTCTCTTCTGTTTTCATTTCTGCTGCATTTTTAAAAATATTTATTTATTTATTTATTTACTTGGCTGCCGTGAGGTCTTAGTTGCGGCACATGGGATCTTTAGTTGTGGCACGCGGGCTCTTAGTTGAGGCATGCAAGAACTAGTTCCCTGACCAGGGATCAAACCCGGGCCCCCTGCATGAGGAGCATGGAGTCTTACCCGCTGGACCACCAGGGAAGTCCCATTTCTGTTGTATTTTTAATTTCTAAGAGCTTTAAAAAAAACTTCCTTATTGATAGTATCTTGTTCTTTTGCTTTCTATATACCATAATTTCTCTCTGAGATTAATGACAGTCTTTGAAAATTCCTTCTCCCTGCGTAGTCTCTGTCTCCTCCAAGTCTCTTTCTTTTCCTTCCTTCCTTTTCCTTGTCCTTTCTTTTTTAACTGAGGCATTACTCCAACGTCTGCCACCTGGTTTGTCCGCTCACTCGCATGGAAGAGGAGAGCACTAAGTCGCTGGTGGGGAGCTTGCAGACACACGGGCGCTCACCTGGAGCCTCTCTTTAGGATCATCAGGCTATTCCTTTGCGTGCTGGAGCCCTCAAGAACTTAAGTCTTTTCTCTTGGGCTGGTCGGAGTCCCCACATGATTCTTCCTGTTTCATATGTGGAGGTAGGAACCTGGCAGGCAGCATTCTGAGCGATGAGGAAGAGAAGCAGGTGGGTGGAGGGAAGGCGGCCAGGGGTCATCTCAACACTAAATGTGCTGACTTCCACTTAACCTTCTACGTTTTGGTACCATCACCCCACCCTCACCGGCACCTAGAATCTCTAGACCCATCTCTGGAAGGAGCAGTTACCAGTCCTGTGAAGCGGGAAAGGGGATTTCGGCAGCCGTGGCTCAGGTTTCCCCTCTCAGACCTGCCATGTCAGTTCCTCCTCCTCCCTTCGCTTCCTCGGTTTGTCTCCTCTCCCTCTAGTCTTTATGGGTTAATTTTATTTAAAGGTAATTCCTTTCATGCCATTTTTCGTGAGGGTTTTAAAGGAAGCAGGTGGGCACTTGAACTGTCCCCTTTTAACTGGAAGCCCAGGTCCCTGTCCTTCTGTCTCCCTTCTAATGCTTTATTTTTCTTCTTAGCCGTTTACTGACTCTTGACCTGTTTGTTATTTATGGTTCCTCTCCTCCAACTGGACATCAGCTCCTTGAGAGCAAAGACTCTGTTTTGTACACTGGGTGTACTGTGCCTGAAACAGCACCTGACATATATTGGGCCCTCACAATACAGTCTACAGAACAGAATATATGCCACTTTACTGATAAAAGAGTGTGTGCATGTACAACTGCATACATACACATAAGCACACACAGAAAAAAGTCCGAAATTCAGGACATATTCCAAGATGGGATGTTATGTCTGGGCAGTGGAGATGTGTGTAATTGTAATTTTTAAAATTAGTTTTTTTGGGTATTCATTACATTTTCTAAAACAAATATGGATCACTTCATGACAAATATATTAAAAACAGAAAAATAAGCCACCCCTTAAAACTGAAGCCCAGGGAGGTTAGTAACTTACCCAAGGTCATACAGCTAGTAAGTGGTGGAGCTGAGATTGAACCTAAGAAGTCTGACTCCTCTATGCAATAGTGCTTTCCCTGCTACAGGGCCATCCTCTTCCAGGCCTTCTCCTAAGAAACCTGTGCTGCAGCCACTTTCTCCAAAAAGCAGCCCTATCAGATAGGAGAGACACGATTAGTTCCAACCCCTCCTGGAGACACATAAACAGCCGTCAGCAAAACCAAAGAGCTCAGTGAGGTGCCAGAGCGATTGGAGCTGCAGACTGGGAGGTCCGGGAGGACTTCAGAGCGAGAGCCCAACAACGTGATGCTCGCTGCTCGCTGCATGGCCCCTGGGAGCGCAGGGAAGCAGAAGCACGCTCCCCTCAGCGCCGGGGGCCTGACTGAGGAGCGGCCCCAGGGGGTCCGCTGAAGCCAGGTGCTGGGCTGGAACAGGCTCTGGAGGGGAGCACGGAGGGATGAAGACGAGCCCGCGGACAACAGGGAACGATGGCTGCTTCGACTTCTGTGGGTGGTCCCAACCGCCCTGCCGCCCACCCACGGTGACAGTGCTGGATGGTGGGGAAGGAGGCCTGGGGCGCGGCGGTCGCCGCCCTTGTGGGGCTCAGGGCAGCAGCTGTTTCTCTACAGGGGTGCCGTGGCGGCGGGAATGGCCACACCGACACACCCCAGGTGTCAGCAGCCGTGTCCACACCCGCGCCCTCTCCCCGCAGCCCGAGGGGCAGGCTGGTGTGCCCATGGCCAGCACACAGCTCCGTCCTGCCCGTCAGGACCCTTAATTAGGGTCTCCTGAACATCCTTCTCCAACAAATAAAACCAACCCTGTCCCCCACCCAGACACGAAAGCCCAACTGCTTTCAGAGGCAGGGCTACAGACAGGAAAGAGCAGCTGCCTTTCTTGCTCTCTGCCAGAGCTAGCTTAGCCAAATCCCCAGGAAAATGCTGTTGCCCATGAAACATGAAAATGCAAACCACAGACAGTCTGCTCTCCTTCCCACACACATGTTCAAACAAGCCTGCTTTCCAGCGCTGCTGCTGACTTCTCCCCAGTGAGGTCATCGCTGCGGCCCAGCCCATGGCTCCTGCTCTCCCGCCATTATCAGGAGCTGCTTTCAACTTATTTGACCCAGATGTGCAGGCTCGGGGGAGCAGGGGAGAAGCAAGAGGAAAGCGGGAGCGGCTGCGAGGCCCACCCCGCCCTCCGTCCACAGGAGCCAAGCAGACACCCGGGCGATGGGCTGCCAGACCCAGGCTGGCAGGGCACCCCATCAGAGCACTCCTAGAGAAGGTTGGCAAGGGGAGAGGCTGGTGGGGGGGCTCTCCCGGGACTTGCGTTTTCTTTCCTCTTCTTGGGGACCTGCCCCGGCCAGACAACACCCTCTGCAGCCCTGGTGTCATAGAGACCAGAGAGCAGGCCGGAGGCTGGAAGAGGAGGCCCGGGGCGGGGCGTCCATTGTCCCACGCTGCAGGACGCTGAAAGTACTCAAGTGAGGCCTGAAAAGACCTCCAGATCAAGGATAAACTGGGCTGAAGGGTGTGGTCGGGATCCTACTGGAAAGCAGCTTCAACCGCCCCACAGCAAACCTCCAAACAGCCAATTACCTGTCTCAACGAAAGCACAGAGATGCCACTGGAGACACAGGAGAGGCAGATGCCAATTTTAGCAAGACCCTGGCTCCAGCAGGCTCCTCCTCGCCCCCTCCTCTCCTTGGTCCTCCGAGGCCCGGGAGGGTCAGGAGAGGGTCTGACAGGACCTGACGGCCCAGCCACAAATTCAGTGACTCTGCGTGCAGCCCCAGGGGTTACATCCTTTAGGGGTGGGAACTGCTGCGGCAGGACGGCTGCAGGGCGCACAGCACTCCATGGAGTTGCATCTGAACAGAAGGATGAGAGCAGGTATCTAACGAGATAATGGAGCTGCCATCGACAGTCCTGGCGAGACCCTAACCCCACACGCGGGAAGAAACTGTTCTGGGGCCCAGCGGACCTGACTCTTAAAAGCTGTTAGACTGAACACTCAGGAGTCCCAAAAGACGGCCTCAATCTCAACTTCTGTCTAAAGGCATCTCCTTACTTCACTCTGAAAGAAACAGAGGTGCCAAGTCTCAGGGCATCCTGCGTGCGCTGGCGCGAAGCGAGAAGGTGGAGGGCACAGGACACCCCGCCTCCGGGGAGCCAGGACTACAGGAATGCCAGGCCTTCGCTCACGGAGAAGCACGGATCAGAACCAGGCCGCCCAGGCTGAAGTGGGACCAGCTAACGCACGGGTAATCCGCCCTCGCCCACTGGTCCTGAGCAAGCTGACTTTCTGCTGACTCGAGCCTTAAGACTGCCACAGAGTCTTGGTGCCTTGCCCCATTTGAGAGAGTGAGAGTGGTGGTCACATTTCAGGAGCTCAGGATCTAACCACTTCTAAACAGGCTCTGAACGCAGCGGCTTTTCCCAGCCTCGCGGAAGCCACAAGTCTAAACAGAGAACTGAAGAGAGGCTTCTGCTCCCAGCCAGTGAAGGAGGAGATGGGGGCACGGAGGAGGCCGCACCCGAGGGCGCTCGGAGCGGAGCTGGCGGGGGAGGGCAAGCGAGGCCCGTCAGACAGCTGACAGGAAGGCAGAACCCAGATTCTGGGACAAGAAGTTTACTCTGGTGGTAGGGACCTTTCCATCTTGAAGTTTCTGCTTGTTGTTATTCCACTGTCCCTCTAAGCCCCAGAGAGGGCCCTGGCTTGCTGGTGTCAGAAGCTCTGAAGCTCCCAGGGAGAAAGGTAGACAGAAATCTGCCATCCTTAGGTGGCCTCTGCTGATGAAGAGAGACCCTGTGGGCTGGCTCGCCTTTCCCCTGCCCCATTAAAGAAGCCCCATTCCAAAGCCCAGCTAGCTGAGGCCACTCCGCAGCTCTGTCCACACCGCTGTCCTCACCGGGAACCACCTTCTGCCTTCCCGTCTCCAGGTGTGGGAGGAGCTAACTGTGCAGGGCCCAGCATCACCCCTCCACGGCCACACGCTCTTGACCAGTACCTCCCAGGTATGTCTCTGCAGCTAAGTGTAAATCTCCAGAGTTTGGGGTCTGCATAGTTGGGGGCACGCAGTACTTGCTGATGAACTGACAAGCCCCATACAACGAGGGCCATTCAGGCTGTGAAGTAAGGACACAGCCAGAGGCCCGCATCCAGGCTCATATTCTGGTCTGCTTCTTTGTTTGGTTTGTTTGGGGATGAGGTTAACATCTTAAAAAATCTCTAACAGAGCATCACGTGATTATATTGTCAAGTAATCCAGAGGTCTAACCCCTAATCCTTTTCGTTGACGTAAACACCAATAATAGTTTGGTGCTCGTTATTCCAGTCTTTCCTTGAATGAATTTACATATACATGAACACACGTACATAGAGGTCTATTTTTTAAGCACAAGAGGGATGAGTCTTGAGGGATTAGCTGTGACCTCAGAGATCTCCCAGGACAGTCCATACAGACCTCCTTCCTCCTTTGTAACAATCGCGTTGTAGCCTAGGCTGCGTACGTACCATGCCTATTAACCCTTCTCACACACACAGGGTCACTTAGGTTGGTTTTGGTTTTATTTTTCATTTTTTCTATCACAGACGATGCTGCAGTGGACATTCTGGCCCCTCTTTGTGACGTGTATGAGTGACTGTCTAAGTCAGACACCTAGAAGTAGAAACGCTAGGTCAGAGGGACACAGGTTTCAAATATCTTATGGATCTGGCCACGTCTGACACCCCACCCACTGTGCATGAGCACCTAGGACTCGCTCTGTGCAAGGGAGTTTGGGAGAAACGAGGTGTCTGTCTCAGCTCACCAACACTGGCTCCATCTGGCCATGGCCTCAACGGGGGTAACTTCTCTATGGCCTAAGCTCCCTACACCTACAGAGCCCCACCCGGCATATTGAGACATATGGGGAAGGTCCCCATCTCCTATTTAATAGTGACTCTCAGGTCGTTTCAAAAGCCCACTGCGATGGCAGTAATGACGTACAAATGGGAACAAACCCGTAACAGTGACGGGAACAAGAACAGGGAGGCAGCAGAGAATGAGAGACTGCAATTCATTTTCCGAAGTTAGGAAGTGGAAGGTAGGACGTGAGTGGATGAGACCACGCTGAAGGGAGCTGCAGCCTGGAGCATCCAATGGGCCACAGGGAGGTGACTGCCAGCCTCACCACAGGAACCAGAAGAGGATGTGGGCTCTAAACAAGCAGGGACAGAGGACAGGACGGGAAACGACGCCAGGGACTAGGACCAGCTAAAGGCCCCCTCTAGAGAAGAGCTGTACCAATTGGCTCCATCCATTGCCTACCTTCATCCTAGGGGCAGGCACTTAATGCAGATGAAAACAGAGGAATGTGCCCCAAAGATGTTAACCCTTGGGCTGGAGCAACGGTAGGAAAACTCTTCTTAGTTTTCTTTTCTTTTTTTTTTTTTAAACAACTCTTGAAACATGTAAAAGCCATTCTTATCTCATGGGCCATACCAAAGGAAGCAGGCCAGATATGGCCCATGAGCCATGGTGGACGAGAGAGCATGCTGGCTCCAGAGCACACACTGGTCAAGCCGCACACTCAGGCAAGGCCAGACGGCCGGCAAGCCCCACGCCCCGTCTGCACAGCACCGGGCAGCTACCCACCCAAGAGGGGCCTACTGTGGAAACAGACCTACCTATCAGCTCACTAGACTATCAGCCTGGTTCTTCATTTTTAAATACAAATGAAGCGGGACTTCCCTGGCGGTCCAGTGGTTAGGACTCTGTGCTTTTGCTGCGGAGGGCCCGGGTTCGATTCCTGGTCGGGGAACTAAGATCCCGCAAGCCACATGGTATGGCCAAAAAAACTTTTTTTAATAAAATAAATACAAATGAACTAACATTCACCAGACACTGAGGGAAAAACAGCAGCCTGAAAAAGAATGACCAAAATAAACAACCAGAACCAGATCCCAGAGGAAACGGGATCATTTAAGGGTCAGGAGATAATTTTTAAAACAATTCTAATTAGTGTGTCAGAGAAAGTCAACCCAACTTGGCCTCTGTGAAGCAAGAGCAAGACGCTATGAAAATGAAATCATCAGACGACCAGAAGAAAGAAGATTAAAATGGTGACTCCCAAATGAAAACCTTCACTCGGAGGTCTGGAGGGCAACGTCAAGACCATCTACCAGACTACAGAAAGAAAAGACACGGATGGGAAAAGGAAGAGAACAGAAACAGCACACGGGACTGAAACCGTGCACCTCAGATTGGGACCTGAACCCACACGGCTGGGACTCGAACCCGGCCCAAACCCACGGTCTTCCAACTGAGATCACACACCTGGTTTCAGGACTTAATGAAGCTCAGGTTCTTGATGTCTCGTTGCAGAAAGAATTCAGTGAGAGACAAAGTGATAGGTAGGAAGTGGATTTACTTAGCGAGAAACACTCCACAGACAGAGTGTGGGCCATCCTAGAAGGTGAGAAACGCACCGGGGCATGGGGGTTGTCAGTTTTCATAGGGGTGGGTAATTTCATAGGCTAATGAGTGGGAGGAGTATTCCAGCTATTTAGAGAAGGGGCGGGGATTTCCAGGAATGGGGCCACTGCCCACTTTTTGATCCTTATGGTTGGTCTTGGAACTGTCCTGGTGCCTGTAGGTATGTCATTTAACTTGCTGACGTGTTACAGTGAGTGTATACTGAGGCTCAAGGTCTAGTGGAAGTTGACTTGTCCACGATCTTGGACCCATTTGGTTGTAATCAGTTTATGTCATGTCCTTGGGCTATATCATTCTTTCAAAGGCTGTGCCCTGCCCCCTTCCCTCCTGTTTCAGGACCAATCTAGGAAGTCTAACAACTAATAGGATTTCCAGTAAGATGAAATAAAGGAAACAGAGAGAAGGAAATTATCAAAGAAATAATAGAAAAAATATTCAGAGTGAAAGGCTAACATAAGACTTTAAATTGAAAGGGTCCAAAAGTACCCAGCGGAATGAATGAAAAAAAAAAATTCCAACCTAGACACAGCATTACAAAACCCCACTACACTAAAGAAAGAAGACATCTTATATGCTTCCAGAGAGGAAACTAACAGAGCAAACAAATGACAACAAAAAGCGAAGTTAGCTACAGAGAAATGAGAATTAAACTGGCATTGGATATCTTATTGGCAACAATGCTTTATTTAAGTCAAGAGATCAATGCCTTTAATATTCGGAGGGGAAATAAATTTAAATTCTGTATTCAGTCAAATCATAAATTAAAAGTGAGGGCAGGCACTTCCCTGGTGGTTCACTGGTTAGGACTCCGCACTCTCACTGCCAAGGGCCTCGGTTCAACCCCTGGTTAGGGAACTAAGATCCCACAAGCCACGTGGTGTGGCCAAAAAAAAAAAGAAAAAAAAAGTGAGGGCAAAACAAAAGATTCAAAGTTTTCCTCTCATTTATTCTTTCTGAGGAAGTACTTAAGAATGTACTTCAGCTAAACAAGAGTAAAACAAGAAAGAAAAAGACACAGCATCCAGAAGACAGTGGATCTAACCCAGAAAGAAGCTGTGGAAGGGAAGTCTGTTGAGAGCTCAAAGCACGCCTCAAGAATCAGCTCTCCAGATTGGAGCGAAAAGAGAAGAGCATTTTGGAAACAATGTTTCCAGAAGGAAGGAAGGAGATACATAGCAAATTATTGAAGTAAATGACTAGGTAATTTCAGAGTACAGGGCCTCCTCACCTTATGATGAGGTTGCATGCAGATAAACCCATCCTGAGTCAAAAACGCATTTACTACACCTAACCTACACCATACCTCAGTCTAGCCTACCCCGAACGCGCTCAGAACACTAACATTAGCCTGCAGCTGGGCACCACCATCTAACACAAAGCCTATTCTATAATAAAGTGCCGCTATCTCACGTAATTGAATACTGTACTGAATGTGAAAAACAGAATGGCTGTCTGGGTACAGAATGGTTGTAAGTGGTTTGCCCTCGTGATCTCAGGGCTGCCTGGGAGCTGTGAAATACAAGTACAGTACAGCTGACAGAGAAGCTGGGGGACAGCAAAGGACAGAAGAGGTGCTGGGAAGGGAAGGCCGGAGGCTTCTTACCGATACTCTCCCCCTGCAGAGTGATACAACCTAGAGTACACGGGATAAGGACTAAAGATTTTGATATATTTAGGCTTCCAAAGGCAATTAAGAAAAAAACCCTGGAAATAATAATATAAACATCAAAAATTGGGAGGAGGAGGGAGGGAGGGTGAGGAAAATGTAAAGGAGCTAAGACTTTCATCTTCCACTGTGGGAAACTGATAATGTCAAAATTGATAAATCAAGAAAGAGGTGTATAAGCATATTACTTAGTTAAGTGTCTAGAAGAAATCACCAGAAGCACTAACCCAAGAAACTGTCTTAATGGTAGTTACTTCTGGAAGGCAGAACCAGGGTGGGTCAGAGTGGTACCAGAGCCTGTCTCTACCCAGATAAGCCTCCGTGCTATTTGATTATTTGACCGTGTGACTGCATGACTTTGATAAATGCCCCAGCCTACCCCAGACACTCTTATTCAGTAGGTCCAGACTCTGTATTCAAGAAAGCTCCTCAAGCAATTCTGATGACTGACCTCTGCATCCCATTCAGAGCTGAGAAATGATGATTTTATGACCTCATCTGATACCGAAGCCCCCTGAGGTAGGCTAGTCAGCTACTCGATTCCTCATTTCTCATTCAGAGAAACTGAGTCTCAGAGCAATTCCGTGCTGTGGCCCTGAGCCTGGGGTACTTCTCGTGTTGGATGATGCTGGAGCCCTTGCCCACCCTGCTCCGGTGCTGTCCTGGCCGAGACCTGTCTGGCAAGGCTTCCCCTGCTGGTCACGGTTCAAACTGCACTTGTCCTTCAGCTCAGCTGTGTCGGGAGGGCTGCAGAGGACACCGGAGGGGACGGGGTGAGAGGCCTGTGCCAGTCTGTGCTGGAGCAGAGCCACGGAGCCTGGCACCGGCCCTGTCCTCCAGTCGTTGGAGGAGGCCACATGCCACCCTCCTCTGCCCGCTGGCACTGTCCTGAGTGGGCACCGCACAGCACCAAACTTGAGAATGAGGGCAGAGCCCTATAATGCAGCTGGGGAATATTCTTAGTTCTTCCAAGGACTTGCCAGTTTTTCTTAATTTTTAATTGGGAAATATACTGTAAATATTAAATGTGTGTCTGTGCATATACGTAACACACATATATATGTATATATATATACACACACACACATATATACACATATACACACGCATATGTACATAAATATAAAATATATACTGTTTAAAGACCTAAAATAAAAGAACCTCCATGCATGGAGCACGCGGCCCAAGAAACAAATATTACCCGAAGTCTCTGCCCTGCCCCGCCAGGGATAATCACTTGCTGAATTAGGGATTAATCATTTCTTTTTTTTTGTCTTCCTAGTTTTATGAGGCACGAATGCATCCACAAGCAGTGTATTGTTTAGTTCTGCTTGTTTTTCAACGTGATCTAGTCGGAATCAAGGAATCACACAGCATTTTATGTCTTGCTTTTCCGGCTCTATGTGTGTACAGCCTTCCTTCCTGGCGTGTGTAGCTGGGTGGAGAAGTAGTCCAGTGCAGGATTTACTTACCTACTCTTATTGTTAGTTGTTATCTGGACTGTTTCTAGTTTTTTCTATGCTGCCAGAAAAACTCTTATGGGAGTGGCTGGCCTTTTAAAATGCCCCTCCTCCAGAGCCCCAGGTTTTGCCTCTGTACAGAATACCGGGCCTGTAGCTAGAGTTCTGGGAGTTCCCTGCACCCACGAGAAGATGGGATTCCCAGGGTCCCTTTGCTCCCTGGCGCGGCCTTACTCACACACAGAAGCCGTTTGCTTTGAACCTGAGACTCCCCACCCCTGCTCTAACAGCAGGGAGAACAACAGCCTTTTTAGAGGCAGTCTGGATTTCTGAGTCACACCGCTCTGCCTACTATCTGCCCCTTCTTCCCCGGGTAAGAGAACAGAGTTCCCAATGAAAGGGCTCCACTGATGGGCCACAGGCGTGAAAGCGTGAGAGCTGGAGCAGGAGGGGGCCAGGCTCTGCCCCGCCATCTGGCCCACAAGGTCCTCACATTTGCCACATGGCTACAGGGGGAACAAAGGAAACCGGACCGTGGTCAGGGCCAGGCATGTTTCCCTCTGTTACATATATTGTTCCATTTAAGGCTCATATAATTTTAAAGGTGGAAAAACAACAACAAAAGATGACTAACACTTTTGAGTACACACCATATGCTACTGTGCTAAGTGCTTTAGATACCTTATCCCAGTGGGTCATAACCCATGACAGTGGTGAGGAAATTAATTTAGGAGGTTAAGACCAGCATCTAAACAAAAGGAAACAGACAAGACTGGAATGAAGATGAGAATACTAGAGCGTGTCCCATAACGTAAGGGTAAGTACTGTTTTGTGAATTCTTTCTGTACCTTATATTCACATATATTTATCTATCTGCACTGGGTCACAATGTAAACTATATCTATATCTCTCACTGTGGATAGAGGCTAAAAAATCTTAAAACACCCTTTCTTGTCTCATTTATTTCCATCCTGACGTAGGTTCAGTTACTAACCTAATTTAACAAGAAAATAACTGCAGCTACTTCCTCAGCTTCATCTGGGTCACACAGCTCCGTCACCAACCACCCACCAGGCTCCCGCTGCTCTCCGTTTCCCTTTCCTCCCCCAGAACACGTGCTGCAGCCTCAGCCCAGGACATCCTCCCCGCCCCTCTCACCAGCTCTTTGCACAGCTGGTTCCTTTCCATCCTTCAGGCCTCAGCTTGGGGGTCATGTCCACAGAGCCCTGGTCCCCAGCCCGAGCAGCCCCTCTCCTGTTCACGGCCGTGTCGATGTGTCTCCTTGTTGCCGTCTGCCTTCCCCGCTACGACCCCAAAGGAGGTAACGTCTGATGCCCTCGCCTGTGTGTACCTGGCAGCAGGCACTTCCTAATTGGTTGGTTGAATACAGACATTCAAGTTCTCACAATTGGTAAATGGCAAAGCCAGGATCCCAGCCGGAGGAGCCCGGACCCCTTGACCCCTGCACTGTATATGAAAACTACGAAACAGCACCAGTAAGTGTTAGCGCTTGGCTGGGTCGGACTCCGACACCCGTGCTCTATTAGGTCAACGGGGTAGGGGGGCCATGAGGGCCTCGCTGAACAGCCTTTTGTGGTCAGCTGAGAACTTGGAAGGGGTAAGTGAGGAGACAGCAAAACCTCAGGCTAGAAGAGAAAAAGTCTGCCAAAGAATAGAGAAATACCAGAAGAAGTCATCAGAGCAGCCAGCTTAGAAATGAGCTGGTGACTGGGACTAGAGAGGCGGGGCCGAGAAGCCTGAGGACCAAGGCCAAAGGGATACTTTGGCCGTGCTGCCACCTCGTGGCTGTGGAATGCTTGGCCCACAGGAAAAAAAAGAGAGGTGGGCTGGCCTGTGGGTTCATTCTTCAGGGGTCATTTACTGAACACCTGATGTGGGCCTGGCTGCTGGGGCCTGGAAATGAGTCTGACACGGCTCCAACGTCCAAGGACCGCTGTTCCCTACATCCGGGCAGTGACCCAACCCTGAGAGGTTTACTTCCCCCTTTTCACAGTAGCTTGTGGGGTGCCCCCTCCCCGAAACAAGACTGAGAGGGCAGAGATGGTCTCTCATTCATCTCTGAAGCTCCAGCACCCAGCACAGGGCCCAGCACATCAGAACAGTCATAGTGGCTACAATTTAATATGTGCTAAGTGCTTCTAAAGACAGCTCATCAGTTCTCACATTTTACCTGAGGCACCTATGAGACCGCCAAATGGAGATGTCAAGTCAGTGTTTATTTCAGTATGAGCCTGGGGTTCTTGGAGAGGTCAGAGATGGAGAAATAAATGTGAACAACACCCACAGATGTGTTCAAAAACCAGGACCTCTCAACGACTTTCGTGTGCATGTGACTCACCTGGGGTTTTTCCTAAAATGCATATTCTGATTGTGCGGTCTGGAGCGGGCTCTGAGAGTCTGCATTTCCAGCAAGCTCTCAGGTGACACCAACGTTGCTGGTCCACAGACCACACTCTGAGTGGGAAAAATCTGGAACAGAAGTTGACAAACCATGGCCAGAAGGTCAAATCCAGCCTATGGCCTGTTTCCCTACATCCAGCAAGATAAGAGCAGTACTTTTATTTTTAAGAAGGTTAAAAAAGAAAAGAATATGTGACAGAGACCATTAGTGGCTCACAAAGCCTAATATATTTATCTCTGGTCCTTGACAGAAAAGGTCTGCCAACCCCTGATCTGGCATGTCATCCAGAGACAGGACGCACAGCGAAACGAGAGAGGGATGAGGGTGGAGCCCTGAGCCAGACTGTTATGACTTCCAAGTTGCCATGCCTAGTTTCAGTAGGAAAAATAAGAGTATAATGCACTGTTTGTGCGGTTATGCTTAAAGACAGTGAGCCCTGGAAAAGATGAGCTAAAGCCTGAGGCTCCCAGGTGGGAGTGTGCAGCACTGGGGAAGAGGTGTAGACATCTTCGGGGCTGAATGGGGACGAACACCTGTCATCTTGATAATCCACTGCCTCTTTCAGCGCTTATCCTGGAAAAAAACGACAAACACAGAAAGACAGGGCAACAGCCACCAGCAACTGTGTGCAGCACCACAGAAGTACATGTGCTGAAAAAAATAATATGAAAGGGAGTTCTACAAGGTTGCTCTGTGGAGCAAAACCTTCTGAATTTTGGATGAGGGTGGGGAGGGTGGAGAGAGAAAAGGGTAAGGCAAGGGCAAGGGGTGCAGCAGAATAACGGCCCCAGAGCCTGTAGTTTGGGGGCTGCCCCATGTCGTGTTTGACTACAGTGTTTGGCTACTGTCATGCTTCTGCCACGCCGTGTTGACGACTATGTCTGCTTAAATGTCAGCGCCTGAGAAAGCAAATACAGCCGTCCATTTCCGTCAACGGGAACCGATCAATCTGGCCCTCTTTCAACAAAGGACCGGGCTCTTTTGCTTCCAGCCGTGAAAAGTTTGCTTGTCTCACATTAAGCATTCACATATATTTCCGAAGGACAACAAGAGAACCCTTTCTCGGGGGTGCAGAAAAGACTAAGTCTATCCAAAAGACCGCGGCAGGATATCTGTAAAGCCAAACTGTTCTTAAATGCTGGAGGGCAAATAAAGACAGAAGGATATTATAAAACTGTCCTGGGCTGCAAAGCACATCCCAGAATTTCCTGGTCGGAAGGAACCTTCAAGGTCAACCAGGCTGCCTCATGCTTCCCACAAAGCTGCCTCCTGAATCTAACCATCTAAAGGAGAAAAGCTCACGTCACGTCTGGCTTTAGGCATGGAATATTCTTCTTCTTCCTCTTCTTAATAAGTTAAAAAATACTTGCGATCAAAACCAAATCACTGGGGCTTCCCTGGTGGCGAGGTGGTTGAGAATCTGCCTGCCAACGCAGGGGACACGGGTTCGAGCCCTGGTCTGGGAAGATCCCACATGCCGCGGAGCAACTAGGCCTGTGAGCCACAACTACTGAGCCTGCGTGTCTGGAGCCTGTGCTCCGCAACAAGAGAGGCTGCCATAGTGAGAGGCCCGCGCACCGCGATGAAGAGTGGCCCCCGCTTGCCGCAACTAGAGAAAGCCCTCGCACAGAAACAAAGACCCAACACAGCCATACATACATACATACATAAATAAATAAATAAAATTTAAAAAACAAACAAACAAACAAATCACTGCCTTTTAACCCACAAACTCCTGCCCTTCTCAAGTCCTTCCTCAATCACACTGTCTCTCCCCTAGAAAGTGAGTTCCTTCAGGGAACTAACTGATCTTGCGGCACCCAGCACACTGCTCATTCCACAGCCGCGTGGTGAGCAAGTCCTCGGTCGACTAAAGATCTCAGTTTTTCTGCCACCTTTTTGCTGTGTGATCTTAGACAACTTCCTTAACCTTCCCAAATCGCATTTTCCTCACCTGTAAAGTCCTATCACAATGGGGCTATTTTGAAGACTAAATACAATGACGCATGTAGAATACTTAGAATGGTGGCTAGCACAACAGTAAGGGTTTAGTAAGTGCTGACAATCATTATTATTCAATTAGTAGATGAAACCGTTCTATCCTATGAATCACACTACCACCCCAAAACACATCACACCAGAACTGGGTTTCTCAACCTCAGCACCATTGCCATTTCTTTGTTGTGGAGGCCCACCCTGTGTTTTGTAGGACATATAGCAGCATCTCTGGTCTCCACCTTGTAGGTACCAGCAGCACCCCACCTCCCCAGGTCTGACACCAAAAATGTCTTCAGAAATTGCTAAATGTCCCCTTCTTCCTCCATAAGGAACTATTGCACTAGAATATGCAAATCAGTTGTGGAGTGGTCACCGCACCCCCTGATTCCCCACCATCCCACTCTCCCCACAGGCAGCCACCTCCACCCCACGTGCTCACCACTCAGTTGCCGTGGAGGGAACAGGTGATAGGTGCTGTAGATATCATTGGAGAACTGCAGCTGGAGCTCAGGGCTGCCCTTCAGGAGCTGGGCAACGTGGTCCACCTGAAATGGTGTCTTCTCCAGGATCACAATGGCATCCTCTCCGTCCCCATCCCCAGAAGCCTCATTAACCTGTGGGTGAGACACCATCAGTGGGCCCAGGGGCAGAACCACAGGTGAGGCCTGGAGAGCAAAGGTAAAAGATGTAAAAGCTCCCAGGGCCTCTGCAATCCCAACACCTGGGATTTCCTTCCCTGCAGTCTTGCCTCTGGGGAAGTCTAGCCGATGGCGCCCATGTTTCTTCTCCCAGAGAAGGCATCTCATCAACCCAAATCCTTGTGGCAGCTCTCACATCCTCCTTCTAAAAGATGCAAAGCTTCTCAGCTGTCTTCTGTTTTAGGCTCACAAGGCCTCTGTCAAATTCTCCCCATTTTACAGATGAAGAAACTGAGGTCCAGAGAAGACTGTTTGCCCAAAGTCACACGAATAGTCAATGTTGAAAGAGAAACCAGAATCTGGGTATCCCAACAGGCTTCTAGGTCGAAGGTTCTCATGGCTAAAATCCTCAGCAGGTGCTGCAGACTGAAGACAGGTAGGGCTGAGAGAACCAGACAGAACCTTGTAAAAAACAAGTTGCAGGGACTTCCCTGTCAGTCAAGTGGTTAAGACTCCGTGCTTACAATGCAGGGGGTGTGGGTTCAATCCCTGCTCTGGGAACTAGGATCCAGCACTGCCAAAAACCAGAGAGAGGCACAGAGAGGCATGGAAGCCTCGGCCAGGTCCCCCTGATGCTGTCAAAAGTGAGAGCTCCTGCCAGGTGTTCTGGAGAACCCTTGGACAGCGTCCTCACTAGTTCTTGAGGTGGTCTCCAGTCTCTCCTCAGCCCCTGCTGGAAAGCTGAGCGCATGGCATTAGAGGCAGCGGTGTCTGCCTACCTGAAGATACTCTGCTCTCCTGAAGACCAAGGATGGTAACTTTCATCACTACTTCCCCTGCACCCAGCTCAGTGCTGGCCTGTCAGCGCGTGATATGTGGAATTGAATCACCAGTTTACTAAAGAACTGAATCACCAATTTAATAAACTGTCTCCTCGGCTGGGGCTGGAGTTCTGTATAGCAAGGATCTGACCTCCCACATCCTCTATGTCCCTACCTGGATGAGCAAGACCGTCCAGAACTTGCTGGGTTCCTAGCATCTTACAGGTTTAATGAATGACTGATGAATGCTTAGAGACTTCAACATGTGATTTTGAATCGGCAATACACTCTACAAATGTTAGTTTTTTTTAGTAAAAGAGGAATTAGGAAAATTAGCCCTACGCGTGTTAATTCCCTTAATTTCACAGGTAGTCTTGCCTCCTCCACGAACTAACCCCCCTGCATTTTGGTGCACTCTGCCTTTCCCGCCCCCGCCCCCGAGGAATGCGCTTGGTATTTTCCGAAGAATCTAAAAAAAAGAAAAAAAAAAAAAAATCCGCCTCCGAGGCGACGATTGGGTCGCTCCTTCCCGCATCCCCTCCCCAGGGCTGCCTAATGGTACCTTCCCGTGTAGGAAAATGATTTTGTCCCGCGCAGACTCCCTCAGCACTTTTTTCACTCTAAAGCCGGAGAAAGGTAAGCGGACAGGGGTAGAGGTACCATTCCCAACGCCCGCTTCCTTCCCCTCTGTGCTGGGCGCCTCCGCCTCCTCGGCATCCAGTTCGCGTTTTCTCTTGTTGGGCTGCGGCGCTGTGTCCGCCATGCTGCCCGGCGGGAGGTGTGCGCCTGCGCGAACCTGGCCGCGGCCCCGCCCCTGCCGACCGCCTCCTCCCACCTCCGCCAAGGAGCGGTGACTACAACTCCCGACGTGGTCCGCGCCGGAGTCCGCATCCCTTCCGGCCCTAGGGAGCCTCGGAGCGCTGATCCCTGGGATCCGCCCGGAACGAGCGTTTTAATTCAAGTTACCTCCCCTTGGTCCCCTGGTGCTAGCCGGCCCGAGTGGAGGCCGGTGCTGAGGGCAGCGAGAAGGCAACAAGGCCCTAAAGAGGCGGGCTAGAGAGGCTGCAGGGGAGAGGGCTGCCCCAGCCAGCCAGGGGCAGGAGCCAAAAGACGCCGTTTGGACTCTGAATGCTTTGACACTTCGGTGGAATGCACATTTTAATCAGAATTACACCCACATTGATTAGAGTGGAAGGGATGTTTCGGAAATAAATCTGTTGAGCCAATCTGTTTCTTGGTCAATTTCTTTTTAGAGAGAGCCCTTAAATAGTTTCCAGTTTTCACCCGTTTTCATTTTACAGAAATGTTCATCATGTTCAGTTCTCAGTACTTTTTGCTGAAAAGAAAGGTAAGTGAACAGGGACTGAAATACATTTCTAAAACCTCCAGCCTGGAGGCTCCTGCCCTTCTGTATCCACATTACTAAACCGAGCTTGTGTCTGCTCCCCCCAGCCCGCCAGTCTACCCACCCTGGGTTGTGGTGAAGGAAAGTAGCAAGGCTCTCAAGGTAGGGCCAAGCAAGGAGAGTGGGCAGCTCATGCTCAAAAGACTTGAACTCCCTGATGACTTTAAGGGATGCGATTTTAAAGACAAGATGAGGGAGAGGGTTGCGGGGTGCCTGATCAGCTCCCGGACTTCTTCTGATTGGCTGGTGGTGATGTAACTAGGTGGTATTTCTGGAGTCAACATCAACCTTCTAGTTCCAGCGAGGCTGGCAGTCTATGCAGTTATGGTCAGCATGCGGTTTGCAGTTAACTTGTTCCACCTGGTGGGGGCTTCAGTCTCTGAAAAATAACTCAGGGATATGGCTCAGGATATTATCTCTAGCCCTGGAGGAGGAACTAAGGGTCCTTGACTTTGTTTTATGGCTAAACTATTATTATTTTTGTCTTGCTTGACTGTTTTCCTTTGTCTCTGCATTTCCTCACTTCTCTGATTCAACTTGCTCTTTGGAACTCTGGGAAGGCCTAGGAGGCTGAAGCTTTTCTACAAACTTGAGATGGGGGTAGGGCTGGGGTCTGCTCCCAGGAAGGCCTCACAGTGTCCTGCTCCGTTTCACCCACTTTGACCATGTGTCCACTGTGCGACCAAGGTTGTGATTTGCAGCATGAATATGATTCATCCATCAGTTTCTTTTCTTTATTTGGCCATGTAAAATTTTAATTTATAACTTCTCTGCAACCTCCCAGTGCTCGAGCACACCCTTCCAGGGACCAATGGCACATAAGCATCACCTCCTGAGAAGTGAGCTCACCCCTGCTGAAACCTGCCAACTGAAAAAAAAAAAAAAAACGCACAATGTAAAAGTTAAAAGTTGTATTTTATTCGGGGACCTTACTGAGGACTACAGCCCGGGAGACGGACTGTCAGGATGGCTCTGAGGAGCTATTCCAAAGAGGTGAGGGAGGAGCCGGGATATATAGGAGATTTTGCTGAAAAAAAAAATGTAGTTGAACATCAAAAGGTCACTGCTAGGGGACTTCCCTGGGGGTCCAGTGGGTAAGACTCCACACTCCCAATGCAGGGGGCCCCAGTTCGATCCCTGGTCGGGGAACTAGATCCCGCATGCATGCCACAACTGAGGATTCCCCCATGCCACGATGAAGGTCCCACGTGCCACAACTAAGACCTGGAGCAGCCAAAATAAATACATAAGTAATATAATTAATTAATTTTAAAAAGATTACTGCTAATCACAAAAAAGAGACATCTCAAGCTAATGATTTTAGTGCTTGTCTGTGTATGGGAAAATGCAAGCGTCTGGGCTCCTTGGAATTATTCCTTAGATATGCATCTTAACTATCTAGGGCCGGTATCCTGTTTTTCTCCATCCTGAGTCCCCTCAGGGTGCACCATGGGGTGGCTGCGTGGCTGATGGCTTGATGGTGACAATATTTGTTGTTTCCTGAAATGGTAGGTGACATTTTTTTTGTCAGCAAACCATTGGTATTTTCTACTCACCACCCTTACTTTTTAAATTTTTTTTAATTTGGTAGGAGGGAGCATATTGGGTTTTCAAAGCACTCTTGGGTGAGCTTGCACTAGTCCAGTTAAATTTATAGCACTTTCTCTAGCTCCTCTTCCCCGTCCCCCCATAAGCATGAGTGACCAGCTGGGCTATTAGCAAACTGGTTGAAATATGGTGGCTTTGGTGGAAACTTCAGGAGAGTGAAGTCTCTGCTTTCCAGAAAAATAATTGTCACTCAAAGTGAAATTTTTCTTTGGAATAATTTTTTTAAAAAAGAAAATAAACAGCTCTCAGCCTTAGTGCCATCTCCTGAGAAACCTCCGCGCCATGAGAGCGAAGTGGAGGAAGAAGTGAATGCGCAGGCTGAAGTGCAAAAGAAGAAAGATGAGGCAGAGGTCCAAGTAAAATCGTACACCCATGGAGGCCACAGGAGCAGAAACAAGGGAAGCCAGAGGCCAGGGATGCTGGTAGAAATTGTTGGGCTGCATACCTACTGTCTAGAACTTGTCTCAGTGGATCTGGAACACGTATGGCCATTCTGATTGCCTCGACAACCTTTGAGAGACCCACCTTGCTCATATCAAAACGGCCCCTCGGGCTTCCCTGGTGGCGCAGTGGTTGAGAGTCTGCCTGCTAATGCAGGGGACACGGGTTCGAGCCCTGGTCTGGGAAGATCCCACATGCCACGGAGCAGCTGGGCCCGTGAGCCACAATTGCTGAGCCTGCGCGTCTGGAGCCTGTGCCCCGCGACGGGAGGGGCCGCGATAGAGAAAGGCCCGCGCACCGCGATGAAGAGCGGTCCCCGCACCGCGATGAAGAGTGGCCCCCGCTTGCCGCGACTGGAGAAGGCCCTCGCACGAACCGAGGACCCAACACAGCCAAAAATAAATAAATAAATAAATAAATAAATAAATAAAAAAAAAAAAAAAAAAAAGAATCTGCCTGCCAATGCAGGGGACACGGGTTCGAGCTCTGGTCTGGGAAGATCCCACATGCCGTGCAGCAGCTGGGCCCGTGCGCCACAACTACTGAGCCTGCGCGTCTGGAGCCTGTGCTCCGCAATGGGAGAGGCCGCGACAGTGAGAGGCCCGCGCACCGCGATGAAGAGTGGCCCCCCCTCGCCGGAACTGGAGAAAGCCCTTGCACAAAAACAAAGACCCAACACACCCAAAAATAAATAAATAAATAAATTTATTAAAAAAAAAAAAAAAAAAAAAACGGCCCCTTTTGGTCCTTTGCCCTGGACCTGTGTCATTCTGTACTAGTTCTGTCCTCAGCTGCGGCTGAATGTAATGTGTACAGTAAATCATCTCTTTTGCTGTCTTAGCTGACGAAAAAAAAGAAAAGAAAAGAAGCATACACTTGGCCCTTGAACAACATGAGTTAGAACTGCAGGGTCTACATATACTCAGATTTTTTTTTAATAGTAAATACTGCATTACTACATGAATCCACAGATACGGGTCCAGAGGGTCAACTGTAGAGTTGTAGCTGGTTTTCTACTGTACAGAGGGTCGGCACCCTTAAGCCCCACATTGTTGGAGGACCAACTGTATAATTCTAATTAGAATATGCATAAGGTCAGAATTCTACTCATAAGAGGGCCTGGCTCAAGGAAAAGATGAGCTCATAGGGAGCCTCAGCCCCCAGAGGACCTGCTGGAATACCAGACAGCAGAGTGTAAGGGACCTTTACAGCAGTAAATCTTCACTTGGCTTCAGAGGCATTTGTCTGTTGATAATTTTTTAGTTCAGCTTGTTTGGAAACATTAGAAGGCTCTGCACTGTCCTATCCAGTAGCCATTAGCCACATGTAACTTTACATTTAAATTAATTAGAATTAAATGAAATTTAAAATTCAGTTCCTCAGTCATACAACCACGTTTCAAGTGCTTGATAGCCACGTATGGCTCGTATGGCTCGTATCACATTGGACAGCACAGATGTGGAACATTTCCATCACCACAGAAAGTTCGACTGGACGTTGCTGTATTAGAAGGTTGTTACTGGGAAGCCCTAGTCTATAAGCATCAATCCTTCCATTTTCTTGTGGAATCTCAAAACTTCTCCCTTTTATTTTACTTACTTACTTATTTATTTATTTATTTAGTTAGTTTAGTTTAAAGAAGGACTAGACACTTCCACTTCAGGTAGTATGACAGACTAGATATTCTAAAAACAATCAGCTAAACACACCTAAACATTCTGGATGTAAAATTTAAAACATCCCTTTCGTTACATTCCTGCGCTCCCAAGAAAATAAAATTTTCAGAAACAAAAAATGTGGGAGCACAAATCTAT